>NW_020954556.1:50679830-50965171 GCF_900497805.2 Vombatus ursinus
AAATGGGGATATTGGAGAGATCTGGGGTCAAATCCTGCCTCTGTCACTTAGCTCCATGATCATTGGCAAGTCATTTTGATGAGAAATGCATAAGCCTTACCCCTTTTCCCAAATGAATTTGGGTACCAGCTTCTTGAGGGGAGAAGATGATAAATCAAAGAAGATGAATGAAAAAGATGATCAAATAGAATAGACAGGTCAACAGGAAGCCCATTATCTCAAGTACCATTTAAAACCACTTTAGAATATGATGAGATTCAAGTAAGCTGGACAAGGAAATACCAAAACTAAATGGGGCCCCTATGTCCAGGGCAGGTGACTGAACAACGAATAATGATGTGCCTAGATGTGACCACGACTCTGAACCACCCCTGCCCCCTTGCCTAACTGTCCCTGGTTACTTCATCTCCCTGCCCATGACAGGTTTTCCTCTATAAGAATCCCTTGCCTATCCTGGCTAGTAGGTATCTCCCTTTATTGGATGTCCTCCTTTAGTGGGCATCTTCCTTAAGGAGCCATCTCCTTTGGAAGCATCCTCTCCCTTGGGGGGGCTGCCACCCCCTCCCTTAAACTGGGTATCCCTTAAGCTGTGTCTGTCTTAAGGGGCAGAGGAGCTTGCTTGGTTTGTTGTATTACTCCCAATAAATGCCTTTATTTGATTTGAGACAGCCTGAGCAAATTCTTTCCAGATGACCTTGCACCCCAACATTTTGGGGTGTGCCTAAACCTCCACAATTTATCACCTCTAAGCCTTAGTTGCAGTCGTAGCCTGAGAGTCAGCTAGGTGGCTCAGTGAATAGAGCACTGGCCCTGGACTCAGGAGGACCTGAATTCAAATCTGGCCTCAGACACACATAACACACACTAGCTGTGTGACCCTGGACAAGTCACTTAACCCCATTGCCTAGCCCTCCCCCCCAAAAAAATACAACAAAAAAATTGAGTCATTAGTTAGGAAAAGGGAGCAAATTGCTTGTGATACAGTAGGTTTAGGGGCAGATGATCTGGGTCTGAATGCAGGTTCTAATATTGACTGTCTTTTGAGCAGGATTCCCCACCCACATTGAAGTTTCCTGTAACATCAGGGGGTGGGACCAGCTTGATCTCTTAAGGTCCCCTCAGGTTCTAAATCCTATCTTTGGCTCTGGAATTCTATGAATATCAAAGGTCCTAGGTGGGGTGGAGTGGGGACCGGAGAGAAGCAAAAGTTTCTAGTTCTGGCAGAAGATAGGGAAACAAACATTCAAGATAGTGGCAACTAGGTGGGGTATTGAATAGAGAGCTAGGCCTGGTTTCAGGAAGACCTGATTTTAAATTCTGCTCTAGACTCTTACTAGCTATGTGACCCTGGTCAAGTAACTTAACTTCTTTCAGACCCAGATTATTCATCTATAAAATGGGAATAATATTAGCACCTACTTCATACTTAACCTATCTTAGCCTCAGTTTCCTCATGTATAAAATGGGGATAATAATAGTGCAAAATGAAGTCCAGAAGACCTGAGTTCAAATCGGACCTCTGACACTAGCCTATGTGAGCCTAGGCAAGTCACCTAAATTCTATGTGCCTCAGTTTCCTAATCTGTAAAATGGAGATAACTTCGGCAACTACCTCATAGGATGGTTGTGAAGATCAAATGAGTTAACATGTAAAGTGCTTTGCAAACTTTAAAGCACTCTATAAATGCTAGCTATCATTATTAATATTAATAGTTGTGAGGGTAAAATGAAATATGTAAAGCATTTTGTAAACAAAGCTTAAAGCACTATATAAATGATAGCTATTGTTGGGATATTTATGAGGAGTAAAATCCATCTTTTCTGCTGGATAGACTATGTTACTGTCACTTGGATCTATAGAGAATTTGAGCTATTTCTTCCTTGGGTGACAGGCCTGAGAAAAGCGGGCATTGTATCTGTGTCACTGTGTGCGGTACTCTGCTCAGAGGCCCCACCCCATCCCTGCTAAATGGAGGCTTTCAATGATGCTTTTATTCCAGTGTAGATTGAAGGCTTTCAATAGAAACTCAACCAGGATTCTGACCCTGGGGATTCTGGGACATTCTAGAGCCCCAGACCAAAGGGAGAGGAGGCTGGGCAGGAGATGAAATCTACACCTTGCAATTGATCATGCTTTGTTCTTTCTACTTCTATTGTTGCTGCAGGAGGAAATTTGTCTGCCTAGAAACAATTCTGGGATTTTCCCCATCCTGGCACTTAGTTCCACCTTTCTTGGGGCTCACAAACAAAATTCTCTCAAAGAAGTAACCCAGTATTCAGGACAGATGGGGAATTCACTCTGTCCCAGAATGGGAATCAATCAGTACAGTGGACAAAGGCTGCATCTCGAGGGTAAGCCTGCCATCTAGTGCTCTTCTTAGGGCTGTGCCAGTGAAAAAAAAAGACTTGTTTGGCAGCCTACACCCAGATTGCCTGGAGTATCCACTGTGTGCAGAATTCTGGGCTTGGGGTCCTAGAGTATAAAGAAAAAGAAGACATGATCCTTGCTTTCATGGATTCTGATTTGATGAGAGGTGAAGAAACATGGCATCTACCCCAAGGGAACTCCTGTTCTGATGGGAATATGTAACTCTGCCCTTAGGAGCTCCTAGACCAATGAGGTGAACATAAAAACAGAAGAAAAAGATTCAATTCTCAACTTGCAAGAGGTGACCTCTTGCTAGAGGTTACTTAGATACCAAAATAATAGTACTAGCTAGCTCTTTTATAACACTTTAAAGTTTGCAAAGTACTTTTATATGTGTCATTTCAGTTGATCCTCTCTACAACCCTGTGAGTTAGGTTCATTTATTATTCCCATTGTATAGATTAGGGAACTGAGGCTGAGAGAGTATAATGGCTTGTCCAAGGTCACACAGCTAGTAAGTGTCCCTGGGGATATAATGCCACCCAGCTGAACTGAGGTAAATAGGAAAAGTTGATAAAATTAACTTCCCTACTCTCATTTGAGAAATATGAAAGTTGAGGGGGGAATATGAAATGTCACATAGGTTATAAGACTCAGTCTCTGTGGTTTTGCTTAAATGATTTTTTCCTTCCATGGGGGAGTGGGAAATTATTTTGAGTAGAAAATTATTTTGGGGTAAAATAATAGGCATCAATAAAACAGTTTTTTTTAAAAAGATGGCTAAACAAAGGGGTTGCTAAATGGAAATGAAGTCTTTTGTGGAGCCTTTGAGAATCCTAAAGCAGAAACCTTGATTAATTAAAGCAGATCCTGAGCTTTCTGGAATGATCTCTTGAGATCCCTTTGACTTTTGGAGTCTAAAACTCGCAGTTGCTTGAAATTTTGGGTTTGGAGGCAGGAACTGAAGCCATGACATAGAAGGATGAGTTGAAAGAACTGGGATGTTTACCCTAGAGAAAATCAGACTGAGGAGGGGGCTTGATATCGATCCTTAAATATTCAAAGGGCTATCTCATGGATTAGGGCTCTAATACATCTCCCTATGGATTTAAAAAGAGCATCGCTCCCCTATGCCAATGTGGGAACTAATCAAAATCCTTAGTTTAAATGACTTCTTAAGAAGAGTGGGGGAACCTGAGTGTGAGAGTTTGGGGCTCAGTAGAGGAAAATGCCCTTCAACTCAACCAAACGTGACCCCAGAGATTTAGGTCACTGTTGGTGGGAAAAAGTACAAAAGGGCAGGGCTCCCAAGTGTGTGCAGCACCCTCACTCCTTTAAGGACAAAGGATCATAGAGTCATAGATTTTGACCTAGAAAAGAAATCCTCTAATCCAGCCTCCTAATTTTATAGATGAGGAAACTGAGTCTCAGAAAAGCAAAGTGAAGGGCTTATCCCAAAGAGATCATAAATATGTGAAAAGGACCCACATGTACAAAAATATTTATAGCAGCTATTTTTGTGGTGGCAAAGAATTGGAAATTGAGAGGATACCCATCAATTGGGGAATAGTTGAACAAGTTATGGTATATGAATGTAATGGAATATTATTGTACTATAAGAAATGATGAGCAGGCAGACTTCAGAAAAATCTGGAAAGATTTGTATGGTCTGATGCTGAGTGAAGTGAGCAGAACCAGGAGAATGTTGTACACAGCAGCAGCCGTGTTGTGCAATGACTAACGTTGATAGGCTTAGCCCTTCTCAGCAATGCAAGGATCTAAGACGTCTCCAGAGGTCTCATGGTGGAAAATGCTATCTAAATCCAAAGAAAGAACTATGGAGTTTGAATGCAGATCGAAGCATACTATTTGCTATTTTTTTCTTCTGTTTTGTTTTGTCTCCTCTTTCTGTTGGTTCTTCCTATTAGTTCTAATTCTTCCTTACAACGTGACTAATGTGAAAATATGTTTAATAGGAATGTGCATGTGTAGCTTATATCAGATTGTGCACCATCATAGGGAGGAAGGGGGAGAAAAATTTAAAACTCAAAAGCTGATGGAAGTGATTGTTGATAAATCAAAATAAATTAATAAAAAAAATTTTTAAAAGAAAAGTGATTTTTGAACCCAGGATCTCTGATTCAGTATCCAGTGCTTTTCACTGTACCATGCTGCCTTTATTGCCTGGCACAGATTCCCTCCACTCCTCACCAAAAGAAAAGAATATTTATTGATTTAAACTACATCTGGCTACATAGGTTCACACAGAGTTGAAAAAGGGGAGGGAAGGGAATAAGTATTTATACATTGCTTACTATGCTCCAGGCACTGTGCTTTCTGGCACTTTGTGGGGCAGAGTGTAAGGAGGAGTATTAGGGGATTAATTTACCTTTTTAGTATGGAAGAGTAAAGCTAGAGAAAGGGGCTCTACAAACTGAGAAAGCAAATTTATTTGCATAAAGTTAGCAAGTTACATCAGGACTGACCCTAGAAGAGGAAACTCCATTAACCATTAAAATCTTTAGGGGGCCTCACAATAAAAAAAAAACAAAAATCAGTTCACCAAACATCTATTAGGTTTCTACTTATAAGGCACCATGCTAAGAAGAGGGAAAGGAAATAAGGAAGGAAGGAGGGAGGGAGGAAGGAAGAAAGAAGAGAAGGAGGGAGAAAGGAGGGAGAGAAAGATGAAGGAAAGAAGATGAGAGAGTGGGAAGCAAGTAAGGAAGGAAGGCAGAGGGAAGGAGGAATGAAGGAAGGCAGAAAAGAAGGAAGGAAGAAATAAACAGATTTTGAACAAATGTTCAAACAAATGTTCCCTGCCCTAAAGAAGGTTATATTTTGGGAGGTGAGAGTGGGGGAGGTAGAAGAGGAAGAGGTTAACATGCACACAAATAAGTAAATAAAAAGTGTGAGTGTGTGTGTGTGTGTGTGTGTGTGTGTAAGTTTCCATTTGCTGATAGTCCCTTCTCTGGGTCCTCTTCTATCACTCAGCCATTTTCCCCCACTAGCTCCTTCTTCATCTCTGTCTCACGTAAAGAGGTAGCTCTTCTTGCCAAGGCAAACTCTTCTAAATACTCAAATGGTTCCATTCCATCCTGTCTTCCACAGAAGATTGCTGCCTCACTTATCCCTACTCTCTCACTCATCTTTAATCTCTCCTTATTTACTAGCTGCTTCTCCACTGCTTATAAATGTGCACAAGCCTCTCTCATCTTGAAAAAAACAAAACAAAACAAAACAAAACCCTTACTTGACCATTCATCCCTCTAGTTAATATCCTATATCTCTACTTACTTTTATGGCTAAACTCCTTGAGAAAGCTGTGCGGACTAGGTGCCTTTACTTCCTTCCCTCTGACTTTCCTCTAAACCCTCTGCAAACTGGCTTCTAAACTCATCATTCAATGGAAATTATTCTTTCCAAAATTAGAAAATGGTCCCTTAATTGCCAAGTCTAATGGTCTTTTCTCAGTTCCTATCCTTTTTATTTTTTAAGCCAAGAAACCCATTTATCCAATCCAAATCCTTCTTGATCTCTCTGCAGCCTTTGACACTGTCAATCTTCCTTTTTTTCTGGATACTTTTTCCTCTCTAGCTTTTTTGTGACATTCTTTTCTTCAGGTTCTCCTCTAGCCAGTATGACCACTCTTTCTCAGTCTCCTTTGCTGGATCTCCATCCGGGTTTAGTCCTCTAAGACTGTCCTAGGCTCTCTTTCTCTTTTCTTTCTCACTTGGTAGCATCATCAGTTCTGACAATTATCAGCCATCTGCAGACTATTATTAGATCTATTTATGTAACCCTCACCTCTCTCTTGACTGCCAGTTTCAAATTACTGGCTCCTTTTTCTACATTTCCAATCTGATACCCCATAGCCACCTCAAACTCAACACGTCCAAAACAAAAGTCTTTCTTTTCCTTCTCAAGCCCTCCCTGTTCCCATCTTCCTTCTGTAGTCAAGAGCACCACCATCTTCCCAATTGCCCAGGCTTGCAACTTCAGTGATGTCTTCAAATCCCCCCTTTAGACTCACTTTACCTATCTAATGTGTGCTGCCAACTCCAGTCATTTCTATCTTTACAAGATCTTTACGTCTGCATTCTATCTTTACATTTCTATCTTTAATTTCACGCAGCTGCCATGCCCGTACGGGTCCTTGTTACCTCATGCCCAGACTATTCCAAGAATCTTCTGGTAGGTCTCCCTACCTCAATCTCTCCCCACTCCAGTCTAGACTCCACTCAGCTACCAAAGTGCAAATCTGGTCACATCACTCGATGACTCCCTATTACGTCTGGATCAAATACAAAATCCTCTGGCTTTTTAAAATTAATTTTTTTCAGTTAAAAATCCATCTTCTCTGCCTCCCAACTCCTTCCATCTTCTATTTGACTTTAAAAACCCTTTACAATCTGGACCCTTCCTACCTGTCCAGGCTTCTTACACTTTAATCCCCTCCCCATAATCTATGATCCAGAAACAATGATATCTTTGTTATTCCTCCTCACAGTACTCCATCTCCCAGGTCCAGGCCTTTTTACCCTCTCTTCTCCTCTACTTACTTTTCACCCCTGCCTTTCTTCAAGTCCCAGCTGAAAACCCACCTTTTGCAAGGGGTCTTAACCTGGTCTTTTCTACTGCTAAAGCCTTCTTTCTGAGATTATTCATGTGTGTCTGTGTGTGTGTATATACACGTACATATATGTATTATATATGTATACAAACACACATACATATATATACAGGATATATATATGGATACACACACACACAGAGACTATATCTATATCCTATATGTAGAGTACATAGTTGTTTGCAAGTTGCCTTTCCCATTTGAATGTGAGCTCTCCTTGGGGTAGGGTGAGAGGGACCATGTTTTTCCCCTTGCTTTGTATCTCCAGCATTAAGTGCCTAGCACATAGTCAGCCCTTAATACATGCTTATTGAGTGATTAATTTCAAGAGACAGAAATTAGAAAGGCTTCATGTATTCAAGGGGCAACTGAACTATGTTAGGAAGGAAGCCAAGAATTCTGTGAGGCACAGGGAAGGAGAGAAGGCTTTCCAGGCATTAAGGGTCAATTTAGGTAGACTCATGCAGATTGAGAAAAGACCTAGGCAGGAAAATTCTTTGATAAGTCATTTAAAATCTAGACTAGAATCCCTTAGGATATCTGTATTCTCTAGGTTACTGTGGTTGGCTGGCCTTCGGGAAGAGACAAGAAATACTCTGACAAAGTTTGGGTTGACTTTATCCTCACAACATTCTGGACTCAGAAGACCTTAAAAACCTGCTGTAGGATCTCCAAAATGGTCCAATCAACTTCTGTTTGAAAAGGAAGATTTCAAGGCAAAGTTTCAGTGACAAATGAAGTTGTATCCGTGAAAGCTAAAAGTTAGGGCCCAGACAAAGCTGTGATGTCTAGTAACAGATAGCAGAGGCAGGCATACACCCATCATCACACATGCTTGAACCCTGAAATAAACTCATGAAAATAAGCATGCATAGGTACAAATGCACGGATATGCCCCACAGGGCAAACATTAAATCCCATTGACATGCACATCCATGAATATACATGCAGGCACATTATATATAGATGTGAATTGGGCTGGGGACACTTTGCTACACAGGACTGATTTACATGGATGCCATATAGCGTATTACTTACAAAAATGATTCCAAACATAAATAGATTAATTCATTTGTATTGTATGTATGCTTTTGAATTTTACTTTTTAAAAATTCTGAAATTAACAAACAGAAAATAAAATAAGCATAATAAGACAAAGAGGATTTTTTGTGAAACTGTGAACCTCTATTGCATACAGCTGACTTTTAAAATATATGATAAATTCAACATATAATTTTCAAAGTTGTACTGTTTGTCTGTGATTCTTTCTGGCCTTCCTTATGTTCCCTTCCATGCATTTTAGTGAAGAAAGTTAACAGGTGTACGATGGCAGAAGCATTTTCTGATTAGCTGTTGACATGGGGAAAAATTTTTGAGAAAGAAAAAATAATTTTTGTTGTTCAGTCTTGTCTACCTCTTCATGACCTCATCTGGGGTTTTCTTGGCAAAGATACTGCAGTGACTTCCCATTTCCTTCTCCAGCTCATTTTACAGATGAAGAAACTGAGGCATACAGGGTTAAGTGACTTGCCCAGGGTCACACAGCTAGTAAGTATCTGAGATCAGATTTGAATTCAGAAAGATGAGTCTTCCTGACTCTATGCTCTGCACCACCTAACTGCCCCAATACTTTCCTAGATAAGTATTAGAACAGCTCTATTGACTTATAGATGAAGTTCAGAAGCCCTGAATATCTCTCCAAAAAAGAGAGAGATGTTTAGAGACTTAGACACTCAACTATTCTAGATCTCTGGTGGCCACATTCTAGTTCTTTTTTTTTTCCCCAGCACCTGTGTGTGGCCCACCTAAGGGGTGGTCCTTTTATGGAGCTTCTCAATCCAGCTCCATTGGGGCTTGTGCCAATAACTCAGTCTGGCCTAGCTGCTACTGTTTCACGACTGTGCTGCTGATAGATCTCTTGCCATCCTGGAAAGTTTGAGTCTCTTGGTTTTGGAATCTCAACTCTGATGAAAAGGCTTTGTGTCCACTCCATTACTCTCATGCTTAATGGATGTGGAAATGAACGGAATGACACCTTGCAGAATGAGGGCTCCATCCAGTTTCCCTCCCAGGCTGGATTTCAGATCATTATTTCTGCTGACATTATGCAGCTGTTGAATGAAGGTTGGGATCCCTCCCACCCTCCTTTCCTCTCACCCAACCTCCAGCTCCCCACAACCCCCCAGAAGCAACTTTTACTTTTGTTTTTGTTTTAGGCCACAGAAGTGTTTAGCAAGAACGGGCAGGCATGCCTTGTTTGAGCTGTGATCTAACCCCAGCTGACAGGTAGGTTTCAGGGCTGTCTCTGGGGCTGTGGCCTGTTTAGTGGATTTACCACTCTAAAGTCAATTACAGAGGACTTTCACGCTCGAGAGAAGACTCCAGTCCCTTTTTGATAAAAACTCTGGCGAGTAAATAAGTCACGATGATGATAGGGCCCTACCATTTAATATTCATTGAAGTACACGTGTTTGGAAATTGGAAGCCGGGTTTAATCCATTTTCATATTTATATCAACATGAAGCTTTACAAAAGATACCTCCTTTTCTCTGGGAATCTCATCAATTTCTCGTTGAGGCAAGATAAAAATGGGTGCAAGTTTTATTCTCAGCAACTAAGAAGACACATTTTGAAGTGGGAGTTGTAGGTCTGCTTACTTTTAAATTAGAGGCAATTCTTTGATTCCGTTTATAGTGAACAGAGGAAGTCTATGCCAAGTAAAGGAGGGGCACTCTGTTGGCTCCCTGCATAGAAAATTTGTTCCCAATTCAAACTCTAATGTTGGTGTAGGAGTTCTATGAGAAGCAGAATAGGAGCAACAGTGGAACCAACTGGAGGTATTACTAGTTAGAAGAGATTTTCCAGTTACTTCAAGCCATGCCAGGCCATGGATTCCTCTGAGGAGGAATGTCAGACTGGTAAATAGGAAACTTTTTGACTCAGGCCTGTGCACCGTCCGTCTGTCCATTGAAGGGGGCATGAAAGAGTTAACGTAGTGGCGAAGAGTTTGGAGTGTAGGTTCTCTCTCTTTTTTTTAATGTGACTGAATGTTTAAGTGTGGCAGTATGGCTGAGGGCATCTCCTTTAATAATGTAGCACACAGCTTCCTGAGGGGACGGCGTTTGATTTGGAAAATGAATATGGTGCACTCTAAATTCTCTTCCCTGAGGAAGGCTGACTAACTGATAAGTGCCATGAGCTAGCGTGGGGACTCATTCTGTCAAATCAAGCTTGCCGAGAAGGCACCATGTGGAATCTTCTCAAGTCTCCTAGAGGTAATATGAGCGGACACTTCTGACATTAGACAGTGCAGCAGGCCCTGCTTACCGGAAGAGCTCACCATCGCACTACAAGGTGGTCTTTAGATGACAAGAATAAAGAAATCAGCACACATTTGTTAATGCAACAACTTAGAAAAGTATGCTAAAAAAAAAAACACTCTACGGCAAAAGACCATCAAATATAGGGAGAAGTTGTACCTTCTTAGAAGGGGTTTGTTTTTTGTTTTTTATTTTTAGCACTCCTGGTATCCATCTTCTTACTGAGTTTTTTCTTATCCTTTGCAAGCTACCACACCCCGACCTAGGTCATCTTGGTCAAACTCCCTCTGTTAGTTAAGTGGTTCTTTGTCATTCCGTACCTCCTGTAGTCCTACCTCCTCAGTAGGTTTTTTGGCTGTTCTAATACTTATCTAGAAAAGTATTGGGGCAGTTAGGTGGTGCAGAGCATAGAGTCAGGAATCCTCATCTTTCTGAATTCAAATCTGGTCTCAGATACTTACTAGCTGTGTGACCCTGGGCAAGTCACTTAACCCTGTATGCCTTAGTTTCTTCATCTGTAAAATGAGCTGGAGAAGGAAATGGGAAGTCACTGCAGTATCTTTGCCAAGAAAACCCCAAATGAGGTCATCAACAAAATCAAGAACTTGTCTCCATTTTCTTGGCTTCTGGACCACTGGTGTCAAACTCAAATCAAAATGAGAGGGCCACTAAACCATTCATAAGGATTTAGAGGCCATATGTTGACATAGAAAAACGTATATTAACATTATTTATGTTTTATTTTATTTTTATTTATTTTGTTAAATATTTCCCAATTACTTTTAGTCTGATTCTGGCAGCACTGGAGAATGCTGCAGGCTTGGCTGTGCATCTGACATCTCTGGTCATCTTTCCTACCATCTTTCCTAATTCAGAATAGATGAGGATATGGTTGTTTCCAAGTGAGATGTCTCATCTGTGTATAAGATGTAAGGAATACGGGATATGGGAATATGGTATGGGGTATGGCAAAGGCAAACAGAGCTGGGTGCTGACTACCTGAATGGGGAAAGGTATTAACTATTCAATCTCTGTTATAGCATGTCATGAAAATCCAGAGCAAATTCTAGAGCAAATGAATCAAATGAGATAATGAAAACACTTTGAAAACTACAAAATGGTAATTACATATAAAAGGTTATCATTATTATTGATCATTTCATTGGAATTGAGTAGTAATCAATTTAAAAATCTTGATTAATTTTTTTATTTTTTGGCTCAGACCTGTGATATCATTGAACTCCCTCTATCAATGCAGAACGAAGACTGTTGTGCAACTCAAAGTCTGGGGACACTGAGAAGTTAAGTGACTTTTCCAGGGGCACTCAGGTAGTATGTGTCAAGGTAGGACCCAAACCCAGTGCTTCCTGATTTTGAGGCTACCTCTATATCCACTATCTTTTGCTTCTTAGTAATAACTATCATTTATAGCTATTATAACATATATGAATATATGTGAATTATATAGATTATGTAATGTAAATATGCACTTTAAGGATTGCAAAGTGCTTTAGTTATGTTATCTCATTTGATCCTCATAACCACCTTGTGAGGTTGGTGCTATTGTTACCCCCATTTTACAGATGAGGAAACTGGGATGGAGAGAGAGTAAGTGACCTGCCCGGGGTGTAATGAAGTGTCTGAGACAAGATCTGATCTCAGGTCTTCCTGACTCCAAGTCTAGAGCTCCATCCTCTGTGCCACCCTGCACCCTGCCGTGGCTTGACTAATTATTAGCTAATTTGGGTCAGGAGAGTTGTGTGAAATCTGATTAGTCCCATATAGGAATAACCTTCACATGCCATATTAAAGCTAGTTAAAGAGTATGATTTAACACTGAAAACACACATGCACATGCACATGCATACGCACACGCACACACACACACACACACACACACACACAAAATGCAGTGATCAATAACTGCAGCCAGAGAACTGACAATGAAATGTATTCATCTCCTCTTAGCAGGGTAGTGGTGGATTACAGGTGCGGAATGGGGTATATGTTGTCTGAATTGGCCAATGTGTGTGTGTGTGTGTTTTTTACTTAAATCAACTTATTTAGTATGAAAGAGAATTCTACTGGGGGAGATATCACTAGGTAGTGATAGTGATTTTTAAAAAGATAAACATAAATAGGCATTTAAAAAAAAGCAAAATAAGGAAGTTTATTTTTTTTTTAAATCAGTAGCTGGGTGGCACAGTGACCAGAGTGCTGGACCTGGAGTCAGGAAGACCAGAATTTGAATTCCAGCTTCAGATATTTAACTAACCATGTGACCTGAGGCAAGTCACTTAATCTGTCTGCTTCAGTTTCCTCATTATAAAATGGGCTTAATAAATAGCGCCTACCTCTCAGGGAGGTTTTGAGGATAAAATGAGATAAAATTTGTAAAAGAGTTTTGCAAACCTTAAAATGCTATATAAATGCTAGCTTTCACCATCAAAATGAAATATTATTTACTTTGGACAAAATTGGTATGAATCAAATATTTTAAATAGAGGAAATTACAAGGGCTATAGTTAGATGCTAAATTAGAGGCCAGTGAAAGGATTATCAGCCTATCAGCTTTTGAAGGTAAATGGATTATTAGGTCAAACTCAGCCTCTCCCAGGACTAACCCACACCACTAAGCCAATCATTTAGTCAACTGAAGCACATTCATTCTGCTCCAGAGCCCCTTATATATAATACAAAGTGACCCACTTAAAGCATCCATTCTTAAAGGTGCTTTTTGGTTACTTTTAATTGGACCTTTATACATTTGATGCAGTAACTTAATGAAGATTGCTAAGGTCTATCAACAAACAGCAAATTAGCATGATATGATTGTATTAACACTCTTCCCAAACCTCAGCTTGTTTAGTTAACTCTGCTAATTAAGGAATCGGAACATTTTGCAGTGAAAAAGCCCTGAATTAGACCTAAAACAAAACAAAACAAAACAAAAATCCTGGGATTTGTCCTAGGATTGCTGTTTAACTTGGGATGAGTAGTTGTCTGACAGATTATATCTGTTATATACATTTTTTATTATTATTGCTATTATTTCTGTTTTGGCTATTATTTACACTAACTTCTGAGTCTCAGTTTATTCATCTGCAGATGAGTCTATTTCCCTATCTCAGAATTATTCTGAAGATCAAATGAGAACATATACACAAGCAGACACATGTTTGTGTATGTGTGTCTGTATAAATACATAGAAGAGTTCAGTCTTAAATTTTATGAATCACATAATGTATATATGCACATATAAATTATATGTTTTGGAAAGTACAAAATATTATACATCAGGAAGACCTGAGTTCAAATCTGGCCTCAGATACTTCACACTTACTAGCCGTGTGACCCTAGGCAAGTCACTTAATCCCAATTGCCTCACCAAAAAGCAAAAAAAAAAAAAAGTTATATAAATAGACCCTAGTATTAAATGTATATATAAATGCAATGATTAGCTTTGGGGGGAGGAGGTAAATAATTTGAAGTACAATTTATCACTCTTCCAGGTTTTTTGGTGTGCTAAAAAATCCCTTAATTTGGACAGCAGCCATCAGTTAAATGTTCACAGTATTAGGTTGAAAATAGAAGTGTCATCACAGGGCACAGTCTATTAATTTGTTGATGGTTGTTCATGGATGGTAACTGGTTGATGGACATTACCTATGGCATTATTATCCCATGTTTGAGAGCACTAGTTAGGAGAAAAAAATACAGTTACTGGATTTAATCCATCACTACGTCTTCACATTCTTACATGGCAATTGGCATGTAAAGCAAGCAGCTTATTGAATTGAAGTCAGTAGAGTCCTGTCAGATGGGGAGAATCCATATTAATGATATACTATAAAACACTTTTTGTTAGTTACGTATATTCCTTTACTTTCATTTCACAAGAATAGCTCAGCTGTCAAAGCATTTCCAAGATTTCCATGGATTCAGCAAATACTGTGCGATCGAATTATTGCTCTGAGAAAAGCTACAATTAAAACACATTAATCATTGTAACAAAAGATCCTTATTGAAGCTGACAAAGATCTTGAAATCTGATGAATAATTAGCCTGGTTAATCTTTTTAAAAAAGAATTACACTGCTAACAAGTTAAATCATTGTGATTTTCCAAATAAGCCTCCAAGGTAAGAAGAGACTGAAGATATTATTTTCATTATTTTTTAAAAAGTGCTTTTTATTCCTTCTTCTTCATCCCTCGAGCCACTCTCGGGGTGCATGCAGTTGAGACAATGGAGTCATAGACGGCCACCTATGTTGGACAATAGTGATGATGGTGGTAGGGTTTCCATTATGTTTTTGTTCTTCAAAATGCTTTCTCCTGAGTAGCAGTGAGAATTATTCCCCATGTTATGGTTCCCCCAAAACATGGTTTTATGTGAGATAGTGTTGCTAGGAGCAGGAATGGGGCAGCAGTGGAGTAACAAAGAGTCAGCTACTACTCAACAACAATAATAATAACAACAGGGTCAGGCACGTCCATAGGACCAACAGTATAAATGGAAAACATTCTTGGAAAAGCAAAAATACAGATTGTGAAAGCTGACTGGTGGTTAGGGGAAAGCAGAAGAGACAAAAATTAGTCCCTTTTCCCATCTACTTTCCAGAATACTGCTGGATTTTTTGTTTCTTGTCCTTGAACAAGTGAAGTCTGTTCCTTTATGCAGTTATCCCATCCACATCATGACTCTCCCCGTCGCAGTTTCAATATGTCACGGATCAGCATGAGAAATTAAATGGGAATTTTTTGGGAGTTTTGCAGGAGCCACAGATGACACATGAAAACAAGCAGATGACACAGAAAATGTTTAGAAACTAAGAAATGCATAAAATATATGTATAGCATTGCATAATATCAATATATTTTATCTTTTAATACCATAATAATTCAGACTTCTTCTCTGGTACAAAGACCAAAAAATTTTACATGGATTTTCCAGATCGTGGGGGCACTACACTCCTAACCCCTGCAACATGCAAGGGACAACTGTACTCTCATTTCAATCTCTCTCCTTGGCACTCCATTTTCCACTGGAAGAAGAAATGTATATAGTACTTAAAACTGTTTTGGTACTAACAGGTGTCCCTGATGGTGGATCTTGTGTTGAAGATCCAAACTGACTTTCCACCATGCCAGTCAATCTCAGTGACCCTGACTGCATTTGACATGCTATTATGACAAAGGCACTGGACTCATTTTTCTTTTGTACACCAATATATAATATATATAATGAGGCTGTTCTTGCATAATTTCCCTGCTATCTTACACTTCTCTCCAGATGGATAGTTTAGCCTAGCTGACAGCAGCTTTCTTCTTTGCATTTTAATTACCATGCAAGGTTTGCTATCCTGGAAAAGACCCCAAGAAAGACAAATATACAATGATACGTCATGGGAAATAAGCCAAAGGGAGTCACAGGCATTTGGGCCAAAGCCTGAAGAAGATTCTTTGCAACTCCATTCACTTCACTTTACTTCAATGCATAGAGATCATCAATCAGTTATTCCTGACCCTTACCATGTGACCAGCCTATCTTTTCTTCAACCATACACTTTTCTGTAGAGTAAGATAGATTTCCATATCCAATTGAGTGTGTATGTGATTCTCTCCTTAAGCCAAATCCTATGAGAATAAGATTCACTCATTCCCTCTCACCTTCCCCCTGTATCCCCTCCACTGTAAAAGCCTTTTCTTGTCTGTTTTATGTGAAATAATTTACTCCATTCTACCTCTCCCTTTCTCCTTCTCCCAGTATAATCCTCTCCTACCCCTTAATTTTATTCTCCAGCTCTCATCTCTTCCTCTTTAACTCACCCTGTGTCCTCTATTTATCTGTCTGTCTATCTATCTATCTATCTATCTATATACATATATGTGATTTTTTTCCCTCCAACTACTCTAATACTGACAAAGGACTCATGAGTTACAAATATCATCTTTCCATGCAGAATATAAATAGTTCAACCTTATTTCTCTTTCCTTATATTCTCTTTCCTCTTCATGTTTCTCTTGAAAGTCGAATTTTCTGTTCAGCTCTGGTCTTTTCAGCAAGAATGCTTGAAAGTCCTCTATTTCACTGAATGTCCATTCCCCCCCCCCCGAAGGATTATGCTCAGTTTTGCTGGGTAGGTGATTCTTGGTTGTAATTTTATCTCCTTTGCCCTCCAGAATATTATATTCCAAGCCCTGTGGTCCCTTGATGTAGAGGCTGCTAAATTTTGTATTATCCTGATTGTGTTTCTACAATACTTGAATTGTTTCTTGCTGGCTGCTTGCAATATTTTTTCCTTGACCTGGGAACTCTGGAATTTGTCTATAATATTCCTAGGAGTTTTCCTTTGGGGATCTCTTTCAGGAGGTGATCAGTGGATTCTTTCAATTTCTATTTTACCCTCTGGTTCTCAAATATCAGGGCAGTTTTCCTTGATAATTTCTTGAAAAACAATGTCTAGGCTCTTTTTTTGATCATGGCTGTCGGATAGTCCAATAATTTTTAAATTATCTCTCCTGGATCTATTTTCCAGGTCAGTGGTTTTTCCAATGAGATATTTCACATTCTCTTCTATTTTTTCATTCCTTTGGATTAGTGTTACAGTGCCTTGATTTTTCAAATTGTCACTAGCTTCCAATTGCTCCATTCTAATTTTTAAGGAAGTATTTTCTTCAGTAAGTTTGTGGACTTCTTTTTCCATTTGGCCAATTTTGCTTTTTAAGGCATTCTTCTCCTCATTGGCTTTTTGGACCTCTTTTGCCATTTGGGTTAGGTTATTTTTTAAGCTGTTATTTTCTTCAGTATTTGTTTGGATCTCCTTTAGCAAGCTGTTGACTTGTTTTTCATGATTTTCTTGCATCACTCTCATTTCTCTTCCCAGTTTTTCCTCTATTTCTCTTACTTGTTTCTCAAAATCCTTTTTGAGCTCTTCCATGGCCTGGGACCAATACATATTTTTCTCGGAGGCTTTGGATATAGGAGTTTTAACTGTGTTGTCTTCTTCTGGTTGTATGTTTTGATCATCTCTGTTACCAAAGAAAGATTCTATGGTCTGATTCTTTTTGCAGTGCTTGCTCATGATCCCAACCAATTACTTGAGTTATAAACTCTTTGTTAAGGTAGGAGTCTGCTTCCAGTGCAGAGAATGTACTGTCCCAAGCTTTGGGAGTTTTGTGCAGCTGTTTTCAGAGAGATTTTTAGGGACCTGTAAATTTTCAGTTCTTCCAAGGTGCTATGATCAAGGGTGAAGCATTTACTCCTTTCCTGGCCTGTACTCTGGTCTGTGAGTGACCGCAAGCACTCTTTTCTGCCTTGGAACTGTGAGGAGAATTTCCTCTCCACCACCATTAGAAGCTTCATCACGCCAGTGCTCCTCCTTGCCCCAGGACCTCCACCCAGAACTGTGACCCAGATTCAAGCATGGGCAAAGCAAGAGAATCCTGCACCAGCAGAGAGATCTCTGCAATCCCCCTCTGATGAGCCTCTTGATTCTCCCTCAGTCTGTGGGCCAGAAACTCTGGAAGCAGCCACTGCCCCAGGGCCATGCTCAGGAAATGGGGCTGGGACCATGCTTCTCTCTCTCACCACAAACATAGACTTTTCTTACTAACCTTCTAAGTTGTCTTTGGCATTCGTGGGTTGAGAAGTCTGGAAGCTGCCACAGCTGCCTGCGATTCAGTCCTCTGAGGCCTGCTCCAAGTTCGCTGAGGCCAGTGTGCCCACGCCAAACTGAGCTCCTCTCCCCACTCGGTGTGATATACCTTTCTGATTAACCATCCAGGCTGTCTTGGGCTGTAAATTTGCTTCACTCTCTTTTTGTGGGTTCTGCTGCTTTAGAATTTGTTCAGAGTCATTTTTTATAGGTATTTGAAGGGGTTTGGGGGAGAGCTCAAGCAAGTTACTGCTTTTACTCCGCCATCTTGGTTCTGCCCCATACACTTTTTTGAAGACATGCTTTATCATTCTTTTGCATAATTCCTTGTTTATAATGTGTTTACCCACTCTGCATCTCTCTGCTACCCATTAGGTGATTCTCAACTCCAGTTTATTCTGCAGAGATTGTAGTGTTCCTGTCAGAAGAATAATAGCCATATTAAAAATGTTCTAAAATCACTAAAAATTAGATAAATGCACATTTTAAAAACAAAAACTCTGAAGTACCATCTTATATGCATCAGATTGGCAAAGTTGACAAAAACAGAAAATGAAAAATGTTCGAGGCAACAGTGCCTCAGAAAACAGTGCCTTTTGGAGCTATAAACTGGTACTCTTGGATCTATAAATTGTTTCACCCAGCCATTCTGGAAAGCAATTTAGAACTATGCCCATAAAGCTGTTAAACTGTGTATGCCCTTTGACTCAGAGGTACCACTACTGAGTCTATAACCCAAGGAGACCAAAGAAAGAGGAAAAGGGTCCATAAAAGTATTTATAGCAACTCTTCATAGTGGCAAATAATTGGAAACTGAGGGAGGTACCCATCAGTTGGGGAATGGCTGAACAAATTATGGTATACGAATATAATGGAATATTATTGTACTATATGAAATTATGATGGGAACGGTTTTAGACAAATCTGGGAAACCTTTATGAACTGATGCAAAGTGAAGTGAGCAGAGCCAGGATAACATTTTATACAATAACCGTATTATAATAACAAAAAACTTTTAAATACTTAGGAACTCTGACCAACACAGAAGAATCAACCACAGTCCCAGAGGACTCATGATAAAACATGCTATCCATCTTTAGATAGATAGGTGATGGACTCAGTGCAGATTGAAGCTTTTTTTGGGGAGAAGAGGATGGAATACGACTAAAGAAGGAATTTGTTTTGCTTGACCATTGTTGTTGCTTCATCATTTTTCAGTTGTGTCTGACTCTTCATGACCTCATTTGGAGTTTTCTTGGCAATGATACTGGAGTAGTTTGCCATTTACTTCTCCATCTCATTCTACAGATGACAAGCTGAGGGCAATAGGGTTAAGTGACTTGTCCAGGGTTACACAGCTAATAAGTGTCTGAGCCTAGATTTGAACTCAGATCCCTCCTGATTTCAGGTCTGGTGCTCTATTCACTGCACCACCCAGCTGTCCCTGCTTCACTACACAGTTATCCCCTCCACATTGTGACTTTCCCCGTCTCAATTTTGATATATCTTAGGTCACCATAAGAAACTAAAAGGGAACTTTTGGGGAATTTTGTGGAAGCCATAGATGACACATGATGGCCAGCAGACATCACAGAAAAACATTAGAAACTCAGAAATTCACAAAATATGTGTATAGTATTTTATAATATCAACATGTTTTTTTCTTTTCATACCATAATAATTCAGACTTCTCTGCTACAAAGGGAGAGCCAGATCATGGGGGAACTGTGCCCCTAACTAGCCCTTGCAATGTGGAAAGGATAACTGCACATATTTGTAATGGGTTTTGCTTTTCTTGCTTTCTCAATGGTTGGAGGAGGGAAAGAATTTGGAATGGAAAATAAAATAAAATTGACTGCAAAAAAAAAAGAGGAGTATTGGTATTAAAAAGATGGACCTTCATTGCTTGAAGTCATTGAAAGAATCTTGCCATTTCCCAGACAATTGATCAGATTTCCTCATCCTATTCAATTTTGATCCCAATTCATCATCTAGTACATTTATATATAGACTGACAGGATCTATAGGTTATCTATCCAAATTCATGGGCTACATAGGCAACAGGCATTCTTCATCTACTGGGTTTTTGCTATATGTACATCCCATCTACCTTCTATTATCCTGGCACTTTGATAGTCACTTCCTTTCTCACCTGACTTTTGTTGGACAAGCATAGCCTGCATCCCTGCTGCATCTACTGAAACCTATCTGATAATAATAACCATTGACATTTATGTAGAATTTTAAAATTATAAAGTGACTTACCCAAAACCACACACTTAATGAGAAACAGAGCCACTGAATCACTACTTGAACCCAGGTCTTAGGATTCAACCTATAATGCTCTTTTCACTCCACTATTCTGCCTATCAGTGGAAGCTGTGCAAGGAGCACTTCTGTAGCCCAGGTGCTAGCTGGATGAGCACTTCCTGACTGATACACCCTCTATATGTTTAATATAGAGTACAATCTACAAATATCCCCAAGGATCCACTATCCTAAAAAATACTTTCCTCTAATCTTTCTGCCATTTAGCCATTGCCCTATCTCTCTTTTTTCTCTTATTTCTTTTTTTTTTTTTGCAAGGCAATGGGGTTAAGTGACTTGCTCAGGGTCACAAAGCTAATAAGTGTCAAGTGTAAGAAGCTGAATTTGAACTCAGGTCTTCCTGACTCCAGGGCTGGTGCTCTATCCACTGTACCACCTAGCTGCCACTCTATCTTTCTTTTTGACGCCAAATTTCTTAGAAATGTAGTCTGCATTCTACTTTGTTACCTGCTACATGATAAGACTTCCCAAATTTAATCAATATATACCCTGATACTTGGTGACTTTAGTACAAAAAAATGAGAATGAGTGAATATAGTGAAAATATATTGGAAAATATGGATGAGAAGTAAAGAACAAAAGAGGCCAAACACTTGCATTGACCACACTTACACATCATGGATACTTTTTTTTTATGAAAAGGTTAGAAGGTACTAGACATAGTGAGCAACAAAGGCAACACAAAAAATTAAATTGATCATATTTTTAAAGATAGGAAAAGATTCATTATTGATGTGGGAATGATTCCTGAATAAGCTATTTATATATGAGCAGACCACCAACTTATTTTACTCAAGATCAAAATTAGTTCAAATCTGTTTATTCTGGAGAGGCAATCAGAGTTAACTGACTTGTCCAGGGTCACACAGGTAGTGTGGATTTGAGACTGCATTTGACCTCAGGTCCTCCTGACTCCAGGATCAGTGCACTATCCACTGCACCACCTAGCTGCCCCTAGATCAACATTAGTTCAAGTTCAGAAGAAAGAATAAAAATGAGAAAAAGACATGGCCTTCAATAAAGAAAACGACCTTTCAACTTCCATATTCCAATGTTCCTGATAATTAAAAACGGGATATGGACATAGTAGAGGATAGAGACTGATTATAATATTTCCATAAAGAAATTTACCAATGTAGATCAATGGCCATAACAGGAAGAATCAAAAGAGCCTAAAATGTGCCTTAGGTAGCAAAAACCTAACTTACTTGACAGGCAGAGAGATATGGTAGCTGGAGGCAATGGCAGTTTAGAATATAAACTTATTTGTAAAATTTTACAGAGAAGAATAATAGATAATTATAAGCAGCAGTGCTTCATAAAACAGAGAAAGCAGTGGAAGGTCAAATCAGTTTAACAAAAGCTTGACAAGAGACTCAATTAGCCTAAGTCAGAACTAGAATGAAGCTAGAAGGAAGGACAACCAACAGAAGGTAGATAGGAAAGACCTCGCAAAGGTTTTTATAACGAACTTTTCGTTGTCAAAGAAAGGGGAACCGGCAAACTTAGATTCTAATGTCATAGTCCTGTATGTGCTTACAAAAGAAGTAGAAATGGAACTAAAGAGAATAGTTAAGAAAACAAGAGAACAAGAAGTTAAGAAAAAAAGAGAACAGTTAAGAAAAGCAGCTGGGTTAGACTGGATGTACATAAAGGAGATGTGCGTCAGAGGGGCCATCACTGGGAGAGCTGTAGAGATAGACTCACAAGCAGTGGAAGACACCATCAGCAGGGGAGAAAGAATTTCATCCTTTCTTCATACCTTTCTTAATACCAAAAAAGGTGATCAAGAAAACATCAACAATGACTGACCTATATGCCCACTTTTCTCTCTATATAAAATTTTTCTGAGAACAAGCTATGCATGCATCAAAGGGTTCATGTTGAGAGTGTTAGATGGGAACAAGAAGGCTTCTACAAATGATACTCCACAACAAGCCATATCTTACCACTGTACAATTGACTGAAAGATGCTGACAATACAAGATAACTTTGCTCGGTAGTGGTTGTTGTCCTTCATTCTCAAAGAGGACCAAAATGATGTCACTATGTTGGAGTCAAGGTACAGTGTGCCTGACTATGGCTGATCAGACCAATATGACCTTGGCATTGACTTGTTAGTGCCTTCCCTTTGAGATTACTTCCAATTTGCCCTGAATGTATCTTGTACAAACATAGTTGTTTACATGTTATCTGTCCTATTAGAATGTGAATTCATTGACGGCAAAAACTGTTTTTGTCTTTCTTTGGATCCCCAGCACTTAGCACAGTGCCTTTCACATAGCATATGCTCAATAAATGTTTATTGATTGACAAACTGACTTATCAATTTGATTCAGTACTGCAAAATGCCTTAAAGACCATCTTCCAGCAAGGAATCTCTTTCAAGAATCATTCAAGAATCATTGAAAAATTAAGCAATAAAAATTAATTTACTTTTCAACCTCTGGTGATTAATATTAGGTGAGGCATATGCTCACCAATGTCATTGTCATGGAAGAGATTTAGCTTAGAGTCCAAATTGAAAGGAATTTCCTGCAGATGGTAATGTTCTCTTTGCAGACGACATTGTTGTATCAAGCCCTGCAATGTTGAAGGCCTTCTGAACAATTCCTAACCACTCAAAAGAATTTAATATTTGTGAGGATGAAAAAAGAAAAAAAAAACACAAACCCTGGCAGAGTAACTGGGTATTTCTCACACCTGCACAATTTACACAAGGTAAAAAAATCAGAATGTCATTCACATAGTACGTGATATATCTGATATATTGATCCAGAACACAAGCCAAAACTTCATTAATCCAATCTTGGAAGGGGTAGATATATTTGGCAATTAGAAAGGCATAATCAAGTACTCATGATGTCCAAACCACATCCAAAAGATTGTCTTCCACTTATCTCCAGTCTTAATTCTAAGCCATTTTTAAAAAAGGATTTTTGGGGTAGAGGAAAGATGAGCTGTTCTTTCATTAGTGTAGGCAACCCGCCTTTTGCAAACACCCTCTAGTGATGAACTACAACTTGTCTTTAACTGATAGTCTTAGAAAGCTGCTTGGAGGCATGAGACATTAAACCATTTCCCATGATCATACGGTGATCATATAGTCTAATGCAGAACTTGAGCTTAGAATTTTCTGATTACAAGGTTGGCCCTTTAAACACTCTACCATGATGCCTATCAAAATATCTTGCTTAAGTATCTGAAATGGATGCAAAGTACATCTCACCTCCCTTTTGGAGAGCCTAAAATAGAGATGCCCCTTCTCATGGTGAGGAAGTTCAGTTGAATACCTTCTTCATAGGTTCTTAGATACAGTCTCATAGAGGCTATACCATCCACATACTCACTATGTAAATTTGTCTATATTGGAGAGGTTGAGGATGGGGTTATGGTGCCAGGCAGGGGTCCCTAGTATAATTGGGTTTCTTTCCAGTTGTCTACCATCTTTGATTACAAAAGTTGAACTATTTTGCTAATTAACATTTTAGTGGTTTTAATAGAAATAATTTTTAAAAAATACTTTGTCCTTAGTACATCAACTATTGTGTTGATAAATTAACCAATAAAATCAAAGTATTTATTAAATAGCTACCATTTCTGTGATAAGCACTGGGAACAGACAAAGAATGAAATAATCTCTAATCTCAAGCAGTTTACATTCTTTCAATCAAACTGCCACTTGTTGGTAGTTATGAGTAACAAGAAAGAGAAACATAAAAATGATACAGTGTAGTTGATGACAAAATCCAGCATCTTGACTCTCCAGTATTTAACAGGATGAAATTTTACAAACTATTTCCCCAATTATTTGCAATTATTCTCCAGCACAAAATCTCTGATGAGTAATGGTCTACACATCAAAGGTTTTTTCCAGAGTAATTATATTAATGGGGTGTTTCTTCAGTACGAATTCTCTGGTGTTCCTAAGGGATGAGCTGGTTCTGAAAGCTTCATGGACAGAGCACTGTACTTGTAGTCAGGAAGGCGTGGATTTTAGTACCACTTCAGAGGAATAACCTACATTCTCCTATTCCAAAATTGGACAGCTCTAATTATTAAGAATTCTTTCCTTACATCAAGCTTAAATCTGCCTGTTTCCAACTTAGATCTATTGCACCTACTTTGGCATGGTAGGTTTTGTTGTTGAGTTGTTTTTCAGTCATATCCAACTCTTTATGACCCCATGTAGGGTTTTCTTGGCAAAGGTACTACAGTGGTTTGCCATTTCCTTTTCCAGCTCATTTTACAGATGAAGAAACTGAGGCAAAAAGAGTTAAGTGACTTGCCCAGAGTCACACAACTAGTCTGAGGTCAGATTTGAACCCAGGTCTATTCTGACTTTAGACCCAGCACTCTATCCACTGTGCCACTTAGTTGCTGATAGTAAATTACAAGAGTCAAATAGGATATACACCCCAGATTTAGATACTATTTCAGGAAAATGTCACTACTTGAAGTACAATCAATGTTAACTAAATGAGCCTGGCTACCTACACAGCAAACACTCCTGAACAGACAGGCTGTAGGTGAAACTAGTGTTCCCTTAAAAAAATGCAATCAAGGATCGCATGCTTCCTTACTCTCCATTAGGAAGGCAACAATCTAAAATGCAGTTTATATAAAATAAACTGTAATCTGATTCATTGTAAAACGGGCAAGGTAATTTCTCATTTTGTGGAGAGGTAGAAGGTAGTCTGGCCAATGAGCCCAGTCCTTTACGAGTATGTGAAGAGTACCACTGATGCACTTCCCCAACATGGAAAGGGCTGGGGGATCATGCTTCCAGGAGAGTTGTGATGATGTATGACAGAAGTGCCTTGGAGAAACTTCAGAGCATGTGTAGATGTTCTGTAACTGTTTCTGGTCTGCTAACCATGGAACCTCTTTGGCTACAGTAGTAGAAAAAGAAGTGGGAGTGTCTTCAAAAAAGGTGTTAGTTGGCCTTACCCTCCCTCTTGGTTGGACCCCTTCTCTTGGTTTGTTTTCTTTTCCTGTGACTTCTTCCTGGCTGACAGCATCCAGAGAGAGGTAATGCTGTAGGAGGAGAGGCCATGGGCTCTCTCCTCATTGAAACTGACGTGGGGCCCATGAATATAAACCTCTTCTTTGCCTGCTTCGGGATTTGCACTTTCTTTTTAGGTGGAAAAGCTTGTAGGCTATGACCTTGTGAGTTTGTGGAAGGTCAGGAGAAGGAGCCATCTGGGAGTTCAGGAGTCAAATCCTGAATGCCAGGTTTTACCGTCAGGCTGGCATTGATGACCGAGGCGCCCCTTCCTTCCCCCCTGCCTCCCACCCAACAGTTAAGGGTTCATCTAGAACATTCAGATATGAACTAGAAATTGTGCTAAGTCTGAGCCCACCCTCCCTAAACACTGAAGGGAGGGAGTGTGATTTCAAGATATTAAGGGGACATGTTCTTAACATACCTTCAAAGTACACAACCCTTTGAAAAAATAATTCATTTTAATTCAAGCTCAGAATAAGGGTTTGAGCTGATAGTGGTAAGAAAAGCTTTGATACTCATACCTCTTCAATACCCTCAGTACCTTCTGCCTCTTTGACTGGACTGTCGGAGGACAGAGGAAGAACTTCCAAAGCCTACATTTAAAGAGGGTTCACAGACCAGCCAGCTCTACACTCCCTACCAGCTGCATTCCTTGGACTGGACTCCACAATGTTCCCACACTGGGTACCTTCTTTCCTCCCAACCCACTTTCAGCTTGATTTTGTATATTGTCTTCCCTGATTAGCTTGTAAGCTCCTTGGAGGCAGGGACTGTTTTTCTTATCCTTATATGTATCCGTAGCCAAAGTGCTTAGCACAGAGCAGAAGCTTCATAAATGTTTAATGACTGAGAAAAGATACTCTATCCCCCTCAGGGGTACCCCTAGAACCCTAAGGGAAGCTGTAGCCTCCTGGCTCTAAAACAGTGAGCACAGAGAATATTCTCTACAAATCATAACAGAAGTTTGGAGGTCTTGAGGGAATCTCAAAAAAAAATGGAGCCAAACTGAATAATGTGGTTAGGGTTTATTTAGGATTTCTAAGAATAATGTTTACTCTCATTGTAAACAATACCATGCAACTTTAAAGAGAAAAACAGCCTGGTGATGAAAATTTCCTTCAAGAACCTTCAACTCCCTTTTCTCTCATTTCATAGTCCCCAAAACACTAAATTTGTTATTTTGTTTCCTGAGTGAACTAACCCCTCAGGTGAGAACGCCTCGTACAGATGACAGATACAAGTTATTGAGCAAGGTGGAGCTATCAATTTAAATAAGGATTTTATTTTTTAAAAATTCAATCTTTCATGAGTTACATTAGTGTGAATTGGTTCCCTCCCCCAGAGATTAATGAATCCTGGTGAACACATTTGAACTCGCCAACCTGAGAACTGGACACTATTGGACACTAGACCAATGTTGACCCCACAAAGTAGCAAACATCTAATGAAGCCATGAAGCCTAGTAGATAGTGCATTGAATGGGGAATTAGGAGACCTAGGTATTATTGCACAATCACAGAATTTCAGAGGTATAAGGGGTCGCAGAGGTCATGAAGTATAGCTTATACTTGAACTTGATCTATGCTACACATTTGCAACAAAAGATAATCCAATTTCTTCTTGTAGGCATCCCATGGTGAAACCTAAAAGAGAAGGTAACAAATATTTATTAAGCCCCTACTATGTGCCAGGCACCATGCTAAGCTCTTTACAAATATTATCTCATTTGACCCTCACATTCTCTGTGATCCAGTGACACTGGTCTCCTTGCTGTTCCTTGAACAAGATGTTCCATCTCCCAGTTCTAGTTATTTCCCATACTTGAAAAGCTCTCCTGCCTCATCTCTGCCTCCTGGCTTCCAAGACTTCCTTCAAGTCCCAGCTAAAATCCTACCTTCTGTAAGAAATCTTTCCTGATCTCCTTTAATTCTAGTTCCTTCTCTTGATTATTTCCTACTTATCCTATATATGTATATATATGTGTGTATAGATATATGATACATATATATAGATATATGATACATACATATATATATACATATATATATATATATATATACACATACACATACACATACATTGTTTGGACATAGTCATTTGTATGTTGTCTCCCCCATTGGTGAACGCCTTGAGAGCAAAAACCGTCTTTTTGCTTTTTTTTTATACTCCCAGCACTTAGCGCAGTGCCTGGCACATAGTAGGTGCTGAATAAATGTCAATCAATAAGATTGACTGTTTTATCTAGAAGCAATAGTGAACCGCAGAAGCTTTTTGAGCTGTGGAGTGACATGGACTGAACTATAATGTAGGGTTATCAATTTGATAGCTGTAGAGAGGATAGGAAAAAGATTGGATGCAGGGAGACTTGAAAGGTCACTGGAACCATGTAAAGAAGTTCTTCACACATTCTGGTCTATTCACATACCTTGATTTGGAACCAATAGCTGAATCTCTTCTATTTTTGTTCTATTCATATAAAGTTCTAGCCTTTATTAGGAGCCTATTGCAATAACCCAGGTAGGAGCCATGAGGGCCTGAAGTAAAAGGCTGGCAGGTGAGTGGAGAGGTGACAAATGTGAGAGATATTGAGGATGCAGGTGCAACGCAATTAACCAGATACAAGGACTAAATGAAAATAAAGAACAGAGGGTGACGTTTAGGTTATGAACTTGGTTGACTGAAAGAACAGTGGTACCTTTCATAGAAATGGGGAAGTTAGAGGAGGAGGAAGGTTTAGGAAATATGTTGAGTTTTACTTTGGACACTTTGAGTTGGAGATGCCTATGGAACATCCAGGTGGAGATGTCCAACACATGGTTGGAGTTGCCAAACCAGATTTCAGGAGAGAAAGCAGGACTGGCTGCATAAATTTTGAGCTGTCTCCACAGAAATGATAGTTAATGTATGGAATTCAGGGATGAATCCACGGAAGCTGGTAAGATTACCATGAGAGAAAAGGAAAGGTCTGAGCACAGGACCCTGGGGTGCAGCCACACATAGGGTGGGAGACATGGATGATGCAACTGTAGAGGAAGCCAAGAATGATTGGTCAGACCATAGGAAGAGAACCAAGAAAGAGTCCCGTTTTGTTTTTGTCTTCTTATTTCCAGCACCAAGCATAATACCTTACACATAGAAAGTGTTTAATAAATGTTGAATTTGTTGTTGATAATAATAACATTTAGCATTTATAAAGTACTTTAAGGTTTGCAAAATGTTTTACAAATATTATCTCATTTTGTCCTCACAACAACCCTGAAAGATAGGTGCTATTATCTTCATCTTACAGATGAGGAAACTGAGGCAGACAGAGGTAAGCGGTTTGTTTAGGCTCACAGAGCCAGTAGGTATCAAGACTAGATTTGAACTCAAGTCTTCCTGACTCCAAGTCTAGCACTTAATCAATCCTGTCATCTAATTGCCTCTATAAATCAAGGCTCACCTTTGGTGACAGATACACCTCTGGCAGATCTTCCAGTACCTCCAAGTTTAACTGCTAAGATGGGACAGTGCCTGTCACTATGCTACACTCATTTGATCCTCACAATAATCTTGGGAGGAAAATACTATTATTATCCCCACTTTACAGTTGAGGAAACTGAAGGAGGCAAAGTCTAAGTGTCTTGCCCAGGTTCACACAGCTATTAAGTGTCTGAGGCTGGATTTGAACTCAAGTCTTTTTGACTGCAGGCTCAGTGCTCTATCCATTGTGCTATTTAGCTGTCCCTTAAAAATGTGTAAAGCCTAGATTCTGCCCTCAAGAAGATGAACCTGTTTACCCATCAGGCATCACAGGATCATAGACCCAGAGGTGGAAGGCACCTTAAGGAGCCTTAGGTCATCTAATCTAAACCCTTCATTTTACAGATTTTACAGATTTTTTTACATTTTACAGTTTTTACATTTTACAGATGAGGAAACTGAGGCATGGACAGCCTAAGGAGGCAAGTGTGCTGGGCCTGGAGTCAGGAAGACTTGAGTTCCAATCCAGCCTCAGACATTTACTAGTTCATTTAACCTTTATTTGCCTCAGTTTCCACCACTGTAAAATGGGGATAATAATAGCACCGACCTTACAGAGTTGTTACGAAGAGCAAATGAGATAATATTTGTAAAAGCACTTAGCATAATGCCCGGCTCATAGTAGGTGTTGTATAAAATGCTTATATCTTTTCCTTTCCCTTCCCCAAAGTCAAGGAGGTTGTAAATGGAAGGGCTGGAATCTGACCACCCATCCTCTGCTGCAGTCAATTAGTCAGTCAATGAACATTTCTTAAGTGCCTAGTATGTGCCAGGCACCGCACTGAACCATCTCCCAAGCTACACACTTTATGCCACAAACCAAATCTCTGCCCTGATCTAAATACAATTTCATGGCACAACAACATTGCCCACCCGCATTCATAGCAGAGCTTAGAACACGCACCACCGGCTGAGTGAAGCCTGATGTAAATTAAGCAGCTTCTTTGGAAGAGGCTTCGAAAGGAAACAGGGACAGAATATAATTAGGATACGGACTTTGATCACTCCATTCTATTGAAGGCACCTCTGGCATACAGCAGTTATGTAAAGTACCTGGAACACTGTTGTCAAGTGACGCCTTACAGAGGTGCAAAGGGTAAAGTTAATTTTTGGAAAAGCCTTGAAAACTGCCACGATGGTTACATGAAAATGCCAACAGCTCTTTCCTCGCTCCTGCTGAATTGGAGAGAGTCCAGGACTGGGGTGCTGATGCACCCATCCACTCCTCTCGTCTTTGATTCAATCCAAGGGTGTTCTCTGGCCTCCTGGCCCAGCTGTCTAAGGATTAATGGCGGCCTTGTGTTGAAGCAGCCTTGTGTGCATGTCTTTTTTTTCCAAAGAAGAAAGGGAAGGGTCATAGTCTTCTTAAGTAGGGCAGTCCCCTTCTAGATTTGAAGTGCTACAAACAGATGATGGGAAACTACCTGGAAATTAGGAGGTTCATCACACAATGACAAGCCATCCCTGGAGGGGCAGGGGCATGCGGGCTCCTGAGAGCAGCTGCGGTGCCAGCACAGGCATCTGCATTCCCTGGGCAATCAGCCATTAGTGCTGACTGTTGACTGACCCACCACACACGTCTACATGTCAGTCTGCTCTGCACATCACTACAGTTATATTTATCTTTCATTTTCAAAGCCTCGTAAAGAGCTGCTCTTTCAGCTGCCCCAGGAAAGCCCAAGTCTGAGGTCTTTTGTCTGTCTCCCTTTGTCTTTCTGGGGAGAGTGTCTACACTTGGGATCAATCCCATTGTAGAGCTGGAAGGGACCTTACGAATATTTCGGTTCAACCTCCTCATTTTGCAGATAAAGAAACTATGGCCTAGTGCTTGCATTCTTTCCATTTCCACTCAATCTACTTTATCAAATTCAGGTATACAGGTATTGCTCATCTACTGGGTGCAGTGCACTGTGAGTGAATGCAGAGTGGAGTTGTCCGTGTGAGTGAAACATCCTTGTGATGTTTGAGTAAAATTGAGACATTTCAGAACTGAAGCATGGCATTGCCTTTGTTTGAAAGGCTAAGGAAGAGAAAAGCTACATCTTTTTTTTTATTCTAAAGAATAATTGCCTTCATCCCTTCACTCTCCCCTTTCTATCTCCCTCTTCTCCCTCTAACAAAGAAAGTTTGCTCCTTCCACTCTGGTTCCAAAACAGAGAAGCTGCCTACCCCAAGGCTCAGGCTGAGCATGGTCATTAGGCTTGCAAATGAGGATCGAGAAATCAAACAAAAACCACAGAAATTTTCCCTACCAAGCCCCTGAGACATATTCCTCTTTGCCAACTCGGTTGCTAACAGGGAGGAAAGGTGGGGGGGGCCTTGACCTGAGGGGAACTGGCTGGTCCCCAGAATGTTCAGCTGGAATTTTCAGCCGGTGAGTTGAGATGACCTCATTGGTCTCATGCCCATGGGCCTTCCATAGATGGGGCTCCTGTGTCCTGTGGTAGGCTTGTTCTGCATTTTTCTCCCCGTCTAAAGATGGCTACACTGAGAAGGGGAAGAGGCCTATTGGAGGGTCTATGATGTTTTCCTATTGCTTATCCCAAGCATTCCCAGTCTTTAGCTTTGAGATCCCCAAGGATGAGGATATGCATACTGTCAAGGAAGGAATTCTTAAGTGGAGAAGGAGAGGAAAAGATTCCCTCCTTCTCTGGGAATTCCAGCAAACCAAGGAAACAAGTTTATCAACAATCAACCAATCAATGAGTCTTTATTTTGCACTTACTATGTGCTAGGTCTTCTGCTAGGCACTGAGGATACAAATATAAAGAATGGAGCAATTTGTACTTAAAAAAAAGTTTACATTTTAATAGGAGAGATAATTAGTGTATATAAAAATACATGTAGTAGAACTGTAACATTAATACAGACAAATATATACAAAGCAGGTAAATACAAGGTAATTTGGTAGGGAGTGCACTAGCAGTTGAGGAGCTAGGAAAGGCTTCATGCTGGACAACACAGTGCCTAAGCTCCATGTAAGGGGAGGGACTTTGAGAGGCAGAGGTAAGGAAGGGGTGCATTCCGGGTATGGGAGAACACCAAATACAAAGGCATGGAGATGAGAGATGGAATGTCCTGTGTGAGGTACAGAGAGAAGGCCAGTTTGTCTGGAAAAAGAATTTGGGAACGCTCAATGAGGCTGCAAATATTGGTTGAGATCAGCTTTGCAAAGGCTTTAAAAACTAAACAGAGGACTTGATATTGTATTCTGGAGGCAATAGGAAGCCACTACAGTTGCATAGGGGAGTCACATGGTCAGATCTGTACTTAAGGAAAATTACTATGGTAGCAATATGTAGAATGTCATAGATTAGGGAGACAAGAGGCAGAGAGGTCAGTTTGTTAATTAGTTGGGTTTTTTTAATTTAATATTCTATTTCCCCCCAATTACACGTAAAAACAATTTTCAACATTCATTTTTAAAATCTGTTCCAAATTCTCTCCCTCCCTCCTCATCCCTCTCATTGAGAAAGCAAGCAATTTGATATAGATTATACATATGTACTCATGCAAAACATATTTTTTTATATTAGTCATGTTACAAAAGACAACATAGAACAAAATAAAACCTAAGAAAAATAAAGAAGGTTAAAAAGTATGCTTCCATCTGCGTTCAGACTCCATCAGTTCTTTCTCTGGGGATTGAAAGCATTTTCTATCATAAGTCCTTCAGAGTTGTTTTGGATCATTGTATTGATGAGAATAGGAAAATAGCTGAGTCATTCACAGTTGATCATCTTCCAATATTGCTGTTAGTGCGTACAGTGTTCTCCTGGTTCTACTCATTCCACTTTGCATCAGCTCATGTAAGTCTTTCCAGGTTTTTCTGAGAGCATCTAGCTCATCATTTCTTATAGCACAATAGCATTCCGTCATAATCATACACCACAGGAGAAACCATAGGGGTAACAATGGGTGGCAGATGGGGACAGAAGTTCACAGTCTCTAAGGTGTGTTACAGAGAGAGCTGGGATGGGCCGGGGTATGTTCCTTCATTTGAGAGGCTGGTGAAGGGGTAGAGACTTGGGCAGGGGTGGGGGGGGAGTGACTGTGGTCCCTTGCCAAGTAGAAGGCTCTGGTTGGTGGGCCAGCAAGACTGCTGCAGGTACTCCAATTCTCTTTTTTGGGGTGGCTGTTAGAGGATGGGGGGAAATGGTTTTAAGGAGTTGGGGTAGATGGTGGTACCTACACTGGCAGAGGGCTTTAGTTAGCAGCTATGCCTGGGTTTAGATTCAGCCTAGGGCCAATAAAGTTCAGGTGCTCCTGTTCTCCTCTTACAGATTAGTTGGCCCTCCACAATTTGGTTCCACCTTATCTATTCAATTTTCCACTTGTTTGACTCATACCTTCTAATCTGAATGGTATATGACTTGTTCATTCTTACCTCTGTGCCTTTAAGTATGCTTCTTTTTTTAAACCTCCAGAATGTTATTTGAAGATCACAGGTCATGGAATCATAAAGGTAGAAGTGTTCCTGTCATCTATCCTCCCTTCTCCTTTTATTTCTTCCATCCCCTCCCTCGCCCTTCCCTCTGCTCTACTTCTTTCCCTTTCTCTTCCTTCCCTTCCTGTCCCCTCCCTTAACCCTCTCTTCATTCTCCTGTCATTCAAATTCTACTTTTCCTTCATGGCCCAGCCTCTCTGTGAAGCCTTCCCCAATTATTCCAGCCTCAGAGATTTCCCTCTCTTTCAAATTTTGGCAGCCCTTATGCTCTATATCACAGACCAATTTAGCACTCAATTGTGGACGGACATAGTGTTTGATGTCATTTGACTTGTATTTGTCTGAGGTTGATGCCAGAGTTAGCTCAGTGTTTGAGAGGCTCTGAAGGAAAGTGTGGGAGAGAAGAGGTATTAGACTGTCTACCAGACTGAAAGTCTACAGATCTGTTGTGCTGACTTCATTGTTGTATGCCTGTGAAACCTGGACAGTATACCAGAGCCATCCCAGGAAACTGAATCACTTATGTTTAAATTGTCTTAGGAAGATTCTGAAGATCACCTGGCAAGATAAGATACTGGACAGTGAAGTCCTTTCTTAAATTAAACTGCCAATAATTCAAAATCTACTGCAGAGAGTACAAGTCTGATAGGCTGGCCGTGCTGTTCTAATGCCAAATGTACATTTGCTTAAAAGACCATTTTACAGAGAACTCACACAAGGCAAGTGCTCACACGAAGGTCAAAAGAAGCAATACAAGAACACTCTCAAGGTCTCTCTGACGAACTCTGGAATCAACTGTGAGACATGGGAGATACTGACACAAGACCGTCCAGCATGGCGTGACCGCATCAAAGAAGGTTGTTGTGCTCTATGAACAAAACAGAATTGCAGTAGCTCCAAAGAAATGTGAGCTGTGCAAATTTAGAGACATCTCTACTCCAAATGTTCATGTAGACTACCTGTGGTAGAGCCTTCCAAGCTTGTATTGGTCTGATCAGCCACAGTTGGACACACTGTACCCTGACTCTTACCCAGTGATGTCATTTTGGTCCTCTCTTCAAGAACGAATGACTACAACCTATACCATCTGCCACTACTACCAACAAAAGTGGCCATCTGATCCAAGTCATAAGGGCATTGGAGCATCTGTAAGCTCTTGTAGGAAAATAGTCACAGAAACTTGTAAGAGAGTAGGGTAAGATAAATCTGCTGTGCTAGGGAAACATGTGAACAAGCAGAATCATGGGTCTGAGTTCTGGAACTTTGAGTATGGCTCAAACTGTACCCAAAGATTTTTGAAATTCAATATAAAGTATTGGAGAAAATTTCCATTCTCTTTATAGCAGGTGAAAATTTGACATTTTTTTCCTGACATTTTTTTCCCATTTATTTTATTTTTTCAGAAAGGGCAGAATTTCTTTTAAAGAGGAGATGAAAAAGAAGATATACAAAATATCAGTTTTAAGTGTTATTTTTGTTCTTGAAAAGGCTTCTCATAGACTTAAAAAGCGGGCTTTTTTCCTTTGGAGATTTATTTTGATAGAATTCTCTGAGCCTTGTCAGGGAGAGCAAAATTTTTGTAAGCCTCACATACCAGTAAAATGCCAAATTATATGCTGTAGGGTTTTTGTTTTATTATATCTGGGTCCAGTCAAAGAGAGAAAAGATTTTGAATCTAGAACTATTAGTATCTCAAGACAAAAGAGAGCATTCATCATCACCCAGCCATTACCCAGAGGTTTGTGTTCCCCCCACCTCTGCAGGCTCCGGCTGGGAGGTGATCAAATCGAAGGAGCATTTCTTCTTTTCCAGGGATCCCACAGGAGTTGACAAACATGATTCATTTGTTCAGCCTTCTCACTGAGCCTTCAGGTCAGCTCAAGAGGCCTGAAAGGAATTGGACTGAGTCTAAGAGAAATCATATTGAAGGAAAATGAAAATCAAGCAGACTTCCCAGAGCACTGTTACTGTGCTATTCTAGACCAAGGGTACTTAACTTGGAGTCCATGGACCTCCAAGGGACTATGAAGATATTTCCTGGGGATTCATAAACTTAAATGGGAAAAAAATTGCATTTTCATTTTGATTCAATTTGTTTCTTTCTAATCCTTTGTATTTTGTTTTATACATCTAGAAATATTCTAAGGAGGCACCTGTGCATAAGCTTCATTACACTGCCACAGGGGTCCATGGTCCCAAAAAGGTTAAGAATCTCTAGTTTAGATGATTACTAAGGCACCCAAAAAAAGATCTTGGTGTCAAATTCCTGCCTTGTTTAGAGCAAGTGTGATGGGGGCAGAAAGAAGGAAATAAATACCTACTATGTGCCAGCCACTGTGCTAAGCACTTTACAAATACTATCTCATTTGATCCTCATGACAGCCCTGGGAGGTAGGTGCTATTATTATCACCATTTTACAGCTGAGGAAATTGAGAGATACAGGGGAAAGTGGCTTGCCCAGTGTCACATAACTACAAAGTATCTGAGGCCACATTTGAACTCGGGTTCAAACTTTCTGACTTTCTTGACTTCATGCCCAAGCATTCTATCAGTTGCGTTACCTAGCTGCCTGGGCAATTAATAGACCTGGAGGAAAAGAATACCCCAAGTAGAGACAACATGGTCTAAATAGTCAATAGGGTGTTGTGATGAGTTCATGGAATGACCATATCCGTAAGTGGAGGCAGGATGCGGGAAAGGAGATCATGGCAGGGTCCAGAGACAGGGAAGTTAGCACAGAACAGGTCAGAGAACACACTACAAAGGGGAGCAGTAGGCAGGCACACACACATCTTCTATTCCTGAGACAGCATTCTTTTACTGTAACGGTATCCTCGCCATGCTGCTTTCTTCCGCTACTGTGTTGGCATTGTGGACTTGGACACCAAGAGTAAGAAGTCTTGAGAAGCAATCCTGTTACACCCAGCCCTAGACACACCATCCATATATAAAACCCAATTCCAAATATGGGATCTAGGCCAAAGTGAGGCAGGGGAAAGGGGATGATTTAGAGGAAGGCCACGGTAATGAGAAGAGGCTTAGAAATCAAGCCTAGGAAAAAAGATCAAAGGAACTAGACACCTCAGAGTCATCCTCGACTCCTTTCAGTCATGCTACTTATCCAGTGAGTTTCCAAATCTTGTCATTTCTACCTCTACAATATCTTGGTAAAGATACTGGAGTGGTTTGCCGTTTCCTTCTCCAGCTCATTTTCCAGATGAGGAAACTGAGGCAAACAGGGGTGAAGTGACTTGCCCAGGGTCACACAGCTAGTAAGTGTCTGCGGCCAGATTTGAACTCAGATTTTCCTGACTCTAGGCCTGGCACTCTAACCACTGTACCACCTAGCTGCCTCCCATATATGTACCTTCTCATCACTCCCATAGCCACTACCCTACTTCAGGCCCTCCTCACCTTCATGCCAGGACTGTCAAAACAGTCTCCTAACTGGGTTCTCTGCCTCAAGTGTCTTACCACTATCCTCCATGATCTATCCTCCACTCAGCTGCCAAAGTGATTTTACTGAAGGACAGGTGACTCTCCTAAGAAGATATACCAGCTCACCATTACCCATAGGAGTAAATATAAACTCCTCTGTTTGACATTTAAAGTTCTTCCTAGGGCTTCATATTTCTTTTCTCATTGCACACTATGATCCAGGAAAACTGGCCTTTAGTGTTCTTCATATACAGAACGTCATCTCCCAAGACATCATGGAATGACCATGGCTCTCATGCCTAGAATGTACTCCATCCTCACCTCCAACTCCTAGAATCTCTGTCCTCCTTCAACATTCAGTTCAGCCACCACCACCTCTGTGAATTTCTTTCCTGATCCTCTCACCTGTGTGTCTTTACCCCAAATCACCTTGTATCTACTTCGTGCGTACCCATATAGGTACATGTTATCTCCTGGCTGGACTATAAGTTCCTTGAGGGCAGTGACTAGTTCACTTCTGTCTTTGTAAATCCAGGGTGTAGAAGGCACATGGTAAATGCTTGTTGACTGATTAATTCCATAATCTGAAAAACATGGGCCTAAACATTAGAGTCAACTGGAACAGAATTAACAGTAGGATGCCCTAACCCTTAAAACCTGAGGTGATGACCCATGTCCTTTGCCTCCAGGACACACCTGTCCTTATGGCTAACTCTTGGTGCTACTGATGACATTTTTGAACTAGGCATTGCTTGTTTTGTATTAGTGTGATGGATGAACCATAATGGTTGTTCTTTTCCACGTGAAAGTCAAAAGTCACCATTAAAGATAGCTTTATATGCATAGCATTATTTTTTGGGGGGAGGCAATCAGGGTTAAGTGACTTGACCAGGATCACACAGCTAGTAAGTGTCAAGTGTCTGAGGTCAGATTTGAACTCAGGTCCTCCTAGTGCCAGGGCCGGTGCTTTATCTTTTATGCCACCTAGCTGCTCCTTATTCATAGTACTCTTTACCAAGCACTTAATACATTATCTCATTTGAGCCTCACACAACTATATGAGGTAGGTAGTAAAGAAGTCATCACCATTTTGCTTGCAAAGACTGGTGTTTGAGTCCCTCACCAACATGTCGATTCTTCCATTTAGCTTGGTTTGTCCCTTCCTCTCGACCTGCTTAGTGACTGAGTTGATTCCAAAATAATAAGTACATGGACTGAGCCTTCAAAGAAACATTAGGAAAGGAGGGGAGAAAGAATACATCAGTGGCCATGTGGGTAACATGCTACCAGGGTTTTTATGGACCTTGAGATTTTTTTTTCTTCTTCTCTGGATAAGGTTAGCCATTGGGTACTGATGTAACTCTGTGAACTCCTTGAGAACAGAGACTATTTGGGAGTTTATCTCTCTTTGTATCCAGTGACAGACATATAGGAGGTGCCTAATAAGTGCTTGTTGATACAACATGACTAATGTGAAAATCTGTTTAATAGGAATGCATATGTAAAGCCTATATAAGATTGCGTGCTGTCTTGGGGAGGGAGGATAGGAGGGAGGGAGAGAAAAATTTTAAACTCAAAACCTTATGGAAGTGATTGTTGATAAATCAAAATAAATTAATAAAAAAATTTTTAAAAATAAAATTAAAATGCTTCTTGGCTTGATTTAGCTGTTGCACCATGTGGTTTCATTGATCCCGCTAAGACTTGCAAGTCAATACCGTGCAAGCTCCTCTGGACTTTGGGTATGCTGCACCTTCATGTGAGGACAGAAATGAGAGGATTGAATTAGATGGTCTCGGAGGTCCCTTCCAGCTCTAGGTCTAAGTTCTAGAGTTCTGGGGTTGAGCCAAGTTCTTGGTCAACAAGCTGGGGCTTATACAGCCTGAAGTCTCGCTGTTCATGTGATGATGACCAAGTTACTATTCAAATATTTCCAGGTTCTCTATATTGACCCCTGGAGGAGAAAAGCATGGCCAGGTTGGCCATGACTTTCTATCCTTGAGGGGATTGGGAAAAGACCAGGTGGCTTGTTTATGCCATGGGTGTTGGAAGTGTGTACTGCCTATAGAGTTCCTATACATGATTGTGCTTTTGCTAACAAAATGTATACTTTCTTTGCTTTGAGAGGTTAAAGGAGTTTGTGAATAACTTTCTAGATCTTAATGGATAAGAAATTGACAACTCATAGGAATAAAAATGAGCCAAGACAGTAAACTGAGCGTGAGAGTAATTGGTACTGAAGCTCCTCACCGTTTAATTTGTTACGTACAGATGAGGAAACAGCTTCCAAGATGTCAAATGATATGTTTTAAGTATGTGATAATAGGTTTGTGATAGGTAGATGATTATATAGTGTCAGAGGAAGGATCTGAATCCAGGTTGCTACACTGCCTCCAAAGAGAAGTTAGGGGAATGAGGCAGATTTTTGAGGCAAGATCATGTGTTCGGTTTTGGACAGACTGATTCTGAGATGCTGGGGGACATGGAGATGGAGCTATCCAGCTGGCAGTTGGAAATATAACACCAGCTGTGGGGAGAAGTTCAAGATGGAGATACAAATTTGAGAATTATTTACATAGAGGTGATAATTGAAGTGATGGGAGTTGATGAGATAACAAAAGGACAAGGTGAAGGAAAAAAGAAGGGATCACCAAGACTAGAACTAAGGACTAAACCTTCGGGACCACCTATGTTTAAGGGACAGGAAGTTGAGGAAGCAGCAAAGGAGACAGAGAATTATCAGAGAGGCAGAGGATAACTATAACAGTGCAATGTCATGGAGATCAAAGATTGGGAGAGTATCAACAAAGCAGGAATAGTTCACTTTGTCAAATGTTTTGGTGAGGTTAGGGATGAAAGGAAAAAAAAAATACTGGATTTGGTAATAAAGAAGTTACTGTGAAAGAACAATTTCAGTGCAGTACTGGTAATTGAAGCCAGACTGTGGAGAGTTGAAGGGTTAAATACGTTGTAAAGAATAGAAGCATCAAGTCTAGACTACAATTTCTAGAAGTTTGGCAGCAAAGGGAAGGAAATAGTATGGTAGAATGAAGGGTATTAAGGTCAAGGAAGGGTGTTTATTTTTTCTTTCCTAAGATAAAGAAGACAGTAATAGACTTGCAGGAACTAGAAGAGACAGAGAGATTAAAGATGCATGAGTAAAAGGAAATTATTACAAAAGTAATGGGCAAAGCTAAAGGAGATGATCTCAAAGGTACAGGTGGAGTAGTTAGCCTTGGCAAGAAGTGGGGAAGAAGGCACCTCTTCTTCTGAGAGCAGAGCAAAGGAGAAGATGAGTGAAGACCTTGAGAAGATTATAGGATTAGAGCAGGCAACCTTAGGTTCTTATCAGGTGTCCACTTCTCAGTAAGGTAGAAAGCAGGTTATCTGCACCCACTAAGGGAAAAGGGGTAGTGAGTGAGAGTCTTGAGGAAGGAAGAAATTTGTAGCAGCTAATTTGGGGAATGTGAAAGTCAGTAGGGATAGGGACTAAACCCAGGATTTCATTGGTGAGGAAACTCTCTACCAATGCTGGTAGGGCCTTCTCTGCAATTTATAGTCTTAGAGAGCTTCCTAGAGCATTCAGAGATCAAGTGACTTACCCAGGGTCATATAGCCAGATGTGTTTGAGAGGTGGAACAATAGGAGAATTCATAGAAGAGAGAAAAAAAGATTACCACATAATCCAATTGTTACAGAAACAGCTTAGTATAGCAGAAAGAGTACTGGGTTTAGAATCAGAGGACCTGGATTCAAATCCAACTCTGCCATTTACTACCCATGTGACACGGGGCAAGTCCCTTAATCTCTCTTGTCCTCAATTTCCTGTAAATGGAATGGGCATTGCCTCAGTCAGACTGAGACCTGTTAAAGACCTTAGTTTGAAAAGGCGAAGGTCCCCTACTGTATCCTAGGCCATCTGAGGCTGGTGACTTTGCATAGCCTTCCCTCACTTAAATCCAATTCGCTTGCAAGTCATAACATCACCTTCCTGATATCATGATTCTCTTCGAGAATGAAGGACAAACAACCACAACAACCCTCAATTTCCTGTAAAATGAAGGGGTTGGTAGATGATCTCTGTGGTTACTTCCGGCTCTAAATTTGAGATCCTATCAGAGTAGAGTATAAACTTGTAGGAGAGCTAGTCAGCATTATTTCTTATGGTTTTTTACTGCTTATTCACTCCCTTCCTTGCCAACTGCACAGACAATGTGCCTAGCATAGTGTTAAATACATAGTGGTTATGAAATAAAAATTTGTGGAATGAGTTTTGTCCTGCATTTTTGAAGAGGACTAATGACATCAGGGGTGGTGTACCAACTTGGATTTAGGTGAGGCAATGTTGCACAAAGTCATCAGCCTCACTCTCTCCCTCTGAGTTATTGAAATCCAGTGGCAGAACAAAAGTCAGGACAACTGGCAATGGCCTGGGATGCAGTGAATGACCTTGGGCTTCTTCAATGTCTGACCAAGCTCTAAGCACTCCACAGCACTGGAACAAATTATTCTCATTCAAGAAAGTCTTCTTATGTTTGGGGTAGATATTCCCCTAACTCACAGACAGGTTTGAGGCCTGTGAGTTACCCTCAACCTCGTTTAGTCCAACTGCTGAGATGGTTTTACCAAGGTGTGGCTGCTGCACGGCTTCTTGGAGTTACAGGTGAGAGTTGAGTGAATCAGGTGGACACCAAAGGTGAATGAGCAGCCCTGAAAAGGGTTTGGCAAGCCTATCGCACCATTGTTACACCAGTGCCAGTCCTACTGAAAAAAAAAAAAAGTATAATGTGGATGTATCCTGACTTTGATGGGAAGAGCCCCATTCCAGAAGATCAAGGAGGTTCTGCTAATCATCCCTTATCATATGGATTTGATACAGAATTATAATTAGGGCATTTATATGCCAGTAAGGTATTGGAGAAGGAAGACTCATTAGCAAGGACAATTTGAATTAAGCAATTAAGGAAACTCTGTTTCTATTTTTTTCTGGGATCCATTTCCATCTTTCCCTCTTCTGATCTGGGCTGTTTTCTCAGCTAACTTCCAACATGGGTCTTGAATGTTGATGAGATAATGCTTAGTCCAATCCCAAGCATTTCATTTTAAATAATTAACCTGGCACAATATCAGCCCCTTAGAGTCCTGGTTTTCCTGATGACTAAACTAAAGGTCTAACTTGGCCAGAACCACCAAAACTCTTTGCCTTTTCATTTGGTTTGGGGCAATACGACATCTTTTTCTTTATAGTTAAGCTATAGCTGTTGAATTGCTGGGGGGAAGGATGCTGAGTGGCATTTGGAGCTGAGGGGCAGTCAGAGATAGCTCATAAAAAAGGAGCTAGGCAGATGCTTGGGACACTCCTGAAGGAAGGGAGAACAAGAAATCCTGCTCTCTTTCCATTGTTGCTCTGAAACATTCCCATCTCACATATCCATGCATTTCAAGTGTCATCTGGTTCAGCTAGCTCTCCTGGACCATTTCCAATTGATCAAGAGCTTTGTTTTAATTTGCATTCTGGCTGCTACCATTTCTTTCTTCCTCCTCTTCCCTCCACCCTACAGTATTAGATTTTTCTGCTGAATATAACTCACACCACAGCACCGAAATTTACCAGCCTGTTTGAATCCACCCCTAAACTTTAAAATGAGGGAAAAATCCTATGAGCATGCCATAATACTTATCTGTGTGTATTTTGACATTGTATTTCAAACCATTTCACTGACTCCTTTCTTCAAGATAGATTTTTTATTAAGATCTTTTGTTTTTATAATACCTGGATTTCCCCTGTGTCCCTCCTTCTTCTCCCTTTCTAGGAAGTCATTTTTTAATGACAAAGATTAAAATAGAAAAATGGAAAAAGAAAAAAATTCAGAAAAACTGACCACTACTTCAAAAAAAAATCTGACATTATATGCAATGTTGCATTGCAGTCCTATGGACTCCTCCTTCCCCCCATCACTACCATTATCACATCTACAAGGAGTTCAGCAACTCATTTCTTAGGCGAAACTTTCCCTTTAAAAAAATCTCATTTCTCTCAACTTGATTTTAGACATACCAACAGAAACCCCACCTTTTAATCTGCTTGAAGGCTTCATTAGGGATGACTTTGAACCTCTACTGCATAGAGAAAATCAGGTAGCAGCTGGTTTGTTTGAAGTCTGTAGTGATTCCTGCTGGCACTGCAAAGCTTCCTGAATTCACAGGGGACTTAGAAAGCACTGAGATGGCAGAGATTGTTGTGGCAGAAACAACTGGAAAGTGTCCTGAGATTGAAATTCAGACATATTAACATCAGCCCGATGGACACTAATGACTCAAACTTTAAAATGCCAGAGGCTCTGACTGCCAGCTAAAACAAAGAAAAAACACATTCTCCATTTCCAAAGACCTAAGATCTTTCCAAACTCCCTGGGCAAATTCAGCCGTAATGTATTTCTGCAGTGATGCTGGGCAGCTCATTCATGCCACTGGGAGAATCATTGCCTGGAGCCGCTGCAGGCAGGGAAATCAGTATAGCTAAATAAAACAGCAGCTGAAAAACCTTTGAGAGGTTAAGCTAGTAATGATGCATCCAATAATGCAATGCAATCAAACCTAAACAGTTTCCAAGCAGGAGGCGGATCTTAGCGGCTCTGGGTAATGGCACCATCATCTTTTTTGCTGAATATATGGAAGGAGACAAACAACTCAACCAATTGGTTTCCCAAACAAGTTTTGTAATTTTCCATTGACAGACAATTAGAAAGTGTTTTCAGTCTGGATAAGTAATGTTGCCCCAGCATGGACATTTCTAGAAAATGAACAAAGGAAAGGAGGGAGATCAATAGCCTATTGGCAGCTTTTTATAAAGGGAAATTTTTTAAAAAGCTATTCTAAGCTCCAGGTACAGAATGTGTTTAGGCCAATTTTTCATTAGTAAATGAGGAAAGGGTTTTAAATCAAGCGGATCAACACAATGATGTAACAATAACAAATAACAACAATAACAATAATTTTGATTTTTCCTAAAAAGGAAGTATCTTGTTAAATATCCAAACTAGCAAAGGTAGCAAGTGAACTTCACCATTTCATACTCTACTGAATCTCAAACTTGAAAATTTTCTCTAAAATGGTATTTTAACCCCAATACAAACTCGTTTCTATAGTGCATCTAATTTGCTGCTCCCTATGTTAATTAACAATTAAACTGAGCACCTACAGTGCATCCAGCATTGGGTTAGGCACTGGGGGAAGGTAGGGAGAAGACAGAAAAGTCAAAGACATGGTCCCTAACCTTGGGCGTGTTATGATTTAGTTAAAAAGTGGGACAAATATATATGAGATAATTAGAGGAAATGCTAAGTGCCAACTGGGTGTAGTCTGGAAAGATTTCACGGAAGGAAAATGTAGTCCGGGTTTTGGGGGATATGTCAACTTTTGGCAAGTTGAAGAGAAGCTGTGGAATTCCAGGTAGGGTAAGCAAACAGAGACAGATTTGAATGGGCGTGGAGATCTACAGCATACTGTTGTTTTGCTGTTGTTCTTGTTGTTGTCATTGCTGTCCTTCATTCTCAAAGAGGACCATGACGTCAGGGAGGTGATGCCATGACCTGCAAGTGAGTTGGATTGAAGTGAGGGAGGGCTGTACAAAGTCACCAGCCTCACTTTCTGCTCTGGAGTCATCTGGGTCCAGTGGTCACAAATAGATCACGACAACTGGTGATGGCTCAGGATGCAGTGGGGGCCCTTGGCCTTTTCAAGCTAAGGTCTTTAACAGGTCTCAGTTTGACTGGGGCAATGCCCATTCAGTGAATAAGGCTTAATAAGAATTAAGGCAAAGAATGGCCTCTTTACTTAGTCAAAAATTAAAAAAAATAAAATAAATCAATCTGAAAGTGAGAGACCCTTAGGGTTTCTGGTCAAAATTATCATATACTTCTGGCACGTCATCATATGCTTATACGGTTTAATCTCATTCAAGTCACATTTCAACTCTTTTTATCATTTTATAGGAAAACAGGTGGTCAAATGGACATACTAACCTTTTACTTAATTGTCTATATTCTCATTGTCATTAGTCCATAAGATTTGGTCATCCCCATTTTAGTCTCCCAGGTTCTGACTTAAATACTGAGGATTATCAGTACTGAATTAAATGAGAGGTTTGTTAATGTTAAATTTTTAAAACTGTAGTGTGGCTTTAGATATAATTTCAAGGTAGATTAAGATAGATATTAGAGACATTAGGATATAGTAGAAGATACATCAGAAAAATATTGACATGCCAATAATATATGAAGCAAATGGATAAGTAGAGATTGTAGGGACACTGGACTGGGAGTTGATGGGCCAAACTAATTTGATCCCCTCTTTATAGTTCCATATTTAACTTTATATCAATTCAGTTATATTTATTTGTATTCACTATTTCCCCTGTAGAATGTAAACTTCTTTAAGGCAGATGTCAGCACAACCATCAAGAATGGCAGTGAAACTGAGAAGGGGGAAGGGCGCTGTGTTAAGCCATTTACAAATATTATCTCCTACATCCTTATAACAACCCTAGGAGGCAGATGCTCTTATTATTTCCATTTTACAGATGAGGAAAATGAGGCAGAGAAGGTAAGTGACTTGCCCAAGGTCACACAGCTGATGAGGGTCTGAGATCACACGTGAACTCAGGTCTTTCAGACTTTAAGCTTTATCTACTACCCCACCTAACAGATCTGAGTCAGCACTAGCACAAGAACAGAGCCAAGGAGCTGCTCATAATTTCATTGAATACCCTTACTGACATTTGCTAACAATGAACAATGGGGGACTTATGGATGAGGAAGAGCAGAATTTACTGCTGATTATAAAATATAAGACAATTTGGTGGAGTCTTGTGGTATACATTTGCTTTCACGGAGTAATCCAGGTTCAGGTAAGTATTTTGTTGTTTAGTCATTTTTTATGAGGAAACCGAGGCAAACAGGGTTAAGGAAATTGCCCAAAGTCACACAGCTAGTAAGTGTCAGAGTCCAGATTTGAACTCAGGAACATGAGTCTTCCTCCAGGACCCATACTATCCTCTATACCACCTAGCTGCAGGTCATAACAAATACTTTCTCAATATATAGCTGTGTGGTAAATGTTATCTCTGCATAGTTAAAAAGTGAAAACAAAGCCCAATATAAAACAGTAGGTTTTATTGACAACTCTAGGACAGCCAGTGGGATCTAGGATTGGTACAAAGTACAGAGAATATGAAGCTGCCATGAGTCCTTCCCCCAGGTATTTCTTGGCTTTCACCTAGGTCTACACACTCCACTGGAACTATAGATTTTCTGGCACTACACCAGCCATCAATATGAGACATGCACCAATGTCCATGCGACAGTATCACGACTTTCCTGTAGCAGTGATGAAATTTGAGACTGATTTTCTTTTGTTCACATAGAGAAAAGAGTCTACCTCTGATGAAACTTTCTAACAAAGTTTAATTTCAAGATTAGCCTAGAAAGTTTGGAATTGCTGATTGGCCAGTTATATGTGACTGAGCTGCTGGACAGTCTTTTCTGAACTCATAATTGATTTTTCAGGCAAATGGCCTTGGCACACAGTCAATATTCTCAGTGGCCTCAGAAACAAATAGTTGTTATCAGAGGTGGGAGGGCACAGGAAGGCCTAACATGGGCAAACTTTTTATTTTTTCTCTTGGTTGCAACTTTAGGAGATTTAGTTTAGAGTCTTCAATCTCACTGATGAAATTTTACTTTTCCACTATTCTGCAGTGCTGAGCTTAGGAATAAACCATAGCATCATGTATTTTTTTTAGAAGATGGGTAGAGGGACTAGAAGCCATGGTAGAAAAGAGTTAATTAGTAAGAAGTTAGGAACTGGGAGAAGTGGAAAAACAGGAAACTGTGAGAAAGGCATTTTAGTGTTCAAAATAGAGAAGGTGGAGCAGTTCTAAGAAATTATGAGCTATAAGCTTTGGTCAAATCGGGATATAGCTAAAATGGAAAGTGGGGAGGAAGTCATTGGAGATGAGGAGATTGAAAAACATGAGGTCAGTTAAACATGGATGTTGGTGTTGCCTATGGCAGAGGTCATAGTCAGGTAGGGGTTGAACCAGGTGATTCCTAAGATCCTTTTAAAATTCTAAGGATAAGCATAATGGCTATGATGGCAAAACAAATGAAAGAAAATCATATATACAAGAGTTTAAAGTGTAAATAATGTAATAATTACTACCAATTAACATTTAAAGAAAACATACACGTAAAGCATTATACCTCAAAAGACTGGAGATATTACCTATATTCAAAACATATCTTTGGGATTTATTACAACACATTTTTTTCATGTATCTTTGCAAAGTTTAAGTAGAACATATTAAAATTTCCCTCTAAAAAATAAACCGAAATTGTAGAAGAGTTACTGGATTGAGTTGTTTAAAATTATATTACAATGGGCTAAGTGGTTTTTGTCTGCATGGGGAACTCCTTCCACTAAGTTAGAGTGGAAAAGTCATGCTTAAGTCACTAAGGAGGCGGTATAGCAGCTAGGTGGCACAGGGGATAGTATGCCAGGCCTGGAGTCAGGAAGACTCATCTTTCTGAGTTCAACTATGGCCTCAGACACTTACCTATGTGACGCTAAGCAAATCACTTAACTCTGTTTGCCTCAGTTTCCTCATCTTTAAAATGAGCTGTAGAAGAAAATGGCAAACCACTCCAGTATCTCTGACAAGAAAACCCCAAATGGGGTCATGAAGAGTTGGACATGACTGAAACAATACAACAACAACACTAAGAGGCAGTACAATGCAGAGATGGTACTGAGGCATTAAAATGCTAACAATACAAACTTACTCTCTGGCACTTAAAAACTACTTTAAATTTGTTGATTTTTAAAAGAGAGAATTCTGTCATTTTTATATTAATATAGAAGTTCAAATGGAAAGGTCACCAAGTCATTGTCTGCAGGGCAGAGATAATCAGAATAAAAATTCATTTCACTCAATTCATTCAACAAGGATTTATTAGTGTTTCCGAGATGGAAGAAACACCTGATTGCTATAATTCCTTATTTTTCAATTGAGAAAAAGTGAAGTGAGGGCTAATAATGCAAAGGAATTAGTAGCAAGGCTGAGATTAGGACCCAGAGCTCCCACGTCATAGGTCAGTATCTTTTCTGCTGTGCTATGCTGTGTGTTAAACATGTTTCTAGTTCCTTCAAAAAATTGTTTTCATTATATACAAACCAACAGGGAAGATAATGATGGCCTGTAATTTTGAAATATAAGAAATACACCACACATTATAGAAATTAAACATGGCCACACAGTGAAAGCTCATTAAAATTTATTTTTGGCCATCACAAAAATTATAACCATTTTCTTTCTATGTTAGAGTGGCTGCTTGTGCTACATACTGAAATGTGCAACTGCTACTCAATCAATTTATCCAGAGATTATCTGCCCAATGGGAAACACTCAAACTTCCAATGTTCACACTCTGAAACACTGGGAAAATATCAGGACCAAGCTCTCAATCCTAGCACTTGTTTTCTTTCAAGAAAAGACCATGCTATTGTCTTATGAATTTGGAAGTTTATTAAAGCAAGTAACTTGTTTAATAGACATTACTGTAGGGTGCCACAATAATGAGCATATTAAAAAATATTAGCCCTCCTTTCATTATGAGAATCATGGGGATATGTGTACAAATTTTAAAAAAGAAAGAATCTAAGGAGCCTAAATAGTATATTTCTGAATAACTTGCAATTACATAAATGAACTAACCTGGACATGAAAAATATAGTCATAAATGAAACTAAGTACTGATTCATCAAATAGGCTTCCTCCACAATCTCAGATAGACATTCAATTCAGTGTTTAAAATCTGTTAAAGCTTTGGTGCAAACAGAAAGGAAGCAGGACATTGACACCTAAGTCAACTCTTCCCCTTGTACCTGTGGTTTTGGTAGGGAGGGCACATAGGGAAGTTTAAGGAAAATATGGAAAAGCAAAAAAAAAAAAATAGTTGTGGACTCTCAGCTCTAATCTTTGGTTTCCTGGGATGGGACATAACTTGTTCTTAGGTAAAAGGGGGAGTTCTTGGGGAAAACTGAAGTAAGATTAATTTCCATTGACTTTCTTGAACAGCATGCTAGAGATCTTTCACTTGGTAATCTTGAAGTTAAAAATAAATCCCTGATGATCTTGTTAAACTTATAATTTAAAAGAGAATGTCCTTTGCATAAGAGGATGATAGCTATCATTGGCTCAGAATAAAAGCAAAAATCTTTTCTGTAAAGTGTTTCTAATGACAACATAAGCTAATTGGGATGTTTGGATTGGTCTTGGATAGAAAGATCAATTGTCTTTATGGTGCTGACCCTCAGAGACACAGGGATCAGATAGAAAAATCACAGAGTAGGATTCTGCCCTCATGAAAGCAGATGATTTACTTCAGCCTTTAGGAAACACATAGTTAGACTGTAAGAAAGGTGAAACCCTGATGTCCTCAATTTCCCAATTTTAAAAAACAAAATAGTGACAATTCAGAGATCTCAGGGGCAGTCAAAAAATCAAATGGCAGAAAAGAAGACTGTTTACTACTAAAATGTACTCTCTGACTTTGACCTTGAGGATCCAAGGAAGTGTAATTCCTGGCTCCAAGTTTCACTATTCTAGATTCTCAATTTGTCTGTCAATTATTAGCATCCAGTGTAGACACACCCAAAAACGATAACTACAAACCCCTCCTTATTGTGAGTAAATTCAATAGCAAACAAAAGTGAGTGCCACAAACAATGATATTATTGAGTAACACAATTATCTTCATCATTGGTCAAAGCTTTGTGAAAACCTGGTAACCATTTAGGGCCTTCAAGAGTTCAAGAGGAAGGTGGAGAATTTAGAGGTGGAGTCAAAGGAAAGCTGCAGAGGGGACTTTTAACAGCATGGAGGATAGAAGCTGGGGAGAAGCCTAAAGAGACCTTAGATTCTCTATCCCAGAAAAAATGTAGAGGTGTCCTCAAGTGATAGATTTTTATAGGGTTTTGATTCTAAGTAAAATATGATCAATGGAATTGAAAACATTAAGAACTAATTAAAAGAGAGAACTAACTCATTTCACGTTTACCTGAAGGGATTTCCAAGCTGAAGTTTATCATCTGTTAGATGGCAGCACCTACTGGCAAAGTATGATATTGTAGTCCAAGTATATTGGACCAAGGGTTTTCTAAGTTTTGAAGTAACAAAATTTTAATATATATATTTTCTAAATTGTAGAATTTTCATCAAGTGCTAAATTTTGATGATAATATAAGACAGATGATAATAAAACACAATGTGTTATTCTTAGGCAGGGATCCATGATAAAGGCCATATCATGGTATGAATGAATACTTTAGTAAATCATGACTTTGTGAATTCAAGCACTCTCTCTTGGAGCAGATTGCTAGCAATCCAGCCATGCCTTCTTCTCCTATGCGTTTGTTCTTCCATAAGCCCTCCATATGGATTTGAGGTCTTTTTTAATTTGGTGGACACCACTGCAGCTCTTTCCGAGTTGTCTGAGTCATTTCATAGGAGAGGAGATTGTCTAGGTGAGGGGAAATTTGGTTGTTTTCTCAGACCTATGGAGCCACCTGAGGGGGTAGGGACTTTGAGGGTCCTTCCATAAATTGGCTGGAATAAGAAAAGGCTAGGGAGCATTAGCTAGAACTATGTACAAAAGCAGTCCCTCTTTATTGGGTAAGTCTTCCTGGAATCTGCATCTAAGAAACTGCTGAACTGGTTAGCCCTCTCCTTACTAGGACTGGCATTGATTCATCACAGACATGGCTTTCTGTGAGGTAGGACACTTGATTCTGTTAGGCAGGTATATGACAAAAGCAGTTGTTTCAGGGTCATGCCCTCCTGGTCTTTCCAAGGTGGGTGGGAGGCCCATTGGGCAAAGCTAACTACCCTGCCCTTAGGGGGTTTTACCCACCACAATGCATCATGGCCCCCATATCCAGAGAGGTAATGGAATTATTCCCTAAACTCTCCCCCTCTTTCTTACCTAGCCTTAATCACTGAATGGGCATTGCCTCAGTCAAACTGAGACCTGTGAAAGACCAAGGTCTCCCATTGCAACTAGGACCATCTTCAGTCATCCTGATTTATATCTTGTCACTGGACCCAGATGGCTCTGGAGGACAAAGTGAGGCTACTGACTTTAGAATGGGTATCCAATTCACCTGCATGCCATGGCATCATCTCCCTGATGTCATGGTCCTCTTCAAAAACAAAAGGCAAATAACAAAGAGGTCAACCTTGTGGTTCAGTCAGCTTTTGCTAGTTCTGATGGGTGCTGACAAGCTCCATAAACAACTGTGTACAAGGTGAGTGATAGTGTCAACATATATCAGGGTTCTCTTCTCCCTGTCATGTAGGTTAGACTACTTTTTTCTCTAAAAAGAAGCTGTCTCTAAGACTTTATTAGTTCAGAGGGTTATGGCTTAAGCCTTGTAGCAGTTGATATAGCCTAAGGCCATGGGAAGTTGTTTCTTGGCTCCCTAAGGGCATAAAAAGATCCACCTAGGTAGAGTCAGGACCCTTCAGACTTAAGGTATATCCTAAGTCACCGAGAGTCACCTCACCCTGCCTTTCTGACGAGACAGGTTTCCATACAGAGAGGGGGTATATCCTTTCTATGCTATGGTTTTTGGTGACTGTTAAATGACCTAAAAAAATTTCATTTTGTTCTATGATCAGAACTAAATGTCTAGGAGACCAGTCTGAGTCAGGCCTTGAGTTAGAGCTAGAAGAAACTTGGCAATCCAGTCCAATCTCTTTATTTTACAGATGAGGAAACTGAGACATGGGAAGATAGTGTGAGAAATGATGCATTTGGACCCCTACTCTATTCCAATCAGCATTAATCAGTTTTATATTTTACACAAATCATAGAGAGATAATTAGATAAGATAGGTTCTTATAGGTTCTTCATAATGGGCCTCAAACTTTAATGCAGCGTTCACCACTTGTTTACTGGTCATGAAGCCCACTTGCACAATCACAAGAGTGCTGACAAAGATATCTCCATCCTGTTTTACTCAAAATTCCACGTCCACACCCAGCATGGATGGGACACCTCCATTCTTTGGAAAATCCTCCAACTTATTTTTGTCCCTTGGGACCATTCTCTCTTGTCCAACATCAGCAGGTGACCACTTTATGATCACGTAGTCAGTGGTGATGCCTCATGCTTCCCCCAACCTGTGACACACCCCCCCACTCCCAGCGGATACGTCATTTTTTGCCCTCTAGAGCAAAGTCTATCAACTAATAAGATTCTGTATTTTACCATACCTCTTTCAATATTTGGGTACTGTTATCAAACCCTATAAAAACAAGGCAGGCATCTCAGATTGTGAGGAAGATCTGAGGTCCACTTCATTACAGAGGACCATAGACCCTTTAATAAAGTGCCATCAGCTCAGAGCTCTGCCTCAGTGGCTTCTCTTGCAGATTGGGCAATTATAATCCCCACAACAGTGAGTAAGTGTCTAAGGTGGGATATGAACTTAGGTCTTCCAGACTCCAAGAATTATCGGCACTATCCATTATATTATGCAACCCTTTCACCAGATTGATGGCTGCTGAGCTCCAATTTTTTTTTTTTTAGGTAATTTGGGTTAAGTGACTTGTCCAGGGTCGCATAGCTTGTAAAGTGTCTGAGGGTAGCTTTGAACTCAGGTCCTCCTGAATCCAGGGCCAGTGCTCTGGCCACTGTGACACCTAACTGTCCCCTGAGCTCCAATCGTGTACACCTTTCTTGCAACCTGAGTAGCTGTCAGAGAACCACGCAAAACAATGATCTCTGTAAATAAGGGCCCACCCCTCAGGTTAACAAAAGGGGGTGATAGAGCTGGGACTAGTGATTTCTAGAAGAAGTCCTAACCATGAATACTGACAGCAATGACACCAACTGTTAGTGCCTATGACACTGCCCACAGCTGCTAGTGCTGTTGCCAATACCTGCAACACTGCCCACTCTACAGAATCTGTTGCTGCTGTCCACTATCAGTGTCTGCTGCAGTGTTGAGCATCACTGGCTTGTTATGCACTATCACTGGAATCATCTCTCCTTCTACTACATTCCCCAAAACTTGACCGAGCAGGTTGCATTCCAGATTTTCTTCAGGTTAATCTCCCACCCCTTGGCCTTTATATGGGCCATCTTCTGGTCTAGGGTTTCTGCCCCTATGGCTCTGTCTGGTCTGGTCAACATCTCTGATATAGTAGTGGACATAAATGCTCTCAGAAAATGAGGACTTTTTCAGGTTTCTGCCTACCACACTGTGACAGTAAGAGGGAGAATTGAGGTAGGCAGCCCAGGAAAAGGACAGTGAAGTTATACTGGATTCCTTCTCAAGTAAAAGCAAATTGCTTTTGATTAGTGTCAGCGACATGAATAGGGGGTAAAAACGGTATTAACAAGGTTAACAAACCCAATCAGGTTCACCACATCAATGAGGTTGGAAGGATTTCCTCAGCAATTAGTATGACAATTTTCTTCAAAGCTCCCAAGTCCTCACTGGCCTTATAGGGTTACTGTATGGGAAGCTGGTATAGAAAACTATTCCAACTTCTTTAATTTCTATTTCTCTGAAGGAAATAGCTTGTAGCTCTCCTAGACTGGTATTATTTGGTGTTAAATTCACAGGATGTCTCTGGTCAACTCCAAGTTTCCATTTGGCCCTATGCACAATAACAGAGGTTGACATAAATGCCCATACTAGTTTCAACTCCTAAGAGATCATGATGCCATTCCCTTCAGGTCTGTCCCCCAAAATACCCCATGGAAAGCAGGGGTTTCCCATTGCGGTTCATCTGGCACAACCTGTTTGTGCCCAATGACCCCTTACATACAAACGGGGCAGAGGCCTTACATAATGCTTGAGCCTTTAGCAGGGCTGAAAGGCTTTTACTGTCCCATTCCCACAGCCATCAGTTTCTTTATCAATCACATTTCAGAAGCCAAAACCAAAACACCATACAAGAGGGAGTGTGCCCATTAGCATAGACATGCATATTTGCTTGGGTAGCCACTCTTGCTGGGCTGGCTGATCTGCCTAACTTGTACGGTGTTATGGGGGGGGGAAGCCCAAACTTCCCACCTACCATGCAGGGCTCTGGCCTGAGGTGGGATCCAATTGCCACCTCTCCCCAACCTGGTGGTCATAAGGAGTCGGAGGTCATGGTTGAGTGATACAGATTCAGTCTACCAAACTCACCTCTTTTGGGAATTATACCCTCTTGTTTTACAGCTCAGACAGCCTACAAGGCAGGGACCCCAGTAGAGATTGCTCCCACTTGCTAGCTCCCAATGTGGTCAGAGGAGGCTGGAACAGTGAGGTTAATTGGCACACGATCATAAATTTAAAGCTGGAAGGGTCCTCAGAGGCCATCTCGTCCAGTTTTGTCATTTACAGATGAAGAAACAGGTTCAGAGAAGTTAAAATGACTTGCTTAAGGTCACGAGGTGCTATAAGTCTGAGAGATAGAGCCTAAAAGTTGTCCTCTGAACAAAAAGTTAACCTGGGGTTCAAATGCTTTTTTTTTTTTTTTTTTTTGCTTTTTGGTGAGGCAATCAGGGATAAGTGACTTGCCCAGGGTCACACAGCTAGTAAGCATCAAGTGTCTGGGGCAACATTTGAACTCAGGTTCTCCTGACTCCAAGGTTGGAGCTCTATCCACTGTACCACCTAGCTACCCCTTTTTAAAAATTTTTTTCTCAAATGCTTATTTTTAAAAAATATACTTCAATATAATTAGCTTCTTTTGTAAACCTATTTGTTCATTCATTTAAAAACATCATTCTCAAAGGGGTCCAAGACACAAAAAAGGTCAAGAATTCTGGCACCCAGGATCAGTTCTCTGTCCACTTAGCTGCATTGCCACTATTAATTTGTTCATTAAGAGTATACAAAGGGAGAGTGCGAATTAGGCTGATGGTAGGGTTCTACTTTCTCCACTCTGCTGAATGCCTGAATGAATATATCAGGAAACTGGGGGGTTTGGGGGGCTGGCAGGAGTGGGGAGGAAAGAAAAGGGAATCAGGTAAATGCTACATAAAACAGCCTGTGAGAATTTGGGGAGTTATTAAACAAGAATAGAGTCTTGAAAACTTACTGAATTTCCCCTAATAATACAACACCTACCTCAAATACATGGCTCCCTATTCATATTTTTCCATTTAAAAAAAAATATTAACTACTGACACTTCTATTTTTGGTTTTAGGATAAATTTTTATTGATGTCATTTGGTTTTCACATCATTTTCACTTTTGAATATATCCCTATCTGGAGTAAAAAAAAAAAAATTTCAGCAAAACCAACACATCAACAATTTTACTTGTACCTGTAGCACTCCCCACCCACCTCTGCAAAGGGAGGGAGGTGCATTTTCTCAACTTGTCCCTGGGGTCAGGCTTCAGGATCATTGTAATGACAGTAGTCAGTTTCATTTTTTTTGTTCTTTTCCCACTGTTGTGGTCCTCACTCACGAATATTACATATTGTTTTCCTTGATCTACTTCCTTCTGTTATCAGTTTTATTCTTACTATGCTCCTTTGAATTCTTCACATTCACCCTTTCTTGTGGTACAGTAATATTTCATTACATCCACGTACCACAGTTTCTAAGCTATTCCCCAAACAATGGGCACTTGCTGTGCTTCCAGTTCTTTTTCTACCACAGTAAGTGCTGCTATGAATTGTGTTGTATTTGGGGCCTGTCTTTGACCTCTTTGGTACATATACTTAACAGAGGGATCTCTAAGTCAATCCCTTGCTCTAGAGAGACCTTTCTTTCTCCTTTTCATTAACAATTAAAATGTCAAGCTTATCACTTCACTTTTCCTAGAAAAACTATCATCTCTTGCATCTTTATCAACCCTTTAATCAGATTAATTTGTTTTTCATTATAAAGTGAAAGAGTTGAAATCGAAGTGCAGACGTGAATGGCCTTTGATCTCATCAAGACCTCCCTTCCTGGACAAGTGCCTTAATGAGACAGAAGATGCACAGGAGTACTGAAGCAGAGATTATAAACTCCCGAAATTCCATGAAATGTCTGGGTATTTTTCCTTGTTTCCTTTACTATCACGGTTAGTAGTTGTTCTTTCTCCTGGAAGAGGACTAAAATGACATCACTATGTTAAAGTCAAGTTAGGATTCCTCCTGACTGTGGCTGATCAGACCAACATGAGCTTGGAATGCTCTACCACATAATCCATGTGAACATTTAGGGTGGATTGCATCTTGAGTTTCTGAGATACTTCAATTTTGCTTTGCTCATTGAGCACAGCACCTTTTCTGATGAAGGCATACCATGCTGAGTGGTCCTGTGCCTGTCTCCCACATCACACAATCAATTCCAGAGTTCTTCAGAGAGACCTTGAGAGTGTCCTTGTATAATTTCTTCGGACCTCCATGTGATCACTTGCCCTATGTGAGTTCTCCATAAAATAGTCTTCTAGGCAAGGGTACCCTTGGCATTCAAACAATGCAACCCGCCCATCAGAGTTGCACTCTCTGCAGTATAGTTTGAATGCTTGGGAGTTCAGTTCGACAAAGGACCTCTCTGTCTGAGGTCTTATCCTGCCAGGTGATCTTCAGAATCTTCCTAGGACAATTCAAATGGAAGCGATTCAGTTTCCTGGCATGGTGCTGTTATAACTATACAGGTTCACAGGCTTACAACAACAAGGTCAGCACAACAGCTCTGTAGACCTTCAGTTTGGTAGTCATTCTAATATCTCTTCTCTCCCACACTTTCCCAAATCAGGCTAATCCTCTAAGTATCTACTTGTAAGATTAAAAGTCAGTTTGGCTTTTAATTTTGGTGTTTCATATGTAAACATCTAACCTAGTCAGCAAACCTTTGACAACAACAGTCACTCAGCACCTTTCTTAGTTCTCAAATCTTATACTCTTTATGTCCCATTAATTTAATTTAATCCAACAAAGAATTATTCTTTTGGTATCTGGAATCAAGGGAATAGTGCATTGTGGCAGTTCATGCCCCTGTGAGCAGGATCCCCAAGTAGAAAGTCCCTTCCTTGTCCCTGGGCTCAAGTACTACTACTCATCCTGAGATTGTACCTTTAGGATCTGGGCTGATCTTTCAGCTAGTATAATCATCCTTCATAATGCATCTTCACCACAAGCTCTCACCCTGCCAGTTAAATTGCAAAAAACTGCTCCTTCCAGTATAAGCAGATTTGAGAAGCTACAAACTATGCACAGGTAGGCAATCAGAGATACACCATCCTTATTCAATTCAGTCTGACACTGTTAAACGGATGATCAGACTTTTATAGTCACATTGGTTTCATTTCCTTCATTTTCCATTTGCTTACTAAAGGTTCTTTCTCTCTAGTTCCTTAAGAAATTCATGTAGAGTTCAGGCTGGACTGCATTCCAAACACCAACTCATATCTGAAGTCATATATACTTCCCTCATACGTTTCTACTTATCCCTCTGGTCTTCCCTTAACCAAATTCTTTCTTAGACAACTTCAATATGGACATTTTCCTTGGCAACTGCTTCTCTACTTTCAAGAGGCAGTTCAATATAATGGAAAACGGATTGGACTTTGAGTTAGAAGCCTAGGTTTTAGTACAGATTCTGCTATGGACTAACAAGGACCTTGAGCAAGACGTGATCTCTGGATTGCTTCTTCAATGATGTGAGCTGTGGGGATAGGGCAATGAATTAGGTTGCTAGGTGGTGAAGTTCACACAGTGCTGGCCTTGGAAATCATGAAGACCTGAGTTCTGTCCTGCCTTAACACATGCCATATAATTGCTGGCTGCTGTGAATTATTATAATTCCCCTTCCACAATTCAGAAATTTTTATCTATCATTTTTTTTTAGACAATTGGGGTTAAGTGACTTGCCCAGGGTCACACAGCTAGTAAATGTTAAGTATTTGGTCTGAGGCCAAATTTGAACTCAGGTTCTCCTGACTCCAGAGCCAGTGCTCTATCCACTGGGCCATCTAGCTGCCCCGAATTTCAGATTTCTTATCCTCTCATGAACATCCCCTCCCTCCGAACCAAAAACCAAACCCTAGCTGACCAGTTTATCCTCAATCTAAAATAAGTCAATAAGACAAGCGTTAAGCTTCTGCAGGAACAATCTGGGTTTTGGTGACTGACTGTATTTTCCAACATAAGGGCATATGGTCTGACAAAAGCTCATTAAAGTCCAATTCTTAATTTGTTTTCTGCTAGGAAATTTGGGAGATAGATTTGAGCCAATTTAATTTTTGTCCTTAAGTCGTTTCTAGTCCTGACTCTGTGACCCCATGTGGGGTTTTTTTTTTTGGCAGAAATACTGGAGTGGTTTGCTATTTCCTACCTCATTTTACGGATGAGGCAGAAAGGGTTAAGTGACTTGCCTAAGGTCACACAACTAGTGTCTGAGGTTAGAACTCAGGAAGAAGAGCCTGAACTCTATCCACTGCCCCACCTAGTTGCCCCCCAATTTAATTTATGGAAGTTTACACAGATTATGTGGAGAAGGCAAAGGCAAACCACTCCAATATCTTTGCCAAGGAAACCCCACATGAGGTCACTAAGATTAGACGGACTGAAACAACAAAAAAGAGACTGTGAGCTCCTGGAGGGCAGGGACTACCTTTTGTCTCTTTCTGTATCCCCAGTTTAGCCAAGTGCCTGGCACACAGGAGATGCTTAATAGTTACTGAATTGAGAAGACTTTCCTGGCAGACCTAATGATGTCCAAAAAGAAAAAATTCCAGATATAGACCCTGACACTATGGGGCTCTTTCCTTTTATAACATTTTTAAAAATTCTGAGTTCCAGATTTTCTCCCTCCTGACAGCTAGTCCCCCACCTGTTGAGATGGCAAACTATGAATACATGTACAGTCATGCAAAACATACATACACACGTGTGTACATGCATACACATACACATACACACACACACACACACACATATATATATATATACATATATCTCCCTTTCATAAATGTTATTCCATTCCAGCAATCGCGCAGGGAGGCAGGCACCCCACACGGCCTAGGATGCTTGAAGGCAGGTTTTTTTGTTTTTTTTTTCCCTCCTTCTCGGATCTTAGCACAGTGCCTGGCACTGTAGGTACCAGCGAGCAGAGTGCTCTATAAAGACTTGACTGGATAGTGGTGCAGAGGGCTGGATTTGGAGTCAAAAAACCTGGGGTTCGAATCCCCTCTTTCCCACTAGCTTCTTGAATAAGCTTGGTTAAGTTACCTAACCTTCCTCAGCCTCAGTTTCCTCGCTAGGTGACTCCTAAGCTCTCCATCAACGTCCTCCCCTCTCCCGGTAGAGAGACCCGAGGCTCACAGTGGGAGGTCGAGGGACTGGCACAAGGTCATCCGATGCCCCCTTCGGGGTCACAGTCAGACATCTCTTCACCCATGGGAAGACAGGTTATTTGTGGCCGTGGGAGCCTCAGATATAAAACAACAACCACTGACACGGCGCTCTCAAAGTTTACAGAGCGCTCTCCTAATTTCTCTGGCAGGGCAGAAATTCTGTTGAGGAAGGGGAGAGAGGGAGAGAAAAGTGGCCCACTCCGGGGTCCCTCCTGGTCGGACGTCACCTGATTTCCCAGGGTTTGCAGGCCGTTTGGCCCCCAGCAGCCACCTCGCACGAGCCAACCCCTTCCGACCATACCATCCACACGCCCGTGGGGGAGAGGGAAGGACGGATCATAGCTCCGACCAAAATGAGCCGCGAGACGTAGCCCCGGTCACGCAGCAGGAAAAGGCTAACAAAGGCAAGGAGGACAGGATTTCCGAATCCCCCTCCCCTAGTCTCCACCCCATCCTTCGATCGGCGCCCCTCCTAGCCTAGACAGAGTTCCTCCCCCCTGGCTGTGAACGGTTGGTCTCGGCCGCGCCGGCTCTCGTTTGGTCACGTGCTCCTCCTGTACTCTGCGAACCTGCGGGAGTGAATTACCGGGGGACAGAGATATGGCAGCTCTACTGAGACCGGCTCGCTGGCTCCTCCGTAACGGGGCCGGGTTCGCCCCGCTCCTCCCGCTCCCCCTGCGCCACCTCACGGGCAGGGCGGGCCTCCCGCGTGCTGCCGCCGCCACCCTAGCGTGCCCCAGGTCTCTTGCTAGGTGAGTGCTCGGGCAGGTCGTTCTCCCCTGCTGGGTTCCAGTAGTCTCCCACCCGGGGATTCCGTGGCTCGAGCTGAGGGTGAAGAGGTCTAGACTAATGCCGCCGCCTTCAGCCTCCGGGACTCCGCGTGGGGGGCGCCGGAGACCCTGCAGGCGTCTTAGCCATTGACTGGGCCTCTGCGCCTCCGGGAAGGTCAAACAGCCACATGGTTTCCCTGCTGGGCGGCTTGGCCACGCCTCCTCCTCTGAACCCGCTTCTCCTCCCTTTGCCGCAGCGGGTGGGCCGGGCTGCTCCCGGAGCTCTCAGCCTGCTTGGCGGGGCCCGCTCGCCCTCCCCGGCGGAGGGCTCGCGAACGCTCGGGGCGCCAGTCCTCGTGCGGGGCTCTGCTTGGCTTCGGGGATTGTGGGAGAGCTCCAAAGCGAGGCAGCTGGGGGTGCGGAGGCGGGAGCCAAGTTTCGGGGTTCCCCTTTCCTTGGGGTCGCGGCGCCGGGCGCGGAACCACGTGTGTGCTCGTAGCGCGGGGGCGCTGGGAAGCTTCCGGGAGAGCGCGGGCCTGGCGGGCGCTGTCTCTTTAAATCTCTCAGGAAACGCGCCGCACGTGGGTATCGTCGGAGCCGGGAGGTTGGAATTGGGGAGCTTTGCGCCCCGGGCTGGCGTCCGGTCCGGCCCGGCCTGGGAAAGCGGGGACCCCACGGGAACCCCCCAAAGCCGAGGGGCTCACCCAGCTTGGAAGTTCCATGGCTGGGTCACAAAGGATTAGTGTAGTGGTGACTCCAAACCCAGCACCTTGTCTGTGATGATGGTAACAGTAATAATACTACTGCAATTAATAACGAGCATCTGCCTAGCGCCTTAAGGTTTGGACAGCGCTTACAGACATCTCATTTGATCCTCTCCGCAACCCTGGGAGGTTTGGGGCTATTAATAGGTACCATTTTATATAGCACCTACTGTGTACCTGGCAGAGTGCTAAGCAACTTACAGTTATTTCATTTGGTCTTCACAACAACCTTGGAAGGTAGGCGCTATTATTATCCATTCCCCATATTCGTTAGCTTTTGTGTAGACCTACTATGTGCCAGGTACTCTGCTTAAGCGCTTTACAGTTACGGTCTCATTCAATTCTGACAACAACCCTGGGAGGTGAGGGCTACTATTATTTCTGTTTTACACATGAGGAAACTGAAGCAGACAAAATTTAAGTTACTTTCTTCATAAAGCTGGGATTTGTTTGAGGCAGGATTCTAGAGCTTACTTGACTAATAAGTTAGACAACCTATCCTCTGCCCACCTGGCTGCTTATAGAAACGTCTCCTCTTCACGCTTCCCTTCAGGTTCCCAGCTAAAATCCCACCTTCTGTCAGTTTATAAACACTTAACCAAGGCCTACTATGATGCGCCAGGCACTTGCTAAGTTGTGGGGATGCCCACAAAGAGTGCACAGTGTGATCCGGTGGGACAACAAGCAAACATAAGTACAGACAGGCTATATGTAGGATCAATAGGAAATAATTACAAGAGGGAAGGCACCAGAGTTAAGGGGCTGGAATTAAGACAGGATTGTAGTTAGGGCTTAAAGAAAGCCAGGGAAACCAGTAAGCAGAACTAAGGGAGAGCATTCCAGTATGCAATAAGTCTTTTCCTCTCTACTCTAATCTTAGTACCTTCCTTCTGATGATTGTCTCCAACTTATCCTGTATATATTTTATTTGTACTTAGTTGTTTGCATGTTAAATGGTTCAAATGGCACTGGAGTCAAGACTTGAGTTCAAATTTGGCCTCAGATGCTAGGTGTGTGACCTTGGGCAAGTCACAAACCTTTGCCCTAGTTTCCCTAACTGCAAAATGGGAATAATAATAGCACATTTGTAAGTATCAAATGAGATGCTATTTGTGAAGCACTTAGCCCAGTTCCTGGAACATAGTAAATGCTATCTAAAACTAACTATTATGTTGTTGTCTCACCCTATTAGATTGTGAATTCCTGAGAGCAGGAACTGCTTTTGCCTTTCTCTGTATCCCCTTTGCTCACTAGAGGGCCTCTCTGGGGGGGTCAGGAAAATGTCTTTTCAGCTTCCCTAACCCATACTAGCAGTGTAAACCTGTGTAAATCATTGAGGCTTTCTTTCAGTGTCCCCAAAACACTTTGTTTCAAAGACCCCTTTGGCAGTCTAAACTGTGAACCCCTTCAAAGAATAAATGTTTTTCAATGCATGAAACAAAACAGTAAGATTAGAAGGAAACCAATAGTATTGAAATAGTTATCTATATATGTATTTTAGGAACTATCAGACTCTGGGTTAAGAAATCCTGTTCTCAGAATATGAAGTGCTGATAATTTCGATGATGAGATTTGAACTGCACTGGTACAGATTAATATGAGACTAAAAAGCCTAGCTCTAAGGCTGGATTTGGACCCACGTGTTCTGGAAGTCCCATTACTCTCTCCACTCACTTTACCACTCTGCCTCTGTAGATGGAATCATAGAATACACAGCAGTATTTGTTTTTAATTACAAGATATCCTGTGTACGTGGAGTCTTTTTTGTCTTTAAATAAATCCTTATATTGAGCATTTTTGTCCTATATTTATGAGGGATACCCTATAGGACCTTCATGTGCTTCTCTAAAACTTGTGCTTACATTCTTAATATCTGATTTTTTTCTATTCAACTTATGCAATTATAAGGGAAGAATAGGGATAAAGATAGCATTAGCATCTCCACTATACAGATTAGTTAATTCAGAATTAAATTCCCTCTCCATTAATTGTCAGATCTTGGGATAATCTGTTTTCTCCCCATTAAAGTGCTTTTTTTAAAAAATTATTTAAAAAATTTTTTATTTAAATATAAGAACATGCAAAACTTATTTCCATATTGGCCATACTGCAAAAGAAAACACAAAATAAAACAAAAAAAATAAAGACATTTTAAAAGTATGCTTCAGTCTGCATTCTGAATTCATAAGTTCTCTGGAGGTGGATGGTATTTTTCATAGTGGGTCCTTTGGAATTGAGTAGCAAAGTCTTTCACAGTTGCTCATCTTTACAGTATTACTCCTGCTGTGTACAGTATTCTGGTTCTGCTCACTTCACATTGCATGAGCTCATACAAGTTTTTCCAGGTTTTTCTGAAACCATCCTGCTTGTCATTTCTTATAGCCCAATAGTATTCCATCATAATCATATACCATAACTTATGCAACTATTAATTAATGGGCATCCCTTCACCATCTTTGCCACCATCAAGTGCTTTTTATGAAAGAATAGACTTCTTTCAGCTCTTAAGATCATAGAATGTAGGACAGATAAGCATTTATTAAGTGCATACTATGGCCAGGCACTGTGTAAAACCCTGGGGTTAATCATAGGAGCAAGCAAGAAAGTCCGTGCCCTTAAGGTGTTTACATTTTAATGGGAGAAGAGTGTTGAAAGAAGGAGCCGTGGAGTACTGAACTTGCATCATGATGGATGGAATTGGCCTAGACAGGCAGTTTTCTGGGACCTGAGCCAAATAATGGGTGAATCTGGCTTTTTTTTTTTTTTTTTTTTTTTGGTGAGACAACTGGGGATTTGGACTCAGGTCCCCCTGACTCCAGGGCCACTGCACCACCTAGCTGCCCCTAGTGAGTCTGGCTTCTTAGAGAGAGCGTCCAAGGTTTGCTAGGAGGGAAATGAGGATGATGGACAGAGTGCAAGCAGCAAGGTGTGGAGATGGAAATGGACTTGACTGTAGAGGTAATTCTCACATGTTACAGATGAAGAAACAGAACAGAAAGATGAGTGAGGTGACTTATCCAAGAATACACACTGGCCATGTCTGGATTCAACACTAGGTTTTCTTACTCAAACCCAGTGCTGTTTTCATTGAACCATGATTTTGTGGTGGTATACCCTCCTAACTACAGGGGAGGCTGAGACTGACAGATCTCTGGAGCAAGAGATTCTAGGCATTCTGCATTACTGTGGTAAGCCCCTGGGAGTAGGAGGGAGTTAGTGGGCTCAGGCCAGAAACGTAGCTGATCTGTAGTAAGAGCTGGCCTATGAGTAGCCCTTGCACTTTCATCCTGAGTGACATGTAGAGACCATGTCTCAATTTTAAGAAACTTGAGATAGAAGACTTGGCCAGTGATTTCATAGGTATAGGGAACTTCCAGGTAAGGAAACTCACTTTACCAATACAGTTAGGTCCTTCTCTGCAACTTAGAGTCTTAGCTGTCTAAAGCAGAGGTGTCAAACGCAAATGTAATTAGGAAATATTTAGCAAAATAAATAAAATACAATTAAACAGATAACACTGCATGTTAAAATTAAGACAGTATGATACTGGCAGGTCTTGACACCAACACCTAAAGCAGTGGTGTCAACCTCGAATAGGTTCCTGTTGGGTACCTATTGATTTAGAAAACTACAAGTTAATATTAATCTATGTTTTATTGTATTTTTATTTATTTTGTTAAACATTTCCCAGTTGCATTTTAATCTGGTTTTGAGTGTACTGGAGAATGGGCCAAGAGTTTGACATCTCTGATCTAGAGCAACAAAAAGTTAAACAACTTGTCTAGGGTCATCGGAACTTCCGTCCAGGTCTTCTTGGTTTTTGAGGCCAATTCTGTATTCATTACACATTTCCTTGCTTTTGGAAGGGAATCTGGTAGTTTTATTTGAATGGAGACTGGCAGGTGCTACCAAGCTAGAAGGGCTTAGAATGGTGCCCTGCAGTCGTGATAGGCCAAAGGAGGGATGGATGGAGAGGCTCAGCACTAAAAGGGTGATAGGAAGTTGACTGTTTTTTGGCTACTCATTAAACTATCTTCTATTTTCAGTCTCTCCAATACCTGCATGGTTGAAGTATTTCCACATAAAGTTAATTTATAGCCAAATACATACCCCAGCATTCAGCATTTGTGTATATGTATGTCCTGAAGGTTTGCATTTTTCAGCTCGGTTACTACCCGTGAGCAGTAGATCAGTGCCAGAGGAACTGAGATGTTAGTACTGCTGATGACTCTCAAGATGGACTTACTTCTCCAGTTCTATCTAGGTTCACATGTCCAGTTGCCTACTGGGCTTCTCAAACTAGATTTCCTGCATACATCTTAAACTCAATGTGTCCAAAACTAAACTCATTCTTTCCTTCCTCCTCAGCCCCCTCTCCCCCCAAAGCCTCCCCTCTTCCTAACTGCCTGTTTACTGTAGAGAGTGCCACCCAGGCTTGAAACCGGGTGCCATCCTCAACTTTTCACTCTCTCACCTCCCATATTCAGTCAGTGTGTGTCTCCTCTGACATTGCCACTAACTTGGTGCAGGCCTGTCACCTCACACCTGGACTGTTGCAGTAGCTTTCTGGAGTTTATGTTTGATCTGTTTGTAATGGGACGGTTAGACTTCTAGAAGGCTTTCCCCACTCCAGTCCGTTCTACACTCATCTACCAAAGTGGACTTCCTAACTTGCACCCTCTTTATAAACCTCAGTAGCTACCTGTTAGCTCGAGAATCAAATATAAAATCCTCTATTTGACACTTTATAATGTGGCCTTTTTCTGCCTTTCTAGTCTTCTTATACCTTATTCCCTGCCACCTACTCTATGGTTGAGTGACACTGGTCTTCTTACTTCACAAATAACTTATCACCTGACGGGGCCTTTTAATTGGCTGACTCCCAGGCCTGGAACTCTCTTCCTGTCTCCTGGCTTCCTTTAAATCCCTGCTAAAATCTCACCTTCTGTTACTAGCCTTCTGATCCCACTTAATGCTAGTGCATTTCCCTCTTGATTATCTCCAATTTATCCTTTTTCTGTCTTGTTTGAACATAGTTGTTTTCCTTTTATCTTCCCCATTAGATTGAGCTTTTTGAGAGCAGCCACTGGGTTGTTGTTTTTGCCTTCCTTTGTATCCCCAGTACTTAGCACTGTGCCTGGTACATAGTAGGTGCTTAATAAATTTTTGTTGACTAGTAACATAAATTTTGTTACTAGCTTGTATAGAGAGTAAATGTCTAAAATTTGGAAGTTGGCCTTTCAGTATTGACTTTTCTAGTCTGTTTTTGACCTTTAGAAAGTTATTTATTTAATGCTGATAGAGGTAAAGAAGTCTAGATCTACATTGAGGTTTTGACTGACTTCTTATGGCAGTAATAATTGCTTTAGTCCAACATAATTGTGAACAGCTATTGTGAAGTATTTTTTTTTTAATGTGCTGCTTCATTTCTGCAGTCTATTTTCATATTTTGGAAAGTAACAGTTGACAACATGATTTAGTCTTATCTAGCTTAATGAATGAAAAGATACTCGGTTCATTATCTGAACCAAATTTTAATTCCAAAATGTATCCTCAGATTTCTGTGCCTATGGCCAAGTCACAAACTTTGTTGGAAAGGCTGTCAAGGCCCAGTTCTTCCTTGGACAAGACTGCTCAACAAGTGGTCATCCAGGATATATTTGAAGATCTTTAAGGATTGTTACGAAGGCTTTTCTTCTGTGGAACCAGAACAGGCTTCTCTGCAACTTCTGTTTGTCCCTGGAAGTAGTTCTCTGCTTGCTCTTTGCTTCTCAGTTCTTCTCTTTAGTCTAGAGCCTTCAGTGATGACTGGGTTATTTTTAGAGCCCTTATCTTCCTGGTGGGCCCCACTTTCCTGCCATGGTTTCAGGGTCTTGGTTTTTTTCCTAATGTTTTTTGGATGCCCGAGCAGCACTCGGGCATTCCATCGCTCACTCTTCCTACTTAACATGTCCATCTCCTTTTCTGGTCATATACATACTTAGAGAAGAGAATCAGTTTGGAATAGCCACTGGACAATTTGGTAGGGAGTTAATCAAGACTGAATACAGTAGAAGGATCTCCATGTAACTGTGAAGACAGAGTTTAGGTTAGATAGCATGAAGTTTTAGGGATGCCAACCAACAAAATTTAGTAATCAGTAGGCAATTAAATACCTGCTATATACTAGGCACAGTGGTTGCTAGGTCTCTAGGGCTGCTGAGACAAAAGTGAACTGGTCTCTGCCTTCAAGGAGTTTATAGTCTATCTAGGGAGAGAATATGTATGTGTAGTGATATATGCAAAGGAATTTTTGGGGGGGAAAGGTATTATTAGTAGCTGGGGGTACCAGGAGAGGTTTCATGTTGAAGGTAGCATTTGACCTGAGGCTTGAGGAAACTAGAAACTCTTTTAAGAGGCAGAAGTAGGGAAGGGAGTACATTCCAGGCATGGGGTACAGCTCATTGCATGAAGACAGGAACTGGAGCATTATGTTTGAGGAAGAGTAAAAATGCCAGTTTGACTGCACTATAGAGTGTGCGAAGGGAAGATAGTACCAAGGCTGGAAAGGTAGGTTGGGACTAGGGTGTGTAGGGCTTTAAATGACAAACAGAAGAGTTTATATTTGATCTGTTTGTAATGGTGGGGCCCTGGAGTTGGTTGAGTAGAGGAGTGAAATCTAAGACCTGCACTTTAGGGGAATCTCTAGAGGAGAGAGACCCGTTAAGAGGCTATTTCCATCATTCAGTTGAGGTAATGAAGACCCCAAACTAGGAATATGGTTGTGTAAGTGGAGGTGTATATGAGAAGGGAGATGCATGGGAGAGGTGCCTTGGAGTAGAAACAAGATTGAGCAACTGCCTGAAATAGGAGGTTTGAGTGAAGATGTGGGCTTGTGAATGACGCCATTGAAGGCAAAGAACAGATTTGGGAGAAATAAGGGGGGAAAGGTGGAAGGACACATTGCAATCTCTAGTAGAATTTCAGAGCTCACATCTTGTGGGTGTGGAGTGGTAGTTTCAGGTGACATTTGAAAAATCTATGGTGTGGTCTAAGGTGTAATTACTAGGTAGAAATGGAAGCTGGTGGGAGGGTTAGAGATTAGATAGATAAGGTTGAGAATAAGAGTAGAGATGAAAAAGGATTTTTTTAGGGGTGGCTCTACATGACAAATTAGGGCAGCAGGAGGTTGGGATTTGCAAACTGTAGTACATAGGCAGGAGTTTGTATGTGAAGAGGGCTTCACATTAGCAAATTAACAGTGAAAACAAAAGAAAATAATCTGGAGAGCTAGAGCTAATACTGTGTAGTGAAAAAAGGCTTAACCTAGGATTCTGAATCTTGTTCCCAGATTGGGGTCTGGCCAGTACAGAGAATTTTGTTACCTGCTAATATTTAATATCTTTTTGAACAGTAACAAATTAAAAAATACATTTAAATTCAATAGCATGTTTCTTTGTTAGAAGATAGAGAGGAGAGAGAAAAATTAATTCCAGTGTGCTAAAGGAATTTAATTTTAACAGAATAAACTAGATGAAACTTTTTTTTTTTTTTTGGTGAGGCAGTCGAGGTTAAGTGACTTACCTAGTGTCACACAGTAAGTGTCAAGTGTCTGAGGCTGGATTTGAACTCAGGTCCTCCTGACTCCAAGGCCAGAGCTGCCCCAGATGAAACTTATTTTAATCGATCTATGACAATAAATGACAATCTTAACCCATTAATGACTATTTTAAAGACAAAAAGTTCTTTCTTATCCAAGTTCTATCCTAAATCCTCCATTAACAGGTTTACTCAACATGCTAAGGTCTTTCCTTAGATCTGTTGTATGAATGAATCTTCTGGTCCCTTGGGTAAGTTCCTACCTTGGCCCACTTCTTTTGTAATCATTAACTTTCTGATCTTCTTTATGCTGCTCTTATGCAATTACAGTTGACTTTAAAGGCACCCCAACTCTAAAGAAGGTTACTGGAAAGAGTAATTGAATGCTAAGTGAAATTCAGAGTGAGGAGTATAGGGAGGATTAGGATGTTAGCAGGAGACTAGGTGCTCATAGTGAGTCAGTGAGTTGAGAAACAGGGTATGTAGGTAGTGAGGGAGATCTACAAGGTTGGAGTTCAATGAAATACCAGTATGGTGATCAGATGGAGCACTTGTTCAGGAGAGAAGGATGACAAGGTCCGTAACCTTCTGTTCCATACCACCAGCATCTGACTGGCCAGTCCCTTGGAATATTGGGGGGAGAGGGGAAATGGAATTTCTCCTTTCTCCTCAAGTCATCCAGAAGTGTGAGCAGGGCTAGTATGACTTCTGAGGCTTTCCTCCTCTCCCTCCAAGTTTCTTTAAAGGCTCTATCTAAGCCTTTTTTTTTTTCTGAAATTAAAGATAAAATGTAAATGTGAGAATTAACACTTTTGTGTGAGTGACTGTACATTCCCTCTCAAAAATCCTCAGCTAGCTGCCATGCAGCTTTTGCTTGAAGACCTCCAGTTAGGGAGGAGCCCACTACTTTTTTTTTTTGTTTTGTTTTTTTGGTGAGGCAGTTGGGGTTAAGTGTCTTGCCCAGGGTCAAGTAGGTGTCAAGTAGGGTCTGAGGCTATCATGCATCCCTCTTCTCTACACCTGGAACTGCGTCCTGTAGATTTTCTTGCTTCACAGAGGATTATGTCACTTGTCTGTTATATCTTTTATTTTGAGAAAGCCTAGTCCTTTAAAATATCCTTGTAGTCCTCAATACCCGTGTGAGGACAGGAAGTTTTTTTTTATTATTACTTTTATTTTATTTATCATATATAGCGTATATTTTATGATATCATAATATATTTTATTTTATTATTTTCATTGCTGTATTTGAGGAAATTGAATGATGGATATGTTAGCTTGGTGAAAACTGTATCTAAGTTTAGCTACTTGTAGCTTAATGGATTTAGCCTTTTGACTTCTAATTAAATTTTATGGACCCACTTTTTTTTCCCTTTAAAGTTATTGACAGGTATTTTGTCATCAAAATGTCTAAACGCTTTTTTCATCTTTTTCTTTTTATACTTGTATAAGTCTCAAGGCTGTAGTCTTTTGGCCCTGCCACTTTTCTGGGTACATAATGAATAACTTGAGGGCCCCACATGATTCTTTTATCATTATCACTTTGGCTAGTGCTTGAGAGGTTGACCTAGTTGTGGTACTCTAAAAGAAATACAGCTTTACAAAAAATATTTAACTGTGAGTGTATGTTCAGGAAGGCTCATAGAGACACTTCCTTGAAAATCTATAATTAACATGACTTTCATTTACCATAGGGAGACAGGTTTCTTGACTGAGTTTGGTGAAAACTGGATCCTGTTTATGCCACTATTAAAAGGATTTTTTTTTAATTGTAGGTGACATTTATATAGCACTTTAAAGTTTGCGATGCACTTTACATAAAATACTTCATTAGATCTTCATAACACTTTAGCCTTACTAGGGATATGATTATCTCCATTGTACCATTGAAGAAGAGCCCTTTAAGAGGTGAAAAAGTTGCTGGTTGTTACTAAGTATCAAAATTGGGATTCAAACTTTGCTCTCATTGCCTAAGACTCCAGCAATTAGCATCACATAGGATAAAAGATGTGCCTTTAAGAGGTGAAAAGTTGCTGGTTGTTACTTAAGTATAAAAATTGGAATTCAAATTTTGCTCTCATTGCTTAAAACTTTAGCATCACATAGGATGTTTTGTTTTGTTTTGTTTAATTACTACTGGAATAATATTAATTTGCATCTGTAAAGTCAAGTAAGCAGGTTTAGCCATCCTGTTTTTTCCATTGCACGAATTCTACCAAAATTTCTTCTTAATCAGAGGCATTACTTTATTCAGCTCAATGGAGATGAATGTTTAATGATTACATATCATCTTTGATCTTATGCCTTTTTGGGTGTCTGAGAACATCAATTTGCCACATACCTGTGGAAGTAAAACATCTTTTAAAAAAGTCTTTTTTAAAGTTTATTTTGTTAAATATTTCCCAATTACATTAAAAAAATTTTAACATTCATTTTTAAAAAAATTTTTGAGTTTCAAATTCTCTCTTCCACCCTTCCTTCACCCCTTTAGAAGGCAAGCAGTATATTGATTATACATGTGAAGTCATGCAAAATAAGATGTGCACGCACACACACACACACATATGAAAAATAAAATGAAAAAAATGTGCTTCAGTCTGTACTGTCTCTGGAGGTGGACACCATTTTTCATCATGGATCTTTTAGAATTGTCTTGGATCCTTGTCTTGATCAGAGTGGCTAAGTCTTTCACAGTTAATCGTCATTACAATATTGTGTACTGTGTACAGTATTCTCCTGGTTCTGCTTTCGTCACTTTGCATCAGTTCACATAAGTCTTCCCAGGTTTTTCAGAAACCATCTTCTTTGTCATTTTTTACAAAACAATAGTAGTCTGTCACAGTCACATACTACAACTTGTTCAGCTATTTCCCAGTTGATGGTCATCCCCTCAGTTTCTAATTCTTTGCCACCACAAAAAGAGCTGCTATAAATATTTTTGTTCAGATAGATCCTTTCCCTTTTTTTTGATCTCTTTGAGGTACAGACCTAGTAGTAGTATTGCTAAGTCAAAGGGCACTTGCAAAGTTTTGTAGCCTTTTGGGCATAGTTCTTAATTGTTCTCCAGAATGGTCAACCAATTCACAACTCCACCAACAAAGCATTAGTGTCCCTATTTTTAAAGGAAAGCTTCTTGAAAGTTGCATAGAAGTAGAATGTCATCTCCTTGAGGACAAGAAGTCTTTTCTTGTTTTGTCTTTGTAGTCCCATCTTATACTGGCCGCACGCCGACCTTCTGCCAGCCGTACGCCGGTACCCACTTCTCTTATAAGAAGCACACTACCAGAGTCTTACTCACACCCGAGTCTTCGGTCCTCAGCCGGATCACCACACAGAGACGAGCCATCGGGAGGCGCCAACACCAGAGCTTTATTCAGAGGCCAACACAGCAAGCCATCATAGCAAGCCCAAGCAGCAAGGCCAGAGCAACAGGGCAGGAGCCAGGGGAGAGCGCGTGTGTGATCTGACCATGCTTGTTCCTAAAAACCTACCAGGCCCCTCCTCCCCAGCCCGCTTACTAGCCAATGATTGTAGGGTCAGATACTGGAAGGGGCTGTCTGAGTTTAGCACACCAAGGGGGAGGGAGTGACGTAGGAGGCCAGGACCGGATATAGGAAGGAGGCATCTGGAAATGGCGCATAGACAAGAGTACGTGACCTAGGAAGTCAGGCTCAGACACTGGGAGGAGGGGTCTGGGTCAGTGCTGCACAAAGGGACCCAGGAAGTCAGGAAGGTCACAAGAGGCGACTGGGGATGACGTTGCATATAGGGAGGGGACTAAGCAAAGGGAACTCAGTCCTCTGCCATCCCACTCCCACGTGGCACTGCCCCTTGCCTCAGGAGCTCAAGCTCCAGCTACTTCCTTGTACCCAGCTTATCTCACAAGCACTGTCCATTGCCTCCATTGCCTCAGGGCTTCTCCGTATCCAGCCCATCCCAGTTCACCATGACTGCCTACCACAGCCCCTTCCTCAACTTCCAAAATACCCAGATCTTACCCTACTCTTGCCACAACGCCCAACCTGGTAGCTGCCAACATCAGACAGTCCCTCACACCATCTCCTAGCATAGTACTTCGCACATAGCAGACACAGAGTAACTGTTTAATTTAACCTGTTATCAGAAGTGGTGAGTGTATTGATGCTTTAAAAGCACATGTCAAAATGTACCATCTTTGCAAATACCATTAATGTCTTTTCATGCAAATTGTAGGCTTATGTAGAGTTTGTCCCCTTGTAAAGGGGCATCGGAGAGGAGTTCAAATGAGATTATGTATGTGCTGTGTCTGAACAGTTCACATTTATACAGTGCTTGAAAAGCATTTTCTTCACGACAGTCCAGTGAGTAACAATTATCATTCTCATTTTTTTGTTTGTTTGCAATTGGGGTTAAGTGATTTGCCCAGGGTCACACAGCTAGTTAAGTGTCAGGTGTTTGGTCTGAGGCCAGATTTGAACTGTGGTCCTCCTGACCTCGGGGCCGGTGCTCTGTCCACTGTGCTACCTCACTGCCCCTATCATCCTCATTTTTACCAGTGAGAATACTGGGGATTGTGAGAAGCTGAATGGCTTGCACACATCTGAGGCAGTGTTTAAAACCACGTCTCTTGACTGTTTCATCTACTGACCACACTACTTCTTACTGTGCTATGCTGGGGTGAAAGACGGCTCAGACTCCAGTTCCTCTTCCCAAGGAATTCATTTAGTAGTAAATACAAGATAAGTTCTTAGTAAGACTAGTGCCAAGTGGAATATGGTGGACGTGTAAGAGAGGTACAAATGAAGTGCTTGGAGGTGTCCAACAGATTTGGAAATTACTTATGGCTTGAGAGGAGGACTAGGAAATCAGGGAAAGCTTCATGGAAGAGGTGGTATTGGCGCTTTGTTAAAAGGCTGGGTGCTATTTCTGCATGTATAATTAGAGCAATGGGTAAACTCCAGGAGCAGGGTGTGGTGTGGGCAAATTGATAGAAACAGGAAGGTACCAGAAGACTTCAAGGACGATGAATAGTTTAGTTTATTGAGAGCATAGTGTCTCTTAAAGCGAAGAAATTAGATGAGGCTGGAAAGAGATTGGAGCCAGATTGTGGAAGGCAATGATTTCTGAGGCTTTATGATGTAGGCAAGCATCTATATTTTTTTGAGCAGGAGAAAGACATGATCCAAGTTGGACATCAGAGAGATTACTCTGCAAGCAACTTAGGGAGTTACTGGAGCAAACCAGTAGCAGTAGAGATGCTAGTTAGAAGGCTGTTTTAATAGGCCAGGTGACAGATTATTAGAGTCCAAATTAATGTTGTCAGTGGAAATAAAAAGGAGGGATACAGCTGTGGGAAATAGTGTAGAGTGTGAATCACCATCACTTGGCGACTGATTGGATTTGGAAAAGACAAAGATGACTGAATTTGTGGAGTGTGCAGGGTCAGCAATGGTGCCATAACTGAAATAGGAAAGTTAAGGGCAGATTTGGAGGTGAGAAGGGGGGAGAAAAATGACCAACTTTGTTTTGGACAGCCATTAAGATATTCAGGACATATAGTTCATAAATGAAATGAGATAAATACTCAAAGTAGGAAAAGTGTCTGCTGTTTGGTCAAACTCAGAAACTAGTCACTGATCTGTACATAAGTATCCCTTTGGGCCACATTGACTTAGAAAACCATGTATTAACATAATCTGTGTTCATTGTATTTTTATACCTAAAATATTTCCCAGTTACATTTTAATTTGGTTCTAGCCAGAGTCTTTGGGTGTAGAACACAAAAGTCCTAGGTGTGGAATCAGAATTCCTGGGTTTGAGTTCTTGGTCTGCCATTCATTGGACTTTTCCACACTCTTGACCCCACTTTCCTTCTACTGTAAAACGAAGAGGCTGAGCTAAAAGATCATAAAATTCTATGTTTAGAGGTAGAAGAGACTTCAGAAACTTTATCTAATCTAGCCTAATAGTATAGACAGGAAACTGAAGCCTAACAATGGTGAATGACTTGATCAAGAGTGAAACCAGATCCTCTGATTTCCACCTCCAGAGCCCGTACACTTTTCAGTTGTACCACGCTGCTTCAAACTCCTTGCCTTCTTTTGCATAAGGGAGCAGAGGTTAAAGGGAAAATATTATGGTGTAGAAACAAAACGCAACAATAAAACTACTTAAAATTAAAATTCCTTCTGAGCTACCAGAATCCCATCCTTATACTCATTTTCCCTCTAAGCCAGAAGGATCCATTCCCTCTTCTCTCATCTATCACCCAGGAGAATGGGGAAGATACAAAGATCCCAGGTGCTCTTAACAACATGTGCATAGAATGTTGCTGTGTTTTTACTGCCTGTTTAGCTAAAATGCTTTTATTTGTCTTTATGTAGCACTACATTCTACACTTTGAAGATTATGAATTTTTTTTTTTTTGGCTAGGCAATGGGGTTAAGTGACTTGCCCAGGGTCACATAGCTATAAGTATTATGTGTCTGGGGCTGGATTTGAGCTCAGGTCCTCCTGAATTTAGGGCCGGTACTCGATTATGAATTATCTGAAAGGTGCTTACATATTAGGAAAATCTTGTTGTTAGAATTCTTTGTATTTTGATTTTCCTAAAGCTATAGAATCTTGAATAATTTTTTGGGGGGCACCTAGTTGGAATTGTCCCGTTGTTTTTAGTACACAAAAAAGGAATGAAAGAAAAATGTAGTTAAAAATTTTCAAACCTGAATAACCTTGAAACAATGCATAGTTACACTTTTATTTATGAAATGATGTGTTAATCTGTGCTAAGAAGAAATTGAAGTTAATTGTCAATGGAGGCTAAAATTTGGCTCCGGTTTTCTCTGAAGAAGCAGAAAGGCAGACAAACTGTTTATCTCAGGTTCCTATTAGAGGAATGAAAGTTTTTGGCACACCTCAGTTGTTCACGAGCTAAAACTTGGGTATTGAGGACAGGTGGATGGCTTATGACTCACTGAGTAATCAGAAACTTGGGCATATGTAGTTTTTCAGAATCACTCAGCAATTGTCCAATAAATATTAGGAAGTACTCCTGAGTGTATTTTCACACTTTTGCCTTTTTTAAAAAAAGTTACAAGTCTAATATCTTTTAGGCCAATTCATTTGAACCAGTTACATTTGAACACTTTGGATACATAAGTAAATTTTATAGTTTAAATGTTATTTTAAAACCTTCTTGTTGTATTTATTTATTTATTGTTTGGCTAAAAAACACTAACTGGGTGGCTAATCTTTGCTTTGGATGTTAGCTAATTGCTGTTTTTTATTTAGCAGACCGCTGATCAATGAAGCCAGCTTGTATTCCACTGTGGCTCAGAAAAAGAGTGATCACCACGAAGAATCTATTTCCACGTACAAAAAACAGATAGACCAGTTTGATTGGGCATTGACAAGGCTAGATAATTCTGTCCGAAGAACCGGGCGTATCACTAAAACCCTTCTACAGAACATTTTTCATGACATATGCAGATCAGGTAATAAGAATTTTTGTTCCCTAAGTTGACTTTTGCCAAAGGTGGTTCTTTTTAGAAAAGCTTATTGTTGTGCAAATAATTTGACATTTTGAATTTTCTCTTCAGATTACTTACATATTTGTAACATTTATAAAAAAATGGAATCTAGTATACATTGGGTTTTTTCCTATTGGACTAGAATTTGTAATAAAGTCCAATAAATAAATTGTTTTGGAAAATATTAATACCATATACTCATCCTATTTTTTTATATCAGGTTGTGTTTTTGTTTTTTAAGAGGCAGTTTCCTGTTTGTTTGAAGTTACACTCTGAATTCCTCAAGTTGCAAGCTCAGCAGAAATAAAGCATGTAAATGTAGTCTTTATTAATGAAAGAGAAAAGTTCTGACATGTTTATGTTTAAACAAGTATTTATTAAGTATGTGCAAGGCACAGTGCTGAGTGCTTCTTTTCAACCTCACAATAACCCTGGGAGACAGGTGCTTTTACTGTCCTTATTGTCCCTAAGGTAGACAGAGGTAAGTGGCTTGTCCAGAGTTATTATCCAGCTATAAGTATCTGAGGCCAGATTTGAAATTTGAACTCCTCTCTTAGTCAAGTCCAGGGCTCTATCCACTGTGCTATCTAGCCATCTCCTTATATTGTGAAATTTTTTTTTTTTTTTGATGAAAATTTTTGTATTATTGTGGTTTTAAATTTTTTTTTCTAAATTTATTATTGATATCTTTTGGCTTTATATCATCTGCATTTCTGAATAAATCCTTTTCTCAACTTCTGAAAAATCCCTTATAACAGAATTTAAAAAGAGGGGAAAAACAGTTCATCAAAAATAACCAGAGTATATGCAATACTATACAAAGAAGAGAAGAAAATGTTCTTTCTCACCTCTTCTCAAGGCCAAGCTTTGTCATTAATAATTAATACTATGTTTTATTATCTTGAAACAAATCAAATGATTTTCTAAGTGGAGAATTTTTACTCTTCTCCCAATCCAACAAACATTTATTTATTTATTATGTTTTCCACCGTTACTCGTTAAAACAACTTTTTAACATTTGGGGGTTTTTTTGCGAGTTTTTTTCTTTTTTTTAAAGTTTTGAGTTCCAAATTCTATCCTTCCCTTTCCTCTACCTTCCCTGAGATGGTAAGCAATCAGATATAGGTCATACATGTGCAAGCATGTAAAACGTTTCCATATTACTCATTTTGAGCAAGAAGACTCAAAATAATGAAAGAAAGTGAAAAGTAGCATGGTTCAGTCTGTATTCAGACAGTATCAGTTCTTTCTCCAGAGGCTGATAGTATGCTTCATCCTCAGTCCTTTGGGATTGTCGTGGGTCATTGTATCGCTAAGAATAGCTAAGTCATTGGTATTACTGTGTATAATGTTCTCTTGGTTCTGCTCACTTCACTTTACATCAGTTCGTGTAAGTCCAGGTTTTTCTGAAATCATCCTGCTTGTCATTTTTTTATAACACAATAATATTTCATCACAATCATATGCCACAGCTTGTTTAGCCATTCGCCAATTGATGGGTATCCCTTCAGTTTCGAATTCTTAGCCGCCACAAAAAGAGCTGCTATAAATATTTTTGTACAACTCTGTCCCCTCCCCCCCCTTTTTTTGATGTCTTTGAATTATAGACCTAGCAGTGGTATTGCTAGGTCAAAGAATATGCACAGTTTTATAGCCCTTTGAGCATACTTCCAAATTGCTCTCCAGAATCATTGGATGAGTTCACAACTCCACCAACAGTGCATTGATATCCCAATTTTCCCACATCCCCCCAACATTTATCATTTTCCCTTTCTGTCATATTAGCCAATCTGATAGGTGTGAAGTGGTACCGCAGAGTTGTTTTAATTTTTATTTCTCTAATCAATAGTGATTTAGAGCATTTTTTCATATGACTATAGATAGCTTTGATTTCTTTATCCGAAAATTGCCTATATATTTAAGAAATGAGGGCTTTTATCAGAGACACTTCCAGCAGTCATTTATTAAATGCCTACTTTGTAGTTGGAGATACCTGTCAAGAAGCTTGTTAGGTGTATTGGACCTCTGGAGAGAGACTAAGATTAGATATATAGGTTTAGGCACCATAGGATCATTGGACAATGATGAGCTTACTGAGAAAGGGTGTAGAAGAGAAGAGAAGAGAACTCAGGAGAGACTCTTACGATCTCCTAAGAGGCACCTAAGCTTAGGGAGTAGGACATAAATGTTTGTGCTACAGAATAGACTGAGAAGGACGCTAGTCTAAGTTGGTAGGAGTAAGGACCAGAAAATGCAAGAGGGTGAGTATTGAGTGCTCAGGACATTTATGGAATGTCTTCTGTTTCTAGAGCACTATGTGACAGGTGCAGGATGACTTAATAGATTTACATGAAATCCAAGCGAGAGAGAATACATAACAAATTGCTGTATAGAATAACATCTATGATCCATAATATCATTGTGGCTTAGAATTTGCACTTGTGAAACAAGATTATCTCCTAAGGTTAAGAACACCTAACCCATAGTGTAGGACTCTTTTACAAAGGATACCAAAGGAGAAGGCATCAGTGATAGATATCCTATAACTGGACTCTATTAAGAAAATTCTTCCTATCTTTTTTTAACAGACCTATCTAAAGGTGACTTTTGTCTTTATTAGAAAGTTATATATGTAGTTTAGAGATTAAAGATAAATCAGTTCTTTAAACCTGCAAACATATACTTCGTATCATATTTATTTATTTCTCATTACTTGCTTGTACTTAGTTTCTTTTGGAACAAAAATTCTTTTTTTTTCTTCTGGCCTTTACTGGACTTTTATTTACCTTAAAATCTATTTTCTAACTATTTGGACTATGTGGATACTGGCCATTCTATAAAACTTTAAGTGAAGGCCATAGAGATATAAAATAGCTAGCATTAATATAGTACTTTCAGGTTTACAAAGTGCTGATTCTCACAACAGAAACAGAGGCTTGAGGGAGATGATAAATCTACTCACATGGCCATCCTGACCCCAGGTCCCAGGGCTCTGTGACTCCTCTGGCTGCCTGGGGACCAGGATGAAAGGGAAGGTTACAGAACATGAAGCACGTTGGAAGATCCTAAATTGCTGTCCAGCTTGGTTATTTTAAGTCCTGCTTGTGCTGATTGTGATAGCTCTTCTTAAGGAAAGTCAGAAGCACTGAAAATGGGATTTCCAGTATTTTTATTGGAGGCACAGTTTCAAGGTCCTAGACCCCAATGGTGAAATAGTTGTAGTAAAAAAAATTAAAAATACAATCTATGACATTTAATAAAGAAGTTTATGTGGTGTGGTTTTTTTTTTTGTTTTTTTTTTTTGACATAACCATAGCATTAACAAAAAAATTTGGTAGGCCAGAAAATTTGGGGGAATTTTCAAGTTGGTGGCTAATTTTTATGTTTTGTTTTTTAAATTGATATAGCAACTGAATATTGTTTCTATTACCATTTTTTAAATTTTGTTAAATGTAACATTTATTACAGGAAATCCAAGTAGTAACCTGGCTTTGCTTTTGCTGCGTAGCTGCGGCTCTCTATTACCGGAACTAAAACCTTCAGAACGAACAGAATTTGTCCACAGGATATGGGACAAACTACAACAGTTGGGTACGATTATTTCAATATATAATTCACATGTGGGATCTTATAGCTATTGTAAAGTATTTTTTCCTTTTATTTTGCTTAAAGAGCATGGTTCATTAAATGTGACGTATTTAGATTTTATGGTATCTTATTTTTCATTTAGGGAGTTATAGTGACATCTAGGGGCATTCATAGTAAAATGGAAAGAAAATTGGATGTTGGAATCACATTTGCATCATATTACCTATCAGTTCTGAATATGAAATACACTTTTTCACTTGATTAGTGAAACTGCTTCTTGGAAACATTAGGTTTTGGAATAACCTGGACAAATATGATCATGTTACAGTTTGGAGAGATGTCTTCTGAATGAAATTAAGACTGGCACTACACAGTAATATAGTTACACAGTAAGGAAGAGGACTGCTTCCTTTAACACAAAGTTAGATATGTTGGAAATTAACATAGTGGGGACTTTTCAGTGTCTAAATTCTAAATTCTAAAGTGATAAATATTTGGGTCTCTTGAGGTCCCTAGGGTAGTAGGTCTCAACCTTCTTTGAAGATGAGAAGAACTCTTAAATTTGAAAAAAAATCTCAGACCTCCCACAGGACAGTAGTTGTACTGTTAATATCCATTGATTGAGGAAATTCACAAAGACAAAAAACTACTAGGAACTCAGCAACATGGTCTACTAATATTTGAAAAATGGTAATAGCTATATATGTTAGGCATTTATAGTATAATCACAAATTCTCGTATGAAAGGGATTTCAGAGGTCTCCTCTTCCAATACATACCTGAGGAAGAACCTTTTCTACAGTGTAATCTACAAATGGTCATCCAGCCTTTACTTGAGTATTTCCTGGTTGAGGGAACCCACTATCTCATAAGATGACCCATTCCACTCTTGGAATGTTCTGATTGTTAGGAAGGTTTCATAAGGCCTAGATTAGACATATTTTGTCTTTCTCCTTCTTCCACATAAAAACCCTTCAAATATTTGAATACAAGTATCACATGGCTTCCTAAGTCTTCACAGGAAACATCCCCATTTCCTTCCACCTGTCCTCACATGACATTATCTTGAGTCTCTTCACCTTCCAGATATCTTTCCTTTGGTTTTTCTCCAAAAACCAAACACACAAGATGTAGTCTGACCAGGACAGGGTATAACAGGGTTTATCAGCTCTCCCAACACAAGCTCTGTACCTTCCTCTTTGAATACAGATGCAGAGGGCATCCAGTTTTTTGACTGCCTTGTCCCATTGTTAACTCAAATTGATCTTGTTATCAACTGGAACCCCTTCCTAGGTCTTTATCAGTTGACCTATTGCTTCAGTATAGTGGTTCCATGTTATTGCAAAGTTGATTTTTTAATCAAAGCCTAACATTTGTTTTAAATTTATCCCTATAAAATTTCATTTTAATATACTTGGTGACCACCAGTGCATTTTAGGATCCTGACAGGATTCAGGTGAAAGGAATAGGGAGATGAGAAGGAGAAGAGAGAGAAAGAAAAACAAGAGGGAAATGTGTAAGACTATGCACATATATGGCAAGAGCTAGTTATATCCTTCACCTTTGACCATGGATTCCCTCCTTTCTATTGAGTCTGTGGACTTTCCTTAATAATAATTTTCATCCTTCAAAACTTGGTATGACCAAAAAGAACCTTTGTTCTTGATCTGATTCTCACCAGTAAGGAAGAACTGGTTGTTGGGGTAGAAATAATGTGAGCCTTGAGGAGAAGTGACCCATTAATCTTAGAATTTGTAATAGAGAGAGAAATCTGACATGTACTCCAAATTTTTGAACAGTAGATTTCAAGAGGTTTAGAGCAGGAGTTCTTGACCCTCTTTGTATAGTGGTTCCCTTTGGCAGACTGGTAAATCCCATAGTTCCCTTCTAAGAATAATTTTTAAAAATTCATAATTAAAGGAAATGCCAATTTTCAGTGAGAGTTAATGAAAATAAAGATGTAATTTTCTTTTGCATCCAGGTTCACAGACCTCTGTTTTAAGGTACCTGTGCATCCTAGATTAAGAACCCTCGGTTTAGAGAGATGATAAATCGGTGTAGTTAACACATTAAATAACAGAGTCTGAAAATATCTCATCATGCTGGAATGTTGGTCTAAATATAATAAGATGGAATGTAGTGTAATAATGTAATAAATGCAAAGTCTGAACTCTTGGGTTTAGAAAATCAACTACACAACTAACTATAAGATACAGTGGCCAAACCAATTTACAGTATCTTAGACTGCATGAAAAATTTCAGGACTAGGGAGATGACAGTTTTATACTCTGTTGGTCAGATAGCATCTAAAGTATTGTGTTCATTCCTGGGAATTCATTATAGGAAATTTAAACATTGCAGGAAATTTATAAGCTGGAAGGCAGTAAGGATGGTGAGAGGAACCAAGATCATATTATTTGAAGATAAGTTGGAAAAACTAGGGATATTTGTAGTCAGAAGAAAAAGAGGGAACCTTGGCAGAAAGAAGCATGAAAACTTTAAGTCTTTGAAGGGCTGTCATGTGGAAGGTTTATTTTTGTTGTTTAGATTTTCTTTTTTATTAATTTCATTATAAAGCATTAAGCACCAGGCACTGTGCTAAGTGCTGGGGATACAAAAGGAGGCTATAGGCCCTGCCCTCAAGAAGCTCACACTCAAATGGGGGAGACAGCAAGCAACCAAATATGTGTGAACAAATAATTAACAGAGGGAATTAGAATTAAGAGGGTTTAGACAAGGCTTCCTGTAGAATATGGGATTTTAGTTGGAACTTAAAGGAAGACAGAGAGGTCGGTAGGTAGGGATGAGGAGGGAGGCCATTCCGGGCAATGTCTTGAGCCAAGAGATGGAGCATCTTGTGGAACAGCAAGGAGGACTCTGTCTCTGGATCATAGGGTACGTGGCAGGGAGGGTAGGTATAAGAATACTGAGAAGATAGGAGGGGACTGGGTTATGAAAGACTTTGAATGACAAACAGGATTCTGATTTGGATCCTGCAGATGATAGGGAGCTCCTGGAGTTTATTGGGTAAGGAGGTGACATGGACCTGGACTTTAGGAAATTGAGGGTGGATTGGAGTCAAGAGAGACTTGAGGCAGGCAGACCCACCAGCTGGTTATTGCAGTAATTCAAGCATGAAATAATGAGGGCTTGCAGTATCAGAGAAGAGAAGGAGGTATGTTTGAAATAATGTTGCAAAATCGGCAGGGTTTGTTAACAGATTGAATATGAGGGGTGGTTAGACAGTGAGGAGTTGTGGATCACACCTAGGTTGGGAGCCTAAGGAACTGGGACTTTGCAGGGCACTCCTGGGTGGTGATACCCTTGATGGTATTTGGGAAGTTTAAAGTAGGAGAGTGTTTAGGGAGAAAGGTGTGATGAGTTCCACCATGTTGAATTTAAGATATGTGTGGACATCCATTTTGAGATGCCTGAAAGGCAGTTGGAGATGGGAGATTGGAGGGACAAGATGGGGAGATCATTAGCGTAGAGCTGGTAATGAAACCCATGGGGACTGATGAGATCACCAAGTGAAGTAGCACAGAAGAAGGACAGGAAAGGGTTCAAGACAGAGCCCTGCGGAGCACCTGTGGTTAGAGGTATGGCCTGGATAGAGATCCATGGTTTTAACATTTTAATATAAGAAAAGGAAAAAGCATTATATATGAAAAATTGACCTTCATAAATAATATTTAAAAGTATATGTTAAAATTTGACATGATAGTAACGAAGCTTACCTGCTTGTCTGTGTTCCCTTCTGCTCTCAGTTACCTGAGTATTTAAAAAAAAACTATTTCTTGTATGCTTTGGTTTTTTTTTTTTTGGCATCACTATCTCTGCCTACCAACTCCATCAATAAATGCCCTTCCCTCTTGTTGGCGCACTGAAGATCAGCAAATCCCCATATTAGCTATGTCCAAGAAAATATTTCTCATTCTAAACCTCTAGTTTGTCACCTCTTCTGCCCAGATCATCAGTCTTCTGAAGTCATGATCGGGTATTGTCGTGATCGTGGTTCTTAAGTCTTTCAGACTCATTTTCTTTTACATTATTACGGTCATTATAAGTATTATTCTCCCTGTGCTTGCTTCATTCTGCATCAGTTCATGTAGGTTATCCTAGGTTTTCTCTGAATCTGATGTTTTTGTAATTTCTTACAGTACAATAATATTCTGTTATAGTTATAAAAAAGATTACTTTTTCTGTTTTGGAGAATGGATAAAAGTTGCAGAGGCCAATTTAAATTTATGTAAGGCCAGTTCTAGGACACTCTGTCTCAAGAAGTAGTCAGTTCCCTTCAAAGGCCTTGTTCAGGGGAATGCTGGTTAACTGTTTATTGGGTATGTTTTAGGACTTGTTCAGGCATAGGTAGGATTGGAGACCTCAGATCTTGTGATTCTGTTAACAGGAGACCTTTATTTATTTGACTGAGGTCATGTGAGTCTGAAGAGCTGTAAAGCAGACAGGCCATACAAATTTCAGCTGTGACTGAACTAATGAACATTTTAATGTCTATGTTTTGTGGACCAAACCCCCTTGTGCCCCCCAAGTTTCTCTTGAACATATTCATAATGGTAATGTTAGTAGCATTTTCTAACAGAAAGGACTATAAGAAGTCTACTTCTAGAATACTGAAGCATTTGAGAAGGCTAATCATTTTATCAGTCATTAATAAGCATCATTGAAGCACCTAATATGTCAGGTGCTGGGAATGCTAATACAATAAGTGAAACAATCCCTACTTATAGGGAGTTTACATTCCAATGGAGGAGACAACAAGAACATTCTTAAGGACATACAGAATAAATATAAAGAAAATAAATGCCATTTAATTATTAGTAATTGCTTTCTAAAATGCTTAGGTAGCACTTAGTTCTAGCAGATATTTTGTATAGGCAGGCTCAAATCTCCTTAAGATGCTTTAGTGATAATTCTAAATTCAAATTCACAAGTGATATTGTTGCCCATCCATTCTGTGTTTGATATTTTTGTGAGATGGCAGTTCTTATGTTCTACTTTGTGAGAATGATATGATTCAGATAATTTAACCTTTTTTCATTTTCAGGTATGACATATGATATAAGTCACTACAATGCTTTACTTAAAGTGTATCTTCAGAATGAACATCAATTCTCACCAACTGATTTTTTGGCAAAAATGGAGGAAGCAAATATTCAGCCCAATCGAGTAAGTAGTCTCTTTTGTGGGGAATACATAATAAGATCCCTTCCCACTTCCCCCCCCCCCAAATTAAAAAAAAACCAATTTTTCCATTTTCTTGACAGGTTACATACCAGAGGCTGATCGCTGCTTATTGTAATAAAGGAGATATTGAAGGTGCCAGGTATGACTTCATGTATTCATTTTTATGTTAAAACTTTTTTTAAATTGGGGGGAGATCACATAGAATTACTATGAAAACTATGCAGTTTGAATTGAAAAGCAAGTCCAGGAACAATTTACTCGAAGATCTTTGGTAACATGGCAGACAATATAATCCTTACACCAAAAGAAAATAAAGTATTAGTCTCTCATAGGCATTTTGACCTCATTTCATGTTGATTTTTGTTTTGTCATGTTTTGTTTTGGTGAGGCAATTGGGGTTAAGTGACTTGCCCAGAGTCATACAGCTAGTGAGTGTTATGTGTCTGAGGCTGATTTGAACTCAGGTCTTCCTGACTCCAGGGCCGGTACTCTATCCACTGCGCCACCTAGCTACCCCGGTGTATTCATTTTTTAGGCTAGTGTTTTACAGGGATGGGGAACTACACAGAACAAATCCCCTTAAGAGAAGGATTTGTTCTGTAAAACTTATACTCAGACAAAAGGCCACACTCAAGGACCTAGATGATTAGTTTAGGATTACCCACCCATCTCATTGTAATTTGTTTTCTAGGAAGAAAACTTAGCTACTTGAGAGATTCCTTTTGTCCATGTCCTATACTTTTTAAGTACCATCCCATGCAAGCCAACTGTATTTTTTCAAAAAAATTATTGATATCTTGCTTTGTTATTCCCTTTCTTTCCAAACATATCTGTCATTTACTTGTGCCCAGAAATCTATCCTTTGTTTATGAATTAAAAAAAGTAATGTGAAAACTTAGCAGCGCACTGCCCCTTCTGATAACTGTAAATTCAGGGTTTCCCATCCCTAGGCCTTTACCTCTCAACTTTTACTTTTGCAGCTTTTCCCATTTTTTAGGATGACTATACTGTTCAGTTGCTATTCTTTGCATTTCCATTGTTGTCATTGTTTTGTGTTGCTTCTTGGTTTTGCCTCTTGCTCTTTGCATCAAGATGGGAGAGCTATGGTTACCATTAGTTCATCTATCAAACAAAAGTGATTCTGGAATCTGAGGACGTGGATTTATTTAAGTCCTGTCTCTGACACTGTTTACCTGTTGGACCAACGACTAGTCATGGGACTTTTTGCGATCCTTTCCATGAGCTAGTTCTTTGCTCATAGAAAAAGCCCTTTGCTTCATCCTCAATTTTCACTAAATTGGTCCTCTACTGTTGACTAGTAAATTTGACTAGTAAAACAGATAATCACTTTGGAAATATTTTTATATTATCATTTAAGAAGTTTTTTTACGGATTAATCCTAACTATGGCAAAAACCATCATTATTGCATTATAGTTTTTCTGATTAACATCATTTCTCTCTTTCAGCAAGATTCTTGGATTTATGAAGACAAAGGATCTTCCAGTCACCGAAATAGTATTCAGTACCCTTGTTACAGGGCATGCAAGATCTGGGTAATATAAAATAAGCTATTTTAACTGTTTAGTGACATAAAAATCCTAAACCTTAACTCTTCATCTCCTTGAAGTCTGAATTATCTTCTGAGAAAGAATGTGTACATCATTTCCATTACACTTGGCCTACTTCCATTAAATTAAATTAAATCTTAATATAGAATTAATTTCTATTTCAAGTATTGAGATTCACCCAATTTATCTATGTGAGGTAATTAATTGGTTAGTTCCTGAAAATGTTAAAGAAGTTACTTAAGTGGTGATCTTATTCTCAGAAAAGGTAAATTTGGTGCCAAGAGTAGTTTATCATGTTAAATCAGTCCTACCTGAATATCCCCTTAATTATTTGATCATTTGTAAAAGTTCATTAAAATAATGACTTTTTATTTATCTTGATATTTCCGAAACCTTGGACTGTGATTACATACATTTAAGCTTTGGAACATTGTATTGATACATACAAGTTACTTTTTACTTGAATCTCACATGTTGCCATCTTAGATAATAAAACAATTTTAGATCAATATAAGCAGACTTGTTTAAAAACATATGTCTTTTAAAAATCTTTCAAATAATTTATAGGGATATGCAAAATGCAGAAAACATTCTTTCAGTGATGAGAGAAGCAGGGATTGAGCCTGGTCCAGATACTTATTTGGCATTATTGAATGCGTATGCTGAGAAAGGCGACATTGATCATGTTAAACAGGTATGAATTATGCAGTATTAATTACACATTGAAGAGATTTTTTTTTTAAAACACCTAACATTTAAATTGATTATGTAACAAGGCAAGAAAGTAGAAGTGGAATTTATTCCCATTTTACCATCTGAAACATTCTCCAGTGGTCAGAATTATTTAGGGAGAATTGTGTGTTATTTAGCAACTTAATGTTATTTTAACATGTAATGGCTATATTCTTGAAATTAAATATATTATTTTTAATGTAACAACTACTATTTTTACCTTTAGAAATGGTGATTATTTTAGTTTTGGAAAAGAAAACCTTTTAAATTTAAATATGAATGAAAGCCTTAACTTTTATTATCTTGGAACTATCTACAGACTTTGGAAATGATGGACAAGACTGATAACTACCTTATGGACAGAGACTTAATGCAAATTGTCTTTAGCTTCAGCAAGGCTGGTTATCCTCAGTACGTCTCCGAAATTTTGGAACGCATGAAATATGAAAGAAGATATATTCCAGGTTGATTTTTAAAAGATATATTATAGTTGATAAAAATTTGAACTGTATCTTTTAATGTTATGGGGGAAAAAACTTTTTCTTAAAAGTATCTCAGTCGAAGCTATGGTTAGTGGCATAGGACCTAGAAATCCTTTGAAGCCAACATATAAAAGTAGCTTCAATTTTAAATGAACTTATATTCAGATAAATTAAGTGGATGTTTTAATTTAGATATGTTTTCTTTGACTTCTAAAATCAGGTTTGTTTTTTTTTTAAAGGTAGATGTATGTGATCTGTGTCTTTGAATTGTTATGTTTTCTGGATGATAATCAGTTTTCCAGTGCTGCAGATTGCTCTTGAATGTGAGACTGTGGTTCAAAGTAAGGGATAACTTGAGTGGTAGCTGAAGTGTAATGTTATTTAATTTACAGCAAATACATTATCTGTGTTTATTTTCTAGATGTGATGAACCTCTGTCTGAGTTTAGTGACGGAAAGATTGGAAGATGTAGCAATGCAAATTTTAGTGTCATGTCCGAAATCACTCCTGGAGAACGCTCAAGAAAATGCTTCTAACCTAAACAACTTTGGCAATTTTTTTTTACAACATTGTGTCTCCATGAATACGGTATTCAGTTCATTCTTGACTTCCTGAAACTTGCTGTTTAGGACAGAATTACAGAGGAAAAAAATAGGCTTTGAGAAAATTTTGAAGCTCTAAGGATTTTGTGATAAGAGTATGATATTACCAATAGAGACTTTTTCCTTCACACTGTTTTTGAAAAAAAAATATTGGATACTTGCAGAAGATGAGAGAAGGCTGACAAAATATATTCATTTTCTTTTAGCCCTTCAACAAGTTGGAAGAATTTTGTGAAAAGTTAAAAGAAGAGAAGCTGCATGTTGCCCCTTTACAGTTCACATTGTACTGTGCTCTGAAAGCCAAGAAAACTGGTATTCCATTCTTAAATTGAAAAAAATGTAGTAGATTTTATCTTGAAATAGTCTTTATAATATTCCCTGTTTTTTTCCAGCTTTGGCAACTGACCTCATGAAGGCAATGAAGGAACAGCAAGCTCCTATCAGACCACACTATTTTTGGCCATTGCTAACTGGACATCAAAAAGACAAAAATATTCAAGGTTAGCTGTTTTATTTCCATGTTTGCTAAAGGCATAATTCAGTAACTCATTTTGAAAGGTTATAACTGCTTGGAGCATCTGTGCAAGCCTAATTAAATTCTTTGGTGATAACTATTCAGAGTAGAAGAATTTCTTTTGGACATATGGGAATGTTTACTCTCATGCAGATTTCTCTCAATCATTTTTAAAAACAACATATGGTTTTAAATTTCATTTATTTTACTTATTAGTCTTTAATTTTTGAATTCAGATTCATAATGAAAGCATAATGGCAAAATAGTATCCATTATTAACTTTTAAAATGAGGTCTTTTCTTTCTTGCTATTACAGTCTCTATAAAATTAAATATTTATAGATGCTTTCAAAGTGAAGCCACATCCCAAGTTTAGGTTTAACTAAAACAACTGAGAAGCTTAATAGTTTTCTTTGTGAAACATCTTTTTTTTTTTTTCCTTTTAACTGATGAGCTAAATTTGAGCTTAGTTACAGTAATAGAAAAGGCAAGGAAACTCCTGTTGCCAGATGAGTGATCATGACCTGACAGCACGCTGATTGAAGGACAGAAATGCAGTCTTTCGGGTCCTTAAGTACGTTTCAGCATTTAGCACACTTTTCCCTGTTACACATGGGATGTCTATGGGCTATGAATAAGAATGGAACAAATATTAAATTTTAGAGTACAGTGTCTAATTCTTTGGTTTGCGTTATTGGTAATTCAGAAAGAGTAGTCTCATAAAAAGATGCTTTTAACAGAAGTACTTTCCCCTTGGGGAAACAAAAAATGGTCTTTTCCCTCTTATCTCACAGTATAATGTGTTCTAGAATGAGATGCAGAGTTCTTAGTGTGACATTGGGTGACAAACAAAACGCACAAACACAAAAAAAGGGCTTTTAGCAGACTGTTCATATTGCAATTTTATTTTAAATATATAGTTGTATTCGGGTTTAGAAGAAATGCTGAAACAAGTATTCCCTAATTGTTTCTGACTATAAAAGTCTCTAAATCCTTTTTAGAAAGATCTTTGTGAAAACATTATGCATTTTTATTAACTCTTTGCATATCTTATAGTTTTGAAACTCCAAGGTCACCTATAACCTCGTGTTTCTGAGATAAAAAGTTAGTATCATTCTGTGAAAACTTTGCTTCATGTATTATCTCTCTGATTTGATCTTTTAAAAACAACCTTCAAATATGTTTATCGTTTTTGTGATTATCAAATCCTAAAATATATTTGATAACTGTTGTTGAAATGTTTAGGTGGTTAGTCAGTGAAGTCTTTGCTCTCCTGAACAAACCTTAGGCTTAAATCACTGTAGGTGATTTGCTAAATTCATGGTAGGTAAGTGAGTGGATAAATACGTTCAAGGACCTACTTTCTGTCAGACATCACTTTTCTTCGTTTGTACTTTATGCTACTATCCCCTAAAAGAAGCTTTAGTTGTATCCAGGCCCAATTAAATCTAAAATCAAAGATCTGATCTTATTAGCAACAAATCCACTTACTGCTTAGTGGAGAATTCTACTTTTGAGGACTTTGTTAAGATTTAGTGAGATTCAGTGGCTTGCCTGTGATCCCACAGCTGTAAATGTCAAAGGCAAAATTTGAACCCACGTCTCCCTAACTCCCTAGTCTAGGGTATAATAACATAGAATCATATAATTGGATGGGACTCTAGAACTTATCTAATTAAAGTGCTTCATTTCATAAATGAGAAAAGTATGACCCTCCCAACTTGAATGGGATGGCTCTTTGAGGTCTGTCATCTTGACTAATAACACAGCTGTGGCTGGCTACGTTCTGGTTCTTATTTCTTTTTTCCTATCATATAATTTAATTGTGTTAAGCAATACTATTTTTACTTTACAATAAGCCCTACCTATAAGAGTATGGAGAAAAGTTTAATCCTTTCTCTTCCCACACGTGCCACCCCCCACCCCCTGCCAATAATTTATATGATTCTCAGTGATGTCAGTCTTTAGAACTCTAGACTTCTCTTTTTAGAGATTCTCCTGTGTGTATGTGTGTGTATATATGCTTTTTTTTTGGCCTTTATTTTTACCAATGACAGGATTTATAATTACACTTTTCTTTAATATTAAGAGCACATTCATTTTAACTAATATAGTAGACAGATTGTTCTTGGACATAAGGTGAATAAGTGTTGTTCTTTGCTCTGTTAAACTTCCTGAAGCCAAATGTGTACTCTCTCTCTTACACACACAGACAGAAGTAATTTAAATGAGATTCAGCTTTGGTTGAGGGAAAGGTATACATCTGAGTAGAAAACTACAAAAAACAGATATTGTTAAGAAGTAACTTTAAATCACCAAATAAAGTATCTCAAGGTTGCCAGGAAACTGACTACACATATCCCACTGAAGCATAAGCAAATTTGAAAGAATTCTGGCTTTTTAACCTCCAATTTCAGACGGGTCATGGTGTTTTTTCTTAGTTTTGTCTTCTATAGCACAAATGCAAAAATCCTCATAAACCTAGCTTATTTCACTGTTCAGTTTTTGAGAATGGATAAAAACTAAAAACAACCAAACTAATTTAGGATCAGGATGCATTGTGGAATTGTAAAATGAATATGAAAGGTGAAAACTTAATGACATAAAGAATTATTATTATACACTTAAAGATACAGGGAATTGACCTTTACAGAAAGTGAAGAACAGTGCTTAATGATGATGATGATTGCAGTTTTAGGACCAGGTTGTTGCTACCATAAATTACAGAAGGGTTATCCTTAAGGAGTTCAAACTTAACAGTCAATGTAGATGAATGCAGGGAAATGGTTAGAAACTTTGCAATGTAAAATTGATCCATCAGAAGTTCACTTGTCTTTCATGGACTTACAAAATTACCATAGTGAAAATACAGACCTGGAAGTATCTTAGAGAACTCAACCATTACAACTATAGCAGTATCTAACCACATTATTGCCAATGGTTGCCTGGATATTATATTGAGTCATAAGTCTTAAGAACAGCACTTTCAATATTACTCATAGTCGTTGCTACATGGGGGGGAAGGTGTGTGAACACTTTCCAAACACAGAGATCTAGCAGAGGAGAACAAAGAATGTCCAAGATAAACAAGATGAGCACATAAATCAGTTATCCAGCCTGCTCCTAGAATTGTAGCAAAGGTACTTTCAGTTAGTCTACAAAGGATGAGCTCACATACCTGTGAATACCAGAAATAATTATTTCATCTATCCTTGCAGTATTCTGTAGAACATTAAATGTGCAGGAATAATAGGACAGTTATTTGTCCCAGCACCATTTCTGTTTTAATCTCATCAGGGAAAGTGAGAATGAGATCAAAATAACAGCTTTCGTATTCCTTGTGTGCAAAAATCTTAGTTGGACAAATCATACCTTTTCCAAAATTTGTTTAAATCAAAAAGTATTTTGATAGGCAATGAAAACTCAATTATATTTTCTGCATCTACTTTGAATCACTTTTAGTAACCCTTTTAAAGAGATGTTTTTGGTTAATAGTACTAAAAAAAGATGTTTTCCTCAAATTGCCAAAGGGATGCAATGTTGTATAGTTGGAAGAGCAACTGTGCAATTAAAATGAAGAAGTTGAAATCATGTGTTTAATATAAAAAGTAAGTGTACTTGGTTTTTTTAATTTACTAACGGCCAGTTTCTTTCTTGTTCCAGAAATAGCAGGAGAGTTACGTTTTATTGCAGAATTTACGTGTGTGTGCTTTAAGTTATGACTATGATAAAACTTAAATACTTTCAATTGGTTTTTGTTAACAGTTTATGGTTATGCTGATCCATTAGCCATACTATGTTCTTTGGCCACCCTTTGTCTCAGAGATTAAAAACAGCTGGCTATAGAAGAGTTACATTAGATATAGGTGATAGAAATATGAGCTCCTTGGAGCAGCGACTTTTTGTTGTGATTATTATTTTTTTTTTTTTTGTATATCCAGATTCTTTTAAATCTTGTTTCTTCTTATTAAATATTTGTGATAGTTGACTCCTCATTGTTTTCAAGAGTTAATTCATTTCAATAGTGTGATTTGAACTTGTAAGTATTCAGTAGTGTTTAGGAACATATTATATACAAATTAAATTGCTAGTTACTGTGTATACAAGAGACACTGATAGTTTCTGGATTTCTTTTTTAAAGATTTTAAGAAAACTGCAAATAAAGTCATATTATGTAACAAAGATCTAAATTGTGTTATATGTTTGTATTCATAGGTTGTCCGCATCAGAATAAACACAGGTTTCCTAAAGTTAGGACAGTCAATTTTCTCTTGTGTTTTTCAGACACAGAGTTATGTGGACTTTTGTGCTTATGCTTGTGTTGAGAGCTCGAGTAGTTCTGCTAACCTGAATTATTTCCTAATATGATAACTTGCTGGTTTTTAAATTTGCCACATTTTCAAAGTAATTTTATTTCTTAGAAACATTTTGATAGTTAAGATTTCAAAAATGGTAGAAAAAATTAATAATTCTTTTATATTTTTTGATTTTTTGAACCAAAAATAGAATCTTGTTCAAATCATCCTTGTGCAGAGGTGCAGAATTTAGTCTTTCCTGTATCATGAAGGGCTTAGAGGGAAGGCACACCATGGTGCATTGTATAAAATATTCAACTAGGTGTCACTTTCCTGTAGGTGACTCCTTGGGAAAAAGGCATAGATTTTTAAGGGAGAAATTTATGTTTGATAAATAATAAAAATAATATCTTTTTGCTATTACTTGAAATTGTTTCCTCTAACTTTGCTAAAGCAAAAGCATAATCTTGATGTTAGGTATATTGACCATAATATTTGCCAGTTCATTTTTATTTCATTCTCATACCTGACCAGTTTTAGACAGTATTTTTTTTTTTTTTAAGACAATTGGGGTTAAGTGACTTGCCCAGGGTCACACAGCTAGTAAGTGTCAAGTGTTTGGTCTGAGGCTGTATTTGAACTCAGGTCCTCCTGACTTCAGGGCCAGTGCTCTATCCACGGTGCCACCTAGCTGCCCCCTTTAGACATTATTCTTAAGAATGACTAAATAGTTCTTGTAAAAGGAGGTAGACTTTTGCAATTAGGAAATAAACTTTGTTCAGAAAAATTGAAATTCTCTAAGCGTGTGTGCATACTCCGCTTTTAAAAAGACAGATGTCTGTTATCAAGAGGTAAAAGAAACGTCTTATCAAGAAATTATTTAAAAACTAAGACACACAGCATCAGGTTTAAATGCAATGAAAAACTAGTGTGTTTGGATTAAAATGCAAAACGTCTGTTCTTCACTTGTGTTTTTTTAAAACTGAAAAAATGAAAGAAGCAAGTAGATTTTCCCACATGTATTCATGATAATCCTGTTTTGAAGTTTCCTTACTTTGAACATACTGAAGAAAACCTTTCCACCATCTTGTTGAGTCTACAACCCAGCACCTTGTCCCAGGAACATGGCTAAGCCCAGCGTTACTATGGCCAGAGCCACTCTTTTGTCATGCGGCACATACTCTGTGAAATGCAGTTTTACTTGCTTGACTTGAATATGAAGGACATGTGTGTCCTCTATGTAGCAGCGCATGAAGGATTCTTGTTTTTCTTTCAAGTGGTACTTTTACACTATTATACTTGAGTCATAAACATGTTTTGTAATTGAAAAGGTGATTAACGGGATGCTTGGGATTTATCCAACTTACTGCTTCCTCTGGTTCAGGAGGACCCCATGCTAAATTCATAGTGAGAGTGGAATGCTTTATTATTTTTCTGTCTAGCAGTCTTGTTTTCCTTTTTTCCCACCTTTCTGTGTTTATCAAGATATTGCCAATATTTAATTGTCTCTTTAAAAATTATGTTATGAAGATTTAAACTTCAGTGTTTTTTTTTTTTAAAGGAAAATTGAACTGAGCCTTTTCTGTTTTATTCCACTTGCTTCATCCCTGTTCTGTGCTTCTGTATTTTTCTTTTTAGGCATAATTGAAGTTGTCAAAAGAATGCATGAGTTGGGAGTAAATCCTGATGCTGAAACATATGGGAATTATATCTTTCCCGCTTTTGATAGTATACAATCAGCACGTACTGTACTACAGGTGAGTCAAATATGGCTTTTGATTTTGAAATATAGATCCAAATACTTGAGCTTGAGACTATAGATCAGGCCAGCACAACCTGCGGCCCATGGGTTGCTTGTGGCCCACGGGCACACCAAAGGATTTTGGGTGGCCTGCGAAAAGTGTGGAAGATCATTGTCCCAGTCTGTCCTATGTTCCCCCCCCCCCCCAAAAAAAAATAGTTTAGAGAAGGTCTGGGAACCAGTTGCTGCCATGCCAGTTCTATGTTTAAGGTGGTGGAGGGGCTGATCCTTGCCTTTTGTTAGTACAGGGAGCACCTGGATCCCACACAGCTGGGTACCTTCTCTCACATTTGGAGTTGTAGAGAGTGGACCAAACCACCAAATGGCTGAGTGACTTGGCCAAGACCACAAAGATAGACAGGGTGAGGTAGGAATCGAGCAAGGGCTTCCTGACTTCACAGTCATGCTTGTAGACATTTATAATGTCTAAAAAGCTTTTTCAATCTTTGACTTAATTATAAATATTAACGTGAAATTTATGATAAAGGCAAGATTTATGTGATAATCATTTTTTCTTCAAGTGTCATCTGTTCTTTTTCTCCTCTCTCCATTTGTTAGTTCCCTGATGTTTCTTATAGTCCCGTTTCCCCCCCACCCAAAAAAAGAAACCACACTAAGAAGTATTTTTCTTTCTAAACCTTTTGGGGGGAAAAAAAAGAAAATAAAAAACAAGTAACCATAGTCAAACAAAACAAATGCCCAATTCACCTCATCCAAAAATGCATGTCTTCTTATTCTGCTTAAGTTCATTACTTCTCTGGGTAGCATGCTTTATCATAGGTCCCCTAGAATCATATTTGGTCATTGCATTGATCAATATCATAAGTTTTTTCAAGTTGTTTGTCTTTAATAATTTTGTTGTTATTGAATAAATTGTTTTCCTGGTTCTACTTACTTTACTGTGCATCAGTTCATATGACTACTGATAGCTTGAATTTTTTCCATTGAAAACTATTTGTTCATATATGTTGACAATTTATCCATTGGGGAATGTCTCTTGTTCTTAAAATTTTGAACCAGTTTCTTGTATTTCTTGGAAATCAGGACTTTATCAGAGAACTTTGGTATTAAGATATTTTCCCAGTTAACTGTTTCTCTTCTAACTGTAGCAGCAAAAAGTTGGACTTTATGTAATCAAAATTGCACCAAGTTTTAATCTTATTTGTCTTTTATTTGATCTTGACCTTTTCCCTTAGTATGTAGAGGCGAATGGTATCAGAGCAGACTGCAAAGGATATTCCAGGCAGATCCATCAGCAGGTTATTGCAGTAATGCAGGTGTGAGATGATAGAGACCTGCGCCAGGGTAGTGGCAATATAAGAGGAGAGAAGAAGACGTATTTGAAGGGATGTTGCAAATGTAAAATCAACAGGCCTTGGCAACAGATTGGATATGGGGGATGAGAGAGAGTGAGGAATTGAGATTATCCCTCCCATTAGGGATCTAATAGAAAACTTATGTAATGGGCATTCAACAAATCTTAATGAAATTCTATTGCTAAGGGAAAGGACGTGAATAATACAACATATTGAATGATTTATTTACTTTATTTATTTACTTAATTTGGATTTGCTCAATATTTCACTGAACTTTTAAATACAGAATCTGGTTCTCCTAAGGCAAAGAAAAATAAATAGCAATAACCAGCTCCAATGTCATCTGCTCCATGAAGCCTAATCTCTAACCTAACCCATTTGCCCATCCCATCAATACTCAACTTGCCCCTCACATTTCATCAACTTTGTTTTGAATTTCTTTAATGTACTTATGTAACATGTATTAGAGCTATTATTTTTAAAAAATTTATCCTCAACTATACTGTAAACTGTGGCTTCACTAATCTGGGTACCTGCTTGGACTCTTCATGTGACAACATACATTTGTCAATGTACAGCACATGGATTTTTCCCGTTATCTTTCCCACGTGTACTTTATTCCTGCTTCCAACCCATTAGTTGCCCATCTGTCCTTTTGCTCCTCACTGCCGCTTCTTATGGTCTAGGTTCTCTCTTCCTTTGAGGTTAGTGCTGTTTATTTCTATGGTCCAATCAAAATCTTGGTGGCTGTTGTCTATAGACCTCCAGCTAACTCTCCTTTCCTCAATGAGTTCAACACATGGCTCACAATTTCTATCTTCTCCAAAACTCCTGCTTTCATACTAGGGGACTTCAATATACATCATGACTCTGCTTCTTCAAATAGCTTAAACTACTCAGTTCCTCAACTTACTCACTTCTCATGCCCTACTCCCGCATCTCACCTCAGTCACAAAGATGGTTATGACTCCTGATCTTGCCATCACCCACAACTGTACTAATTCCAAAATCTCCTTATCTGACCATAATCTGTTGATTTCTGACCTTTCCTTCTGCCTTCCCGTACCAAATGCTACCCTTCATCCACATTGTGACCTCCAGTTCCTTGACTCTTCAATTCTTTGCAAGGTCATCTCTCTTGCATTAGCCACTCTCTCTTTCTTCCCCATCTTGATGTCTTGGTGAACCAATTCAATTCTACACTGTCCTCATCTTGAGTGTGTAACCCTTTATCAGTAGCTGATTGTGCCCTGCCAAGCCTTGGCCTCAAATCACTCCCACCATCCACTAAGAACTAAGGTAGAGTAAATCACACAACCATTCTGACTCAATCCACTACGTATTTGTTACCCAACCTCAACTGGGCCCTCACTGTTGCTAGGCAATCCTATTAAACACTCCCTTATCAACACGCTATCCCAGGAGTGGGGAACCTGCAACTCAAGACCATATGTGGTCCCTTAATAACAGGATTTGTTCTGTAAAACTTGGACTCAGTCAAGGCTGCACCCAAGGACCTAGAAGGCCACACGTGGCCTTGAGGCCGCAGGTTCCACACCCGTATTCTGGGCAATAGTTCTTTCAAATTTTTCTTCCCACCTGAAATCTTCTGTGGATCTACCTCTTCCCCTCCTATCAGCTAAGTCACCTCTTCTCTGTTTCTTTATTTCAAATCATTGATATACCTTCCGCCACCATTTCCTTAACTCCTGTCTTACATGATGAGGTAGCTTTACTCCTAACCAAGACTCCTCTCTGCCAGAACAATCCCATTCTTTCCTTTCTCTTCCAACAGACTTCCCCACTCTGTCATCTCCATTCTGACTTATTTTCAATCTCTCCTTATTTAATGACTCCTTCTCTGCTGCCCATAAATATGCCCTTGTCTCCTCCATTCTCAAAAAACTCTAATTTCATCCCTGCTAACAACCCCTGCCATCCCTGTTACCATCCTGTATTTCTTCTACCCTTTATAGCTAAACTCCTTGAAAAGGACATCTACAATAGGTACCTATCTTCTTCTCTCCTCTCACTTTCAACCCTTGACAATTTGGCTTCTGATCTCATCATTCCATTAAATATAGAAGTTTCCATTGTCTACAGGAGTATGTATTGCAGTGACTTTTTGCCTCACTTTTGATAAAGGAGATATTCTAATCCCCTCAGTAGCCCCTCATAAAGAGAAAGCACCTATCATGAATTATTAATTTATTCATATAATTTCAAGGTAGGAGGTAAGTAACCTCCCATGTATAAGAATCCTAGATTGGGAGACCTCTTATTTTTGTTGAACTCTTCATTGGTTAAATGTCTAGTTCAATTCCATGTTAAAGAGTTGGTCTAATAGATTTCCTTTCTATTTGGAAAATTGTATATTGTAGATTGAGGTGTTATAAATAATACAGTGGTGCAAAGAGGTGGAGATTGTATATCAAAATGTTCTTTGTTGTTAACTAAGAAAACTAATTTGTTCGTAAATACTCATGTCCATAGGAAAATGGGTGTCCAGTTAATGACGACATATTGCTTCTAGCTGAATTGAGGAATGAAGCAGTAAATGGAAACCTTGAACATGTCTTATCATTATGTAAGTATTCTGTTTTTCCATAACCAATGTGACATCCTGTAAATTGCTGTAAGGCAGTTGTTTCCTTAAGTTAAAGTTTAATGTATCTAGGGTACTTCATTCTTCTCTATAGCATGCAGTATTAAATAATGCAAAAGAACACTGGACAAAGAAAAGAGTGGGTCTCTTTGAGCACCACCACTTACCTACTCAGTGAGTTATCTTGAACTGTTCACTGCAGATTTCTGAGTCCGAGTTTTCTTCATTTAAGAAAAATAAATAGGCAAAAATTTACACTTATTAGCTGTGTGACCCTGGGCAAGTCACTTAACCCCATTGCCTAGCTAAAAATAAAAAAAGAAAAGAAAAATAGATGTAGTGTCATTTGTTGTGCCCCCTTCAAAGTTATTTGTATCATCTAAAAGCAAGGAAGGATGACCTGTCCTGTCAGATCCTATGATTTGTTATTAAACACTGATTTCATTAGGCACGAGCAGACAAATCTTGAAAATCATTTTTTAAAAAGTTACCATACCTTCCTTGAAATAATCTGACAATATGTAGAGAAAGCTAAATGTTACTGTGTAAAATAAGAAGTATAATAATAAGTTGAATACTAAGAAGTGATTTTACTTTTACTATATATGAAACTTAGCTTTTATTACAAAGCAGTATTTAGTATACTGTCTAGTAGAATAACTGTTTTGAAGTACGGTAGTCTCCCTTAGATATATGCAGTATTATTATTTAAAAAAAGATGCGTTGATGTGTTCATTTTAATATAAAGTACTAGCAGAATTTCCCTATTTGTTTCTGCATGTGTTATAGCTCTTTATATTGTCTATGCTCAGAAAACTTGAATTCATTCTTTTCTGTTTTATCATACACTGTTTGGGAAGAGATGCATTCATAATATAGGTTGAAATGGGGACAGTACATTGTTTCTGAGTGTCAGTTAAGGGAAGATGTTTAGTAACTAAGACCGTATCAGACTAATAATGTACGAGATAGTCTTTGATAGCATGAAAATATATCCTACCAATAACTTTTTTTTTTAACATTCTTAATTTTAAAAGTATTTTTATCAGTCATGTAATCATCTTAGTGAACAGGCATTACAGGTATAATAATTCCATTATTCTTTTATAGTTTGCAAAATTCTTTCCTTACAATAAGTCCATGAAGCAGGTAGCATTTTATAGAGAAAGAAACTCAAACCCAGAGAACTTAAGGTTTTTTGGGGGGGTCACAAAGCTATAACTATTGGCAGATTTATGATTTATACCTGTCTCCTAATTCTAAGTACAGTAGTCTTTTCACTATGTCTTACTATTTTTTTAAATAAAATTTTATTGAAATCTTTTGCTTTTACATCCCCTAGACTTCTCCCTGTTTGCCTCCTTGATAGCTGTCCTTTAAAAGATTTTTTTAAGAAGAAAAATAGTAAGAGAGAAATCAGAATAACTGACCAATACATTTTAAAAATGTGACAATATAAGCAATGTTCTTCATCTGCTGGGGAACCTTTACTTTCCTCCCAGCCCAACCCCTGTAAAGGAGTTAAGGGAGTTGCCTTCTCATGCCTATTCTTTGGCACCATACATGTTCTTTGTTTTGTAGTATTAACTTTTTTATTACTTTGTGATTTTTCTTTACGTTGTAGTAGTCATCAAGTATATTTTCTTGGTCTACTTATTTTACTTTGCATAAGTTCACATAAGCCTTTCCATACTTCTTGGTATTAATCACATTCATCATTTTTTACAGACTGTAATAGTCCATTTCATTCATCTACCATAATTTATTTAGCCATTCCTCAATTGAGTGTCTTCTACTTTTCTTCCAGTTTTTCGCTCCTACAAAAAATATTTTGGTGTGTTTGGAGCCTTAGCAACACCCTCTTTGGGGTACCTGCTCAACAGTAGAATCTCTTAAGTTACAGTATATGCCATGCTGTATTTAAGGGTTTACCAGAATGTAGGTTGAAACCCTTAAACTAATTTTTTTTACTTTGTAATCCATAGAACATTTAAAAATTTTAAATCCAATTGTATTAGAGATTGATGAAATATATGTAGATTTATCTGTATCCCCTGTATAAAATTCTTAAAATAGGTAAGAGCCTACTTAGTTCTATGGGTGTCAGTTTTCAGAACTGAAAAGAACCATTCCAAGAAAACTTAAACCATTGAAATCAAAACATTTGAAATATTTGAGGGGGGGAAAAGAGGGCCGGGAGTACATTGTAAAAATTTTTGTATCTCTGGCATCTAGCCCATGCATGTGCCGTGTACATTGGAAGCACAGAATAAGTACTTATTGAATTGTATTTAACCTTTAGGTGTATTACTTGTTTTGCTTTTGTTATTGTTGATTAACTGATTTAAAAAAAGGTGGCTGAGTTTCCTTAAGAATTTTAAGAACTATATTTAAAAATGGGTGTAGAATTATAACTAGCAGCATATCTATACATAATATTTTTATCAGTTACTTTTCAAAATTAATTTTCTTCATGTAGTCTACCTTTCTTTAGTTATTCCATCTTCTCTAGTCACTGTAGTCACATTTCAGTTAAGACAGGCAAGATCATTTGGATATAAGAACTGAATGCAAAGTTAGGGAGTAATTTAATTTAAAACTCGTGTCTACAGTTGTTACAAATAATTGGTAATTGAATTTAAAACTCAAATCTGTGTTCTTTGCGAATAGAAGGTAATGTGGGGGAATAACGAAGATAGGAAAGAAAGTTTAAGAATTTACAGTCTATTGGAAAATAAGACGTGTGCACTCAAAACAACTACATAGCAATATATGACCTAAGTACAAAAATGAATAACAAAGACAGTATGATTTCAGGGAAGTGAGAGATTAGTTTGGGCCAATTAACTTTGCACAGAGTTAGATCTGTTTTGTATTTGCAGATCATGAATGCATGCCATTGATCAAAAGGACAACTGGAGCAAATCTTTATTTATGGATGGCTCAATAAATGGTCTAAGCCATCACCACTGTGTTGAAAACCTGTTCAGAATGCGTGTTCTACTGATGTTATTGACTTAATCATCCTTAAATAGAAAGGATAGTTTTTATTTTATGTCTTTGAACTTTTCATTATGCTTTCTTTCTCACCGTTTTCTATTTTAGACTCCATGAGGACAGGGATTCTGCTCAGTGCTTCTCTAGTGTCCAATTTAGTATTTCCCCACATAAGCAAGAACTTATGTTTTTAAGTGACTATTTGTCGTGACTTAATTCTGTGGGTATTTGCCATTTGCATTGAAAAATGTGTATGGACACAGATGTGAACATAATGTGAACATTTAAAAGGGCTATACAAGCTGAAGGGGGGCATCATCAACACTACTTATTTTACATGAATGCTTTTTTAATCTTCATAATGAAGCTAATCTTAAAAAGTAAACATTGGTAATCAACAAAACATATTTGGAAATAAATTTATAGTTTAGAACAGTGTGCTGTTTTTTTTTCCTTGGGATTTAATGAAACTTTCTTCTTTTTCAGTGGTATCATCTAAATCGTCTATAGATTTGAATTCTTTTAGAGGCAGTCTGGTTTTAGGCTTTAGGAGGTAAGTTGGGAACTTACTTAGCAGTCCTTGTGATTCCTGTCTCTTTTTCATCTATGTAGGTTTTTGAAAAACTACCTCAAATAATAGGCAATTTCATAACTTATTTTTCCAGCTTAATAGCATGTCTTTGGCACAAATCCTGCTATAAAGAAGAAAATATGCACTGTTTCCTTTTAAGTAATGGTAGCTATATTGTCAATTCAATAGCTTAAGCAACTTTTAATTGTGGATTATCTAGTCTGGAGTGTTTTGTGCTTATGTTCTCATTATCCCCCACTTTGAAATATTCTTTCTCATACCATTGTCCTTCTCTCCCTCACCCTGAGCCAAACAGAGGCTGGAAGATCGCTTGTGTGAGAAAGAGCATGTATTTCCACGTGTTGCTTTCATGATTGCTCTTGTGACTTCTCAGAGCCCACTTCTGCACTGACACATCTTTAGTCATCTGACCACTTGAAGAATTTAGGGGTACCTGCCAGGATGGTTGAGGGAATGCAGTCTTTGAACAGTGTGAACCAAAGGCCACCAGAGGTCTATTTAGTGGGGACCAGATGATGCCTAACATTGAATACAGATAAAAATAGTAGGGATTTAGAAATTATGCTTTAAGGTCATTCTTTTGAGTAAGGGCAGGATACCTTAAATAAGGGAAGTAATGTTCTTAAAGGATTTATAGGAGTTAGTGTGGTGAAAACCTGGTTTCAGAGTAAGAATACCTGAGTTTGAAGCCTAATTCTGTTTCCAAGTCAATCAGTAAACACTTACTAAACACCTGATATGTGTCAGGCACTGTGCTAAGTTCCGGGGATACAAAAAGAGGCAAGAGAAAGTCTCTGCTCTTGAGGAGCTTACATGGAACTGGTATCAGTTCCTTCAATTGTAAAATGAAGAAGTTGGACTAAATTATCTTTTCCAGCTTTAAGTCTGTGGTCCTGTGAACCATAATGCATTATGAGAGTCTTGAAATTTATTGTTTGAGGGTGGAAAGAATTAATATTATCTACTTTTCCCAACATATTTCTTCTTCTGCCCTCTTCCAGAATTCTGTCCCTAATACATAAGAAAACAAAACACAAGAGACGGTTTAGTAAAACTCACCAGCATGTCAGCCAAATCCGATATCACAAGGAATGTTCTCAACCTTCCCAGAACAGAGGGCTTATTGCACATCTCTTTTTTGTGGCCAGGCTCTTTACCAAAGTGACACTCAATTCCCTCGATCTCTTTTGTACTTGGTGTTTACGTTGTACTAGTCATAAAGACTATATTGTTTATGTTTTATAATTTATTTTGTAGATATTTTCTGACTACATTTTAATCTGATTTTAACTGCCCTTGAGAGTGTTAAGGGCCACATGTTTTACACCTCAGAAGGTGCTGATTTGTAGAGGGGAGTTTTCCTAGAAGGTCCCGGGAATTGGTGAAATCATAGGTCTAGTCCCTATAAATATATGGACTTCTTCTGTGGGTTCATCCAGAGATTTGGCAAGGCCAATGTACATCCTGTCAAGATACTTGGAACAGTATTTGATTGTAAAATAAGATGTTTGTTAAGTCCTTTGTACATACAAAGTACTATTATTATTATTTGTAAAAATGAGCTGACTTTTTTTATATTTTGATAATGTTTATTTTTCAGCTACAAGTCAGATATAATAATTTCCCCTGTCTTTAGCTTTTGGATAAATGTAGTTTGCCCAAAATTTTTTCATCACCTTGAGTAAAATAATTTTTCATTTCAACAAGAATCTTTTTTTTTTTTTTTAACCAAGCCATTGGCTTGTATCCTAGGCTTATTCTGAATGCCTCATTTTGGTATAAACATGACCTAGCCCATATCTAATTAGTCAGCACAGCTGGAAAGGCTTTGGTTCTAGGTCTACTGTAGTTTTGTTCAGAGAGACTGTCTTCAAAGGGTTGGCCATTAAGTGATATTATGTTGTGGCCACATCAGCTTAGGAAACCATTTGAGATATGGAGGGGGTTATGACCTGCCACCATGGAGGGAGTATCTGCAGAGATGACATTAGAGATCCTGTAAATATTGTATTAAGTGTGACATACTAGTTGTGGGCCTTAAGAATTGGTGTATGATTGTGTTATTCTCCCATGTCGAATTATTTGAGGTTGTGTATCTGTTTTGCCTTTATGGTCTTCAAATGTTTGAGGGCAGTTTTGCTGTCCTTTAGTATTACCAGTGTCACTTATTTGGAAGATAGTAAATAAAACTTTGTTAAATATAGTTGTTTTTATTCAAAGTTTTTCTGAAAGAGGATGTATTTAGTGGTATAGAATAGGGAACCAAAAATGTGATGCCATTCCCTGTGTTAAACTCACATATTGTCCTGTCAATTAATCGTTCCTTTTTATAATTTTAAAATTTTATCAGTCTTAATAGCTGCTAAGAAATGATCAAACATACAGAATTGTGGGGTGAGGGGGTACACCCAAAATCCTTTGCATTTAATATAGTAGAACCAAATGAATTAAACAATGATAAATATAGGATGTATTCTCTCCCTTTCCATTTCTTTCCAAAGTTTATTTTAATTTCTTTTTTTAAAATGAAGTTGTTAGTGTATTCTTCTGATAATCTCTCTGTATAACTTGTGATAGGGTTTTGCATATTTATCTTTTAATAGGACCACAATATTCCTCTATATTGTAATGAACTTTATTCAACTATCCATTCTACCATCATTGGATTTAGAGTCCCAGTACCTTGGGCTCACAACCTAGGAGATGTCCTGGACCCCTCACTATCTCTACCCAACTCTTCCCCCACTCCCCACCTTCATCCAAGCTGTTGCCAAGACCTGTCCATTTCACCACTGCACCATCTCTGAATATGCTCCATCCTCTTCTCTGACACTGCTACCACTCTGGTACAAAGGTCTTCATCACCTCACGCACAGACTGTTGACAGTAGCCTGCTGGTGAGTCTGCCTGCCTGAAGCCTCTCCCCACTGCAGTCTATCCTCCAGTCAGCTGCCACAGTGATTTTCCTAAAGCACAGATCTGATCCTACTACCCATCTACCTACTCAATAAACTCTAGTGACTCCCTATCATCTCCACAATCAAATACAAAATGTGCTGTTTGGTATTCAAAGTCCCACATGACCTCCCCTCCTCCTACCTTTCCATCTTCTTACACCTTACTCCCAGACTCATACTCTTTGATCCAATGACCTCCTGGCTGTTCTAGGAACAAGAATAGAATCTCAGCTCTGTCCATTTCCCTGGCTGTCCCCATGTCTAGACCTGTGTGAACACTTTTCCATCCTCTACTCTACCTACTGACTTGCCTGTCTTCCTTTAAGTCCCAACTAAAATCACATACTTTTTTTTTTTACACGTATTTTTAAAACTTTGGATTCCAAATTTTCTCCCTTCCTCCCTCCCCACCCACCCTCATTGAAAAGGCAAGCAACTCAATACAGGTTATACATGTGTAGTGATGCAAAACACTTCCATAGTAGTCATGTTGTGGAAAACTAACTATATTTCCCTTCATCCTATCCTGCCCTCGCATTTATTCTATTCTCTCTTTTGACCCTTTCCCTCCTCAGAAGTGATTACCCCCTCCTCCAATCTGCCCTCCCCTCTATCATCCCCCTGCTTTCTTGTCCCCTTCCCCCCTGTTTTCCTGTAGGGTAAGGTAGATTAAAATCACATCTTTTATTAGAAGCTTTTCCCAACCCTCTTTAATTCTAATGTCTTATTTCTGTATATATTTTTTTACATATCATTTCCCCTATTAGATTGTAAGCTCCTTGAGGGCAAGGACAGTCTCTTGCCTCTTTTTGTATCATCAGCTTGGAATTCAGTGCCTGGCACATAGAAGGGTGCTTTAGGTGTTGATTCATTGATTGATAGAAATTTCCTTTTTTCTTTTTCTTTTTTTTTTTTTTACAAGAAAAAATCCTAGCAATAGGACCTTGGGGGAAAGGAGATACTCGGTTTTGTGACTTTGTTTACTCTATATTGCCATGAGAAGCAGCACATATGGCATAGTGAATAGAACTGACCTTGCATCCAGCAAGATGTGCATTCAAGTCCTTTCTCTGAAGTATCCTCACTGTGTGATCATAGGCAAGACATTTAGTTTCTTAGGCAGCCCTTTAAGACCAAGAGTTACAGGAAGGATTCCAGTATTTTTGTAGAGGGCATTTCCTAATCTCTATACCAGTGATATAATATAGGTCCTGCCACTATATTGCCATATCCAAAATATTTAGAGGACTGTTTCTCTGTAGCCTTGTTAACACGATAGTAAGAGAGTACTATGGTACTTTGATTATTCTTTTTAATCTATTCATTGTTGCCTTTTTTAAAATCAGTTCCTTATAACAAAGGATAAAAAAGTAAAAAAAATTCAGCAAAACTAATGAGCACATAGAAAAAGTCTGACATATGCAGTGTTCTATACTCACAGTCCCTCATTTTTGCTAAGAAGGCTAGGAGGTACCTTCTTGGCATCTTGATGTTTCCAAGTATCCAGTTTCACTTGTTTTTTCTATTTACATTGTTTTTTGTTATTGTGAATATTGTTGTCCTAGTTCTGCTTACCTAAACTTAATATGTATTTCTTTCTATGTTTCCCTGTATTCATCATATTCATTGTTTCTTAGAGCACAGTAATAATCCATGCCATTCATGTTCCAAAATTTGCTTAGCCCTTCCCCAGTAGATGGACATCTACTTTGTTTCTAATTCTTCGCTCGTATAAGAAGTCCTGCTTATAAATCTTCTGGAATATCCTGGGTCTCTTTGCCATTGATTGCTACTGCTTTACAGTGGGATTTCTGGAGCAAAGCCTCAAGATAATTTAATTGCATTCCAAAATAGTTTGACCCATTCATGCATCCACAAGTATTTGTGTGTTAATGTACCTGTGTTCCCACAGCGCCTCCTTCATGCACTATTTCCATCTATTCTTTGTCATCTTTGCAACTTTGGTGATGTAACATGAAATTTCAGAGTTTTGATTTGTATTTCTCTTATTGGTGATTTGGAACTGTCTGGCTATTTTTTTGTCTCTTAAGAAAATTCATATCTTTATATCACTTAATTTCAAATACACCCCTTCTATCTAGAGAGCCATCCTTTATAACAAAGAATAAAAAGTAAGGTGAGAAGGTGGGAAGATGATGTTAAGAAAATATAAACTTATGTGTTAAGGAGCCTTACACCAGGTGCAGTGTTCCACACCCATACCCCCCCCCCGCGCCTCTGCAAAGAAGGGAGGAAAGTGCATTTAATGATTTCATCTTCTGGTCATGATCAGTCATTCTAATTTCGTAACTTTTCAGTCCTTACTTTCTTCCATCCCTCTTATCCTCCTTCCCTTCCTTCCTCCATTGTTAGTTGTTTTGTATATGACTATTTATAGTTGGCAGTTCTTTAGAGGACTGTTTATTCATATTCCACAAGGCAAAGGGGGGCCTCAAACCATAATGTAAAATAACATGCCAAGCTAAATCCAGTCAGCCAAAACATACCATCATTTTTAACCTCTAAACTTACTTGGAATCTTTTGAGAAGTAGAGGAAAGGCGCCTCTCTTTGTTTAGAAGTAAGTTAATTTTTATCCCTTGATATCACAGATTAGATTGGTTATATTCAAACATTTCTCTTATCCTTTCTCTTTTTTTGTATTTGACTGAGACACTGAGGTATAAGCCTTAGTAGAGTAGAAAAGGAAATAGGAGGCTTAATCATGGTCATTTGCAGTGTGTGACAGTAAGAATTTCTTTCTGGGATGGGCAGGCCCCTTAAGGGAGAAATGGCCAGTATTGAAAGCTTTCCAGTGGCTAGAATTCTAGATTTTGCCCTAAGACTTCACAAAAAATATCTCCTTGTTTTTGATGATTCTGAGGTTTCAACTTTCCTTTTTAGGGGGGAAGAAAATATTCTGCCCATAGGAATTTCGAACTTTCCTTGTTGAATGATGTTATTGGGCATTATAAGCATTGCCTTCCTCTTTTTGCATAGAGATGTCAGTAATGTTGCTTTGTACTTAGACGGTTGGTAGGGTAGGAGAACCAGTTCAAATTTTTTTTTATCTGAGAATTCACTTCAATGTTGCCTCAAGATAGAAACACAGTGTATGGCCTGTACTACCTATAATCTTGAAGTGATGTCCTATACCACTTATAAAGCACAGCATACGTCCTGATGATGTCTGTATAATGCAAGAAAAGGGGGTAGGGAGGTGCAAAAAAATTTGTACTTTCATTTTTAAGTATTTGGAAATTTTCAACTTGTAACTATTTAATCATTAAGGAAATTAAGATTATCATCTATTTTCTAAGAAAATGATGGTCTTATGGGGATGGGGGGAAAGTAGTTCTTTATGCTTTCTTATAGTCAAGTAGATGATTTACAAGATTTACAAGTCTCTAAATTGTGCCAGACATGTGGTGAATGCTGGGAATGGAAAGACAGAAATGAAATAGCCCCTGTCCTCAGGATTATTTTCTGTAGAAGGGAGACATTTATACAGATAAGTGTATGCAAGATGAATAAAAAATTATTTTAGAGAAAAGTCTATGCCTTGAAGAAAGCTATGAATTGTTTCTAGAGTGGACTAATTTGCTAGCAGGGGTAGGGAGAAGAGATATAATATTTAGAGCAAAAAGAAATACCTGTGGTATAAATCAGCTTTAAATACTGTATTGTGGCTTTACACCATTAAATAATAAGATTAATTGTGAAATATAGGATTCCAGGCATTAAAAAGAATGCACATTATCACTGTGTAGGCTGGCAGTGAGGGTTTTGGTTTTGGTTTTTTAATGCCTTTAGTAAATAGTTAATATAGAATGAGTTGTTTTCAAAATGAGAAGACTTTCACAAGTGGATTCTTTCACCACAGGACTGTGTGAGGCAGAGTAGAGTCAACTAGCAATATGGCTTTTTTTTTTTCCACTTGGGGGCCTTTTCACCAGCTATTCGGCATGCTTGGAGTGATCCTTCACATCTGAGCTCAGGTTCTAGTGGTAGTGCCTTCCCTCTGAAACCACCTGCCTCTGTCCTTTGATGTACATAGGTGTTTGCATGTTTGTCTGCCTATCTTTGTCTTTGCCTTTCTTCATATCCTCAGGGCTTAGCACAGAACCTGGCACATAGTAGGAATTTAACAAATGCTTGTTGACTGACTGAAAATGCTCTCATAGAGCATTTTTGACACTTTGCATTTCATTTTTTAAAATTTGCAAAGGAGCAAACAACCCTGCCCTCCAATCTAAGTGAATATTATCTATGTATCAGTCTTAGTAGTGAATACATATGTAATGCCACTTGGTTTTTGTTTGAATCATATATTTACTAAGAATAGTTTTATTTTTTACAATTTAAAAGTTGGTATTTGGGGGAATTTAATTATTAGTCATAGAACTTAGATGTTCAGGGGAATTGTTTTAAAATGTGATTCTATTTTGCCATTAGTTTCTTATTTAGCTGTGCTTATTAAATCTTGTATTCAGCATTTCCAGGGGATTTTCTCAATTATTTTGTACTGGAATTTTGGCTGAGATTTAAAATCTTTGTTGTTTAGAGATATTTGTTGTAAACAAGCCTTTATCTATACTATATGCATTACCTTGAGTGACTTCTTTTATGTTTCTGGTATTACATGCTATATTCACAAAGAAAATTGATTTAGTCACTTGTTATTTGATAATTCATTATCCTCTGCTGCCCTCTTCAGGTCTGATGATATCAATCTTTGGAGTAAGGTAAGTTCTGATTTTTCTGTAAGCTTTCGAATGCCATCTGGAAGATAGTAGGTATTAAATGTTTATTTTGTAAATTTTTAAATTCAGAATTCTGAAGTAGGTAGTTTTGAACACAAATTGGATCATGAAGGAAATCTTCCCTTTCGTTGCCCACAATAGGGGGCTTTCCTCTTCCAAGTAGGACTGTCTAATATAAACAGGACTGTGGCAGCCTTTAAGTGTGGAAATTTCAACAGCTTACTGACTAGACCTGTGTGGTTTCATTGACATAGGAAACTCTCATAGATAAAAACTTCCTCTGCCAGTAGAAGCCATCACCATCTCCACAACTCAGTGGTCTCAAAGAGTTACCTAAAACCACAGCAGTAAATGACTTGCCCAAGATCACAAGGACATCAGAGGTAGAACCTGGAAACTGGTCTTCAGCTTTCAACCCATCTCAAATTGATTGGTGTGGCTGTACATTGTTTGGTTCAGGGAAAGTGCAAGCATGGTCCCAGTACCTCCAAGTTCCAAATTTTAGAATGAGCTGAAGTGCACAAATCACATGGCTGCAATTACACATCCATGGCTTTCTTTATCAATCCATAGTACGGTCTCTACTTCTCTGCTGGTATCAAAAGTTACTTCCCCATTTTGAGTGAGTTGCTAGTAAGGATAGTTACCTTAGAGGCAGAGGCAGAAGTGGTCTGGATTTTGATCCTCTCTCACATACATACTATCTATGTAATTGTGAGCAAGTCATTTAACATTTCTCAGTCTCAGTTTCCTCATCTAAAATAGGTATGATACTATGCTACTGGTATTAGCTATGATGTTTGAAGTACTTCCCTATTTACAGGGTAGTTATGCAGATGAAATGATGCATGTAAATGCTACATTCATCATCAGTAAATGTTATTTAAATGTCCCTTTTATCAGCAATCATCAATATAGCTTGATGCATATGTGTGTGTGTGTGTGTATAAATAAACTGAACTATTAAAATATGTGGCTTTTGTAGTATAATGTGCCTAGACATGGTGTGTGATTTCTTTTAAATATTTTGAAAAGATACCAGTTGGATATGGTATTATTTAAGATAATTTAGTTTATTTACTCAAGTACAATATTGTACTTAATTCTTAATATAGAAACAAAAAAATAACTTGAAGCAATGTACTGATAAAATATCAGTTTTGGCCACATTTGCACAAGGTTCATAAGGATAAAAATGCATCTTCTCAAATGATAGTTGCCTGTGGTATTTGTTTTTAGGATTTTTATTGTGTTTACTTTGATATTTTGCTCATCATACATGACATTTTTTGTTGAGATAGACAAATGTGTCATTTAGTTCACACTAGAAATGAAGATAAAGCAGTTGGTTTTCTTCATTTCAGCATTACTTTAGCATATTCTGTAGCATGGATTTTCCTGGACTTTTATGGTTTCTATTGAAGAGTAAAATATTGGTAGAAAGAAGTGATTATAGACATAGGGACACTTACTATCCCTTAAAGGGATCATCTGTGTTTTTTTAGCCATTCTTTGTCTACAGAACCACATTTTTTAGCCCTTTAAAGTGAAATAAATTAAAACTTTTTCACGTGAATTTTTGATATACTAAAATGTTGAAGATTTTCATATATGACTCCTCCCGCATACATTCTTTTGTTTAATGTTATTAAACTGTTAAGCAGTGTATTGCAGGTGATTAAAACAAACCATAGTTAATTTAAAACTAATGCTGCAAGTTGATGCATTTCATTTTTTCCCATGTAACTTTATTTTAAATAGAAGGGGTAAAGTCAGTATGCTTCAGTTTCACTTTTGTTTTAGAAATCTCAAATAATTTATAAATACAGACTCAATAAATTCTGTAGGTAATTTTTATTTATAATTACGTGAGTGAAGAAGTGATATGTAAGCAAAATGGTTTAGATTATTGTGGACTTACACCTGAAAGCATTTTTATTTGCACTTTTTAAAAAGAAAACTTATTTATCAGCAAAAAAAATTCCTTGTAATTTTTTTTTTCATCTTAAATTACTATGATGCAATATAGAGTAATACCTTACTGGAGAGATGCTTTATTTCAAGAATTCAATTTCAGATTATATTTGCCCTTGTTTGCTTCTGTTGGCTGCAATTCATGATTATTCTCTCTGAACAGATAACAGAACAGTTGTACACGGATGGACGTTATTGCCAGGCACCTCCAGGACCAACTGGTAGTGTTTCAATTTCTATGATTGTAACTTATCCACAAATCTGTTCTTCTGTGTAATGATGGACTACAGGGATTACAACAATAAACTCTGAGTGCTTATTTTTTAAAAGTGAAATTTGAAAACATGTTGTATATAAATCACTATGATAATCACAACATTTTAAGAGAGCAATAAATTTTTTAGAAATTGTGATTTAAGTCCTGGCTCAGACATTAACCACATTTATTTATGTCACCTATCAGACTTAAATGTTTACATTTTGCTGTTGATTATTTTATTCCTATCTCCCCTTTTAGAATAATTTATTGGAAAAAGTTTGTTATTTTGTATTGAATACTTTTGTTGTTTTACATAATGAAGCATAGAAACATTTTTAGGGCAAGTTTACATGGTTAATGTATGTGTTTCCAGAAGAAGACAACCTTTCTGAAAGGTCAGGTGTTTCCAAAACATTAAAAACTGGTCTTCTATGTTTTCTGCTCAAAAACATCGGAAAATTATTGTTCTTAGAAAACATCCTTTTTAATCTTGGGGTTTTTTTTCTTCCATTGACAGTAAGTCAGCTTTCTATAGCATTATGGATTTTTTCGTCATAATTGCTTCATTCCTTATATAACATTTAATAATTCTTGTGATATATTTACCTTCAAAAATGTATATATGTTACACAGTATTTTTGGCTACTATTTGCTGTAGTAGCCAGGGAAGGGTGGGAGGCCTTGGGCAGTACCACTTCTGTCACACAGTGGTGGAAAAAATAGATTGAAGTAAGATTCAGTACTGAAAAGCTGTCACTGGGTCTGAAAATAATTAATATTCCTTTCACTCACCAGTTAGATATGTGCTCCCAAACCACATAATCTCTATGCCTCAGTGATCATTGTTGCCATTTCAGAGCCTCTCATCAGGGTGACATCTCACACCAAAATGATTTCTTATAAATTAATCTTGATAACATGACAGTCTCAGTAATTTTAGTGGAATGCTTTCTCTTGTTTTTTTCCACAGAAGCTGTTGGCTATTTTCTTTATAACTTGATTGACAGCATGAGTGACTCAGAGGTACAGGCCAAGGAGGAGCATTTGAGACAATACTTCCATCAGCTGAAGAAGATGGTACCATTTCATTTTTTGCAACATAATGCCTGTCCTGCCTGACATGTATCTATTAGATTTGAAATTGCTGCTTTTAAGTACAACCAGACCACTTCTCAATGACATGGAAGAGTTAGAGACTTAAATTATGTCTGAGATAATTTCTGTTAGACAAATTTCAGTTTAGTTGTGTTTCAAAACTCATAATTTTTTCTCCACCTCTTGGTACAGAATATAGCAATTCCTGAAAGCATCTACAAAGGGATTCGTAATCGCCTGAACAACCATCATGTTCCTGAATTAATTAAGGTGTGTGTGTGAAATAGTAACTATTTTAAATAAATTGCTGTTACTACAGAAATGTTTAAATTTATTTTCAGTGTACCTTCATACAAAATAAACCTTTTTTAATCTGCAAACACCCAAATGTTCCCTTACATACTTGACTATTTTTACGTTTTAGAGATTATTTTGAGCTCTACCTTTAGGATTGTTCAAACGAGATGGACAATTTGACTTTCAAATCTTATTTTAAATAATTACAACTCAAATCTACTTTACATAGTTTCTAATTACATGATAATAAATCTGGATTTTAGGATGTGGCCCTGTTGGTTGACAGACAAACTTCAGGCTCTTCAAAAGTAAGTAAGTCTTAGCTACTTTTCATGTAGTGATAACCACATTTAGTGGACAACCCCAGAAAACATTTATATTGCCCACCTATTCTAGCAGCAGATTTCTTCTCTTCCTCTCCCTGCGGTCCCCTCCCTCTCTTTCCCCTGAGTATTATTTGGGAATACTAGAGGAGAAGAGGGGGAAAAGAGAGATTTGGAGCACTTGGAAGAATGTATGACAAGACAGCATGTTTCTGTTGTCTCCATTTCCCAACAGGTAGAAAAAAATTATTCTTTCCTTTTTTACAAAAAAAAAGTAAAATAATTTGTTAAAGGAACACTTTATCCTTGTAAAAGTACCATTTTAATTCTTACATTTTTTACTTGTTAGACTATTGTCTCAAATTTTCAGTCATGTAGTCTTCCTAAAGAATATGCCATATTCTTGGCACTATTGGAAGAATTTTTAAATGAGGGGAAAAAATATACACACACACACACACACACACTTTCTTTTTTAAAGAAATATTGACATTTTCTTACAAAGTATAATTCTTGGTGAATTTCTCATTTCCATAGATTTTAGTGGAAAACTCATCTGACTTGGAACAGAAACTTGAAAATTTGAAAGCTGAAAACCGACCTATAGGAGATGTCCTAAAGCAACTTATACTAATACTATGTTCAGAAGAGGTAACTTGAATAATACAGTCTATTTTAGAAAACTCCAAGATTTGCTTTCTCTAAGAATATAATTTATTTGTAAGCAATATTAAGCACTGTTAAGTAGAATGTTTATGATTTCTTTGCTTTGTGGTTATAAATCAAATATAGGTGCAAAAAATAATTAAATGAAAGATTAACTAATTTCTGCTACACCTTGAATGGCATGTTTTGGGGTTGCTGAAGTTTGTTTACAATAATCTGCAAAGTGAATGATAGTAACAGCTGTGATAGGTTTATCATACATGCCAAATGTCCTTTTAAGCCATGGCTCCGGTCTCTTATATCTAGATTGTCAAGCAACTGATACATGCAGTAGTCATTTGCAAGTCAAATATTACTAGGTTGTTAATGCAGGGATTGAAATTCCATTTTCCTGCTGGAGGAAAGCTCTTTCTGAGATAAAGGGGCTCTTGCCGTCATTCGGCGGGCGTCCAGCTGTACTTCTTATTCATTTTAGTGTGTGACTGCAATTTGTGGGATATCACTAGACTTTTGTTGAATTTCTAGTTCAGTGTGATTTGATCATAGAACTGGGATTCTAAAACAGAGTCGTAACTGTGTTTCACATGATAATATGGTGTCTTGCCTTGATATAAAGTGCAAAAATACAGTAGGAGGTGGTTTTAAATGATTTCAGTTATTGCAGTTTATGAAAATACTGCAGTTACTGGGCTGCAACTGATTAGATTATTTTCTATTTAATTTTAAGGTTTTCTTATTTTGCTTTTACTGTGTGAAAGATAAAGATGAGACATTTGGTATTTTAGAACATGATAGTATATATAACTTTATTTATGTTTTTTTGGTTAAAAACACTCATCCTCATCTGTGTGCTCATGATGAAATAGCACGTCACAGGTAAAGTTTATTTAAGTTTAAATATAGTCTGTTAGATAAAACCAATTTTTATACTAAGCAGGCTCAAAAGCAAGCACATTGTTAACTTATATTTATTCACTTTTTCTTTTGTTCTTTTTAGAATATGCAGAAAGCTCTTGAAATAAAAACAAAATATGAATCTGACATGGTTGTCGGTGGTTATGCAGCTTTAATAAGTCTGTGCTGTCGACACGATAATGCAGAAGAAGCAGTGAACCTGAAACAGCAAGTGTAAGTACGCCGGCACTGAAACATGTCGCCGAGATTTGTGCTGATACACAGCCCTGGCTGAAATTACCCAGGCTGACTGACAGCCTGCTCCTATAGTCTTTACTTCTCTTCTTCTGTAGTGTTTAATGTCATCAGAATTCCAGCATTTCAGACCACATCTTTAAAAAGGCTTTTATTTGCCCATTTTCCAGTTTATCTCTCCACTGCTGCTGTAGTTGCTTGTTCACTACAGTAAGATGGCAGCCAGTGTTGAGGACTCTATCGTAAGGCTTGTTGACAGACACTCCCATTTCCAGTTGCCAAGGGAAATCTCATTATGGTGTCAAATAGGAAACTGTAGAAGAGAATTAACAGTATCCAGTGGTGACTAGACTGTCAGTTAGCTTTTTGATCACCTTGCCTTATGTCTTGGTCCCACTAAAAATCCATTTGTTACCTTTAAAAGGATGTTTTTCTGCTGGAATGTTTATGATGAAGAATGAGCTGAAGTAAATGATACTGTTGTTGATGTTTCTCTGGTGTCTGCAGTACTTTCAATTATTAGCTTACGCAGACCGTTAAAAAAGACATTGTTAATTTTGATGTTTGGCTTAAAAAACATTTTAATTATGATTTTTGTTTTACATAGTCACTTCCCTCCAAGAGAGCCCTTATCAAAGAAAAAAGTTAAGTCAAACCTACTGACGAGTAATGTGTTTGTCTGCCTACATATGTAGTCCTTCACCTAATACCTCCGTACTTAAAAGCTAGACTTTATGTAAGAGAGGGATCCTTCTGAGAAGTCAAGTGTTTCTTTATCAAAATAACTATCAGCATCTGTTTGGGTCATTCAATTTTGTTACTTTAAAATCAGAATAAAGTCTAATTTGGTAACATCTTAGCAACTTGCAAATAGGTAGAACTATCTGTTTTTATTATGATTTTGCTTTTACAGCTTTAGAAAAATAAGGAGTTCTTGACTAACAAAATATTGCTATGCTTTCATTTTTAGAGAACGAATCGATTCTTTGGTTACTCTCGACCCGGGCAAGTATATAGGCCTTGTGAAAGTCTTGGTGAAGCATGGCCGACTCCAAGGTATGCCTGCTGCCTTTGACTGTGAAATAGAAATGGACGGGGAAGGTGTCTTGCCACTGGAATAAAATGTGAATTGATATTAATGGTGTATCATGTCCTGCAAAGTGCTTGAACATTTTGCATACAAATTTGCATGTGAATTCAACCAGAGATGCTTGGACAGTGCAGGCCATTAGTTTTAATGGATTGGCAAGCTTGTCATTTACATTTGCACAGCTCAGTGCCTTTTGCATTTCTGCAGCTAGCTCTTATTAGCATTGCTGCTTGGATCGAGTTGGAAACTCATGACTTATGGCACAAATGGCATATGTGCCTACACTAATGGCTTTGTTTTTGCTTAAGAAGGTTTGAAGGTGGAACATAAAACCTAGAAACATAACCTTAAAGGAAACTGAATAAGAAATGGTTTTCATCATAACTTTGAGAGTTCTCTCCTCTGCGCCCCGTCGGTTCCACTAAAATATCTTCACTTGAACCAACTTTTGGGGTTTTTCTTTTACTTGAAAATTCAAGTAGCCCCCCATCTTTTGTGACCCATTTTTCTTGTCACTGAAGTAAAAATAATTTAATCATACTTGGTATTATTAAAGTCTTGATTTTGTAGTTTCTTTGATTTCTGTGTGTGAATAGCTGCTGTGATCTATTCTTTATTACATTTCCACAAAAGTCAGTGTTTCACTATGGGAAAGATGTGAAGATTGCCTTTTTTCCCATGGGAGCATTCACAACATTGAAAACTGTTTTTAAAAATTAATCTACTTTTGATACTTGCATATAAAGTGGTCAAAACATTTTGCCTGTATAATAATTAAGAAAAATGTTATAAAAATGCACTTATTCCATATACGAAAATGTTTGTTTCTGCCTTCCTAATGAAGCTTAATGAACCTAATGTTTTAACATTCAGTCTTTTGGAAAGCTTTCATTGGCTCTGCTTGGCTAATTAGTATCGACACAGCAAACAGGCCCTATCGGTATCAGACCATTAGTCTGGCTGTATATACAGTGTAAACACATCTTTATTATCTGGCCTCCTGACAAGCCATCTGCTGAAGAAACAATGGTGTGATTTAGCAGATGTTAGCATTGAGCGATAAAAGCATCCATTTAGTAGGATCTTGCAGCTATAGGGCACACTGTACAAGGTTATGTGGTGCAGAGTGGGCACACGGTTTCTATCTATAATTTGTAGTCAAAGTTGCAGCGAAATGATAAAACCATGCTATTGTGGATTTATAATTGTAGTCTCGTTTAGAAATGCAAGTAGTAATTAACTTGAAATCGGCATTATACACCAGAATTTGCATTCCTGCTGGGTTTGAAATGCTGTTTTAATAGCAGTTTGTTTTCCCTACATGAAATTACCTAAGGGTCTTTTGTGTTACTTCATTGTAGATGCTATTAACATTCTAAAGGAGATAAAAGAGAAGGATGTTCTTCTCAAAGACAGAACAGCCTTTTTCCACATCCTAAATGAGGCAGCCTTCCTAGGAGAAGTTGAAACAGTTAAGCAGTTACATGACGCCATCATGACCCTGGGGTTAGCAAAACCAAGCATCAGTCTATGTTCCCCTTTGGTTACTCTTCACCTTGAAAAGTAAGTTAATTGAAATTTGGATATGGGTTTTCAAGAATATAGTTATTTGCAGGGTGGGGAGGGTTGTCTATATAAATCATCTATGGTGATATAAAATCATTTTGTATTGTATTTTCTATGAAATAACAAATTGAATAAAAACACCTTTCAGTTCTACTTCCCCTATAGGAGTCCTAAAGTAAATTGTTTATGCCAGTTTTCTTCAAGTATACCCAAAAGTTATGTGGTGGAATTGGAGCCAGGAAGGCCTGGGTTCAAATCCTGCCTCTGACAGTAGTCCTCTTGCCATGGGCAAGTTACTTAACCTTTATTGGCCTCGGCATTCCCACAGATCTTCTTCATCTGTTGCTTACTCTCCCCTTTTCTGTCTCCCTCTATCTGTAAAATGGGGACAGTATGATTCAAGATACCTACCTCACAAAGAAGTTCTACAGCTCATATAAGATAATGCACATAAAACACTATGGCACCGTCAAGCACTGCACAAATGTTAGCTATCTTGGTTTTTTTTCCTTATAAACTAGGTAGAGTTAGATCTGATGAAGATTAAATTGTTCCTAACCTTACTCTCAGTTTTGGGTTCCCGAAGTGTTGCGATTATTGTAAGAAATAATGTCCTCTGGGCTTTTCATTATAGCATCATAATTGCACTCTTTGGGTAATGAGGTAGAAGCGTCTTTTCGCCTCCATGTGGTATTTTGTTGTAATTGTGTATTCCAATACTGCTGTTCTATGTAAATGTTTAGGAGTTTTCATTGAGCCCCGAATATTGCTTTGGGAAGAAAATTAATTTTCTTGATATAATCCGAAATTTTTGAGTTTGAAGATTTTCCTTTGCTACAAGTTAATGACTTCTATAGACTTGCAGAGCAAATTAATGTTTTGTGCTTGGTTCGTTGCAGAAAAATTTGATGTGTTAGAAATCAGCTTAAGGCCTTGTAGTAATGGAAGACATTTCTTTAAAAAAGTAATCCTTGCACATATCCATTTCCTTTATTTAGTGGTCTGCATTTTATTTTTTAGGTCCTGAATGTACTTCCATATTCTATAACTTTAGGGTCTTGTAATCTGTTTACAATAAATTGATTTTACTGATATTAATATAGATGTATATTTCCATGTTTTAAGTTGAACATCAGAAAGAATTTTGGGACTCTTTTCTTAACCTACATGGGCAATTTGGATAGCAGTTCCAAAATAGCCAACTATAACAACATTTCTTTCTTTATCCAATGATTAAGTTGTCCAAAGCAAGTAAACTGCCAAACTGCCTCCATTTAGGAAAGAACACTGAAATGAAAGCATTTTTCCCAGGGCCGTATGTGTTGAGTGTTAAGGTTTGTAAAGTGACCTTGAGTTACTTTGCATTGACTAGTAGAAAAATTTCAGATTGAATTGTGGGTGTGTTGGACTCTTGGCCAAATCATCAGCTTCACCATCTCACAGGCTTAGATGCTTTTTAAGAACTACTGACACAACTAGCTATTGGGATACTGAGCTTTTTTAGTCACAGCCTTTACTGAAAATGAAAATCCTATAATTAATATGTTTCCTACTAGATTTTTTTTGTTATAAAGCACCCATCTCTGCAAACAGTAACTGGGTTCTGCATAGGCTTTAGAAAGAATTTAATTAAAATGGGCCCAATGCCCAGAAGTATTAAACATTTCTTCACTACTAGGCAGAAATAAAATAAGTAGCAGTGAAAGGAGCGAGGCTAGATTAGTTAGAGATATCTTATAAATACTTTGATGAGAAGGGAGATCTCAGGCTCTTTCCTGAAGAGGTCTGCAGATGGGGCTCGTGAACTGAGCAGGACTTGGCAAGCTAAAGTGGAAATTCAGAGAAAAAAGGAAGGAGGGAACACAGAGTTTCAAGCTCAAATAAAGGTAGTTGATAATGTTTACTGTTGCATCCCAACCTCCTGATTGGTTTCTATATGTGGATGCCTCTTTGTTTAATGCTATTAAAATTTGACTTTCTTATTAGACCTTTGCTCCCTTCAGCTATTTGGGAGCCTAAACAGGTACTGTTAAGGGGCCTTTGTCTTCTTTTCAACGCCCCCAGCCCAACAGCAGGTACTCATCCACTGTTTCCTCTACACAAGTTTTTGCAGTTTATTTACCTACCATGAGTTCTTAAGAGATATTTTAAAAGAAAAAAGCATTTTCTTTAAAATGTCTTGCATTTTAATATACAATAAAATACAAGCCACTTGTTGACCCATGTGTGTATGTCTTTTAGGAATGAAGACATTTTTATTTAATGGTATAAAATAATAATGAGACACTTAAATGGTGAAATGGTAAAATGTTAGGAAAGATTAGTTTACATCTTTTAACTGTTTTCTAGCTATGTGTCAGAATCATGTAATAAGACACTTTACATTGAACTATTTAGATTAATCATTTCATCCTCTTTGAAAGCAGAAAGTCCACAAACATTTGATTTGACTAAATTTGTTTAAATCTCCAGTAGTATCATGTAATTGACCCCAGCAGGAGTATAAATTCATCTGGGAAATCAGCCCTACGTACTTAAACTTGATACAGATTTATCAGAAAAAAAACTCAAAACATGTTATAGCTCTTCATCCTTTTCATTCAAATCAGAACAGCTTTTTGGACTAGCATTGCAAAATAATCTAAGAGGATGTGACTTAGGAAGTTTAATTTTGAACAGTCTGAGATATTGAGTTCCCCAGAAAGATATAAGCTTGAAGATTTTTTCAGGTCTTAGCTTTTTAAAAAAAGTCACTCTGAAGATATTAAATCACAGGTGAGAGGTTCATACTGTGACTGTGTTACCTGAATCATATAAAAATCCTTGTGGATATGGGTATAATGCTTTTTCCCCCCACAGTCCACAGTTCAGGGGGATTCTCAAACATTAGCAGATTTTCAAAAATATAAGGAGGTTTGTAAAAATAAGCTGCTTCTGTAGTCTCTTTTGATAATCTTTTCCTTGAAGGGGAAAACAGCTCAGAGAACAAAACAGTTCTGGTCTTTGCTTTCATTTGCTAATAGATTATATTTTAGAAAGCAGATTTGTAAACATTAAAAGCTATATAACCTTTGTCTACAAGTTATTTAACCTAGATTTCTTTTTTTTTTTTTTTATTTTTTCATTGAAATAGTGAATGATTCAAAGAAAAGACTTTTATCCATTATATTTTGGTGGATGTTGGTTTGGAGTTGTTTTAAAATATCTTAAAAGAATCTTTGTTGAGGTTTATTGCTATGACAAAGGGAGAGATAATATGAAAACCATGTTTGTTAGGTACAAACTTGTGTGTTATTTTTGATTTACCTATTTCATGGTTGACTGATCTATTTTGGTCTCGTTGCATTTTTAAAATAGCCAAAACTATTTAACTGGATTATATTAGATCCAAGTGATCAAAGGTGCTTTAAATTGTGCTATTCATTAAGGATTCTTTTGGGATAATTTGTGTCACAACCTGTATGTGCATATAAGTGTTTCACTTATGTCTCATTCACCAGATATGTAAGTATACCATGAGTTGATTATTTATATGTACAAAGCTCTTGGTTAGTTAAGTGTCAGTGGTTCAGAAGGCATTTCAAAAAGTCGATGCTATAATAAAATAAGTTTAAGGAGTACCTTTAAAAATCTTTTGCATATGTAGTTATTGTTATGTGAAATAGTTGCTTTCTTTCTCCCCTTTTTTGTTTTAACTGATATTGTCTTTATTTATAGAATGCTTGCTTTCTAGTTTAAAATTCTATAAGTGCTGTAAGGAAATTAAGGAGGTTTGGCTCTTTTACTCCATTATTGCAATTAGGAATTTAGCATCATCAGTGCCAAAGGACAAAGTGGTTCATTTGCCCTAGGGGGACAGGACAGTGATAAGATGATTTTTCGTCAAGGATCATTGGGTCGTAATTAAGTTACATTCATGGCTATTGCTTTTTGAAGGATGATTGGTAAATGACAGGCTTCATGTGCTTAGTACGGACAGTGTTCACTAGGGTTTTTTCTCCCTCTGTCAGAAAATCCTGTTGAGCCTGATAATGTAAATGTGGCATTTTATTCTGAACAAAAGAGCAGGGAAATGAGCTATCTTGTCTAATCATTCAGTTGTTTAACACCGACTTCCAGTTTAGACTCAATTGGCTGGAAAGCACTTGACATGTGAAGTTAGTGCTGTTCGAAACGCATGTTTGAGTAAATTTTAAAGTAAGTGACAGCTAAATTGTACCTAGGGAAATTACAAAGCCTTCAACACAGTTAATTTTTTGGGGAGGATTAGTTGTAATTGCAACACCAGTCTCCTTGAAGATTCCTCGTTATAGCTGATGAACAGGACGGGGAAAAAACATTTAGTTCTTTCAAGAGCTGGTTTTCTTAACAGAATAATTTTTTGTAAAGCTGATTGCCTCTTCCTGAATTGATTTCCCTCCACACTAACATCTGTTTATGATTTATATCGTGGAATTTGTTTTTAAGTGTTTTTAATTGTGGGTGTTTTTTTAACTTCTGCTCCTCACCTATTCCCTCATCCCCCAAGAGTCCCCTTTCCTCTCTCTCTGTCTCTCTCTCTCTCTCTCTCTCTCTCTAGTGGTTTTAGATTTGAGAGCTTTTCAATCAGTAAACCCCTTAGGTAAATTGCCACTTCACTAAAGCTTTATGCATAACGTTGAAGCACTTCATTCCAATTAAAATCAATATTTAGAGTCTTATTTTTATCAAGCATATTCTTTGGGTTGGAAAGTTATTTATTGCAAGTAAAGCATTTAGGTTCAAAGGTTCTGTGGAAAATAGAAAGAAATGACATAAAGCTTAGCAGTTTATGATTATTTGCCATTGGTCCTTGCAAGTACAGTTGCTTAAATCCTTGTTAAGGCTGTCTTTGACTTAATTGAGCCTATCTTATAAAGAAATATGAAAAAAATAACTTTAAGAATTTTTGGCCTTTTATGGGTCAAGCATAGCTTTCATACTTTTATAATCATTTGAGTTTTTATGGCATACAGCAATTTTATTTGTAAATAGCTATTTCAGGTAGATAGGTAGTATATAAAGTATACTGGCAACATGCAGTATGTTTGGAAGAGTTGACAGACTTCCTTCCATTTAGTACAGAAACTATGCCATTTGATAGGTGTGCATTCTAAATCATATCCATTTATAAAATTAAAAGCAGCATATGAGATATGGAATAAAATATAGTTCAAAAAAAGGCAGACCTTTTCAGTTGTTGATATCATCCATTAGCAAACAGAGTTCTCCTTTACTGTTTTCTTATAAAACCTACTTATTCAAATGGTCTCTGAATTTGAGATTTGGATAATGTTACGATGAAGTCTGATGTCCATATTTCATATATTTTTTATTTCTTCCACTACCTAGCCCCCAAATCTTGTTGGCATTCCTTTGTGCTTAAATTAATATACAGCAGTCACAACTAGTTTAAACTTGATTACAATGTTGTCCTTTCATAATCTTCATAGCTGAAAATGAAATTTAACAGTCATTTTTTAAGGTGTGGACAATCCCATTCTAGGTCTGATGTAGTACATGTGTTTATAACACAGAACATCACATGAGGTACCATACTTTCATTTAGTATGGAAGAAATAGGGGCTTAATTTGCAAAACAATGGCCTTGGAAGAATCCTAGCTCTGGACCTTAATGCTGTATGTCCATGACAGGTGCCCTCACCTTTGCTCCTTTCCTCCTGCCCACTCAGTCTCCTCTTTTCTCTCCTTTCCTTTTTCTTCCTGTGAAAGAGTTGATCTAGGGGCTCTTTACCATTCTTCCAACGCCTGTGTTCCTCCTTATTACATGACTAGCCTATAGTTCTCTGGTCCTTTTGTAGATTAAATGGTCTTTTATTCACATGTTAAAAAAAGAAACTATAAAATTTCCCTGTAGGAATAATACTAAAGTACTAACATAAACATGAAAGCTATTATTTCCAAAAGTAACATTCCTAAAGGTTTAGAGCCTGGATTCCCCATCCTTTTTTGTGTCATGAATCTCCTTTAATAGTCTGGTGAAGCATACAGTCTCCTCAGAATAATGCATCTAAATGCTAAAATAAAACACATAACAATACAAAGGAAACTGATCATATTGAAATAAAGATGCAATTTTTCCCTTGTCTAAGTTCAAAGACCTGTTGAAATCTATGTTGGACCTCAGATTTAAGACCCTGTGGTCTGGAGCAAATTTTAGAAAACTTATCAAAGGGAAATTTGGTGACTGTCATATTAGTTTGTCTCATATGCCTGTTGTTATACTAGCAGGATTGGTTGAGCTGTAGAGTTCAAAATCAGTGAATGATAGCTAAGATTTAAGAGCATATGAGTTAAACCTCAGTGTCTGTTTTTTTCCCCCTGAAGTTAGACATGCAGTGAATTGGGCTTCAATTGTGTAAGTACAGGTATATTCCTTTCTCTACCTTTCCTGTTACTGTTTTCATTTGCTACTGAGTAATACCATCCTTTATAGCTCGCCTCCTTCACTTATTATTTCAATGACTTTCAGAGATGAGGCCAAACAGTTTTAAATAGGTTCATCTTTATTTCAATATGATTAGTTTTCTTTGTATTTTTATTTATTTTATTTTAGCATTTAGATGCATTATTCTGAGGACACCATACGTTTTACTAGACTGTAAAGGGGATCTATGACACTACTGGGAGTATTGTTTGACAGTGTTTCTCTCATTGCTAAAGAAGGTAATTGCAGGCCATAAAAGCAAAAGTTTAGTGATATATTGTACTTTAAAGAATGTGTTTGATATTTTTCTTATTCAAGTGATGAATAGTAGTCAGAAGTGAAAATAATAGATCTTAAAGATGGAAAAGATCTGAAAGGGTCATGTAGTCTATTTTTGACTCTGCATTTTAATTTTTCTGTGTACTTTGCACGAAGGATTTTATTACACAACCCTAATTTATTTTATTGGCAACTAAAAGGGGGAAACCTTTATCTGGAATTAGCACATGGAATTAGCAACAAATATCTAAATAATTTCCATTTTATTACCTATCTTTTTGTTGTTGTTGTTGTTGTTTTACACATATAGAAATACCTTCAGAAGCATACATATAGAGGCCAGAGATTATAAACGTTTCTCTTTGATTGATGCGATTATTCAATTGTTTATTGATAGCTTAGACCTTGAAAAAAAAAGTTACTTCAATGGTGTGGAAATAAAGCTGGAGTGTCATTCCCCCCAGATTGTATTTGTTACTAAAACTCTAAAATTTATTTCATGATTTTGTTTATTAAGGGAATATGAATGGCTGTTAATTAAATGGATGTACAGAAAGATGCTAACAGAACTTGGATCTAAAGCAAAATAAATGAGTGATCATAAAAATCTTTATATCATCTGTGGTAGCTACTGTTGCATTTCTCCTGTATGACAGTAATCTAGCCTGCAGCATCTCCTTGCAGTTTTGAAATTAACCTGTAATTTAGTCTTCACCCCAAATGACAAAAATCCACATGCCTCTGTGGGGTGCCAGAAGATGCGCTGTCAACAGGGCTCAGTGAGGAGCTGAGAAGGGGGAGCGGACTCCGCCATCGGCTCATTTTCACGGGGTGTCAGTATTATTGCAACAAAATTAGGGTTTCTTCGGAGAATGTATTTTACTCTAAATCCTTAGTGAAAATCCTGTTCTTGATAAAAGTAGTCATTCAATCTGGAGCACCAGATCATTTGTGTAATGGACAGAATATTAGTGGTTTAGCAAAAATGGGAGATTATTCTGTCGAACTATTACACAAGTATGAGATCATTTACTTTCACTCCAAAAAGGTTGTGAATTTGAGCCATAACTTTTTTCTACTCACAAGTTTTTCCCATAAATTGCCTACCTAACTCTTGAACAGGTAGATAGAGCAGGGGGCCTGGAGTCAAGAAGACCTGAGTTCAAATGTAGGCTCTGACACTCACTAGCTATGTGACCCTGGGCAAGTCATTTACCCTCTGTTTGCCTTAATCAGCTGAAGGAAGGAAAGGCAAAGCACTGTAGTATCTTTGCCAAGAAAACCCTATATGGATTCACGAAGAGTCAGACACGACTGAACAGCAATAGCTACAACTCTTGAACATTATCACAGTGTATCAAAATTGGGAAGGACCTCAGGATCCATCAGTACCGCTTGTTCATAACAAACGTTGTACAGTAGGCCCAACAATGAGTGTCCGGCTCTGGCTCACAGACTTAAAGGGAGCCATCTTTCCTCCTAAGGCACCTCTTTAACATTGGAAGTTTTTCCTTTTGTTCAACTTCAGATTTTCTCTTTGAAGCTTCCTGTTACTTCTAAATTCAGTGGGCCAACTAGTCAGTCAACAAATGTTTATTAAAGTACTTATTATTGCTAAACACTATGCGAAGTTCTGGGCATACCAAGGAAGACAAAAAACAGAACAAATCAAGGGATAATTCTAATAATTAAAAAGAACTCTCATAGCCCCTCTAAACATCTCCAGTTTCTTCAGCTTTTTTTCTTCTTCTGTTTTGTAGACCATAATCTGTGGATGTGGGGTGGGGAATGTAGGTATGCGGGGCAAGGAGACAGGTAAGTTTTAGAGACAGCATGATTTCATGAGAAGAGGACTGGACTTGGTAACAGGAAGGACCCAGATTTGATTCTTGCCTCTTATTAGCAGTAGCCTGGTGAACAATTCACTAATCTACCTTGTGTAGACAGGGAAATGGATTTTTAAGGAGATTAATACCTGTGGTTCCTGAGAGCATCAGCTGAGATTACATATATATTAAAAAGGGTCATAAGGTTGTGTTTTGTTTCAGCCACTGACAAGTTGGTTACCCTTTTGGGGCATCAGTTTTCTATCCTATAAAATGAAGACCTCTAACTAGGTGAGCATGGTCCCTTTTTTGAGGTCGTTTGCCATAGTGAATTGATAGCCTAATTCAGAGTCAGGAAGAACTGGGTCATTCATTTAGCTTTCCAGTGACTCAGGCAGCTCCATGAGAATTAAGTTGCAAAAGAGCTGCCATATATGATAGAGGATGTTTTTTTGCCAAAGACATCCCTATTACTCTGAAGCCAGTGAAATCACACATCTAGCATTCTCCCCTCTGCTCCTCAAAGACCTGCTTAGTTCTCAGGATGGTATTTTATCATACATACTCTATAGGTATATATGATAAACTTGGGATTTATAGAGTGATTTATTTACTTTGTCCTAGAAGTGTTAGTGTGATGAAATAAAAGTTATACCCTTGAGGATACCTTGGCTATTGAACGTCTGTTGGGTTTTTCCAAATATTTACTTGTAGGGGTCAATAATGATACATTGTAGTACAAAGGGTTTTTTTTTGGACGATTCATGAAGATTCTACATTTGGACTCTCTGTGTCTAGCCCTGGTATCTTAATATAAGGTTTTTGTGAGACACCTGCATCTGTTCTGTATGTTCAGGAATTGCTAATTTTTTTATATGTAAAGGCAGATTATTAAGCTAAAAGTGAGGATGACAAGAAAGATGAACTTTTTGTGTCTTCTAGATTTCTGTATATCAGCACTTAGACCACTTTTCCGCCCCCTCACGCCAGTATTTTAAATACCTAGTGTTTAGATCATAAACAAGCAGACTTCTTTTAAGTTTTAAGATGTACATTCTCTGTGTCCTTGATATCACTGTTCAATATGTTTCTATCTTAATTTCCATTTGGTCATTTTTCTTTTTAGGGATGATATACCTGCAGCTCTTGAAGCCGCTGTTGACTGCTATAAGAAATATGGCGTAATGCCCAGGATCCATGAGGTCTTATGTAAACTGATAGAAAAAGGAGAAACTGATCTAATTCAAAAAGGTTTGTTTTGTGTAATTATTTTACTTTTTAAAAAATCCTTTCAGTGTAGCATAGTTGTTAAATCTGACCTCAGAATCAGGAAAGACTGTATTGAAGTCACTGACCCTGACACATTGGCTCTGAGACCCTGGGCAAATCACTTAATCCCTCAGTGCTTTAAATGATACAGAACTAAAAGGTGTACCTTGTATTGGTTCCTCATTTGGGAATTCCCTATGTCGATTGAATCACAGATCTGATGTCCTGTCTCTAAACCCTTTTCTTTCAGCAGGAAAAGATGTGAGCAGAAAATTAAGTTTTGATAAACATTTTAGAAATATTTATTTCCGTTTTCACAGATAATCCTTTTTTTAATAACACCTTCATTTTCCCCAACCCACGCAGCAAACCGTGCCTTATATTTTTTATTGTATGTGTATCTCCAGGGCCTGGCATGGGGCCTGGCCCATTGTAGGCGCTTAATACATGCTCATTAATTGATTGGAACATAGAATAAAAAGGTGGGGGGGGAGGGGGGGAAGCACTTCTACCAAGCTATCAAGGGCCTTATCTGAGTCTGGCTAAATGTGTAGGGGTTATGGTGGTTGGTGGTTTACATCCATAGTTCCTTACCTCTCTAAAGAAAAGGGGAAGATACATTTTCTAATCTCTTCTTATGATTACATAGTATTCAGTTTCCCTATATGGTCCTCTGAGAATGAAGGACAAACAGCAGAGAACCTATTAAATGACTGCTTTTGTGTTTCAGGCCTGAATTTTTAGAGGGAAAACCACCCAAAGTTATTTTCAGACATAAAAAAGAAATTATTGAAAGAAATTACATTAAGAAAGAATACTATGGTAAAATACTGTTGCTACAGTTTTTATGCTCTCCTTCATAGAATTTCATAAGGAACAGCATTTTTCTCTCACCTACATCTTACTTCAACCATTTCCTTGCTAAAAGGAACTTAAATCGTCAGTTTGCAGGCTCTAGAGTGCATGATGTTTAATTTGTCTGTTGCAGAAGAAAAAAAACTGCTTGACAAATTAAGGGGGCCTTGTCATACATTTAAAGTTTCTCTAAACAACAGTTTATATGATAATTTTCTCATCACATCATATATTTCTATGTGCATGTTATAGTAGACTAATTCATTTTCTCCTGTCCTCTCCAGCTATGGACTTTGTGAGCCAAGAGCAAGGGGAAATGACAATGCTGTATGATCTCTTCTTTGCCTTCATGCAGACAGGAAATTACAAAGAGGCCAAGAAGATCATTGAGGTGGGGTTTTAACTATAGTAGTCTAATCGTGCAGCTATTTAGACTCTTAATTAGAATACATTTAAAAATTTTAACCTTTAATTAGACTTGTTCTGATTCATGTTAATAGAATTCAATCCCAATAATGAAGTAAAAAAAAAAAGAACTCGGCCAGTTTCTTTATTGTGTATAATTACAGTTCAGAAGAGACAGTCTGGTTGTATATTAAATTTGTTTCCTTACTTTGTTAATTTCACTGTTATATATCAAAATGATATTTGCATATTAAATCTTGGATTGTGGAACAATTAAATTAAACTGGCATTCCTGGGTGTAAAGTTGCTAATCCTCTTTGCCAAGGAATTCTTTGTTCTTAAAAGCACTGGAATTTAATTTGTTGCAGACCAGGCTCAGATTTATTTGTAATGCTTGTCTACAAGTTAATCAGCCAAACAAGTGCTTTCTGCAACTGTTTGGCATTTAATTTAGCATTTCTTCTTTTTTTTCCTTCTATGGTAAGCAGCTTATAGGAAGTGGTAGGTGACAAACTTAGTCTGTTTGGGATTAGTATATTTTATCTAGACTTGATTGAAATTTTACTTAAGTGCAATTGATAAGTCAAAGGGACAGTGGTAGAATGTTGCCAAATTATGATTGTTTTCTCTTTAGAAATTTTGGTTCTCTTATAAAAACAACCCTGTATCTATTGGGTTAGTTTTTTTATTTTAACTGCATATAGTAAAATACTAATTGGTGAATCTGTCAACAAGTATTTATTAAGTCCGTACTATATGCCAGGTACTATGATAGGTGCTGGGGATACAATTACAATGTATGAAAACAATCCCTAATATTAATGAGTTTACATTCGTGTGTGTCTGTGAGAGAGAGAGAGGGAGAGAGGAAAATAAAGTAATTATATTAAGAAAGGGTACTGTGGTGAAATAGTTGCTACTCTTTATACAACTCACATACATACATATACTTAATACAGTTCATACACACACACACACACACACACACACACACACACACTGTACATGTAAAGCCAATATATACTTAATAATGTAGTTTGGGAGAGAGGTCACTAGTAGTTGGATGATTTAGAAAAGGTTTCCTGCAGAAGATGGTTCCTGTCCTCTGTCTTAAAGGGAAAGAAGGACTCTGTGAGGCAAAGATGAGGAGGGAGGTCATTCTAGGAATGAGGAGTGGTCAGTGTAAAGGCCTGGAGAAGGATGGTGGAGTATTGTGTGTGAGGGACAGAGACATGGCCACTTTGGCTGCATCACCAAGTAGAAGATGGGAAATAATGTCCCGTGTGACAGGCTGGTTAGCTTGGGTCAGATCGTGTAAGGTTTTAACAGCTAAACAGAAGAGTTTACATTTGATCCTAGAGGCAACTGGAATTGCCCTTCAGAAACATTAATGTGGCAGCAAGCAGCATATAAGCTATTCCAGAGTTGGGGAAGAAGTACTCAAAACAAGCAGACCAGTTGGGATGGTGTGGCAGTGAGATGTGATGAGGGCCTGCACGAAAAGTGGGGCCACTAGAGAGAAAAGGCTGCAAACGAGAGATGTTGTAATGGAAGAAATAGCTAGTTCTGTCAGCTGTTTGGATGGGGGCGGTGAGGTAGAGCATGGAGTCAGACGCTGAGATGACATACAGGGAGATGGGAAAGATGGTGGGCTTGTCAATAGATATGTGAGCAGGCATTAGTTGGAGTGAGAATTTAATTGTCTGCTTTGTTTTCCTTTATGACACTCTTCACTTTTTCTTTGCCCAGACCTGTGATGTCATTGTTAATCAGAGCAGCTTGGTGAGGAAACTCTCAAACCCAGATAACTGATCGCAGTTCATTCTCTTACTCAGTTGCCCACTCACAGAGAGATGCAGTGACTTGCCCAGAGTTACCTAGCTAGTGTGTGTCAGGGGAGGGACCTGTGCCCTGGTCTTTATTGCACAGCTTTCTGTCTACAGGGCTACACTGCTTCTTAGATTCACCTTTTTAAAAGTTTGTTAGTTTTAACTTGTAGTTCACATTTATTATATAAATGTTATGGCTATCTTAGTTTCTTCACAGTGGAAAACAGAGGAAAGGGCAGACAGAGTTTATATAGAAATGTCGGGATCAGTTGAAGGGATGATACTGATTGGGGGAGGTTAGGGGGGCAAGCTTAAGTTTCTTGAAGATAGCAGGTACTGTGTTTCTAAAAGTTTTATTATCTTTGTTATTTCCCTTAACAGGTAGCATGGTGCTTTGTACTTGTAAAAGTTTAAATTGAGTTTAAAATGCTCATTTAAAAATAAATACAAGAATAGTTTTTATTTTCTTTAAAGCAATGAAAATAAGAAGACAGAAGATAGTAACAAGTTATTGAGGATTTTAAGCATAACAATGACATGATCAGAATTGTGTTTAAGAAATCTTGGTTTAATAAAAGTTTAAAGGACAGATTTTAGGTGGGGAAGAAGTCAGGAAGCTGTTCTAGAGAACACCTACCTCCATGCTTTCCCACTGTTCCACATTCCTTAGCCCCAGACCTTTCAAGACCTTACAGTGTTGTGTAATTGATAGCGTTTATCTATTGAGTACTTTTTTTTTACCCTACAGAGATTTCTGTAGGCTATACTGCCAGCCTCCTGGCATCTCAACATTCTCTCCTGCCACCTCTATGAGCCTGTAGGGCTTCACCCAAAGCTATGGGAGAATGCATAGAAATACCTGAGTTCCTTATTCCTTCTTCTGTTCAAGCGCCCTTCCCCCAGCCCAAGTGTGAATTCTTTTTTTTCTTTCTTTTTTTTTTTTGGCTAGGCAATCTGGTTAAGTGACTTGTCCAGGGTCACACAGTTAGTAAGTGAAATGTATCTGAGGCAGGATTTTAACTCATGTCCTCCTCACTCCAGGGCTGGTGCTCTGTCTACTGCACCATCTAGCTGCCACACCAAGTGTGGATTTTTCATATGTGTTTGAAGCTTTTTCTTGTCCTGCTTTGATGCTTTCAGGTATTCCTCCCTCGTCCCTTTCAGATTTCACTCTTACTGTCCTCTCTGGAAATCCTGCCTTAATCGCTTACTTGAATTTGCCTGGCTCTGCCTGTGTCCATTTTGTAATAGTTTCTGTTGCCCAAGTGATAACCTTTCCTGTGAGAGAAGCCAGTTGTCATTTTCATGCCTGTTTTTTCCATAACTTTTCCCACTTTCTAATGTATTTCTCCCAGCCTCCTAATTCCCTGGTATCTTAACTTTTCCTTTAATTATTTAGATGTTATGCCATTTTGGTGCATATGTATTATATTTTTATATTAGTTGTCTTTGATGATCTTAAGCAGAATGTTGCTGTTTACCACTGTTTTAACCAAATCTGTTTTTATTATTGCCTTATTTGATACCATCATTACTATCCCTGCTTTTTTTTTTAGTTCAGCTAAAGCATAATATATTTTTCTTCAGCCCCTTATTGTAACTCTTTATAGTTCAAGTGTATTTCTTATAAAGACCATAAGGATTCTGATTTCTAATCCATTCTCCTATCCTATTTTATGAACAAATTCATCCCATCAGTGTTTATAGTTGTTGCCAGTTGTGTCTTTTTCTGCGTCCTTTTATAGCTTTTCCTTTCTTTCAGCTCTCCTTGCCTCCCACCCCCTTTGAGAGTAGCTGGGTATTGAGATTGGAGTATGCGCAGCAGTAGCAGTGTATATTTGATATAATCTGCTTGTGCTTCCTTAACCCTCTTTTCTTCCCTTTTTCCAGATGACATTCATAGTTCTTTCTCATTTTTTTCTCTTAAACCCCTCTTTACTCTCTAACCTGCAGGGATGAAGTTTATTTTGCTTATGACTAATCCTTGTCTGAGACCACCCTAATTGTTTTCCTCTTCTTTCCGCAGTGTATATGCATATAGACGTTTGGAGAACTCCTCCTTTTCTGAGTTTGTGTCTTGGGTATCTCTAGCTCTGTAACAGCTCTTTATCCAGGCCGTCTTTTTTAGTGTTATGGCTAGGTTCTGCCTGCTGATGGAGTTTATTTTGTTGTTTAGGCTTTTCGGTTGTATCTGAGTCTTTGGGACCCATTTGTGGTTTTCTTGGCAAAAATACTGGAGTGGTTTGCCATTTCCTTTTCCAATTCATTTTACAGATGAGGAAACTGAAGAAAACAGAGTTCAGTGACTTACCTAGGGTCACACAGCTAGTAAGTGTCTGAGGCCACATTTGAACTCAAGAAGATGAGTTTTCCTAACTCCAGACCTGGCACTCTTTCTGCCCTGTGACCTAGCAGCCCTGCTGACGTTTATATTCACAGTCTCAATCTGTATTTTCTATGATGCTGCTGCTGCGTTTTCTGGGTTTTGAGTGTTTGTTTTCTGCAATGATCTCAGAGTCAGCTCAGACTGAAGAGTTTATAAAATTTTCGGTGGTTCCTACCCAACTGGTCTGATCTATAACAAAATCTAGTCTGCTACTCTGAGCGAGCTCCTGACCCTGGTTTGGATCTGGGAAACACAATTACCTCTGGTTGGAGTTCCAGTAGACTGCTGGCACCAGTTCCTTCCTCATCTAGCTTGAAGGTTCTACAGGTAGAGATCAGTAACATGGCACTTTCCCTTTGGGTTGGAGCTGGCTGAATCCGTGACCTATCTCTAGTCCCAGGAAAACATAGCTGCTGCCTAACTCTTTATCCTGCTCCTTGCCAGGCCCTATCTATACTTGCTCTTTGCTGTGGTGGTTCACAGCCCTGTAGCCCCCCCCAGCCTACTCCCTACATGAGCCTTCCTAGTCAAGAACTTCCCCAATTCCTGCAAGCCTTTGGTTGTGTCTCCATGTTGAATTAGGCATTATCTTTGGATTTTCTGATTCCTACTTTCCCAGATGCCCTGGCTTGATCTTGGTTGGAGGAGCTATGTGAGAGAACTAGTCTGGGTTGCTTCCACTAATTTTCTTAATGGTTTGGTCATGATTATTTCACAGCGTTGTTTTGTTTGTTGTTAATTTCCTCCATTTCAGTATGTATATTGTTTTCCTGATTCTGATTTGAGTTCACAGAAGTCTTTCTTTGCTTCTATACTCATCATATCTGTCATTTCTTATAACATAGTAATTAATACTTTTTTAAAAAATTAATTTATTTTGAGTTATTAACAATCACTTCCATAAGCTTCTGAGCTTCAAGTTTTTCTTCCTTTCTCTCCCTACCTTCCTCCCCAAGACGGCACACAATCTGTTATAGGCTGTACATATATGTTCCTACTAAACATTTTCACATTAGAGATGTTGTAAGTAAGAATTAGAGCCAATAGGAGGAACCACCGGAAAGAAGAAACAAAACACAACAGAAAAAAAACTAGAAAATAGTGTGCTTCAATCTGCATTCAAACTCATAGTTCTTTCTTCTTTGTGGATAGCATTTTCCATCATGAGGCCTTTGGAGATGTCTTAGATCAATTAATACTCTCTTACATTCACCTCCCACAACTTGCTTAGCCAGTCTGTAATTGATGGGTGTCTGCTTTTGTTTTGTTTTTGTTTCTAGTTTTGTTGCTACTACAAAAAATACTGCTATAAATATTTGGGTGGTAAATGGGGCCTTTCTTTTTTTGTTAGTGACCTCCTTGGGATATATGCCTAGCAGTCAGGTCTACAGGTCATAAGGTTCCTGCTTTTCAGTCATTTTCATCATTTAACTCCTAAAACCTTTCCAAAATGTTTGGATCACTTCACAGCTCCACCAGCAGTTCATTAGTTTGTCTATTTTTTCCACAAGCTCTTCAACAGTGATCATCCCCATCTTTTGTCATCTTGGCCACTTTTCTAGCTAGGAGGTGAAACCTCAGTAATTTTGATTTGAATTTCTCTTATTGTTTGTGATTTAGTGAACTCTTTCACATGGTTAATAGTTTGCAATTCTTTTGAGATATCTCAATGCCAGGCATACCTAGAATACAGCTGGAATAATCCCTATTTCTGTACTACTCTGGAGGTACTTAGGATAAATACATTTCATGACACTGGTACCTGGGCAATGTTGTCATTTATGGTGATCTGCTACTGTTCCCTCCTTAAGCCTATTTCACAAGCAAAATTAGCGCAACTAAAATTAGGGAAACAATTAGCTAGGAAAATCAATAAAATTCCTTAAATAAAAATCTGAGATCCAAGATATAGGCATTTGATAAAATTATTAAAATGTGCATTCCATAATAGGTAAATGTAAGCTATCAAAACAAGAGAAATAAATTAAAGGCATAAAGATAGGAAATGACGAGACAAAAATGTTGCTGTTGCCAGTCATGTGTTTACTTACTTACACATGTCTTAGATTAGCTCATTAAAATAACAGTATAGAAAATAAACCCACAGAAATCAACATTTTTATGCAGCAATAACAAAATTCAGGAGGAAATAATAGAAAAAGAAGTGTTATTTTAAATAAGTTTAAAATATCTGGGCTTCACCCTATCAAGACACACTCAACACTTCTCTAGAAAAATTACAACAGTTGCCTTAAAGACATAGAGGTCAAGTTAAGTGACTGGAGGAATATTCAGTGCTCAGAGCTCACAATAAAATTAAAATGATGCATTATCTAAGTTAATTTACACATTTAGTGCTATGCCAATCAAACTACCAAGGAGATATTTTACAGTGCTAGGCAAAATAACAACTCATTAGGAAAACCCAAAACGATGAAAAAAAGAAGTGAAAGGAAGGGAAACTAATACTTCTAATTCTGATATAACTTCCAATTCTTTTATAAAGCAGTAATCATCAAAATTATTTGGTACTCCTTAAAAATAGAAAAGTAGACCAGTTAAACAGAACAGGCTAGGAAGAATTAAAAACAACTCACGCCTTTTGTCTAAGTTTCCTCAACCATAAAATGGAGGTAATAATAGCACCTAACTCCCAATGATGTTGTGGGGATCAGGTGAATCATATTTGTAAAGCACTGTGCTAAGCACTGGAGGTACAAAAAGAATCCAATGGGAAGAACTCAGAAAATGAGTAGACACTATATAAAATCTAGTTGCTATTATTATTGTCATTATTTTAATGCTAAATAGAGATCTTAAACAGTTAAGGTCAGAAGGGGGAAGAAGGGGCTTATGCTGTTGATGGATTTACAGGAGAGTTCTGTCTTACGTGAAGAACATTTCCTTCATGCCTTTTATGATATAAATACAGTCCAAATACATCACCAGGGAAGGATAAAGTTAAAAAAAAAAAAGGAAAACTATCAACCTATATCATTAATGAATAATGAATCAAAATTTTTAAATAAAATCCACTCAGACTACAATAATTTATCTAAGAAAGCATTCACTATAACCAAATTGGATTTTTATCTTGGATGCAAGGATGGTTCAATATTAGGAAAACAACACATAATTAATCATTTTTTAAAAATCCCAAAACTCAATTATCTCAATAACCTTAAAATGTAATCTCCTTGATGGCAATGACTATCTTTGCAATCCCAGTGCTTAGCACCGTGTCTTTCACAGAGCCAGATACTCACTGAATGATCATTTATTGATTGATCAAGATCTTTAGCTTTGGATTGCCCCTTTGGCTGTTTTACTTTAATTTGCTTTTCTCCCTAATCAGAATGTCACTATGTTGCTCTCTTAATGTATTTCTTTGTTTTGACTGGTTTTCCCCACAGGTAGACTTGCAGTATTTGTACCAATCCTTTTGTTAATTGCCAGCTTAGGACCTGTCTCATATTGATCTCTTAATCCCAGCCCAGTCTTCATTATCCAGGATGTCAAAAAGTGTTTATCAAGTTTTTTTTTTTCCCTGTATGTTAGGCCGTGGGCCAAGTGTGGGGTGCCAAGAAATGGTACCTTTGAATTGGGGAGACAGCTAGGTACATAAAGGGTATATACAAAGATGATAAAAGTAATCTGGGAGAACAGAAGGTTTTCTCTTATCCTTGAGGTAGTGGAAAGCATGGGAGTGCATTGAGTTATGACCTGCACAACTAGGTGTGCTCTTAGAAAAATCACCTTAGCAGCTGTTTGGAAGTTGGTTTGGAGTGGAGAGAAACTTGAGTCAAGGAGACTAGTTAGAAGACAGTTGCAATGATTGAGGCGGAAGGCAATGAGAGCTCTGTTACAGTTGTATAAGTGAAGAGGAGAGGCTGCATGTAAAGAGGTGTGAAGGCAGGCAAGCAACAGTTATTTACTTTGTGCCAGGCACTGTACTTAGATGCTGAGGATACAAGTACAAGCAAAAAGAAAGACAGCCCCTGCTCTCAAGGAGCTTACATTCTAATTGGAGAAGACAGAGTGCAAAGCTGAAAAATGGGGAAGCTGAGGCAGGTGGGGGGGGTGGTCCAAAATGGAGACTGAGGGAGGAACTGATCAATGAAAACAAAAAGAGTCCACAGGTGTGGAGGAAAGTTCCAAGGTGACAAGTCAGCTGAGGCAGGGAAGCCATGGTAGAAACTTCGATGTTTGTTACTCCCACAAGAAGTTGTATGATTCAGGACCTTCTTATCTCATTGTAATTGCCTTCTAAATGATTTCCTGCTCGTTGGTCTTTTTTATGCTACTACCCAGGGACTCCTGTTGCCTCGCTCTTATTATGTCATTCCAGGGGCTCCTCATTCTATGCAGAATAAAGTCTAGGTTTTTGGATATACTCTATGCTGTCACCAAACTGGCTCATCCACCAGATGTTTTTGTCCCTCCCTCCATCTCTTTGCTTTTCTATTCTAATTCTATTTGTAGTGGAAGCAAGACTGTGCAGGGGTAACCTATGGGACCTTTTGGTGATTGCTTTTATGTAATAAAATTGTTTATGTTAGAAGAATTCCACTGATCAATACATGTTTTATATTCCAAGTGTGAAGTAGACATGAAATTAGGTCCCTGTAAAGGTCAAATTTTTGTCCCAAATGTTGTCTTTGGAGGAAGAAAGAGATTGGAAGTTAATTTGGTTTTCAGAAATTAGTGGAGAAGGTTAGTTTTTCCTGCGTGTTCAAAAAGCTGTGAAACCTTCTGGGCTAAAATTTAGCCTAAAGATATCTTTCTGTTATTTTGAATATTTGAGGTAGGGACTTGTAAACTTAGGGGACAAAAGGTAGGGGAAAATTATTCCCTGCCAACACTGACCTTTACAACATTTTCTAAGCTTCTTTGAAAATACAGTACCAAGCAAGGATACCAACTTAAAAGTGTAAACGTCAGCTTTAGACCTGCTCAGTTATTTTTTTCCTTGTTGTGAGTTTTTTTCATTCCTTCTTTGAAAGGTTAGAAAAAAAGGAGGGCAAATCTTGAGCTTAGTTGAAATATAGAAGAGCTACCCAACTTTGAATAGCCAATTCCATCTCATTGGCTATCCTCATCCTGCTGCCTTCTTACTAGCATATACATTAATTTGGGTAGACAAACCTTTTATGAATGAATTTCCTATAGTACTCAGGACATTGTTGATCTTTCTGAGAGAAATTAAAACTTTCCATTCTGTGTAATCAGTTTATGACTGTGTTTGGAGCTTGTATCCTCTCCCTTCATAGACTCTTAACAAGTGCTAAAAGAATACAGCTCTTTTACACATGTTCTAAGGTAAAGAGAATTGGGGATATATTTTTCCTGTATTATTATGTAGGTGCTTATTTTGGCATTTGTGAAGCGTCATTTGAGGTGATGAGTATCATTCTGGGATACTAAGGTCACAGTTTATTTCATGGTAAGCCTGGGATTTTAAGGTGAATTGATTTTTTTTTTGAGGCTATACTTGTATTAAAAACTGGATATGTCTAGATTTTTTCCCTATAAATTGGACACATTTTACAAGCACATTTTAGTCCCTTATGTTTTTTATTCAGTTTTTTTTTCCTTGCAAAAAAATATACCCAGGACTTGCAAATGTGGAACATTTTAAAACAAACTGGCCCAGATAAAAGCAAATAGGACCATCTTTTTATTATAATAATTATTTTTACTTACTACCTATTCAACAGATCAGGAAAGATAGGTAGCAAGTTTAGTATTTTAATTATGTGGTAACTCACATTGAGAATTTCATTCAGATCTTGCTTAGCATTAATACTTTTTTGGGTTCATTCATTATAGTTTATTTCCATTTCAGATTTCTACTTGCAGTGTTTTAAAATTCACCAAGATTCCAGGAGATTGTGGACCATCATAGAAAGCATAGGAGATTTTGTACATCTGAAATAGATGTTCTTTTGACAACAAAGATTTATGTGAAAACATTTTGTAGTTTCAAAACAAAACACTGAAGAGCATAGCTGTTGTATATAACTCAGCTGCTTTTGTAGCTGGCACCACCAAGTCAATCCTAAAATGGAGAAGTTTTGTTATATGCACATGTTCACCATTGAGACTGTTTAGGTCTAGAGCATCTGCACTAACAATGATAGGGAAGTTTTTAAGTTAATGTTGCTCTGGCACTTTTGTTGTTTTTTGGGTTGTTTTGTGTGTGTGTGTGTGTGTGTAATTATTTTGATTTATCAACCATCACTTCCATAAGCTTTTGAGTTTTAAATTTTTCTCTCCCTTCCTCCCCAAGACGGCATGCAATCTGATATAGGTTATATATATACATTCCTATTAAACATTTTCACATAAGTGATGTTGTAAGTAAGAATTAGAATCAATAGGAGGAACCATCAGAAAGAGGAAACAAAACACAACAGAAGAAAAAAAATAGCAAATCATATGCTTCGATCTGCTTTCAAACTCCATAGTTCTTTCTTTGTATGTGGATAGCATTTTCCATCATGAGGCCTTTGGAGATGTCTTAGATCCTTGTATTGCTGAGAAGGGTTAAGTCTATCCATATTAGTCATCACACAATGTGACTGTTACTGTGTACAACATTCTCCTGGTTCTGCTCACTTCGCTCAGCATCAGACCATACAAGTCTTTCCAGGTTCTTCTGAAGTCAGCCTGTTCATTTCTTATAGTACAATAGTATTCCATTACATTCACATAGCACAACTTGTTCAGCCATTCCCCAATTGATGGGCATCCTCTCAATTTCCAGTTCTTTGCCACCATAGAAAGAGCTGCTACAAATATTTTTGTACATGTGGGTCCTTTTCCAATTTGTATGATTTCTTTGGTATATAGCCCTAGAAGTGCTATTGCTGAGTCGAAGGGCACTTTTGTTATGTTCTAAAGTAAATTATATACAGATTCAACTACCCCACTATTTTTTCAGGTTTAATTGTGATAATGTGGTATTCCATTGTCAAAATAGAAGGATAAATTTTTTTTTAATAAGGATAAATATTTTTGAGAGGAAGGTGAAAATTGTTCATATTTATGGTAGCAATTATATAGGAGTATATAGGAAATCAACTTAATCACTACAAGAATCTTTATCCTAATGTATAAAAAACTTGGAATTACTATATATGAAATTCAAAAATAGAATTTTATAGATAGTCCCTTTTTCTGACATACCCATTGGTCTCCCATTCCACCTTGGCTTTGCCTTATTTCTAAAAGAAAATTGAGTTTAGGATCTGTAAATCAGAACTCAAGATATTTGGTTTTAACTTCCTCTCCAGAAACAAGGAGGGAAGGAACCAAGTGCTCACTTGAATGTAGCAGTTAGTGTTAACAGGATGTTTCTAAAAATTTTTTTTCTGTAAACTGATTGAAATAATAGAGACTCCTTCTTATGGATGATTAAAATATTTCAGAGTGTGACAAATCAATCATTTGAACTGATTTTTTTTTAATTCCCTTTCCTAAGTGGAAATATTTGCACCCAAAGACAAATGCTTAGCTAAATCTTAGTGTTTTTAAAAAATACACTTATTTTTGTTTTCACATCCTCATTATTTTTCAAAATGTACCTTCTTCCCAGCTAATGAACTTTACTCTTGACTAATTGTAGTTAGAGAATGCTTTCCTTCTTACTATCATAAATTATAACATAATTATACTGTAAAATATAATACTAAACTCGATTTTAGATTTTCAGCTGTTTTCCTAGTCTTTAAAACTTTGATTTTAAAGCCATACATACATACATACATACATGCACACACACACACATACACACATACATCATACCTCTTTCACTGAGCTGTAACAAACAAGATTCTATTGGGAAGTTTGTTTTGGTTTGTTTTGTTTGTTTTTTAATGAGTTTGATTTATATTGACAGTTGGCTTGCTAAAATTTTTGTCAAACATACCTAGCTTTTTTATCAGTGGACTATCTAATGAGATTGCACATTTAGAGAATACTTTAGGTCACTATTGAGAGGAACCTTTGGACTAAAAGAAGATGGTTATTTAGCTCACTTGTTCTCTATTCTTAGTAATTAAAAGCTAATTAAAATAGCAATAGGAATAAGATTCTAGATTGATTTCACAAGGATAGTGGGGTTTCTTTGATTTGGCGGTTCATGTTTGATTTTTGGTGGTTGAGGTTGGTAGGAGAAATGTGGTGAAGAATGATAAATGTGTATCTTTGAAGAACAAGGCCTTATTGAATTGCTCACTTTGGATATTTTATTTTGCAGACTCCTGGCATTAGAGCTCGTCCTGGGAAACTTCAATGGTTTTGTGAAAGATGTATTTCAAATAACCAGGTTTGTGTTTATTAGTGATTTATTTCTGAACTATTTTATCTTCTCTTGTTCCCTAAATATGGCATAGATGTGACCGTGAGCTGGAGTTCTCCAGTTTCCTAGGATCAGTGTGATAGAATAGAAAGAGTCCAGAATTTGGAGTCAAGAAAACACTGAGTACAAATCCCAGCTCAGGCACTTATTTTATTAGTTGTGGGACTGTCATCAAGCCGCCAAACCACTTTGAGCCTAATGTAAAGTGGAGACAGTATCTGTGGGATAACGCATGTAAAAATGAGCTATCATCACTTACCATTATTAGAGAATTTTAGAAAACTACAGCCGTGGTCCTAAATTGATGTTCATCTGTTAATGCCAGGTTGATTTTCTTACCCCACTGATTTGACAACCTAAAATTATTGCACTCCCCTCAGTCTTCCAGAGATTTTAAAGAAAAGCCTTCCTGTCTGGTAGAATTTCTCTTCAACTGTTCTGTGATACACACGGTACCTTATTATGAACTAAAACAGTAAATTGGGTGTGGGCAGAGTGGTTAGGGACATTTGGGGTGGGATTTTTTAGTTACAATGTAATTAGTTTGGTTAACTTTTTAACTATATCTATGTATTGTCCTAGAGTTCTTGAGTACTACCCAGCTGCTTGTTCCAACTCTGAGAAGTTGGTATGGACTCATTCTCCACAGGGTGCTTCTCTATCCCCTGTGCCACATCAGCCTGGGGTAAAGCCTAACAGAAAGGATTATTTTTCCTAAGTAACTGAGAATTGATTTCATGTGTATTACCAAATATTGTTGAGGATTTGTCAAGGATTTCTGTTTTAGATTTTAAAGACATTTTATGTAGCCATCAAGACATATAATGATCTGTTATTCCATGATTTTAAGGTTGAAATTCTGGAGAAATTGGTCGATTTGACACAGAAACTATTTGAATGTGACAGAGACCAAATGTACTACAATCTTTTAACACTCTGCAGTAAGTAATTCAGTAATCTTGCCTGTATTTTGCTTTGTCCTTATTTTTGTGTTTTGGTTTTGGGTTTTTGTTTTTTGCAATTAAAACCTTAAATTAGCAGTATGGAAGTAGAATCTTATGTGCTATATTTAATATCAGAGCCTTGCATTAAAAACTAATTAGTTTGGCAACATGGTGGTGCAATCTCTGCTACTGGGGCTGTTGAATTGCTTGAATTCCAGAGTTGGTACCTACAGTTGGGCTGAAGTCAGTTGAGTGTTTACACTAAGTCTGGCACCAATATTTCTATACTTAGGGAGTGGACAGCCACTGTGCTTCCTAAGGAAGGCAGTGAAGACCAAGTTGGGTTCAATCTACTTCTTTGCCACTTTACTTACTGTAATTTTGTTCAAGATTCTTAATCTTCATGGGCTTTCTTTTCTTCATCTGTAAAGTGAGGATGTTAAGCTAGATGGTCTGTAATTTCCTTCAGGTCTTGATCCTCTGACCTCCAGTGATGGACAGTTCATTATATAATGACCTATCCATGTTGTCCATTTCTGAACAGCTCTCATTGTCAAGAAGTTTTTATCATTTATTGAAACCAAATCTTTCTATGTCTTCTACATATGTTAATTCTACTTTTTTGAACTATGCATAACTAGTCTAATCTCTCTTAACACATGAGAAGCCTTCATCCAAAAAATATTGAGGATTTAGTGGATTGCACGTTCAACATGAGTCAGTCACAGTGATGTGGCAGCCTATAAAGCTAATGAGATATTGATCCACATTAAGAGCGGCATAGCTGCTTCTGTCAGAATTTGTCTGCAATATTGTGTTCTGTCTTGTGTGCCCCAATTTAAGGACATTGATAAACTGGAAAGTGTCCAGAGGAGGATAGCCAAGATGGCAAAGGGTCTTGATATTATGTCATGAGGAATGGTTGGAGGAACTGGTCATATTTGCTTTGGAAAAAAGAAAACTCAAAAAGGATATGATAGGTATATTCAAGTATTTAAGTCTGTCATGTAGATAGATGAGGGACTAGATTTCTTCCATTTGGCCCCACAAGGCAGGACCAGGAGCGGTTTGAGCTTGATGTTAGTTAAAAATCGGTTGGTAGAAATTAGAATCATCCCACAGTGGAATGGGCTACTTCAAAAGGCAGTGGGTTCCTCCTCCTCAGAGCTGATCTTCATTCAAGCACTAGATGACCATTCATTAAAAAATGTTGTTGTGGGATATCCTTTTTTTTTCTGTGGGCTGACTTGATGACCATTGAGTTCTTTCCAGGTCTCAAATTCCACCATCTTCATGTAAAATAGTTTTTAAGTTGCTCTACTCTGTAGACGCTCACTTCATCTTGTCCTTTTTCTCACGGAAGTGTGATGCCCAGAATTGTACCATCATGAACTATTATTACTATCTTCAAGTATTATTTGAGAGATTTTAATGGAAATAGGATTAGATGTGGTCTCCACTATTCAGAGAGGCAAATTACAGATTAATATTATGATAAAGCTATTATTATTACAGACATGTGATCTCACCCAGGCATGTAGATCACAACTAGAACCATGTTTGTTAGTTAATATGCTGTTTGTATTGATGCAGACTTAAGACAATATTAGATTTTTTGGGGGGTGTAATCAGTTAAGATATACAGGTGGTTTTCTCCTGAATTTCTTGATGCCTACGCATGCATTGCCCATTTTCTTCTTGTACAGTTGATTTGTTTAGGCCTATTGTTGACTTTGGCATATGTCCTTGTTCAGTTTCCTCTTACTGTCTTTGGCCATTTGGTCCAGTCCATCAAGATCTCTTTGTGTCCTGATTCTGCCTTCCAAGGTATTTGCTATAGATGTTCCTTTTATAGATTTTTTTTATTTTCTTAGTCCAAATCACTGGTAAATATGTAAGGTTAACAAAGCCCTCAACCTTCTTAAATAGGTTTCTTCCCTGTCAATCCATTAATCGCTACTTCTGCATCTGAATATTATATCACTTCCAAATATACTTAGGTATACCATCTTCTAATTAATATATTTGTTTTCTCTACTAGTATATTATGAGCCAGTGTTAGATTAGCGATGTCTGCAACATTTCCATGACTCACCAATCTTGTAACTAAAGAAAAAAAGAAAATATCATTAATCAGTACTTGTTGATCCATGCTGACTCAGTAATGATCAATTATAATAATCCTTCCCTAAGAATATAAACTTCAAACCCAACTCATAATAACATGCCAATAATTGATGTTAAGCTGTTTGGCTTTTAATTTCAATAAAGTTATTCCTTCCTCCTCTTTTGAAAAATCAACTTTTGCCTGTTTCCAGTATTGAGGCAAGGACAGGAATATTCTCTCTAACTCCTCAAAGATTACTGATAGCTCATCGGTTGCTACAAATTTATTTAATACTTTTGGATGTTGGTTTTGGTTTTTTTTTTTCCTTAGTTACACTGGGCTCTTGGGTCTTTCTCACACATTACACACCATTTCCCATCTCCATGCACTGGCATTCCATACCTTTATATGCCCTTCCTCCTAACTTCTGCTTCATATGTCAAAACTCAGTTCATTTGCCGTTTTCTTTTGGAGACTTTTCCCTGTCTCTCCCATTGTGAGTGCATCAGGCGGGCAACAAGTGTTTATTATGTACTTGTCATGATGATAATCTCTGGAGATACAAAGAAAGGCAAAAATAGTCCCTCTCCTCAAGGAACTTGCATTCTGATGAGAGAAATGACATATAAATAACTAGATACATAGAAGATAGATTCAGGGTGTGGTTGCGTTAAGATACTCTGTATATTACCTACTTATATTCATGTTGTCTCTCCCATAAGAATGTAAGCTTCTCAAGGGCAGGGACTGTTTTGTTTATTCTTTGTATCCCTAGCCCAGGGCAGAGCTCCTGTCATATAATAAGCATTTAACGTAGGCTTAATTCTTTTTGTTCATTTCAAACAGGGAATACCATCCCATCACCATATCTCAGTTATGGGTTATGTCACTGTGTGTTAGTACTAGGAAGTCAGTTATCTTTATCTCCTTTCATTAAGATCCCTACTTGGCTTCTGCTGATGTGCTAAGTATGCATGATATTGTCGTCTTGAGACAATCAGGGTAGTTATTAACTCTTATTAAGAAAGAGGTATTTGGTAAGAACTAAGGAATAACCTAGTAGAGAAATAATTCTTATTGGGTAGCTGGTGACAGTGAGCCTGGAGTCAGGAAGACCTCACTTCAGAACCATTTTGCAAACCTACGCAAGTCACTGTGCCTCTGCTTGCCTCAGTTTCCTCATTTGTAAAATGGGGATGATAATAATAGCATGTACTCCCTGGGGTTGTTGTGAGGATCAGATGAGATGATGATTATGACCCCTTAGCACATGGTCGGCTGGCACATAGTAAGCTCTATATAAATGTTAGCTATTTTTTTAAAATTTATTTTTAGTTAGTTTTGTGGACTGCATAAATTTTAATTGGTAATTTATTTCTGCTTCCATGGATAATTGTTTTATCATACTAAAGCAACTGGTCCTTAAGAAGCAATGTCATTTCGGGAGGGAATCCTACTTCCCAATGCAAATAGTCTCCACCAGCCAGTTGCTCAGTTTGACAAGCCATGTCTGCTGAGACAAGAAATATAAGCTAGAATTTATTAAATTCTGTCATACAAATCATCAATCAACAAGAAAAGACACAGTCAATTCTAGCTACTTAAATAAGTGGAAAAGGTTTGCAGCTTTATGTCATTTTAAACATAATAAACCACTTGCCTACTTTCCATTATTTTAGACCCTTAATGTATTATATCCTTCATATAGTCATCTGTTATATGCCAAAAGTTATTAAGCAGGCTTACATGAGAAATGGTCACTTCTTACAGAATTTCATTTCAGTTATGGACTTTTGAATTAAATACATAAGCAAGAAAAGGTCTTATGTAAACATAATTCTCAGAGTAGAGTAAGTAGACTTGAAACAAATCTTTTTTCTTATAATGTCCAGTAATAAGATTGCTATAGATATTGAAAGACAGAGCCATTTGCCTGTTTTGACTTTCTCCATTTCCTCTCAAAACCTCCCATCATATATGTAATTGATTAGAAGGCTCACCGAGGCGATTATTGGCTTTAGAAAATTGATTTCTAAATTCCTTTCCAGTGCAACAGTTATATGATTCTGCATAGCAACACCGAGGAAGATATGACTCTAGAGATGTATTTTGGGGTAGAGGAACATACATTTAATCATCTTGACTTGTAAGAATCCCCTAGTTTGATCAGGGGGAAACGGTTTCTTGATTAAAAACAATTATTTCCTTAGACAACATGTGCAAATTCTTTTGTCTTAGAATGGCAGTTTGGCATAATAGTAAGAGCACTGGCTTTTGCATTGAGTACTACCATTAGTACTTCTAAGCTTTATAACATTAGGCAAATCATTGAACTTCTCAGAGATACTGTTGTTTGTCTAGGCCTAAATGACCCAATGTACCATCTCTGTTTTCACAGGATGATTTTACAAGGTTGTCATAAAAAATGCTTTGTAATCATAAAGATGTTGCATGTGTTTGAGCTATAGTAACTATGACATGATAATAGTTACAGTAGTATAATGTGCGTTACAGCCTCATTGCTTACATGGCTTATGTATGGTTTCTGTGTCACTTGTTTTGAAATGCAAATCAGAAGGCTTCTGATTAAATGATACTGCTAAGAATAAATCTTGAAGGTTCTATCAAGTATCTAAATCTATAGATTTCAGCATTACTTCCTTTAATTTATAATAGCCTTGACTAGAAAGTCTGTATCCTTATTAAAAATTAGACCTTTTTATTTGCATCACTTGGACATTTGTGGTTTTGAACTTATTTGACATCAGGACCCAATCATATTTTGCAGAGGAAAATAATGACTGGCAGAGAGCTGATGCTGTTTGGAATAAAATGCAAGAAGAAAATATTATTCCTCGTCAGAAGACATTGAAGTTGTTGGGTGAAATCCTCAGAAATAACAATCAGGACGTTCCATTTGATATGCCCACGGTAATTTGAGGAGAGCAATTTTTCTTTTAAAAAATGTATTTGTGCATTATAGAACTTTGCAGATCTAAATATTATAGATATGTTTTTTATAGACATGATCTTTTTAAAAAATAAACTCAATAATTTTGTTTTTAAGTTGTGGTATGATGACCCACTTGAACCTGATCCTCACCACAGCGCTCTCCCCCTGCCCCCAGAAGCAGTCTTAAAGAAAGAGCTTATGAGTGCATGCCAGAAGAAGAAAAGCGAAGGTAAAGAAATAACTCTCTTCAGCTACATAGCAATACTTTAAATCCTTGCACAAAACACCAACTATCAGCCCCCAAATCTTAGCGATAGTGTCATCACCTTTGTTCTTACAGTTGGCATAGTGGCATTCCTCCCACCTCGTTCAGCTCTCCTGACCTTCTGTGTAGACTGTTGCACACTAGGATACAGGTCTTGACGCCTAATTTGCCCTCTGATCTTTTGGGGTGCTGTGAAAGAAGATTCACTTAGGCTTGCTGAGTAGGTATTTGAGGGGCAGTAAGAGTGAATTATTATTTTGAGGTGACCACAAGAACAGACTTTGAGCTGAAACAAGAATGGTATGCAGGGCCCCTTGTTTTGTAGGGATGATGATGGTTCACTTTTAGACGTACTGAATTTGAGTTGTTCAGAAATATGTAATTGGAAATATCCTGCATCAATTAGATGCTTTAGAATTCAGATTCAGAAAACAGTTCTACAAACTGGGATTCAGGATGTTCTGGTCATGAGAGCTATAGAATTCTCAATGGTGGAGACTATTAAGAGAGAAGAGTAGGCAGGTATATGCACGAGGCCTGAAGGAATAATGTAATTTATTCAGAGGAGGAAGAAGAGGAAGCATTCTTTGTTATAACGGTATTCAGCCAGAGGACTGAGGAGCAGAGATAACCGGATGGTCTTTAGCAAAGAGGACTGCTACCCAGCTGTGGCCAGTTTGGTCCCCTGAGAATTCACTTGAGGCACCAAGTGAGGCCTAAGGCCTAGCCTTAGGGGAAACTTCCATCAAAGTGGAAAGATTTAAATTTACCTTTTTTTCTCCTTTATATTCTTCTGGTTCTGCTTACTTCACTCTCCTTCAATTTAGATGTCCTAATCTTTTCTGAATTCTTCATATTCATTTCTTACAATGTAGTAATATTTCCTTCTTTTCCTGTACCACGTTTGGTTGCCATATTCCCAAGCAACGGGCATCTCTGTTTTTCAGTTCTTTATTATTACAACGAATGTGGCTATGAATATTTTGGGAAGGGGAAGAGAGGATAAGCATTTTTATAAAGCCTGCTACATGCCTGGCACTGTGCTGAGTACTTTCCAAATATTACATCGTTTGGGTGGTTCTGAGACTTTTATTTGACTTTTGGGAGCTAACTTCCTCTCAATAGAATCGCAGGGTAAGAAGGTGCTGTCATTTTAATCACTTTTTTTTCATAACTCCTAATCACTTTCCAAAATGATTAAACCAGTGTATGACCATTTGTTTATGGATATCCTTATTCTTCCACAGCACTTCTATGGTTGACTCCATTTTTTGTCACTTTTGCCAATTTGGGAACTAAAACCTCAGTTTTGATCTGCATCTCTGTTACTGTTAATTTGGAGCAGTCTTTCATGTCATTGCTAAAAATTTGCAGTTATTTTAAGAATCGTTTCTTCATATCCTTTGACCATTTACTTAGCTTGATCGTTCTTAAAAAAATAATTTCAACTATTGTGAAATGTCTTATTAAAAGGAAATATTAAAAAATTAAATTGTTAGGTTTATGTAAACAGCCAATATAAGTTTCATGTGACTACAATAGAGTATAGTATTCTGGGAAGTATATTTTATATAAAAAAATTTTAAACCCTTGTTATCCCAGCCACAGTTAATTTAATAATAATACGCTATTTGAAACTCCATTCTTACAGGCAGAATGGTAGATAATAAGGGTTAATTAATTTTTTAAACTCATTTACCTAGTTTAGTTTTCTCAAATCAATAGTTGCCTTGCACACATAGCAAAAGGAGCAAAAAAAAATTTTGTACCAAATGTAGCTGCTTTGCAACGTGAAATTTTACTATGTGTAGCAATTTGTAGCTTTCACTACTGGAAATTACATTTACATATTATATCCATACAGCAGCAGTCTTTTGAAAAATACATTTAGTACAGACATGATAATTTTTCACCAAAAGGTGGTAATTTTAGTAACTCGGGACTCAGTTTTTTTCTCTTGTTTTTAAAGTTTTACAAGATAGCAAACAATGACTATTCTTATTAATTATTCAAGGTCAATTAAAATATCTTATATTTTCCTTATATAATATACAATTTTACTGAACTTTCATAGGAATTAGCAAATGCCTTAGATACTGAGTTGTAAAATTGAATTTTAAAATTATTTCATGTACTGAAGAATGTACAGTGATATAAAAAATGGCAGTATACAGTTTCATAGTATTTTTTTCTGAAACCTACTATTTTATAAACACTGTCTTCACCTGTGATATATCATGGTTCATAGAGCCATAAGAGAAGCTCAGCAGTAGCTTTTATAATTGTAAGGAAATGATTTGCAATAAAATGATGATATCTCTTGGGAATACAATGTTACAGTATTCTATAAATAATTGTATTGAATACAAAATCTCATTTGTAGAATAAAAAATAAATTTAATAGAGTACTTCAGTAACTGTGTGAGGGAATATCTGTTTTATTTTATTTCAACTTAAAATTTATTACTATAGCCTTCTATGAAATATGATATTTGTCAAATGATTGAAATAAGCTTTATCTTTTCACCTTTTTTGGGAGGGTGGGGAGTAGTGCTCATAATCTACGTCTGGCTAGCTGTAGAATATACAATGTTTTTCACAAATACAGTTTTTCTACAGTAACTTAATAAGAAAAATAATTATAATTATAATAATGTTCATTGAACATTAATTTATATGTTATAGGAGAAATGTAGTTACCTATTTTAGCCCAGTCATTTCCAGATGTTGAAGTAAAATAAAATGTTCAAACCCAGTTTTTAAACTTCCTAGTTATACGTAGCAATGTTTTTACTCTTTGAAATGATAAGTTGTAATGTTTCTGATTTGTTCTTGGACTTGTCTTTACTGCCCTATACTGCCTTTTTTCCAGTAAAGATGACCTGAAAGGCCTATTGAGGAGGTGCCCCATTTTCTCATTCTGGTCAAAGATGTGAGCCTGATCTTGATTGCTGGTTTGAACATATTTAATGGCATTACCCTTTCTGAGCTTGCAAATATATATACTCTCTTAGGAATCCTTCAAATCAGCTTAGATTGTTCTTAAAACATTAGTGTTTAGTTCTGAGTTTGTGTGTGCTTGCTGCTATATTTGATAACAAGAGCCTTACATCTGTTGAAGGCCATATGTGACAGATCAGTTGTGCACCATCTTTACTGTGATGTGTTTGTATACAGTAGAGAGTGGATTATAGTCTCAATTGGATGTTTACAGCTAGGCAATTTTATTTGAGAAAAGTAAGTGACTGAAAAGTGTAGTTACTTCTCTTTGGGTAACATCTTTTCATTCACTGACAGTTATTGTGAACGAGTGAAATAAAACTGTTAATCAGTCAAACAGATGTTGCTTAGTTTACTTGTTAGATATCAGTATATTTGAAAATTGTATGTTTTTGTGTAAGTCCTGTCGTAGCCAAATAATTTGATCTCCCAATTCCAGAATTGTAGGCTACATTCACATTAATACTGTTGTGCTGCAATTCCGACTATTGTAACCACCCACCTATAGATTAAAGATAGCTTTAAAATAGTTCCTTTCCTTCACTCAGACTAAATCATATATCTGTGATTGGGGTTTAATAAATATTAGCAGGGTTTTTGAAACATTGGCTCATCGTAGTGATGGACCTAAATTTGATGGATTATTTTTATACTGACATGGATATATAATTTACTAAGTTATAAAAATCCAATGAGAATAATTTTTTAACAAAAAGAATTCAAGTTTAAATACATCCATTTGGTCTAACTTATATATGTTTTTAATGCAATTTTGTCCTGAAGATTAGGAGAATGAAAAGGATTTGTTTCAAAAAATTTTTTTTCTTTAGGTAAAATCTGAAAACCATTTCTGCCAGTTATTTGAAATTACATTTGTGGATGTTTTTCTTGTTTCCTGTTTCTTTGTAGATGCATATGCTATTTTTCTGGAGGCACAGAAGAAAAATGTTGTGTTTTCTGCACTTGCTTATTCCACAGTCATAAAATTATTGTTGGCTTCTGGTAGTCTTGATGAAGCTTTGAATGTGAAAAACATGTAAGTATATTTGTGATTATGATTGCTCCTTGTTTCTTTTAAATGTCACCAGTTGATTCCCAAGAAAATGCTTAGTTTCCTGTTATCTTACAGACTGAATAATGAGTTACTGCTCAATTATCCTCATGTACACGAGTGATTCCAGGTTAAAAAGTAATTGAAGTTTTAGAACAGTTCTTGTTTCTTTTTCTTATTTATTTCCTTATATAGCATCTGTTTGGAACCTCACTTTTATAACAAAAAAAGAAGTTAAGGAAAGTTGACCAAAGACCATTTCTGACAGCACATGCACCATTCCATACCCATAGTCATCCAGCAGGGTATTGAAAATAAGGAATGCAAGTTTCATCATCTATTCTGAACCCAGAATGGTCCTTGAAAATAACTTGAATTTTGCCATCTTTTCATGTTATTTTTGTTTATGTTATTGAGTTATTCTCCATATTGTTGCTCTGAGTCCACTTCTCACTGCTACTTGGGTTCCTACATGCTAATCTGAATTCATTGTATTTGTTGCTTCTTATGGCAGGATAGCATTTTATTACATTTATAGACCATATTTTACCCAACCACTTCCAGTCTATGGACATCAACTTTGTTACCGATTTTTATTTATTTTTTTTTTGTAAACCCACAAAATATGTATTTGTTATATGGGTCCTTTCTGTCTTTGAACACTTTCAAGTTTATGCCTATCTGTGGGGTCTCTGGTTCAAAGGATATGAACAATTTGATGACTTCTCCCATAATTCCAAAGTGTTTACTAACTACATCAATCTGCATTAATCTTCTTAAAGCCCTTCTAAAAATGAGTAATTCTGTCTTTTGTTGTTTTTTAAGTGCTCACCTTTTTAATAAAAACATTTTTCCTGTAGTGATATATAACTGTGAGTCATGGATTGGTATACTCTCCATTATTGAATATTTATATCTCTTGTATCTTTGCCACTTTGGGTATGAGAAGAAATAGAGTACTTTTAACTGTAATTGAAATTTGCCTAGTTGGCCTTTGATATTTTCTGTTACTTATTTCCAGAAATCAAAATTTTAAAAAAATTAACCATATTCTTTTAGCTTACAAATTTAGGTAGAAAAAAGAGGGAGACACTTTATTCTCTCTTCTTACAGAAATTATGCTTTTACTGATTTAACGTGTCCTAAACTAGTTGACAAGCCTTTATTATCACCAGTATGTTCCAGTCCATGTTAGGCACCAAGAATACGGAGACAAAAGAGTTAACACCACTGCTTTCAGAGAGCTTATGTTCTTTTGGAAGACGTAACACAGACCCAAATAAGAAATGAAAACTTGTAATTATATATATTAAAATACTTAAAGGAAACCTTGTTCTCTCCCATTATGATACATTTGTCTCCTTTTAATTTTTCTGTTTCTGTAGATGAGATGAAAGGATGTCTTGTGTTACAGATAGTAGCTTTTTAATTGAAAGGGATCTCAGAAGCCCTTTAGTTCAACACTCTCCACTCTACTCCTCCACTTTTTTCTCTCTCCCTCCCAGTTTTATAGATGAGCTACTAACACCTGATGATGCTTAGTCATACAGTAAGTAGCTGAGCCAGAACTGGAACTCAGATCCTCTTACAAATCTGGAAGTCATTTCCCTGTAGCATTCTGGCTCAGTGTATATCCTGGGGAGGTTTTATGTGTAGATTTTACAGGGATTTGGACAGCCATGTAGGACTTGACCAAGACAAACAGAAAATACGAATTTTAAACACATATTTAAAACAGGAATTTTAAATATGCATTTGGAATACATTTTCCTTAAATCTACTGAGGCTGAAGCAAAATAAGTGGCTCAAAAATGTTTTTATTAAATAGATATGTTTCACCATTTAAATATAAGGAAGTACATTTTTTTTCCAAAAATAATAAAAAGTAAAAAACTCTTGCCTATTCTCCTCATTTGGTACTTCCTCCGAAATAATGAGAAATGCAAGACCCTGGGAATAATGAAAGATGCATTTTGTCTTAAGAAATGGGAATGACGTGATGAGGTAAAAAGGCTAGAAAAAAATGGCAGGAGACCAGTAGGAAAATATAACATGTAAGAAACAGAGGCTTAGAAATTTGCATTTGTTTTCCAGCTGTGTTAATGCCACCTTGACATGTTGGGTCCCGTGGCAGCTGGTGATGCATGGATAGAACACTGGCCTAGAATTGAGAAGACCTGAGTTCAAATCTAGCCTCGCACTTAACTGGCTTTGTGATGTGATCACATCACTTAACCTCTGTCTGCCTTAGTTTCTTCAAGTATAAAATGGGGAAAAATAACATTACCTATCCCCCAGGGTTGTTATGAGGATCCAGTGAGATAATCAATTGTAAAGCATAGTATTGAAAGCACAGTACCACGTAGTAGGCAGTGTATATACTGATTTCTTGCCCCCCTTCCCAAACCCAAAGAGTTTCAAAGCCTTTTCTTCATCTTTTCCCTGTTGTAATCTTTTGAAAGAGTAATATGGCTCCTGTGTCCTGTTTCCTATGATGTTACCTAAATCACTTGTAGAAAGAGGAAGAAAAGTGCAGGAGAGCTTGAGTAGTTTTTCTCTGAGGTATCCTGCACAGTTAACTAGCCACTGTTGTCTGTATGATAGTTCTAAGCTCAGTCCTCTGATCTTCAGTCTCCCCTTTTTTCTCAGTTTATACCTTGCTGTCCTTCATCTTTATGGAGTTTTATCTCACAGCCATGCAGGACTGACCACTATGGTCTTTGCTGTACTATCCCATCAAGATAAGATGTCAATACCAAGGCCATTCTAATGGCAAGCTATCCCGTCTCCCTCTTTCCTGTGGACCCTTTTCTTTTGCAGTTTTTCCACTGTACTATAGAACTAGATGAGGAAATAATGTGATGAAACAATTCTAGTATAGGTCTTTGAGATTTGCATTTAATTTACATTCTCTACTTAAAAAAAACAAAACAAAACTGAATGAAGAGTCAATAGTCTTTCCTCTTTTCATTTTTGAGCTCTGCAGCCTTGGACAAATTGTTTTATTTCCATCTCTTAAATCAAGGAGTTGGATCAGATCAGTAAAAAGGGAATGTAGATTTTAAAAATTTGGTGATGAAGTAACTTTATTCTGACATGGTTTGACCAAAATGACCTATTGCAGGCTAGTGACAAGATAGCACAGCCCCACAGACAGCATAATCTAGCCCTAATGTCAGCCATGGCACAGTTACTCACAATTCATAAAAGAGCAGTCTGTCGCTATAATTACCTACTTAATGTCACTTGTTCAACCTTAAGAGCAACGATTTTTTTCTTATGAATTAAAAACTCGATCTTTGTTTTTATTATACCTTTGCTATCCTTTAGTGTGCTGTAGCTACAGTTGACCTCTAGTGATAGTTCTTTTAATTTTTTTTCCCACAAGGTTATTTAACCCTTCTAGCCTAGTAATGGAACCCCCGCAATAATAGTAACAGCTACCTTTCAATAATGTAAATGAAGGCAACTTTGTTTTTATTTTTCCTTGTTAAAATTGCTGGTTACAGCCCAGTTATACTCTTTGAATATATAGGGTAGGAAAATGTTTTGTTTTGCTTTTTGCCGAAGTTCCAGTTGTTATACTTTCTATGCATCACAATCAGAATTTCTCTAGTCTAAATTAAATTAAGCATGAGGAAATAATAATGGAATTAAAGCAGCAATGAATAATAAAAATTATAAAATTAGGAGTTTGATAAAAGTTAAGATTGTACTAATAAAAGAACATTGTAGTTTAGGGTTTTTACTGTCATAGTGATATATCTACTCTTTATTAATGTACCCTTCTCCCTTTGAATGTTCTAAGTTATTTTCTCTTGCCTCTACCATCCCTCTCTATTTTTATTTTTAAATAGATGCTGATTAGTAGTAGTAGTAGTAGTACATGTAGTAGATGTAGTAGTAGATGATGACCATAGCCTGGCAATTTTTGTTTTAAAAATAACATTCCATTTTCACAATAGTTTCGTGAGGAATTTCCCTATTCGTTTTATGAAATAAAAGTCTTAATTATTGTGTCTGTCTATCTCTCCCCCCCACCCTTTTTTTTTAAGGCCACATCCATTTCTTTCTGAAATATTTAACTTTTTAAAAAATTTATTTTTATTATAAGCCAGAAAGTCAGCTACAAACTTGAAATCATAAAATCTCTTACATACAGCTTGTTTTCAAAATTGGCATTAAATTTAATATGTTATTACCAAAATTGCCCTGCTTGTCTTTGTCCCCTTTCAGACTTCTGTCTTCTTAAGTGTATTTTTAAATGTTCCTTTGGTGTTCTTTTTTTTTTTTTTTGTATATCATTTTTGTTTTCCCTTGCTACTCAGACCCTGCAACCCAAGAACATGCTTGCTCCTTTCATTGCAACAAAATTATAGTCGAAACAAATGTGTTTTAAGGGTTGTGTCTGAAAATATATCTCTCACCATGTCACCTAGAGCCCTCTTTTCACCAAGAGGTTGAAACCATGTTTTGTCCTCAATCCATCTAAAGTCATGGGTGCTTATTGCATTGCTCAGAGTTCTTGATTCCTTTCAAAGATGTTTTCCTTTACCTTTTAGTCAGTGTAAATTGGTCTCCTAATTCTGCACACTTTATTCTGTTTTACTTAGTACAAGTTTTCCCGGGTTTTGAAGAGACTGTGTTAAGGAGTTATTTTATGGCATTTATCCATTTTAAATGAGTATTAAGAAATTCTCAGTAAGGCCATTCCCATCCAGATCCTTCTTAGACCCCTCCTCCAGTCACCCCTAACTACTTGACTACTCCTAGATCCTTCCCACAATCTTTCTATATATAAGGTCCATCTTGTCTCTATTAAGGTGTTCAACTTCTTATAAGCTAGCCAAGGGCTTAGATTCCTTAAGAGTCTGGCCAATATGACGGATGTTCTAATACACCTTGTCTTGGACTGAAAAAAAAAATTCTCAGTAGGAAATGTTCTAGTGACCAAGCATATATGGAATCCCAGTATTTAGTCATGTTATTGTTTGAAAAAATAGAAGTAACCCTATAGTGTATTGTTTGTTCAGAATATACAAGGGACTTGGATTAGATGGCCTCTAAGAACCTTTCCAGATCTAGACCTGTGATGATGGTGAAATGCTGCATTGCATTTTGGCCATGACCGGTATTCCTTGGGATGAAGCCAGTTTTCATTATTTAGAATAGTGCAAATTTCTCCCATTCACTGTAGTATGTTGTCTAAGCATAGCCCATAGGCAGATTTCCATCATTGTAAATACATGCTCTTCAACATTAGTTATGTCTTTCCTTGTAAGGTTATGAGAAAATATTCCAAATATTCCTTTCTCAGGATAGGTTGTATTTTCATCATTTTTGTAGATGCGTTTATATTAAGGAATGTTCATTTCTTTGGTCTAACTGCTAAAAATGAAGAGTAATGTAGATTTTCCCTCTAAAAAACCAAAATTTTGGATCATAAGTAAATAATTTTCAACAGTTTATGTACCCTGATAAGAATGCCTTTTCACATTGCCACTTTGAATGCTGCTATTTGGCCTTTATTTAGGCTATATAACCAATATAATGCCTCAAAGACCATTCTGTGTTATACATACTATGAATTTTTTGCCAAAGCCTCAGCTCTTTAGAGTCTGGGGAAAAATTGGGAGTGGGGAGCTAGAAGGGTTAAAAAAAAAATTACTATCTTAATTTGAGACTAGAAAAAACTTATATCTCAGTGATATCTAAAGCAAATCTCTGGTTCTTTATAATCTTACTTCCTTTTAGGTAAGTATGCTGTACACAGAGTAAGAAGTTTTTTAGTATTGGAATGATAAAAAAGCTTTTATGGTGGCGACTAATGTTTATTTAATCGTGATAAAGATTGGAGAAAGTAAATCCTTTACTATATGCAATTTATGGTCCCATGCTCGAGTTGTTGACTTGACTTAAAGGCTTTGACAGATGGGACAAAGGGAAAAAAGTCAAACTGAGCAATGGGTGCTTTGGGAGAGATTAAGAGGATTGGTTGGGGGAGTAAGAAAATCCTGCATTCATTGACTGCATTGGGGAACCTCAGAGGCTGAAAGTGACTGAGAGGATAGTCTTGTTGTGGTGTCTTTGGAGGATTTTCTTGGATTGATGAGAATAATTTAGCAATGACCTTGCTTTCCCTACAATCCGCTCAGGCTTAGAAATTCAGGTTCATAGGCTGCTCAGTTGTTTGTCACAAGAACATCCATCAGTGAGTTTTTATCTTGATTTTTGATATGGCAAATGGCAACAATTGCTTTTGTGCTTTTTTTTTTTTTTTTGCCTGTGGAGATTTTTTTTAATCTGGAAATGAACCTTGTAAAGTTATCCCTGGGTATTAAGGCTGTCTAAATTTCATTAGAAATAGTATACTAAAAGCATAAAATTAGTCTATTTTTAAAAACAAGTAGGTCTTAGTGATCAAATATTTCTTTGCTCTTGAGTTAGAAAAGTTTTTTAGCTTAAGGATAACACAAAATTGATATGTCATTTCCATTTTGATGTGGCAAAGGCATTAGTACTACAGCATATTCAGCTTAAAAATTGTATGCATCTACATGACAGAAATTTGAAAATTAATCAACCAAATGATATGGTGTTAGTTCATAATATGCTTTAGTTTATATTTAAAATATACAGTGCTGAAAATAAATGTTTCAATTTTATTACAGAAAGAATAGTTTTACATTTTATAATTATGGTGAACGTAAAATAAAAAGAGGAAAAAGTATCCAGCTTAGGATACAGCAGAACAATGCAGGGCATGCAGTTATTTTAGTCATCTAATATGTCAGCATTCAAGAATCTGAACCGATTGTTTAAAAAAAATCTTGTACTTTGTTTCTTTTGTTGCTCATTTCCAACTTTGTCATCTGTCAGAATGCAAAAAAAAATTATCCTTCTATAACCATTGACAGGATAACACAAAAGCTGTCTCCAGGTCGATATTTTGCAGCAATATTTTTAACATACGAACAGTAGTTTTTATAATTTCACCTTGGTGCTCAACCATTTATTATCGTATCAGAAGCATGTCAGTAATTCCTTTCTAAATGTCTGCTTCTTTTAGTGCTGAGACCCACATCAAGGGCTTCACACTGAACGATGCTGCCAACAGCCTCCTCATCATAACGCAAGTTAGGCGGGATTATTTGAAAGGTATGTCACAATGCTTGACCTTTACGTCACATTAATGCCTCTGCAGATTTTTCTTGTAACGCCCTTCGAATACTTGGATAAAGGAGTCCATTTAGCAAATTACCTGCTTATCAAGAGCCTTTTGTGGTAGCTGAGAGACGTAAATTACTGTACATGCATTTATAATACAGCTTGAATATGAATGTACTTGTCATTTGACCACTTAGTCCAGTTTCCATTCCATTTAACACAAGATGGGTTTTCTTAAGATGAATCACAGCTCTTCAGACATGCAAAATTTGTACTCCAAAACGAGAGAAAGTACAGGCTTTCAAGTGCGTTAAAATTCACAGCACAAGTCATTTTGCTTTGGAAATTAACATACTTTAGAGCATCTGAAACAATTCTCAGCAGTTGTTTCTTGCATATTGTGTTGGTTGTGTGAGATAGCAAATGAGTTAAATTGAGTGTTAAATGTGGATGATTGTGCACTAAATGATTATAATATTGATTTAAAAAACTTAATCTAATACTTTTTTAATAGTTCACAATACCAACAGTAATAAAATGTAGAGTGCTTGTCTCAGGGTTTAGGATTTTTAAATCAGTTTTAGTAAGGGATCTCGGAAATGGTGGTTGGGTTATTGAACTTGTATTGAGTCAAGATGGTGTCCTTTTTTATGGTACTGCTATTTTCTGTTTTTGCAATGTAGTTTTGATTTAGAACTGATGAGGCTTATTTTGCAAGGAGATATGGTCTTCAAAACAAGTATCTCTTAACAGTATCCCTTTTTCTTCCTCCCAGCCACAGTGTTTGCAATTTGACAAAGCTGTGATTACTTACATAGGTTAGAGATCTCCCAGGTTAGATGAAAATGCTCCCGTTAACTGTTTTATTACGTTCTTGTATTTTTCTTTAGTAGTATTAAAATACTTTACCTATGAGTTTTTATAAGGCGGCTTTAGACTCCTGTGTGAAATGCACGCGCAGCCCAACTGTAGTGCTGTAAGGGGGAACTTAGTATATTAGCTATTCATGACTTCATTTATACTTTTAGTTAAGCCCAAATTTGTTTAGAGATTAATTTTTTAAGTTGTTCAATGTTACCACCCTATCATTGATGCCCTTAAAGTCCTTCTCCCCCAGTTCCAGTCTTAATCCTTCCTTAGTCAGGGCAGTCCAGGCTGGCTTTCATCTTTCTGCATGTCATCAGTAAGGAATATTGTATATTAAATGGTGTTGGGGAGATAGTTACGATAAACAATTTTTTTTTATTTCTAGAGCAAGATGAGGTAGAGGACATGAGCAGAGTATAACTTTATGTAAAATTGATCATTTACTCAGAATGTTAAATATTTCAAATGCATCAAAAAATCAAAATGAGACTATATAGGCAAGTTCATTTTTGGTACACACCAGATGGCTACTTCTTTTGACATGAAAACAGAAACTAGAATACTTGAGCTTTACAAAGTTTTTATACAGAATCTGAGTATGGATATGTTGTTTTAGCTGCCTCCTGTCTTTATAATTAGTATATGGTTAGCCATTAATTGTGTGGTGTCTTATATTTGACGTTGTATCATGGATCATTGTCTTCTCCCTCGCTATCAACTATAAGCTCCTTGAGGTCGGGACCATGTCTTTCACTCGTGTACTTTTTTATGCTTCATTTTCCTCCTCTCTTTGCTTCTGGCTAATATTATGGCACAGGGCTGAGCTGATAATTGGTGCTCGATACATAACTTTCTTTCTGTTCTATTTTTAGATTGTCATTACTCATGAAATAGATGTGGATATAAAGAAACAGTGGCAGAAAGCTGGCTCAAATTAGGCAGCTGTCCTTCTCCCCCCCTTTGCTACATTGCTCCTACACTCATTGGCAGCCCCTCCTTCCACAGGCCATATGGTTTACTGCCCTTGGCTATCAACTACCCACATACCCTTTTGGATCTCCCTAAGACAGCTCTTCTGTAACCCTCGTGTAACTTCCATGTCCTCATTCCCCACCCACTGAAAGAAATGAAAACACTTTTGTCTTCTTCGGTAAACACCCTTAGAACTGATTTGATGAGCCAATTTGATCCTCTAGTTAGAGAAATTTTTTAATGCCTGCTGATAATTTAGTGCCCCTTGAAATACCTATTTTATTTTAACCGAGTGCTTTCCTTCATTAATGTGAGAGTTTGCTGGGAAAGGAAGAATGGTTTTGAGAAACATTTTTCCAGAAGTTCCTGAAATCAGTGTAAATTGTTACTTCCAAGTTCACTAAACTCAAAAGGCTCACCATTGCTAGGGGCATGGCTTCATGTTTTGTGAATTTGGGGGAGAATAAGTAAAAGTTCAACTGAAAATTGTAATTTTCATGAGGAAAAAAGTTTTATATATTTGTTGGATTTAATAATGGGCAATGATATACTCAGTGATAGGGCCTATTCCTGGATTCATTATGGCTTAGTGTTCTCTTTGATAAAGTTGCATAAGATATTCCATAAAAATGAGGCTACTGCTTACACAGTTACAATGAAAGCAAAGGAAAAGGTTTTAGTCTAATTCGTTCACTTTAGTTTTCCATAATTTTGTTCTTTTCTAAATAAAATTTTTTTTATTAACTAGTACACATAGGTATAAGAATTGAACACATCTTTCTTGCTATGTTTCTCAACACGGAAATCTGCATAATTTACAGAACAATTTTAATATGTTCCTTTGGCTCCTGCTGTTATCATTAATACTGACAGCATCACAGTTAATGAAGTTTAATAAAAATGGTTATTAGAAGTTTGTAATAATCATATCTTTAAGAACTTAATGGAGTTAGAGTTTATGGAAAAATATTGGGATTGGAAGAATTTGAATGTCGAGTCAAAAGTCCTACGTTCAAATACTGACTCTGCATAGAACAATTAATCTTTGCCCTGGAGAAGCTTATACATAACCTCTCAGGGCCTGTTTCCTCACCTGTAAAGTGAGGGGATAAAATTAAGTGATATTCAAGGGCCCTTCTGGCCCTGAAACCTGTGATTCTTAGGGGCTTTGGGAATTTTCACATTTGTGGCAGTTTGGTAAAAAATAGGCGCTCAATGAAGGTTTATTAGATTGTTGGGTTTTCTACATTTTTTTATATTTCTCCCTTGGACAACAATCTTGGGATTTAATTCATAATTTTAACTTTTGAATTAGAATTTTATTCTATCCCATCATTTGGAGTTAAAAATTTAGAGGAAAAAGCTAGCTTATATTTCCCCTTGTCAGTAATTTTAAAAAAAGCTTTAAAAAAAAGTTTTCACAGTATAGGCAAGCTTTCAGGAATCCATGGTTTACACTTTTTTAAAAAATATTTTAAAAGTAAGGCAAAATGCTTGAAAACACTGAGTTTATGAACTTGTCCTGCTTTTTTTTTCTTTTCTTTTCTGTCTTAGATGCTTTGACTACGTTAAAGACAGCCTTAGATTCTCATCAGGTACCTTCTTCACTCTCGGTTACTCGCCTTGTTCAGGCTTTTGCTTCAAAGGGTGATAAAGAAAGTATACAAGTAATCGAAAAGATGGTAGATGGCCTTCAAGATTCAATTCATCTTTCTCGCATGCTTTTTATCAATAATAATGCCTTTGCAGAAATAAAGAAGTAAGTATTTTCAAATATCATTTAATCTTCTTTTATTGGAAATTGGTGAAGGAAATTACTGTCATCACTATAACTTTCCTTTAAGTTTAATCCTTTTATTATTAATTGGGTCTAGCAACCCTGTAAGTTACATGAGATACTGATGCCTTGTAAGCAGTGAGGAATTGAGGTTTGATGTACTTTTCTTATTTTTACTTCCACTATAAACAATGACAACCATTTGTATTTGAGGACCATACTTCTTAGGCCCTCATTCATGCATATATTAAGCATATCCAGCTATGTTATTCATTCTAACATTTTGTTCTAAAATTGAGTAATTTGGGTGCACAGTTCTTTGCTGTGTCAAATAGCTCTTGAAGTTACCCTGAGAATTCAATAAGTACTTGAGTTTTCATAAATCACAGCAAGCATACTTAATTTACATGTTTTTTTTTAAATTATCTTTCATTTTGGAATTAAATCATTAAATTTAGGGTAATTATTAAAATTAGGGTATGATATCCTTTAAATAATGTTAATTTACCTCTAGTACCTTATCTAACTTTCCTGTGATATGGTATCACAATATGATTTGTATAGTAAAAAAAATTATGGACCTATATATAATCAGAAACGCACAGTCTTACACTCACTTATTTTAACTGGTATTTTTTTCCCCTCTTTATTAGAGTGTCTGAAAATATTTTTCTTTCAGGCTCCAAAAAGCAACACTTCAATACTTCTCATATAATCTCATATAATTAAGTCACTTAAGAGAGGATGCATAACTGGTTGTGATAGGTCCTAGGACCAAAGGAAAAATAAGATGAGTTCAATAGTCCCTGTGCAGGCCAATTTAAATATTACATAGACTGTGGTTTCATATTCATTTTAAAATACAAGTTATAAGAAGTATGGATGCTCTGGTAACTATTTAACTCTAAGGTACCTTGTGGTTAATTACTATTCCTGGTATGTTAATGCTATAAAATGTTTTAAAATTCAGCAAAGATTTCTTTTATAAATAGAATATTAGACAAGTAACTTTTTCCTTTTACCTTACCATAAGTTTTTAAATGTTTGTTCAATTTAACATTAATTTTCATTTTTTGAAATCCTTTGTGCCAAAATATATATTGACTGAATTTTAAGCCACTAAAATTTTTAAAAATGTTTTCACAATAATTCATTTTTATTTACATATAAAGGGAAAATATTCTCCACATTTCAGTTATACCAGATGGCGTTTAGAGTCAAACCTTTATTGACTTCTGAACATGCAGTTCTTAGTGTGTTGAGGGTCTTCAAACCATTGTGTGTTATTCTTTTCATGTTGTAGCGTACCCCCTTGTAGTTTACCATATTTTGTATATGATAGTTAAACCTTCCAAAGAGATGAAAAATTAAAGCCTATGATTTATGAAAATACTTTGAGTTAAACTTTGTTTACTTGAGTATTTCTATTCACATTGCCATTTCTGCATCTAAGACAACGTTTTATAAAGACATCCATCACGTTTCCTTACTATATATGGTAGAGGTCAGAGTATGTTCTCAAAAGAAATCTAGTTGTGTTTATCACTGTTTATTCTTCCACTCAGTAACCAAGAAGATCCACTAGGTTTCTACCCTTTTTTACTATCCACAATGTAATAGCAATGTGTTTTTTTTTAATGTCCTCTTTTCATTGTCTGTATGATGTTACAAACTAAGTCAGCAAAACTTTTCCTTCGCAGCAACAACCCAGATGCCGCAGTCAAATTTCTTGAGGCTTTATTTACTTCTGGGCCTCTGGACACTGATAAGCAGCAGTCGAGTATTGCCTACGTGTTCAGAAAAGTACTAGAAGAGAAGTTGGAACCAGCTACTGAGAAATGTAAGTTAATTACGTTGTGTAGTGCTAAATTTATAAAAATGACTCTTTTATGATTCTAATGAAAACTTTTACTTCCTGTGTTTCAGTGAGTATCATGGCAGAGAGACTGGCCAATCAATTTGCAATTTACAGGCCCGTCACGGATCTGTTTCTCGAGTACATGTATTCAGGCAGGGTGGATGATGCAAAAGCTCTACTGCAGGTAATAGCATCCCAGAGGTGAGGCAGTCCTGCTTTTAGTTTATCCTCGGGCGTATAGAGAGCAGAGCCCAGGAGGAGGGGATCTGATGCTAGGGCCCAGCAGTTGCCGTCTGTGCCCTGGCAGCACAGCCCTGGATGAGAAGCCAGAGTCCTACACTGTGAAGGTTAAAAGGGGCCTCACTGCGCAAGAGAAGAAAGGCTGGCTCTCAGGCACTTAGAAATGTCTGAACACGAGCATTTTCCAGAAATCCTGTGTGAGATCAGTGCCTTGGGGCCTTTGCTCATTTTGATAAAAATCCTTTCACACGATATCACAATCTGTTTTCATTTCTTCCCTTAATTTTACTAATGTTCTAAATACTGTGCATCACTGTAGCAACACAGTTTGCAAACAAAAAGTAGGAAATGTTTGCTTTTCACGTAAAGCCTCTCACTTGAATCCGCAAACGTTCTCGGCACTTTATTCAGGGTTTATTAAGAGTTGAATTTGCTTTCTATTCACTTGTGTGTCACAGACACATTAAATGACAAATGCAGGTCTCTGTGGCCCAGAGCCTCAGTTAAATTAGCAATCTTCAGGGAACGAGACAACCGCATTCATGCCATTTTAACAGCGCTAAATATAAAGCGGCACCAAGTGCAGAATGAACTGTGGGTGATAAGAGCTGCCACCGGCAGTGTACACAAACAGGCACAGACGGGGAGTCTCTTCCCAGCAGGTGGCAGTCAAACAATCACGGGGATGCCGGGGATTGCTGTGTTTGTGTAGACTCCCTGTGTCAAAGTGAGGCCTGTTACCAATTTCTGATAGTAAATACGACTCTGTTCACTTAGGCTTTTGCCAGCTGTTAAGTGTCTTAAGTACGAAAAAAGGAAGGCAACCCTTGCCCACCCATTGGAGCTTTTCTGTGGTCTTTAAGGCCATTTGGCTGTTAAGCGGAAGGAAGGACAGGAAAGGAAAGATATTGATAAACAGTATGCCGTTTGTAATAGAACAGACGGGCCCATTTCTATGTCTGTATCCATGTGCTTAAGCGAGAAATTTTTTCTGATTTTTTTTTAAAGAATGAATTTCTTTTTATTAAAAACAGTAATCTTAGAATCTTTTTCATTTTATATTTTTTCATATTGATAAATAATGTATCTTTAAATGAAAATATCTATCTCATTATATTTTATGTCAAGTGCTCCATAAATTATAAGGTGGTATAACGTGTTTGTAGTTGTTGGCTCTGAGGATAACGTCATGTTAGGCTGGCCCTGTATGATCTATCCATCTGCTTTCATTTAATCTCTGAACCATTTTGGGGTGATAATCTTTAGTGAAGATGAGGCTGTGCAGGCCTTTTGTAAGCCTGTTATGACCCTTGAATCTTGAAGGACTGTTGTTTGTCTCAAGTGCCCCAGGATGACGATCCCCAGCATCAGTGCCAACTCCACCAAGTGCTGCTCGAGCTTACGGCAGCCTCAGGGAGGGCGTGGTTCCCACAAGGCACTGCCCACCCCACATCAGGACCCTTTAACTGTGTCCGCCCCTTGAGTAGAATGAAACTTCAAATGATAAACCCTCTCTTCAGGCCCTTTTACCACTTTGTCAAACAGAGAATGGCCCACTGTAGGTCATTCTTGGATCATGGAAGGAAGAATACCTTATTCAACTGTGCTGAAAACTGCCGCTTATACTGTACATATTCTGTATCCCCCCCAAAGTGTTTTTTATACTATTCCATTTCACATTGACAGTGTAAAGCTTGTAAAAGGCAGTGTGCTTTTAAAAACTTATAAGAATGACATCTATGATGAGTGTAAACTAAAATATTTTCTTGCCATATTTGATTTTACTATAGCTTCTGAGAGGGGATAGACACTTGATTTATCTGGTCTGTCACATAAACTTTTTTTTTTTTTTTGAGTTTAACTTTTGTCTCTTTCTCAAGCACTGGCTGTCTGTTGCAATGAAAGCCTTTTATAAAATAGAGAGATTGAAATCAGTCCTTTTGTATGCATAAGTGTAGGTAATTATACTTTAAAGAGAACTTGCTTTGTACATTTTAATTTTTATAAAGAAACGAGCAGTTATCTCCCTGACACCTTATTAAATGTATAATTAACCTTATGATCCCTAGCTCACTTGTGAATGCTTGGCAGTATAATTGGAGAGGAATAGTGTTTCTTTTTTTCTCTTTCTTTGCAGTCCTAAACCTTATTCTGTGGATGTTGAAGCATTAGTTTAATTTTTTACTGTTCTTTTTAAACAAACTTTATACTTGCAGTGCCAAGGACATCATTTACAAAAGCTTGGCATGGGTTGTACTTGTTTTCTTTTAAAAAATAAATGATCAGCTATTAGGCCTTACTGGTAGTAATAATATATTGCTGTATTATTTTGAACTCTCTTAATTGGAAATATTCACCTTAGTCTGCTTGTTGATGAAGAACCTGCACTTATTGAATCCTGTTTTAATTTTTCTCTTCCCTTTTTAAGAGGTGTGGTGCAATAGCTGAACAAACTCCAGTCCTTTTGGGATTTTTTTTTAAGAACTCTAAGATCCAAGGACAGGTAATATGCTTTACAGGTTACCTCCTCTATATCTTTATTGTGAGTATTAAAATCAAGTTTGGATATGTTGAATTCCAAATTATTGCTTGTCTGTTATAGATGCAAGGACCTTTTGTAAAAGTACTTTTATTCTAAAATGTCTGTTTCTATAAAATTAAAATTTCTAATTGACATTAAGAAATTCTATGAAATAGGAAATGCGATGAAAAGATCAGTATCCCTAATATCTTGGGAGGAGAGAAAGGGAGCCTGTTTTTTTCACTCATGTGAAAATTTTTCTCTTTTTGTTTTTGTTTTTTGTTTTTTTTCCTATTTGAATAGAAACTGTTCTCTAGTACCCTTTTATTTTCTAGGGTATTCCTTTGAGTCCATCTCTGTAGTTGTATTAGCAGCGTAGAGCAGTTCTACTCATTGAGTTTTTTGCTTTTATGGCTATAGATTGAGCTCTAAGAAATAGCCGATGAAAATGTGAATTTAAAACTATGTACCATTTATGTTGTCCTCACTGTGGTGGAGCTATTGACAGGAGCTAAGAAGGGTACAAATAGTGAGTTATGAATATTTGGTGTTCCCAATTATGGTCAAAGCACCTGTGTTCAAATGCCAACTTAACAGTGACTACCTTTGTAACTTTGGGCAAATGTCTTAACCTCCCTGGGCTTCAGTTTCCTTAGCTGTAAAGTGAGAGGTTGGGTTGGGACCCTTAAGGTCTTTTCTCCCGATAGATCTGTGATCCTAGGAGGACACCAGATACATCAGTTTATTTTGGTTTCATGTCATTGTGATCCCGTCTCAGGCTTAAGTGACTGTAAAAACTTCAAACACCCTAAAGACCTAGCGCCTACAGTCTTGTTACTGTAAAATGAGCATTGAAAACCATTATCTGCTCCTACTTGGATTGAGTACATTGTGTGATTTCAACCTGACTTGACAATAATAACATTTTGTTTATGTGATAAAGAAAAAAATGTCCTTCATATTGCCACAAAGCAAGTTCCTCTCATTATCCTAAAGAAGCATTTGAAAGCTGTGACTTATGTGTGAAAATGTAAACTGCATAGGACTTTGATCATCGTTGTTATGTCTTTCTTAGAAAAATGGCCAAATTGAGTTTAAAATATAATAAATTTAAGACACATGTACCCATTCTGCTACTCGAAGTATGTCTCCATCGTGCTATTCTGAAAAACTCCTAATGTACTGTTAGTAAGAGATGGGATAAAAGATACATAGTGACTTAATACATCCTCTGAAAAGTCTCCTCCCCCCCGCTCCCCCCAGGAGTAGCATGGAGATATAGGAAATCATGGAGAGGGCCAGGGCCAGAAAGGGCTACCTAAGGCAAATAAAGGAAATTGCTTTAAGTGGCCTGTACACATTTTCTGCTGTGATTGAGTACGCACATCTTTAAATCATCATTGCTGTCTGTTGTAGAGATGGGGAAAGGGCACAAAACTTTAAAAAGCACATAGCTACTATTATTTGTTCAACCACGTTGGGATAGATGCTTGGACGTATATTTTTGTTATCTACTAAAACTTGGCAGGACATTTGTAACATCATACAATTCAGAAATAAAATGAAAAACACAGTTTTATATACATATATAAAACTGAGTTGTTCACATTTCATCTAAATGTTTTAGGCGTTGCCCTTCCTGCTCTATAACTATTTAACCAAATTCCAATAGGAGCAGAGATTTAGAACTAGAATGACACTCGATGTTATATAATCTAGCCCAGTGTTAGTTGATAAACCAAATTCACCTATCCCATGTATGAAAGCACGTCAGACCTTGAACTTAGGAAGAACTCAACAAAAATTGCATGTGTCTGGGTCTCCTGACTCTGCTGCAGTGTCACCACCTTAAATGTTCAACGTGCCTCACTTTGCAGATGTGTAATCCAAGGCCGAGTGAGTTTAAGTGACTTAGCCAAGGTCATACAGGTAGATACCAAGTAAATAAGGTCAGGATTCAGACCCATGTCTTTCACCTCTAAAGGCCTTTTCCATACAGCACACTGCACTCACTTTTAAAAACTGAACATATATTTAAACAGTTTTAATGTTTGGAAAATAATGAAGTCTAGCATGTATGTAAATGTAGCTGAATTAGCATAATCAGCATTGAGATCTTTTTTTTTAATGATAGTTTCTTTTTTTCCTCCCTACATTATTGAGTCTGCTTGTAATATGAAGAAATGGAAAAGAGAAAGTGGCCTTCCAATTGAGCTGTCTATTCTGTTGTATTTATTACCAAAAAGACTTTCTGAAATAATGGGCAGGTGTCAGTGTTGTAATTTTATGATTCTTTATTTCGAGTTTATGGTAATGGATTTGTTACGTATTTTAATTTTCTAGACACATATTCTGAAATCCTTATTAGAAGTGATTCCTGAGTTAACTGCACATCTTCAAGTCTACAGTTTCCTCATGAGAAGCTATGGTAATATACTAAAATTCACAGGGGGTATATAAGATGTTTGTTGTATATTGTTACGTACATTCAATTTTTAGTTAATGAATCAAATACCAAAACCTCAAACATCAGCCAAGTTATTCAGTTGGTTTTCAAATTTTATTTTGTGATTTGGGGTCTGTTTCCATTATTCAAAAGTTGTATGATCCCTAGAAGAAGACCACATTGGTTCCAAGGCTTTCACTGAACCTGAACCCAGTTTACTTCTCAGTACCTAGTGCCAATCCTGTCTTCATCAGGATCCTTCAGACTAGAATGTAACATGAAATGGGACAACTTGAATCAAAGCACATTTCTGCCTTTAGACTGCTCCTATGCCAAATAACCCACTATCCTGCTTCTCACTTGCCTTGCCCATCCCCTGTGAAATAAGAGCTGCCTTTCAGTTAATGAGTGCTACTCACCATTAACGCTATTCTAAAACTCAGAACTCCTTTATCTTCCTTCCTGGTGTGGAAGGAAAGCTAGTCTAGCTGATGGGACATGTCTGTGCATCTCCCTTCAGAGCTTGGTTTGGTATAGAAAACCTCTTCTGCTTGATTGTTCTTCATAAATAAGAAATTATCATATAACCTTTGAAAACCAGAAGATTAAATTCAATCTCAGTGTTGTTTACCCTTTAAAGTTTGTGGGTTTTGTTTTTGTTTTTGTTTTTTGTTCTGCCTTGTGCATACCTCTGAAAATACATTTCCTGCTGGAGCTGCTAACAAATGTCAGGGATTCCAGGTATCAAGAAGGCACCCTTGTGCCGAGGAACAGATTCTCATGCACTAGTGATGAGGAATGAATGGCTGGCTTGTTGGTATTACTTTTTTCACATTTCATCCAAATGTTTTAATGAGATAGAGAGAAGGTACTGTGTTTTCTGCTTCTCAAATTTCAGAACTCTTTGTAACCATAGTCATAGGATGATAGATTTAGAGCTAGTAGGAACCTCTGATCATATAGTTGATCCCCTGTAATGGTGCAATCTAGGTGAATGGTGAATTGTGCTATTTTTTATGAAGAAAGAGAGGAAACAGCAGATATGGTAAGCAAATTATAAAGCCAGCTCTTGGGTTTTTCGTGTTTTGAGAAGGAGATCATTGTCATGAATGATTCAGAATGGATGATTCCAAAGTCGTTCACCTTCAGTATTTGTACAATGTGTTTGTAGCCTTATATTTCAATATAAGACAGGCAGCAATTATGATCCTAGATTTGGAGGTGGAAGAGACCAAATTGAATCTCTAGTCCAAGGGTGGGGAACCTGTAGCCTCAAGGCCACATGTGGCCCTGTAGATCCTCAAGTGCGGCCCTTTGACTGGATCCAAACTTCATTTGTGAATAAATCCTCTTAATAATTAATTATTTTTATTTTATTATTAATTATTAATAATCCTGTTACTAAAAGGATTTGTTCTGTAAAACTTCAGTCCAAAGGCCGCACCCAAGGACTTAGAAGGCCACAGGTTTCCCACCCCTGCTCTAGTTGGATGCCCTCATTTGCAGATGAAAAGAAACCCGAGGCCTAGAGAAGCCACCCAGCTAGTAAGTGATAGGCAAGATTTAATGGCTGTCTTTACTGAGTCCTCATGGGGAGACAAGAAGAGGATCAGACATGGCCCACTTCTGCAAGGAGCTTATAAGCGAGTTAGAGAAAGACTGATACATGAGAAATATCAAACAGTCCAGTGCAACGAAGGATAAGTTCCCAAATTGTTTGGTATGTTATTGCAGCATTGTACCAATGCAAAGGATCAGGAGGCCAGGGAAGGCTTTGTTTGAACTTTGAAGGGGAATGACTAGGAGCTGGTGTGTGGAAGGTTGAGGGGTTATTCCAGATGATTCAAGATTTGCCCTCTTATTTCCCAAAGAGCCCAGAGTTTTGTGGGGAGGGGGATGGGTTAAGTGCCTGTAGAGCAGAAGGCCTCTTTGCAGTGAATAGAGGAAGATGAAGACAAAGCAAAACAGAGTCTCTCCTTGCAGAGAACTTGAAATTGAAGCTACTTCCTGCTTGGGTACTAGGTTATAAACCTGGCCTTCACGGCCAGGCTGCAGACACATCAGGGATCTGTGCTGTTTCTCCCTGACTGTGTAAACAGCAGCTTGTAAGTCATCATTTTGTGTTTTGTTGTCCTTGTTTGTTGGGGGGGGGGGGGCGGTATATTTAAGCACACTGTTCATTTATCCCTTTTAGGATATGAACTAAATGAACTTAAAAGAAATTAAGAGTTGGGTTTCTAAGAACTATTGAATCTTGGTGTTTCTCTTGTTCAGGCTCCCAGCCTTGACCAAGCACACATGCGGCCGTGCTTAAAGACGCGTACACTATTACTAGCTGTGTGACCTTGGGCGAATCACTTAACCCCAATTGCCTCACCAAAAAAAAAAAAAAGACATGTACACTATCTGGAGAAACAATCCATTGTAGTGTGGGTGTAGCATTGGTCTTTGGTCCATCTTTGTGCTGGGATGGTTTTTCTGTGGCAAACTTGATTTTTGAATGGGTATTTCCAGATTCCTTATAAGCCTAACCTAAGAAATTCTAGATTCACATCCTTCTACAGTGTGTGCATAAATGGATCCAAAATTGCTTTTCCTTGCACATGATGCTTGGGGAAGGAAAAAACAAACAGAAGCATGTTCAAGAAAAGAAGGCTCACTTTGATAATTTCCTTATCTTATTATAAAATATTGAAATTGAACTAGCCAGCCACTGAGGTCCTCTCCAGGGCTAGGTCTGTGATTCTGTGAAAATAGCATACGCCCCAAGTGTTTGCAGGGCATCTGCGCCTGGCTCATCGCAGAGATTTAATGAGCTGTTGTCTTTATATCCCATAGTAATGCCTTTTGTTTAAGAGTAAACATCTATGTACTCTTTGAGCCAGGGTGTGTGGCGGTGAGAGCCAGTGAGGGCTTTCATGGACGGTGTTCCCAGTGAGAACATTTCCCCGATCAGTGCAGAAAAGCCTCTGAGCCAGTCCCCCGGGCGTAGAGAGGTTGCCAAGGACCGCTGAGCTTCCGTCAGTCAGTAAGCAGTTTGTAAGTAGGGCCAAGCACCACACTGAAGAGAAAAGGCGAAGGCAGCCCCTGCCTTCAAAGTGCTTACTTTCTAATGAGAGAAACACGGTAAACATAAAGAGGCACGGTGGCTGTGATGGACTTAACAGAGTGGAAACTTCCTTAATAGCCAGGACCTCTCTCTGTCCTCTTTTCCTTTCCATGAGAGCCTTTCTCTCATGTTCCATGCGTGTAAGACTATTATTATTATACAAAAGACCTTCAGGTGTAGTATATTTGGTTTTTTCTCCGTTAGACTAACCTGTACTAAATGAAATGTGTAGTGTGTTGTGTGTTTGTGTTACATAGTAGTTTTGATTTAAACTCTTTTGAAAAATGTTAAGCATCTATTCATTTATTTGTGAAGATTTTCATAAGTTATTTTTTTAAGGACTTCAAGTTTCCTATTGATAATTTTTTTTCTTCAGGATTGGACAGAGATGTAGTTTCTGCAAGAGCCCTATATGAGGAAATGAAAGCAAAGAATATAGAAATGAACAATGTATTTCTAAAACAGTATGCTACTTTGTTGAAGGATGCTGGTGAGCCTGTCCCTTTCACCGAACCCCCTGTGAGTATTTCCTAATTAAGGAAAAATACCTCTACAGATTTATAAATGTACTGTATTAATAAAAAAAAATCAAATATTTAATTACATGAGGATTAGATCTCTGTGAAGAGCCCTCAGTGGAACTGATATTTAAGATATTGAGTGTTACAGGCACTGTATAATCATGCATTGGATTTGACTTGTGGGAGAAGAAAATCTTCTGGGGCTTATTGTGTTTAAAATACAAGATTTTTATCAGTTATGCATCTGTAGGTGTTAGTTTGTCAAATGTTCTTGGGGCAGTTATCCCTTTATTTCTACCTTAAATAGAATTTTATGTTATTTCAGTAGCCAGCCAAATAGGTTGTGTTGTTAGTAATTACTTGTTTGATTGTAAATATGAATTGTTTGATATTTTTAAAATGAGAGCAATTTCCCTAGGTGGAGGGAATGGTAGAACAGACATAAGCATCACTTCTCCTTGGGCCTAAGTGTGAGGGTGAACATCACTTTCACAATGGAAGGATACCTTCCTGATTCCCTTCATACAGCCCCAGTTGACAGGGCACCCTCCCTGTTAGCGAAAACTTAGCATCGAGAAAGAGGTAGTAGGCAAGGGACCAGTGACCAAAAAACTGCTCCCTTTTCACCTTCTCTGTTGACCAGAACAGATTGAAGTCTGAGAAAGGTATTGAATTTCAGGGAGGTTTCCCAGTATTTTCTGTACCTAGGTAGTCTTAGCTCTCTCTCTTTCTCTCTGTCTCCCTTCCCCCTGAGAGAGTGTGTGTGTATGAACACACACGAAGTGTTATATATGCAAGTACCTCATATCATTCCAACAGTAAAATTAAAAACATACTAAATAAGATTAGTATCCTTTTATTGTTTTTCCCCCCTCCACTGATTACTCTTCTTTCTCTTTCTCAAATACCTGCCTACCTACTTACCACCTAATCCTGGCACCAGTAGAAAAGACTAAGATGAGGTGGGAATGGTGGTACACTGGTACATGAATGCCTCCCTTCCCTGGCCTGACTGCCCTTATTGGGGGGCAGGAATCTCCCAAATTATCAGATTACCCTTATGATTCAGACTTAATAATTGTGCTGATCAGGCTTGGACAGTGAAAGAACAACTAAACATAGTAAGATAATAATGAAACTTAACAGTTGGTGGTAACTCATGGCCCCAAGGGTCTTAACGACTGAATTGCCAGTATCAAGCTTAGTTTTAAAGTTTAGATGTTCATCCCCTTTGGGGTTTTGTTGATTTTTTTTTTCCTTTCTCCCCTTTGCTTAACAGGAAAGCTTCAAATTCTACCTAGAGCAGTTGAAGAAAGAAGAGGTACAAGCTCCTTCATGAGGTGGTGGGATTACGCATTGCTGAGCTTTTATTAATTCTGTGATGGAAACATTGTTTTAAAATGTGTTTGTCAGGGAAAAAAATGGGAAACTAATTTTGTTTATGTACTTTTATTTACTGAATCTACCATGGGTTCAATACGTGTCAATTGTATTAATAATAAATTCAACATGTTTAACTCCATTCTTTTTCTTTATTAACTGTTTATTTCAATGAATGGTTATTACAACATTTTCTTTGAAGTTTCTCTACTCTAAAACTGAAAGATCCTGTAGTCTTCAAAAATTTGAGTATTACAACTCCCTACCTACATTTCATGAAAACATGAATTCCTTTAAATAATTAGTCCTTTCTACTATGCCCCCATCACCCTCAAAGGACAAAAAATAAATAAATAATAAAGCAAAATAAATGCTTTCATCATAAACACGCATAGTTCAGTATGGTCCACATTGGCCATGCCTGGAAAAGTACATCTCATTGCATTTTGAGATCATCCCCCCTGAGAAAGGAGACGAGGTTTCTTTCATCTTCTAAACTCATTGGGGTTGATCAGTTTCTAAAGTCTTTTAAAGTTGTTCTATAATGTGATTGTCATCATTTATGTTGTTACTCGTTCTGCTCATTTGGTAGTAGTTTGTAGACATTTTTCCAGTTTCCTGTGAATCTGTATTTTGACATTTCTTATGGCATTTTTTCTTAAGAAGAAATATCTTAAGGAAGGAAAAGGAGGGGAAGAAAATAAACATTTAGTGCCTTTTGAGTGCTAGGGGCTTTAAAAACATTACTTCATTTGCTCCTTCTAACAACCCTGCAAGGTATAGATGCTGTTATCTCCATTTTACAGCTGAGGAAACTAAGGCAGATCAGTTAAGGCAAGAATCCTTGTCTAGGATCACACATCTAGCAAGTGTTGGGGGATGGATTTGAACTGAGTCTTGCTAACTGCAGGCCAAGCACTCTATCCACCGTGCTGCCAGATGATGTCTTTCTTTGTCTGATGGCGATTGTAGGGTTTTTGGAGGATGGACCTGTGCTTTTACTGGTATTGAACACTTCTGGTATAAATACACTTTCTACTAGGAGAAATGATAGCTCAGATGCAACTTGGCGTCTTGAGAGTTGCCTCAGGCACTGATAGATTGAGTGATTTCTTTTTAGTTACACAGCTGGTATGTGTCATAAGCAGGACTTGAGCCTAAGTCTTCCTCTAAATGGTTTATGTCTCCTGGTTTTTATTCCAGAACAATATAGATCTCTCATAATTGTTCTTTGTTTCCGTTTGGGACTGAAGTAAAAAGTTTGGTCCCATGAGCCACACATGAAAATAATCATAATGATACCATATAGGGTCACACAGACCTCAAAACCAGCTGCAAACCTATGGTCCTCTAAGACTCCCTTTGATCCACAGGACACTATAGTGTTTGGTGTGCCAACAGGCATTAATAGCCTTCCTTTCCAGATGAGGAAGCTGAGGCCCAGAAGATCATGGCAGAACAAAGCTACTCTTTCCCCCCCCTCCCCCCCATGCAGGGGTTCCCAGGCAGTCCCAGCTCTCCACCATCACTCCAGGCAGGCTCCCTGTTTTGTAGTCACTCTTTATGACTGACCAATACCTACTTTTCACGTATTTCCACATAAAGGAAGAAAGAACTGTCTATATATTAACTGAATTTTAATGTTAAAAGTCTTTCCTGAGTTTAATCTCTTGACCAGTAATAGAATAAAAAACAATTCATTGTCTTTATTGTGGGAAGTTAATTGCAAAAAAGTTGAAAATGTTTTTCTCTTAGCTTACTCCTTTTAGTGATTCCCCTTTTGGGGAGCTTCTTGTCATTTTTATTCTTTTTTCCCCTGGGATTAGTAATTGTCCTCTGTTTTGGCTTCATCTGTTTATCCCAAGAATTCCGATTTGTGAAGGGGGAGAAAAGAAATGTTTTTCAGGCTCTTCATTGTGCATTAGGTAAACTTGGTACCTACAGATTGAAGGGAAGAAGAGGGGCTTTGCATTCCTCTGAGGTGGGATCGGCCAACATTCACCCATTTGGACAACAGTTGTGATTTGACTTTCTCTTTGGAGAGATGTAATCATAAAGAATTGTGGGATGGGCCAGACCCCAGAGGCAGTTCCTGGCAATGATCTGATTCATGCATATCCCCTGAGTGTCCAGTCTTTGCAGTTTTGTATCAACTTACAACGCTATAGTTTCCCCTGAAAAGTCAGTTTGTGGTTGGGGCTTTTGGGGGGGGGGGGGGCTGGGGATCAATTATAGTACTTTATATCATAGAGGTATTACATTCCCATAAATTCACCAATTGCATACTGTTAGCTAAGCTAGAATGAATTTAAATTTAAGATTCCAGAAAAATGCAAAATATCTTCACAGAGCACATCTTAAAGTATATTTTCTGAGGTAAGTTTTAGGAAAAGGCAAAAATATTCTTGTAGAAAAGCATTGTGTCAGGATAAGCTTTGAGTTAGGAAAGTGCTTTCAAAGAAATGGTGGATTCTTGTGTTGGAGCTTAAGGAGAATTTCTCACTGTTAATATTGTGAATAAATAGTGCATATCAAAAACCAAGGAGCAACTTTATTTTTGTTTTACCCATAATGGGGGAAGTATTTGCTAAGAGCCCCTTCATGTATTAACATAACCCCCAACAAAAGAATCTGAGCTTCAACAATCACTACAGGACTGATGTCTACTATGTTGTTCCTTTTCTGGTGCTTTTGATGCAAGGAGGGAAATGTATTTTAAAGACATCAAAATGCTTTCAAAGCATTCATCTCTGGGAGGAGGAAACAAAAATCCCCCAAGTTATATCTAGATGGAGAAGATGAACTTATTGAATCTTATGATTTAGTTAAAATTAGGAGGTACTATTATATATAATAATCCTGTATATCAAGAAGAATAATTAAAGTAGACATTTATACTTAAAAAGCATCCTCAATGCACTGATCATATTTATGAACATTATACCATTGGTTGGAGCAAGTAACCCATCCTTGGGTAGAGATGAGTGGGTTCAGGATATCATTTGTATCACTATCCAAAACAAAGGCCCTAACAGATGGTTTGCAGCCCAAAAGAATTAAGTTGTTTTTCCTGGGATTTTTCAAGGCCTAGCTTCTATTGCAAGAGTGACTAGGGTTAGAGACCATACTATAATTTATGCCGGGTCGTAACATACTCCCTGAATCTATGTACCCTAAAAGGTTTTATACACAATTACACCTATACCAGGTGACTTCCAGTGTCCTGACAAGCAGTGTATTATAAAGGGATTCTGTTCAGTTTAATCCAATAACTTAATGGGAATCACCAGGCAGTAGGGGTTGGTTTGGCTGGTTAATGCAAAAATAACTCATGAAAGACTACTATGGAAGGGTTGTGAGCATTATCTATGAAGCATTATCTGGCCCTAGTGATGAAATCACTCAGCTTTCGAACACTTGATTTGTTCTGGTGGTTAAGGCAGTCACCAAGTTTCATAACCTAGATTCTTATATGTTAAATGAACTCTTAGAAAATGGAAGTGTGCAATCTTCAGTTACACTCTACTATTCAAGCCTACAATAGGCATGCATGGCAGTTGGACCCTCTCACACGTCTGATTACAGTTTTCATATTTATATATTGGTGTCTTTCTGACAGACCAATAATCCCATAAATTCAGCAAGTGAAAACAACATCCCAAAGTGTATGTTGAACTGGTAGCTGCAGGGGGTATGAAAATTATGGTAATTTTTAGCTTCTCTATTGTTAGTCATGCACATGAGCGTTTCCAATAGAAATGTATCATGCTTTCAGCACTGAGCATATTACAAAGCCCACATAATGCAGTCCTGGTACAAATATACGAAATGGTTGCATTATCAAACACAATATAGTCACTTAGCCTTTTTTTTTTTTGACGGAGGAAAGGAATAACCTGATTTGAAGAGAGCTACAGTATTTGACCAAATCAAGCCATTCCATAAGTACAATGTGTATCGGCCTTTCCCAGTAGGAAGCCATCCTCAGAAGGAGGCAGTAAACCTCCTTTTAGCCGCATGTTTGGCAAACCAGAGAATTAGTCATTGTGTTGTTCGTTGGGGTTGTGTGATAGTGCACTGAGGGTCACATCCAACACCCCCCACATCCTTTCAAGGACTGTTCTATTCTCCTGTAAGTTGTATTTCTGTTTCTCCCTGTCTTATGTTCCTAATCTTGGGTTTATGTTCACTTATCATTTCCCATAATTGAAAATGTTGCTGCTATCTCTGGGCCTCGGTTTCCTCTTCTGAAAAGTGGAGAGTCCTGGCTAGATGACTTTTAAGAGCCCTTTCAGCTTTGAATCAATGTATTGTCTATAAGGTTGCTAATTGGGATTTAAAACCAGCCTACTACACTGCAGGCCTGGCTGAATGGCCTCCTGCCTTCTAGAGGAAGACTAATGCAGCTAGCTAGGAGGGAATAATAAGAGCTCGTACTTCTAGAGCACTTTAAGATTTATAAAGCGATTTCTCCACAATATTCCTGAAAATGGAGTAGCATAAAATTGGACTCTGCTTCTCCTCCCCCCTCCCATTTACAGATGAGGGAGCTGGTGTGTGTGCGGGGGGGTGTGCGTGTGCGCACGCACGCGCGCACCTACTCACTGTATATAACTTGCCAGCCAGAGAATAGCAGAGCCAGGGGGCAATTGGAAGCCAGGATCACGAACCTTATTGTGCAATACAAACCCAATTTAAAATGTATTCCTAGTACGAGCTGTACTTGCTTAATGGGGGAACCAACAAAAATAAATGATTTTGTAGTTTCAGCAAGAGTCTCTTAAAAACAGCTTTGTGAAATAGGGAAAAGGTACAGTTTTGCAACTTGATGGCATTCATACAAAATGAACTAAAACATAAATGGCCTTGTACAGAAAAGCTGAGCAGTGTTAGCACCAGCAGCCTTTAACGGAATTGATTTTTTTTTAATATTTCAACCTACCACTTAAATATTATTGCTTTAATTAATAGTTGTTAACACTGGGAACTGTTGTTCTTTGGTTCTCTGGTAAAAATGAAAGTGCGTTCATTGTCTCAGAGCACTGGGTTTGGTGCATGTCTGCTATTTGCACACCAGGGCTGACTCTGGCTGGATGCGGATGCTTTCTGATTCTGGCGGACAGGGGCAGTCATTTCGTCTCTGTTTGGCTTGTTTACATAGGCTACACATGCTCACGTAGTCAGACACTGTTTGTGAGAAGGTTCAAAATGTTTATCTCAGCAACAAAAGATGGCTGCTTTATTGTCTGGTTGACCCGGTACAGCATCCTTTTAGACTTACTGATGCATAGGTAGCAAGTCGCCTCTCCAGGTCACACTTGATAGCTCACGAAATGCTGGCTATGATTTTGCCATACTGCCCGTTTTTCTCAGTCAGATTTTGCTGACAGCTTAGGCCCAGGAAAGTCAAGCTCTAAACAAAAAAAAAAAAATAGAGCTCTAAGCTGCTGCTATCAGAATGACTAATTCAAGACCCAATGGAACATCAGCACCAGGTTCCGTGGTAACGTGTGTTAGGTAAATTTAAGTATGTTTTAAATACCATTGCTGCTACTACCAAAATCATGGCAGCCGTTAGAAAAAGTATAAGGAAAAAGAACAGCGTGGAGTTAGTGCCCAGACACTGGTAGCATCCTTAAGGAAGGCAGGAGATTGTCTTGGAGGTACAGTGCAGGAAGGACATAGAAAACTGCTATCTCTGGGCCTCGAGCCAGACCTGGAGCACCAGCACCTACCTGCTCATGATGGTCACTGACAAAACCGACCTTGGGCATATTTTTTTTTCATTTTTAGGCAATTGGGGTTAAGTGACTTGCCCAGGGTCACACAACTAGTAAGTGGTCAAGTGTTTGGTCTGAGGCCAGATTTGAACTCAGGTCCTCCTGACTTCAGGGCCGGTGCTCTATCCACTGTGCCACCTACCTGCCCCCCATTTTTTTTTTTAGGCAGTTGAGGTTAAGTGACTTGCCTAGGGTCACACAGCTAGTGTCATGTGTTTGGTCTGAAACCAGATTTGAACTCAGGTCCTCCTGACTTCAGAGCTGGTGCTCTATCCACTGTGCCATCGAGCTGCCCAGGGCATATTTTTTTCACAGCTTCAGTTTTTTCATTTGGAAAATGTGGGAATTACACTAGATAGTCTAAGATCCCTTCCAGCTCTGACATTCTGTGATTCTAAGAGGGCACAGACTTGGGAAAGTGATTTTCCACCCCCACCCCATACACACCTGCAGATTAACTTTGCAGGGTGTGGTAAGAATTCAGTTTGAAGATATGTCTTAGGAAATTTGCACTAGGCACACCCACCAGTTCATGCTTCCATATTCAGCAAAGTGGGAACCAAGTGGGACATTTTCACGTGACTACCCTTTTCTGTGTGTAATCCCTTTATATACTGCTTATAAATTGCTCACTTGATCACAACCACCCTGGTTGGTAGGTACTATTAAAATCCCCATTTTATAGATGCCAAGGCAAACTGAGGCTGGATTTGAATTCAGGTCTTGCTTATTCCAAGCCTAGAACTCCATCCTTCACTGGACCACTTAGCTGCCTACATACTTGTTTGTGTTCAGGGACTTCATATTTATCTGGCATTGTTGGGGAATAAGGTGTTCCACATAAGTAAAATGGAATTGCCCATGGCAGGGGTGGGGGAATCCTACAATGTATTATAGGATCACAGATATTTAGAAATGGACATAGATCAGAATCTACCTCCTCATTTGTAAACATGCCCAGAGTGGGAAGGGACTTGCCCAAGGGCAAACCCAAAGTAGCAGAATCAGGATTTGAACCCATATTCTTTGATTCCAAAGCCAGCACTCTTCGTTTGTAAGCTCTAACCCAAAGCCCTTATACAGGACTTGGTGGCATGGGCTTAGCTGCCACCTTTGCTATATACATATTCTTTTACCTACATCCTTCAGTTAAATCACTGGGAGACTATTACCCCTCTCAGGTCACAGCTTTTCAGCGATACGTTTTGTAAGATTTTCTTTAACCTGAAGATTATTTCTAGGGGGAAAACCCTACGTATGCATAATATCTTTTTTTCTAGGTTTCCACTTGACCCTATCTTATGTGTCAAAATAATAGGAGGAACCTATGCAGATGTAATTTGTCCATGTCTTGTACCTATATAAATACATGGGCCCAGAGGAAAATAAAGCTAATTTTGTAAGCTCCATCAAACAGACACATTGATGCTCTAATAAACAGCAGGATATCAGTCCAAAGACTTGAAATTGACTTTCAACTGTCTTTATTCTGCTGCCATCCTGTGGCTTGCAAGTACCACTGCATCATCTGATGATCTGGAGGATGAGGATCAGTGCTTTGGATGGATGAGTCTCTTGACTGCTCTGCATCCAGTAGGAATCTTTACGAAAAGACTTCTCAGTGGAGAGAAGAGTTAGTGGCATAACTCAAGTCTACACCATAACCTGCAGCACATTCCAGGCATTCAACCTTTTATCACCAATCTTGGCTTGATTTCTGCTTGATAAACCGTAAGGACAAATAGTAGAAGACAATGAAGACGATACTAATGCCAGTAATTACAGCATAGCTAGCATACAATGGGTGTGAATTCAGATCCAGAGCATCAACTATCTGTGGTTAAAAACAGAAATGTTATTGCAATCATCTTTCTTTTTAAAGCAAAACCATTTTTTTCACTTTGTTTTTAAAAGAAATTAAAATACTGTGTATCACTCACACGTTCTCCTTTTATTGGGATGGTAATGTTTCCAACCTGCATCATGTAAGTGAGTCCATTAAATTGAATCTGCATTAATCCTTCATAACACCAACGGAGACAGGATGCTTTGGAAATCCAAGCTGGTACTGAGAATGAAAAATAAATGATTAGACTTGAAATGCACTTCCCTAGAGATTTTTAAGGCCAGAACAAAATCCCACCAGGAAAGTAGATCAATAAACACTTTGTGGGTTCCCCCCACTGGTCAAATTAGTCATTTTGGTGGCAGTGAGAAAACTGAGTGAAGAAACGTGGGAAAGCCCTCTTGGTGCAAGTGGGAAAATCCATCAATACTTGTTCCTTAAAGCAGAACCTGTAAAAGTGGCAAACTCATGATTTCATCTAGAGCTGGAAGGAACCACAGAAATCATGAGGAACCTGAGACCAGAGAAGTTTGTCATTGCCTGAGATTCCACAGGCAGTGAGTGGCCGAACAATTGGAGTATGAGTCCTCATAGGCTCCCTATGTCCTCCCACACAGTGATGGAAAACGATCCCCATTTGTTTGGATTACAATCCATACTACCAGCCTGGGGATCAAAGTACAAGGTAGTTCGAAGTCCCTCTGTTTTGAGAGGGGAGACCATGGTTGCTGCCTTACCTGTCCATAGGTTGTCTAGGCTTATTATGAAGCCCCCTGCTAGGTAAAAAGAGTTGAACAGAGCATTGACCATGAAGTAGGACAGGTGGAGAGTTGGCAGTGAGGTCGCGCACCACAGCGCCATGGTACGATTGCAGTAGACCACAAGCCACATCAGCAAGAAGCTCAGCATGAAGTGTTCTGGCTCCGGCCGCAGGTTTGCTAGCCAATAGATCGGAATCCCATAAATGACCACATAAGTACAGTGCTCTGGAATCTCTCCTAAAACCTGATAAGAGAAAGGACTGTGGGTTTAAAACAGTGTGGATCCTCTTGGTCTTTAGGGAGGAAAAAAAAAAAAATTAGAGGAAACAATTCACCAGGATTTACAAGAGTAAAATAGGCTCGTTCTTACATCGTTTTATAGTATGAGATTCTGAGCCATAAAGTGAAGAGGCTTCCTGTTCACTCTCAAAACCTGTAGCTATCCAAACTTTACCAATTTGGACATTTCCTAGCTAGTTGACCCTAGGCAAGTCACAAACCTCTTTTGCCTCAGTTTCCTCAACTGTAAATGGGGGATAATAATAGCACCCACCTCATAGGATAGGTGTGAGGATCAAATGAGATATTTCTAATAGCACTTATCACAATGTGGTATACAGTAGGTTTTATATAAATGCTTATTCCTTTCCCTTTCTTTCCTTTCCATTTGTGATCCTTCAACCTTTCCTTGGAAGATCCCTCCACTGCTCCTTTTAGCCCCGCCTCTGGTCATTTACTCCCGGAATTTCTGTTTTAAGGAAGCACCCCGGCCAGTTGTGTTCACTTCCCCCTCTCCAGCCTCTGCTCCTAACTCCCCAGACATCTTTTTCCAACTCATCTCCAAAGAGGTGGTCTTCCTCTTGCTCTTCAGCTTCTTTCATTGGTTGTCTTCCACTATTAAAACGTATGCTCCTTGAAAGGGCAGGAGCTGTCTGTCTTTCTGTTTGTATTTGTGCTCCCAACACTTAACACAGGGCCCAGCACGGAATGAGCAAATACTTTTTCACTTGTTGACTTAGAGCCTGGGCTAAAATTCATCTTTGCCCCCTCGAATGTAAGCTCCTTGAAGGACAGGGGCTGTGTTTTTTGTTTTCTTTGTATCCCTACCAGCTCATCAACACCTGGTGCCATAGTAAATGGCTTGTGGAATTGAGTGAACGTTGCCTCTAAGTAAATGAATTAGTAAAAGGTCGAGTGGGAAGTCTGCATTTCAAGCATTTTAAAAAGCATTTCCTTTTATATATACACATGTAGTATGATTGCAGTGTCAGCCAGAGGCCAGTATGGCCCTGTTCATAGCTTTTCAAAATCGGATTGCACATTTTTCTTATCCATCTAAATGACATTTCTGCCAGGTCACACGGGTAACCCATTTCCAGTAAAACCAATTCATCAAGCATCTGCTATGCTTGTAGTTTCTCTCACAATTCAATTCAATCCAATGAGCATTCCAACACCATTCTCTGTCAGGCACTGTGCAAAAGAAAGTCTGCCTTCAGAGCTTATGCTCTACTGGGAGAATAGAATGATACAAATGAAAATGATAAAAACAATATTAATTAGAAAAAAAAAGTCTTCTAGTTTAGGCAGGTCTTCTCCCTTCTCCTTACCCTTCAGTCAGTTCAAGTTAAGAAAGTTTTACTATATAGCCTTTAAAAAAAAAAAAGAAAAGAAAAGAAACGCCCCACTCTGCAAAGACTCCTTTTTTGGGCCATCCTTTCTGTAGCTGCTGAAAATTCAATTCCAGGAGGATACAAGGTCCTTGATGACAGGAGCTGTTTCATTTCTGTCTTTGTATCCCCAGTACTTAGCACAACACCTTACTCATAGTAGATCTTTGGATGCTTGCTGGATTTAATTGAATTGTGAGAGACAATACTTCTCCAAAGTGTACAATAGGTTATAATATATTCTTTTTGCTATTTGGTTCCATGTATTTTTGTCCTAATAACATTAATATAATTTCTATATAATTTAATATTGAGGCAACTAAGTGGTACCAGGCCTAGAATCAGGAAGAGTCCTAAATTCAATTCTGGCCTCAGATACTAGTTGTGTGACCCTGGGCAAGTCACTTAACCATGTTTGCCTCAGTTTCCCCATCCGCAAAATGAGCTAGAGAAGGAAATGACAAACCACTCTAGTATCGTTGCCAAGAAAACCCCAAATGTGAGACACAACTGAAACAACTGAAAAACACAACAATATGATCCAGGCATTAATCCAGCCCACTTCATATGCAGGCGGACACACCTATATGCCTAGAAATGGGTTACCTTAGCAAAGAAATATGGACCAGCAGAATACATTCCATCTTCAAGTTCATTATAAAGCATTGCCCTTTCAGAGTGACCTAAAGGAAGAAGAAAAATGAAGTACATATAGAATGAAGTGTTCAAAGTTACTAATATTTATTGGTGTCTCCGGAAATAACCTTTAATACAACTAAAATAGGATCCACTCTGACTACTAAATCTCCAACTTCCTTCAAATCCCATCTAAAATCCCATCTTTTATTAGAAGCTTTCCCTGACCCCCTCCTAATTCCTGTGCCTTTCCTCTGTTAATTATTTCCTATTTATCCTGTATAGAACTTGTTATGTATGTATTTGTTTCCATGTTGTCTCCCTCATTAGAATGTAAACTCCATGAGGGCAGGGACTGTCTTTTGGCTCTTTTTGTATCCCTAGCGCTTAGCACAGTGCCTGGCACATAGTAGGTGCTTAATAAATTTCACTGATTGCTGTATACATATTATATTCATTTTATAATGTGTATAAGATATATATGTATATATACATTGTGTTTAATCTATAATGTGTGTGTATATATATGCATGTTGTATATATATATGTTCTAGAATATATATGGATACATTATACATCATATATATACATATAATGTTATCTTCCCCACAGAATGTATATATGTGTTGTATATTATCCCCAAAGAATGTCCATATAATATATGATATATAATGTATATCACATACACATATACACACAGAATGTAAGCTCTTGGAAGCTTAGGAAGGATTAATTGTTCCTTTCCTTTGTATCTCCAACACTGTCCATCACAAAGTAGATGTTTAATAAATATTTTCAATTGATTGATTTTCCAAATAAAGAAACTGAGGTCTATGGCAGGGAAGTCAATACTTTGCTCCATTTCACACATCTGTTTATTCAGAATCATTCGAGCATCCAAGTTTCCTGACTTTCTGCTGCATTACCCTGTATATATAGCTAACAGTTATTTTGGTGGCCTTGAGCCAAATTGTGTTTGTTTATGGAATGGAGAGCTCACTGTGTAAGGGGCTGATCTAGCCAAACTAGCCAGGTGACTGCTCCCTGAACAGAATAACTCCCATCTCTGAGGTTTTGCCCAACCCCTGCAGGCCTCTAGCTGCCCCTCTGGGCTCTGAGCCTGCCTCGCCTTAACTCTTACAATTTATCACTTCTTTCATGGCCCAGCTCCCCTGCCTCCTCTCCCCAAAGCCTTTCCTTGTCCCTGTCAGTCCTTTTTCCCTTCTCAGATGATCAGTCTTAACCTGTTATATCTCCCAAATAGAATGTGAGTTGCTTTAAGGAAGAAACTATTTCTGGTTTGGTCTTTGTAAACCCTATCACTCAGCACAGTGCCCTGCGTACGGTGAGTACTTAATGGATGGTGGAATTGATTTGAACACTCATCTATTGTGTAATGACCAGGAGAGGCTTTTGACCAGGGAAATGTCCAATCCAATTGGGGAAAAACTAAGTTACAGACTTTTTAAAAAATGCAACTCATTTACCTTTTGAGTATAACCCTTATTTTGAGCATAAAACAATGACTTCTCTGTTTGACTTTTAAAGCCCTTCACAACTCATCCCCAACTTAACTTTCAAGTTAGTAAGTATTGCCCAGAAAATGCCCAAGTCCTAGTAAAATGTAAGCTCCATGTGGTTAGGGACTGTTTTTTTCTTCTTTGTACACAGTACATTGCACATAGTAGCTGTTTCAGAATTAAATTAAAAGCCTGCTTCAAGGAAAGAAGTTATTGTAGGCTATTTATGCCCCTTGTAATTGCTATTCAGTTACTTAGTGAACCTCATCTTTCTTTATAAGTCCAAGAAAGGTATACTTCTAGCCAGCCCAGTCCAAAGTGTCACAGATACTGAACCCAGTAAATTCCAAATGAATGACATTTTCCCATCTTTGAGCTATTTTCAGGATTTAGCGATAGTCAGAACTAACATGGCACTTACATTTTGCAACAACATGCAGAATCACTGGGAAGGGAACCAGAGACCCAATCAGGAACAGGAGGGCAGCCATGTCCATAAAGGAGCGCTGGATTTCTCCATGGCCATAATACAGAAATGCAATTATCATGGACATCAGAAGGGCCTCTAACCCATTGATCAGCAACGTTGGCAGGTCCCTGAAGTCATTGGAAATCTGTCGGCTTAAGAAGCATGACACCAAATTAGCAGCAGCCGGGAGTGATCACCTTCCCCCCAGTGACCTGACAGAGAGCATCCTGCCTCTCATGTGCTGATCAGGGGTTGTTTTGTGTTATTATAGTTATTTATCTTAAGTTAGCAAGCATTTATTAAGCACCTACTATATGCAACACACGCTTCTAGGCACTGCGGATATAAAGACAAAATAGTCACGCCTCCAATGAGCTTGCATTCTGACGGGGGGGAATGCAGCATGTATCTTAGTTCCTTTCTAGACCGGAAGCTCCAAGAGAGCAGGTATTACATGTAATTATTATCTAAGATTAATACCTCTCCCATAGCTCAGGACAGTGCTCTGCACACAGTAGTTCCTTAATGAATATTTGTTGAGTTGAAATGAATTACTTTCAGGAGAACTCCACTTTCTTCAGAAACACAAGCTAGATGGGCCTACTGTTGTTCAGTGTGGGACCACAATTATCTACCGCTAGAACTCACCTCTGGGCACAGTGCCTGGCACATACAGGTGCTTAAAAATTGTTTATTGACTGGCTACCATCAAAATGCTTAAATGCAGTTTTCCTCTTAAAATGAACTTCAGAGGTCTTTGAATTACCGAATTAGAATGATGAACTGTTGCATTGATCCTGGTAGCTGGTGGTAAGAAGGTGATGATGAGTTAATGGTCTTTTCTGAAATGATGTGAGACCTGTCAGAAAGCAGAGAGCAGGGCCAGGGTCTTTGTTTCCAGCAACTGCCTCCAACAAGAAAGTCAGGGGCCCTTCTCTGCCAGACGCTCGCCTTACCATGTTTCCTCCGACACATTCAGCACACTTTCCCCTTCGGCAGCTCTCCACAAGAAGTCATCAAAGTCTTGAACCTTCTCCAGAAACAAGGCAGCGAGGGACTTGACCTTCTCTCTGGTGGCCATCTCTCGTTGCCTATCCTTTCTGTCAATGCTGATCAAATCCACTGTAAGAAATGTGGCTATCATGGCCTACAGGCTAAAGAGTCAACAGATATCAAGTCTACACACACACACACACACACACACACACACACACACACACACAGAGAGTTAGACCCCAACACCGGCCCTGGAGTCAGGAGGACTTAACTTCAAATCCAGCCTCAGACACCTGCTAGCTGTGTGACCCTGGGAAAGTCACTTAATCCCAACTGCCTCAAAAAAATAAAAATAAAAGAGACCCTCAAATGAACTGGTTACGATAGTTATATTTGTGTTGTCTGTGTAGATAAGGAGCTAACAACCAGCAGGGTGTGGTGGAAAGACAACTGGGCATTGTCAGAGGCAAGACTCTAACTCACATCCTTCTGACTCCAAGTCATGAGCTCTATGCCCTGTGCCTGATAATAGCATTGCCTTTTTCTAAGAGTTATGAGAAATGTTTTTCTAAATCTTGAAACACTATATGTGACTTAAAATAATATCTGACATTTATATAATACTTTATGTTTTGGAGGAAATCGGGGTTAAGTGACTTGCCCAGGATCACACAGCTAGTAAGTGTCTGAGGCCAGATTTGAACTCAGTCCTCCTGACTCCTGGGCTGGTGCTCTATCCATTGTGCCATTTAGCTGTCTCTTATGTAAACTTTAAAGTTCATAAAGTGTTTTACATCAATTATCTCATTTAATCTTCATTAACAGCCATGTGAGGTAGGTGCTGTTTTTATTCCCATTTTATTGACAAGGAAACTGAGGTCAATAGCGGTTAAGTGACTTGCCTAGAGTAATACAGCTAGAGTCAGAGGCAAGATTTGAACCCAAGGCCTCCTGACTCAAGATATATTAGACCACATTGCCTTTATTATCATTAATAATAAACCATTTTGAAGATAGGGAGTATGGAGAAGTTGATTTATTCAAAATAATGAAGTCAATAAGCAACTTTGTGGATAAAACCTAGATGTCTTATTACCTTCTTGATATATAATACTACTACCATTATATTATTATATAATAGATTATATGTCAATATTGTATATTACATAATATATAGAATGTGTTAATATTATATATTATAATATTATATACATATAAGAACAATAAATTGCTTCTATGTAGCATCAGTTGACCTTCACAACAACCCTGTGAGGAAGGTATTATTATTTTCCCCATTTTACAGATGAGAAAACCAAGGCTGAGAACAGTGAAGTGATTTGCCCATGGTGGGTCATATAGTTAGTAAGGGTCTGAGGCAGGATTTGAACTCAGGTCTTCCTGACGCCAAGGAACTATTCCTCCGCCAAACTATTCCTCTCTCCTAGCTTTCCTCGTATTGTAGAACCCAACTCAGTACCCCTTCCTCTCCCAAATCCCTGCTCCTACTCCAAGTAGCTCTATGATAGGCACGTACTCAGTCCTTGAATTCAATCAATCCATCAACAAGCATTAATTAAGGACTGACTTTGTGCCAGACACTCTGCTAGGTCCTGGGGACATAAATACAGAGAATGAACCGATCCCTACTGGAAAGCAGCTTTCATTCTAATGAGGAAGACATATACATATGTAAATATATAAAGCATAAAGAAAATTAATACAAATGTATGTATAGTCTTTAAATAAAAGGTAGCAAGAGAGGGAGGGAAGGCACTAGCTATTGGGGAGGATTAGGAAAAGATTCACATAGAATACGGCACTCAAGCTACCTTTTTTTTTTTTGAGGCACTCAAGGTTAAGTGACTTGCCCAGGGTCACACAGCTAGTAAGTGTCAAGTATTTAAGGCTGGATTTGAACTCAGGTCCTTCTGATTCCAGGGCCAGAGCTCTATCCAATGTGCCACCTAGCTGCCCAACATTCAAGCCGCATCTTAAAGGAAGAGAAGGACTCCATGGGGAAGATGGAAGGAAGGCGTATTCCAAGTCCATAGGATGGCCAATGCATTGGAGGTAGGAGATAATGGGAGAGAAGATCAATTTGGCTGGGCCAAAGAATGCAGGAAGGGGAATAATGTTTAATGAGGTTGCAAAGATAGTTTGGGGCCAGGTTATAAAGGGTTTTAAAAGTTAGACAGAGGAATTTGTATTTTATCCTGGATGTACTAGGAAGCTACTGGTGTTGATTGAGAAGGGGAGTTACATGGTCAGATCTGCCTTCGTGGCAAATCGCTTTAGTGTTCATGTGTAGGATGGGCCAGAGTGGAGAGTGACGTGAGGTAGAGAGACCAGTTAGGAGGCTGTAAAAAGAACCTAGGTGATGAGGGCCTGAGCCAAGATGGTCCCAGTGTGAGAACAGGGGTCAGATGGAAAAGATGTGAGGGTAGAAATGGCAACATTTGGCACTGATTGGGGGGACAGAGAGTGAGGAGCCCAGCACAAGCCACCCTTTACTAGGGATTAGGTTCTCTTGGCTCCTATAGACCCCTACCAGATATACAGTAAGCCATATTCCTCTTATCACAAGTTCTTGCTAGACTTTTGCCTCCCCTTGGGATGACTTTTCCTACAACATCACAAGGGCATTGCTACAGATTTCGGTCCCTTCCACCCCAGAACATCAAATCATCCACAGAGTATGGGGTCTCTGTCCTGACTGCCCCCTATGCACCTACCAGTTGACAGGGGTTTTGATTTCTCCTGTAATAAAGAATTTGGGGTCCAGGGTCCACCACATGGGTGATTGGGCCCCCAATTCAGGACCTTCTGTGAGGTTCTCTAGGGCAGAGGGTCTTAAGCTTTCTAGTGTCATGGGCCTCTGTGGCAAAAGTCTGATGAAGCCTTTGGGCCTCTTCTCAGAATAATGTTTCTAACAGCATAAAATAAAGTTCATAGGATAAATAATAAAGGAAGCAATTATATCAAAATAGAACTATCAAATTATTAAAAATTATAAGTGCATGAACCACAGGTTACAAAGCCCTCACCTAGGGCAATGGGAGGCAATTCACAACTGGCTTCCATGGATCCTTCCTTTAAACGTCCCTTTGCTCCATAACGTTAAATCTCTCACGTAGTCATGGCCTGTAAGACTTTGTCTAAACCCTAGCACCGACTGGGCTTTCCATCTGGCCAACAGGAAATCAAAATCCAGACAAAGTTTTCTAACTAAGGCGTCTGAAAAGAATATCATCTCATATGCAAATGGCTGTCTGGGCACATACTTTGTGACAATAATATCAAGAACTAACCTTTATATAGCACTGACTATGTGCCAGGCACTGTGCTAAACGCTTTCCAATTTTTATTTCATAGGATTCTCACAACAGCCCTGGGAAGTGGGTGCTATTATTATTCTCACTTTACAGATGAGAAAACTGAGACAAACAGAGGTAAAGTGACTTGCCCAGGGTCACACAGTTACTAAGTGTCCAGGACCATAGTTGAACTCAGGTCTTCCTGATACCAGGCCCGGTGCACTATCCACTGCTCCACAGCTTTGTAAATGTGCATCAGCAGTTAGCATTTGCTCACCATTAAACCTTTCCCAAAAAGCTCAAGATTCCATGGCCCGATTGGTGGAATCCATGGGCAGATACCTCTGCTGTCTCTAAGTGCCAAATTCCAGTCAGTTGTCCTAGCTGCTCAGATACTCCAAAACCTGAGGGAGCCACATGGAGGCAAAGCCCACTCATAGCATCATGAAGCTTTGGCAAAGACTTCACAGATTATTAGCCCAGGCTATAGGAGATAGAGTTGTTTTGGTGCATACGGAAGTGAAAATCCACCTCCTCTAGTGGAAATAGCCCTAGGCCAGGAGTTCAGGAGATGTGGGTCCTAGTCTCTATCCAGCTAGTGGTCAGCTTTGTGATTTTGGCAATTCAAACCTCTAAGCCCCAGTTTCCACATTTGCAAAACTGGGAGGAGGGGGAAGTTGGACAGAATGATCTGTCAATGTTCTCAATCTATGACCCTGGGTCAAGATGAGTCATAAAATCCCAACTTAGGAGTCCTTCCTTCAGTATGCATTTCAACTGTTTTTCATGTGATGGAGTTGCAAGGCCCCCTGCCCTTCCTGTTTACCCTCATCTGTCCACACTATCACTCAGTAAAGATTTCTTAAGTGCCTACTATGTGCTCTGGGGATACACAAAGAGGCAAAAAAACCCAGTCCCTGCCCTCAAGGAGCTTACAGTCTAATGGAGGGGACAACATGCAAACAAATATACACAAAGCAAGCCAAATACAGGATAAACAGGCAATAACTAACAGCAAAATAATTACCAGAGGGATGATACTAGAATGAATGTTTGTCAATGCTCCTCCTCAAATGCAGGACCCAGAATCAAGCAGAGCAGTCCACGTGTGGTCTGACCAGTGTAGGCTTGACCAGCAGCCATACTCTCATACGTCTTGACAAACTCACCATGGAGTTCATGTCCTCATTATTTTCTTCTGCTTTGATTAACTTCCCTCTACCACCTTCTCTCCCTCCATTTTCTCCTCTACCCCCTTCCTATCTTCCCACTTCTATTACTTTCCCACATTCTATTACTTTGCTTAAGCAAGGATAATGCTCAAGAAAATACTATAAAATGGTTCATTGGTTCAGGACCTGGACTTATTTCATTGATATCAAAAACGCTCATGAGAAGACCGGTCGGCACCTGAGAGGTTAAGATATTGGCCCAGAGTCACACAGCCCATAGGGGTGATTAGTGGGACTTGAAATCCTAGCCAAGTTGGTTTCCAGGCTAGCTTGCCAGCCACTACATCAAACAGTCTCTCATATGATGGGTATTCTAAAAAGTGGTGGGTGAAGAGAGTTTTTTCTTCAGGAAAACATTGCAGAATTAAGCAGCCACACTCTCAGTACAGCCCAGGACCCTCCAGGCTCCTCAGCATTCAGGCGTTTGGGGATAAAGAGGCTCCTTCTGTATCTGACTGTCAAAGCTACTGGATGCATCTGATTCCTAACCCCAGACCAAGGATCACACCAGATCGGGTTGATTCAGGCTTGTATGCTGGATTGTATGCTCTGTCTCCTTCATCTCTGGGTATATTAACAAAACACGTGATAGAAAAAAAAAGCGCAGAAATTGGACGTAGGGCATCGAACTGCTGGCATCGTTGTAATTTACACTAAGCTCTCATGTCCAAGAGCTAAGTCCATTAAGACTGCCTCCTTGCTTAGTTGTCCAGACACCAAACTGGTTAAGATCTCCCTCCCTTCTGCGCTTCTGGCAAAGAATGCTCCTCTTCCACAGAGCACACCCTACTACTGCTGCCTACCACACCCCATACTTCCCTCCACATGCACATACACATGCACACATAGATACACATACACACACACATAGATACACACAGACACATAGATACACACACATGCACACATAGATACACACATAGACACACACATGCACACATAGATACACACATAGATACACATACACCTGCACACATAGATACACACACATAGATACACACATACACATGCATAGATACACATACACACACATAGATACACACACATAGATATACACACATAGATACACACATAGATACACATACATACACACAGATACACATACACACACATAGATACACACACATAGATACACACACATAGATACACACATGCACACATAGATACACACACATAGATACACACATACACATGCACACATAGATACACACGCACACATAGATACACACATAGATACACACATACACATGCACACATAGATACACACATAGATACACACATACACATACATAGATACACATACACACAGATACACACACAGATACACACACATAGATACACACACATAGATACACATACACACATAGATACATATATACACACATAGATACACATACACACACATAGATACACGCACACACATAGATACACACATAGATACACACATGCACACATAGATACACACACATAGATACACACACATAGATACACACACATAGATACACATACACACACACACATAGATACACACACACACACATAGATACACATACACACATATACACTGCATCAACAGTGTAGCAGGGAAGAAAGAGCGTTAGATTTGGACTCATAGAGTCTGGGAGCAGCCAGGTGCTACTGTAGAGCACCAGGTCTGGAGGGGCGAAGACTTGAGTTTAAATCCAGCCTCGGTGACCCTGGGCAAATCACTTCACCCTGTTTGCCTCAGTTTCCTCATCTGTAAAATGGGCTGGAGAAGGAAATGGCAAACCACCCCAGCCCCTTTGCCAAGAAAACCCCAAATAGGGTCACAAAGAGTCAAACACAACGGAAACAACTGAACAACAACAAAAACGACACGGAGTCAGGGGATCTGGATTTGAATCCCAACTCTGCTATTTGTTAGTTATGTGACCTTGGGCAAATCTCTCCATCTCATCAGGACTCATTTTCCTCACCTTTGTAAAATGAGGGTGTTGGACAAAATGCCCTCTAAGACCCTTTCCGGCTCTAAACCCATGACTGGAGCCTGATCCTATGAGCAAGAAGGAATGAGGTGGGCCCGCTCCACGTCACCCCGCGCCTGTGCCAAATAATGGAACTCTCTGGAAGCCGCAGCTCCCGGCGCTCTGACAGACGTCCAGGTCATGCATGGCCTAGTCTGGGCACCTTGCATCGGGAGCACCTCTGAGCGCCACGGAGCCAGCCACCAGTTGGCTAGGTCCTAACTCACCCATGATGGCAGACCCCATCGTTGCTTTGGATGGGAATGGTGGGGGTCCTTGGAGACTGGATCACCCTGACCTCCTATGAGCATGCTGAGCTTCCCGCTCTTCCCTGTGACCCATCAGCATAGCATCTTCCCATCCCCTTGTCTCTCAGCTCTGTCAGAGAGAACCTCAGAAGGCAGTTTGCCTTTGAAGATCCATGGGCCTATTTATAGACCCGCCACCTTACCTCCCCTCAGTGTCACACTCCTGCCTTCCGAAGCTCTGTTCAGAAAGACACTTGGTGCTGATGGGTGAAACTGTTTTCCCACTGAGGTTTATCCTACAGCCAAGATGCTCAGAGGATGCCCCTGCCTCAGTACCCCTCTGTGGTGGCTCCAACCCAGATTTCTGGTTCTGCCATCAAAGGACAATTGTGAGATTACACAGTTAGACCTCTCTCATCTCAACTCCCAAAGAAAAGTTGTCTCTCGGTAGGAATTCAGACACCTGGGGAAAACTGGAGATGTGGGAAGAGGGGAAGGTTTGTGGTTCACCACAAGTCCCAAAGCTGCCCTGTAACTGGGCTTTCACATCCCCCACCCGGGAGAAGCAATGCTTGTGTCTCTGAATGCCGTATGGCCCTAAAAATCAAGCCCCTTTTCTATGAGAAGTCCTACAGCTAGTGAAGCATCTCCCCTACCCAATAGCTCCATGTCCTGTCCCTCCAGCACTAAAGCTCTTCACAATCTGGACTTTTCCTTTCTTTCCCTGTCTTCTTACACTTCATTGCCCTCTTTCCACTCTACAATCCAGTCATATTGGATATCTGTTCCACACATGAGGCACTCCATTCCCTGACTGCGCCTTTGTATTCACCATCTCTTGTGCCTGGAATGCTCCCCCCTCTTCAGCTTTACCTCTTGAACTTCCCTGGCTTCCTTCAAGACTCACCCCAAATCCCACCCTCTGCAAAAGACCTTTCCCACCCACCCCCAATTATCAGTATATTCCCTCTGAGATTGCTTCCCAGTTATATTGTATATACCTTGCGTAACTTAGTAAGTTTTGTGTTTGTCTCCTCCATTAGAATGTAAGCTGCTTGAGTACAGGAACTGTTTTTGCCTTTCTTTGTATCCCCAGCACTTAGCACAATGCCTGACGCTTAGTAAGTGCTTAATAAAATGCTTAATGACTGCCTCTCCAAAGGCAGAGTTTGGCCAGAGGCCTGGACTTCAGATCTTCACTGTTCCTCTGCCCAGATTCAGCCTCTCTCCCACAGACCCCATTTCTGCCTCTCCTTTATCCTGGGACCTACCCACAAGGACCTTCTTCTTCCTCTCTTGTGGGGAGCATCATTTCAGAGAAACAATGTACCCTGCCTCTAGTTATGGCTCTGATCTCAACCTTGCTTTAATAGCCCATTATGATAAAATTTTCCGAAACCTTCCTGGAACCTTCCATCAGCCTGTATATCACCTTTCATGGTAACAATATCCATGAGTTTATCTAAATAGAATTTGGAGCAGGCCTGTCATTTGTCCCAAGAATATCTCTTTTCAGGTTTTAAGAACCCCACCTCCAACCCCTCCCAGCTTAAGAATCTGGAATTTAGTAAGCAAATCAATGTTTAGCTATACGTCACCATTATCCTATAGCCTTCAAGATTTTTCTGAGGCTTCATGATGTAGAGAAAAGAACAGCCACTTTGTAGACATGAAATCTGGATCCAAGTTCATGTTACTCAAGGGAAAAATCACTTAACCTTTCTAAACATTGACTTTCTCATCTGTAAAATAGGAATGATATTTGTAGTACCTGCCTCATAGCAAGCTGTGAAATGTTCATGAATAGTTCAGCTGGTGTTTTCTGCACTGTTAGGATGGGGAAGAGAAATGCTGGCTGACCATTCCAGATGAGGTACCCACATCACCTCAATCTGAAGGCTTTTGTTGACTCACCATAGAAATCTGCAGGATTGCTATACCTGGGACAGGGGTAGCCGATTTCTGTGAAATACTTCACCATGTCCCGAGCTGCTCCTGAGTAGATGGTGGTCCCAGAGGTCATCAGGAGGACCAAATCAAACAACTTGAAGATATCTGAGCGTGGCTGATGAAGCGATATCAGTACTAATCTGTTGCCTTTCGCCAGCCTGGATAAAGTTTTCACAAGGTTATGGGATGTGAAGCTGTCTAAGCCTGATGTAGGCTCATCCAATATTAAGATTCCTGCCAAGTAAAAAGACCACAACAATCCGCTAGTACCAGTGATTTAAGCATGACCATATAGAATGAAGTTCTTGGGTAAGCCATGTTTCTGCAACTATTCCTGGGTCCTGCTCCTCACTGAACCATTTTCCTTGAAATGAGAAAACCTTCCCGCCTCCATACCTTTATCCCACCCATCCCCATTTTAATGTCTTAAAAGCTTATCAATCCTTCAAATGCCTTTTCCTCCATGAAGCCCTCCTTGATTCATCCCAACTGGAAAAGATCTCTCCCTCTTATAAACTCACATTGTAGCTTATTTGTACCCCAGTTATATACTTTTTGTATTATTCTATTTTGCATTATAGATATTTTCGTACATTGTAAGCTCCTTGAGGCCAGTTGTCTTATCTATTTTGTATCCCTCCCTTGTGACTATGTTTTGCTTTAAAAAAAATTTAAAAGTAGAATGAATGAAGGAAACAGATTAGGAAGACAGAAAAAAAGCATAATTAAAAACCCCCCAGGTTAGGCAGGACCTTAGAGAGGAATAGTTCCCAGCCAGAAATTCCTCCCCTTCCTTCCTACCTATATAAATTAGAGCAAATCACAATTCAGGCATGGCACAGTGCTAGGCACACAACAAAGATCTGACTAATTCCCAGCTATCAAGCATGACTATTGCTAAACTATTTTAAAGATAAACGTATCCTAAATTTAGTAATCTCCATAAATAGGCATGTGAGCTCCTTTCTCCATACATAATCCCCACCTCTACTCCACCCCACATAAAACACACTCCATAAGAAAATTCACAGTACATTTCTGTAGGGAGATAGTGTGGGTTTGCACTGACCTGAATACAGCTCAAAAGCCAAGAGTCCTGGTTCGGTTGGTAGTGGAGGTGGTGTTAGTGACAGATATACATAACAAAGGCAGGAATATGGGCCTAGAAAGTGTAGTTACCGTCTTCTCTTAGCTTTTGTTTTTACTTAACTTCATTTTTCCAGCCAAGGAGGATTTGGGGAGACAAGCAGCCTTAATTGTTCTTACCCATTGGTGGCTCTCGTTGGAACAACAGTCTTGTTTGGGACAGAGTCTTCAAAATGGGTGTCAGTCAGTACACTGGATGTCCATCAGAGGTTAAATAGGAGTTACAAGGAATTTCCAAATCTAAATCTAATTTCTAAATTTCTAAGTCTAGTTGCATGAAACAAGCACCAGACACTGGCAGTCAAAAAATTAGACTTAATCCTAGTCTGCAGCTCTTTGGTTGGTTTTTTATTTCTTTCTTTTCTTTTTCTTTTTTTTTCCTTTTCTTCCTTTTTTTTTTTTGGCTACTCTTATTTAGATATGGTGGCTCATAGTCTTGGCAATGGACTAAACCCATTTGTTTTTTTTTTTGTTGTTATTATTTTGTATGTTGTTGTTGTTAGCTTACAGTCACCAGGGCTTCACTTTGATGATGACTTCACTTCTTGAACTTCTATTACATTCCTGCTCAACTCAAGCCATGCTTATAGAGCAATACAGGGGTGTGCTGGTAAATGTTTAACAAGAATGCTCTGGGGGAAAAAATGTAAGTACTCATACATCTTTAAGTTTAATCTTCATTATTAACATTTTCTTAAGTCTAGACAATCAGCAAAACAATAAATCAACCCTGATTTGTAATGGTTGCTGATTTCTGAGGTATAAATGCTCACACTGAAAATTCATTCCAAAAAACCCCCCTCAAAAGCCAGTAAGAGCTGGCTCCAGCAACCCCTGCATGTATCTCCTCCTTTTATGCTGTCTATAATGTACTCTAGTTGAGTGTTTTCTTTCTGTGTGTGTGTGTGTGTGTGTGTGTGAGTGTGTGTGTGTGTGTGTGTGTGCCCCCTCCATTGGTGGTGTGTTAGCTTGAGGAGGGAGATACCTCATATATGCCCAGGTTTTTATGTCTCTTTATCTGCTTTGTTCTTTTATTAAATATCATTTGTTTTCAACCACTGTATCCTCTCTCTAGTTAGTAACAACAACAAAAATATCTAAGTTTATATAGTGCTTTAAGGTTTGCAAAGTGCTGTTCTCCCTTTGGGATCACATTTCTGCTCTTTACTGTGCATGCCCCCTTTCCTAATGGTGTCATCTCTTTGCTGGGGATCATCTAGTCTGCTGAGTTCTCTCATTGCTGAGCTGCATTTGTTACCTTCTTGTGGGCTTCAGCTCTTTAGGGCTACCTACTGGCTCTGCTCCTATCACCTAAAATGTAGTGACTAGAAAGCCTCTGCCTGACTAAGGCTGGCTAATAGATCTTTAGTCCATTGCCAAGACTATGAGCCACCATATCTAAATAATTAAAGAATACACATTGGTGTGGGGCTGGTGAGCTGTGGTTTTTGAGTAGATGTAGATTCACAGAGTGCCTCAAACCTGAGAGTCCACATATAAGAGGAGATGCTACAGGTGCTACATTTCTATTCCCAGGCCTCTAGCTAATATTTCAAAAAAGGTTTCCAGTTTCTATCCTAACTCTTCTCTCACTGTTTCTGAATTAGTAAATTCCTACCCTCTCTGAACCACTTGTGAAGTTCCATAGAATAATTTACTCAGTTTAGGTCCTTGAATATCTTGCTTTCCAGCAATACTAAACTCCCTTGATTCATTTTAGGATTGGGCCCTTGTGGATATTTCTTCATTCATTAATCTAGTAATTCATTCATTCATTAAACAAACATTAAGACCCTGTAGAGGATATAGAAAGAACAAGTCTTTTCCCTCATGGAGTTTACAATCTAATAAGAGAGACTATGCAAACATGAACACACATATACACATATATTACATATTATACACATGTATACATGCATGTGCATACGTGTATGTATCATTTCTTATTAGATTGTAAGCTCCGTGAGGGAAAGGATCATACCTTATTCTTAATATATATGTATGCATATATGTGTGCATAAATATATGTATATATGTGGGTATATTTGTGTATATATGTGTGTTTATATACACATACACATATATACAAGAGAGTAAATGTGACCTGAGAGAGGTACATGCAAAGCACTCTGGGAATTCAGAGAAGGGAGAGATCATTTCCTGCTAAGGATATCCAAGACAATGTGATATTATAGAGCACTGGACTGGGAGTCAGAAGATTTAAGCCTCACCTTGACCTTGAGTAAATTACTTGACCTTCCTTCAGGAAGGTTTCCTCATCTGTAAAATAGGCACAATAATACCTGTTCTCATGCTGATGCAAGATTATGTTGAAAAAAATCAAAACAAATGTAAAAATATTGGTAAACTCTAATGCTATGCAAATGTGAAATATTATTATTATTTATTATTATTAACAATAATAATATATCATGACAGAATTGAACTAAGATTTGAAAAATGGGTAGGAATTAGCCAGGAAGAGTGAGGAGAGAGGGGGAGGACATTCCAAATGGAAGGAAAAGCATGGGCAAAAGACATGCAGGTAGGAAGCTAGAGGTGGGAGAGGTCTATGATAGAACTGAAGTTGCATTTGAAGAAGATTAAACTTACAGCTGTGTGTCTTATACAGCAGAGATTGAAAGACCAGAGGCAAGAGGCAGCTAGATGGTTTACTGGCAAATCGAGTCTCAGACACTTACTAACTTGCTGGCTTACTAGCTTACTTGCCCCTGGGCAAGTCATTTAACCTCTGACTTAATTCTTTGAAGAAGAAAATGGCAAACTACTCCAGTGTCTTTGCCAAGAAGACCCCATGGACCATACTGCATGGTCCATGGGATCATGAAGATTGGGACACAACTGAGCAACAGACCAGAGGCCAAGAGACCGGTTAGGAGATGTATTACAGTAGTCCAGGCAAGAGATGATGAGGACTTGAACTGGGATGTAGGCAGTGGTGAAAGAATAGAGTAAACAGAAGCAAGAACTCTTGCTAAAGGAAGATCAATAGAATTTGACATCTTGACTGGATGTGGGAGGCAAAGAACAAAGATTGAGATTGAGTAAATGGGAGAAGGGAAGTCTTTGAACAAAAACACTTATTCTTGGACAGGAAACGGGAAATTGGGGGAAAGTGAAAGGTAGAGTTTTTGATTTGCTGAGTTTAAGGTGCCAGCCAGACATACTGGTGGAATTTGTTGGAAATGTGTCTAGATCTTGGGAGAAGTGGCAGCAGGAGATACACTTTGGGGGGGATGTCTGTAGGTAGGTTACAGCTGAATCTGGGAAGGGGCCAGCACAAAGAGAGAAAAGTGCCAAAAATAGGAACACCAACATTTACAGGAAGGGAAGAGTACCAACTGATGGCAGAGAGACCTATAGAGAAGTCGGCAAGGTAAAAAAAGCAGGACAAAACACAGTAACCAAGGGAAGGGAGAATTTCAAGGCAGAAGGGCCCATTCTGCAGTGCTGGGATCAAGAAAACGCCACTGGAGTTGATGCCCTTGGCCATCAGGGCCAACTTGAATACCAGTTTGTATTTGTATAGCTCTTTATTAAAACTTTATAGAGCACCTTAACGTATGTTGTCTCATTGAATCCTGACAATGAGCCTGAGAAATAGGCACTATTATTATTCCTATTTTACAGATGAGGAAATTGAGGTTATGAGCAGTTAGTTGACTTCTGCAGGGTCACATAGCTAGTAATTGTCTAAGGCAGCATTTGAACTTAGGTCTTTCTGACTCCGGAACTAGGACTCTGTCCACCATATCTTGTAGCTGCCTATAGATGAGGAAACGGAAGATCAGAAACACGTCACTGAACAACACACTGCCTCCCTTCCAGAGAATAGTGGTAGGGGCGGGGAACAGAAACCAGATTACAAGAAGCTGAGGAGTGAGTGAGGGGTGAGACAGTGGAGGCAGGGCTGGGCCATGCCTTCAATATTTATTCTAGTTGCTATTGTAGCAGGGTACATAGTTTTTAGCCTTAAAAGTACCGGATGAGGTAAGAGGAAAGGAAGGAAAGAAGATGATGTAGCCTTATTCATACAGCAACACATTCTCTGATTTTTTCAAAGCCTTTTGTAACATTTTGGCTTTACATATGTGATCTTCACAACAGCCTCAGGAGGTAAAGATTTTTACCCATTTTGAGAATGAAGAAACAGATAGGGGTTACGTGACTTGCCCAGAGTCACACAGCTAGTAAGTGCCTGAGGCTGCATGTGAATTCCAGACTCCCTGACTCCAAATCTAGCGCTCTATCCACTGCCCCATCTATCCACTTTTATCAGATGGAGAAAGATTCCATGAGTGGGAAAGATGTTTCTCCCACACACGGGGCCACACCAACCAGAACAGCCCCCTCACCCGGATTCCATAGTAGCTGCACCCCGATGCTGACTCGTCTCCTCTCGCCACCGGACACTCCCCTCACGTACTCATTCCCCACTCGGGTGTTCGCGCACTGCCGCAGACGGAGCTCAGCTATCACCTCTTCTACCTGAGAAGGAGGAAACGGTGAAATCACTGATTTCTTGCTTTTCGAACATTATTCTCAGGTATTTTTTTCTTCCTTCAATGGGCTTGTAATTCCTCCTGTGTCTTAATGGCAGTAGCATGTATATAGCCACACACCTTCACCAAAGGTCTCCCACACCTTTGTCCCGTTTTCTCCACTCACACAGCCCCCACTCTGGGGCAGCCCCTCATTGCCTGGATTACTGCAAGAGCCTCTCCGCATTCTAGTCCATCCTCCATTCAAGCTGCCAAAGAGACTTCTTAAAGCTTAGATCTAACTAGATCATTCCATGATTTGGGGGGTTCTGTTTTTAAAACTTAATTTATTTTAAACTTAAATATTAAAACTTAAATACACAATAAGAAAAGAAAAAGAAATATTATAAACTTAAATACTAAAACTTAAATACAAAATTCTTCTTTTAGACTTAAATACTAAAACTTAAATACACAATAAGAAAATAAAAAGAAAGCATTGCCATGAGTGCAGCAGAACTTAAGACAGGATTCAAAATACATAGCAATAAATTTCCCTTTTAAGAGAGCCTATGTAATAAATACTATATATTTTGTTGAGAGCTGTCTATCTTTTCTTTGCTTCCTTGTAAGTTTTCTTTTATTCTCTGCTGTGCACTTTTTACTTCACTCTTCCCCACCCCTGAAGGCTACAATTAAGCATGGATATATAGATATATGTATGTATATATACATATATACATATATATACACACATACACATACACTTTTGAGGGGTTCTTCAATAACCCTAGAATAAAATATAAAGTCCTCTGTTTGGCACTGAAAACTCTTTAACACTTGGCCCCTTCCTACTTTTCCAGTTTTCTCACAATTCACTCTTTCCTGTACACTCTACATTCTAGCTACAATGGCAGGCTTGCCATCCCTGGAAACATGACTCTCTATCCCCTATCTCTATGCCCTTGCACTGGCTGACCCCTCTCCCTAGAATGCACTGCCCCCTCTCCTCCACCCTTCAAGACTCATCTCAAGTCTCACCTTCTTCAGGAGGTCTTTCCCAGTTGCACCAGAACAATGCCTTTCCCTCTCAGATTATTTTCCATATCCTCAATATATATCTTGTATATACCTAGCTATTTACAAGTTTTCTCTGCCATTGGAATGTAACCTTTGAGGGCAGAAAATGGTTTTCTTTCTTGGTATCTCCAGCACTCAGCATAGTGTCTAGCTTATAGTAATCACTTAATACATGTTTGTTGATTGATTGACTGATCTCAAAGATGTGAGGACACCCTCCAATGCTCAACCTATCCATGCCCCTTCATCTTGGGCAATTCTTGTGCATGTCCCCCCATAAATCATCTCTAGGGGATCTACCAAATATGGCAGCCTTCCTCTAGTTCTTTTAACATCATATAGATACTGTTTACAGGATTTTACTGAGCCAGTCTCTAACCTGAGAATGACTACAGGCCAGAGACAAAATGCCAGTAATCAAGTAGCAGTTTAATTAATTAGTTTCATTATGAGGAACAGATTTGCAAATCAGGAATTCTTCTGATCAGAATCAATGAAAGTGGCACAGTGGACAGTACGGGGCCTGGAGTCAGGAAGACTCATCTTTCTGCGTTTAAATCTGGCCTCTGACACTCCTTAGTTGTGGAACCCTGGGCAAGTCACTTCACTCTGTTTGCCTCAGTTTCCTCATCTGTAAAATGAGCTGGAGAAGGAAAAGGCAAATCACTCCAGTATCTCTGCCAAGAAAACCTAAGATGGGGTCATGAGGAGTCAGACATGACTGAAAAATGATTGAACTGAATTACTTACCTCATAGAGCTATTGGGATGCTTGGGTGTACATCTATTATTAAAGGTAACCAAGTTTCATATTTAATATAAAATATGGAATAGAGTGGAACTAGCATCCTTGTTAGAATCCTTTTCCCATTGCCATCTTTTCTTTACTCATTCCCTCCTTACAAGATTTGGGCAGGTTAGGGGATTTTCTCTAGGAAAAGAGAAATTTGCACAAAAGTTGTGATTGTAGTTGTTCAGGCATATTTGGCTCTTTGTGACCCCCATTTGGGGTTTTCTTGGCAAAGATACCAAAGTGGTTCACTTTGAAAGAAGAAAGAAGAGGAAGAGGAAGAGGAGGAGGAAGAGGAGGAGGAAGAGGAGGAGGAGGAGGAGGAGGAGGGGGAGGAGGAGGAGGAGGAGAAGGAGAAGGAGGAGGAGGAGAGGGAGAAGAAGAAGGAGAAGAAGAAGAAGAAGAAGAAGATGAAGATGATGTTAGATTTGCCTGAAGCTCAGAAAGCGACTTCCCTATGATCACGCAGTTAGCAGGTACCAGGTCTGCTTGATTCTGAGTCCCGGCTTCTAACCACTGCACCATCTTTCCTGGCCCCCAAAGCGCATGATTATTGTCTGATTCTGTGAAATTCCTCTTTTGCCAACGAGTTAGTTCCGCACCCTCTTTTTGCGCTCGGCGTGTGAGGAGGTTCTTGGGAGACGGAGTTGCGCGACAAATAATAAGGTCTCCCACACGGTCAAGTTGGGGAGAAGGTTGTCGTGCTGCCGCACGTGGGCGATGCATTTCTTCACCAGCTGGGGTGTGCTCGGCTGACCGTTGATTAAAATCTGGCCCGACTTAACTTTGCCTCCATGCTCTCTGCAGGTTATCAAATCCAGCAGGGAAGACTTTCCATAACCTAGCAAGGCAAGAGATAGGATTCTTCCGTCAGGGAGCTCCAGTTCTGAGCCTGCTTAGCAAGAGCTTTGGGAAATGGTTCTTATCCTTTGCCTCTTCTCCAGATACCTCAATGCGCTAGGACTCCATCATGTGAAAAGTTGGAACTATTCCAGGGCAAACGGGGGTTTGTACCAGGGCACCGACATGGTGCGGAGCTCGTTTCCTCCCTGCAGTGATCATCTCCCCTACACCTCACCTCACTTCATCGTCTGCCAGCTTGCATTTCAGGCTGCCGCCCCCATGGTCGTGTGGCTGTGGTACTCACTCCCAGGGCCTGCCTTACCTTCCCACCCCTCAGGGAGGGAGAAAGACAGCACCTCTAACTCCATAACCCCACTAGTGATCAGACTGCCTTCTGTCCTTCTTTGCCTTGCCCCGCCTCTGCTCACCCTCCTCCACCTGAACCCCAAACAAATTTGGTGCTGGAATTCCTCATTTCCACCTTGGTCAAATGCTTATTCTTGCCACACCTGCACTAGAGGAAACTCATGCTGCTGTCCTTAACTGCTGTCTAGACACACAGATCAGTTAACCCGCAAGATCAGCCCTGAACTTGGGACTTTTTTATGGCCTCAGCTCGAAGATTCAGGGCTTGACAACGCCAGGGGCAAAGATCACTTCGAGTGGATTCTCACGGAGGCAAGACTACAGGGACCATCCCGTACTTTTGCTTGCCAGAAAGATGCTCAGCCTTCCAACCCCACTTCCTCTGCTTTTGGAAAAGGGCCGGAGTTAATTGCATTGTTAAGCAAAACTATTTTTGGCTCCCTGACATTCCAGCAAAAGTCTCATCATTCAAATTGTATTTTGTTCAGAAGCTGATTTTATGGGAATGACTAATTTGGGACGTTAATAGGGTGTCTTTTAAAAATGCAAAATTCAAGCCTGTTTGGAGGAGTAATGAAAAAAGAAGAAATAATGGGTTTAGAAATTATTTTTAAACTACAGCCCATTAGAAAGACATGTTCTGACCTTCCTTTGTGTACTTCAAAAAAAAAAAAATTAAAACTAGTACCTAAAGACAGCCATCACTTGCTGTCCAATTAAAGCCATCCTTTCTCAAGTGCCATATTGATTGTCCCAGATAAAGAGAAGTAAAGGGACAATTTGGATCCACTTCACAAAAGCATTTGATAAGGTGTATCACAAACTCTTAAAAAGCGCTTGAGAGCAGTTTGCTGAACAGCATTCAGACTCAGTTGTTCTCTCTACAAAGACAGCCTCATCATGTGTGATTCCAACAGAATGGCTACTTTTATCAGTGATATTCCCCCAGGTACAACTTTGATTTCATTACTGTTTATTCTGTTGGGATACAGACTTATTATCTTCTTAAAGTGTTTTTTGAACCAGGGGGAAGTTCCAACATGTGTCTGAAAAATGTTTGCTCTTTGCAGGTGTCTTGTCCACTCACTGCAGACTATGTGATACTCGGAGTTTCAACTAGTGACCCCAAAACATTTTCCTCCCGTGGTCATTTATGCCTCCTTTTTTAATTTAGGGCCCCTTAAGGCAGGCTGCTTTTAAGAGCAGAGAGCTACATTTTAAGAGGTGCCCAAACCACATGGTCAACTTCAGCAAACAGGTGGGCTTGCATTTTTAGATTTGTAAAGCACTGTACCTACATTATCTCACTTGATTCTCATAACTACTCTGTGAGGTGGTAGTGGCTGTTGTCCTTCCTTCTAGAAGAGGACCAAAATGCTATCACTATGCTAGAGTCAAGTTACAGTGTGTAGACTGTGGCTGATTAGGCCAATACGAGCTTGGAATGTTCTACCACAGGTCCGGCACAAATGTAAACATTTGGGGTGAATTCTCTACATGTTTCTGTTGAGCTATTTCAGTTCTGCTTTGCTCATGGAGCACTGCACCTTCCCTAATGAGGGCACACCATGCTGGGTGGTCCTGTGCCAGTGTCACCTATGTCACACAATCAATTCCACACTTCTTCAGAGAGACCTTGAGAGTGTCCTTGTATCTCTTCCTCTGACTACCCTGTGAGCGCTTGCCCCTAAAAGAGGATTCTCAGCTCTGTGAGGAAGGTGATATTGTTATCCCCTTTTCCAGGAAATTGAGGCTAAAGGAGTAAAGTGTGAAGTATCTTGCCCAGGATCACACAGCTATTAAGTGTATGTATGAGGCAGGATTCAAACTCAGATCTTCCTACCTCCCAACCCTAGCTGCCTAGAGGCAGGCAGTGTTGCAAATTGGAGAGAGGACTGGCCTTGGAGTCGGGAAGACCTGGATTCAAATATTACCTGTGACAATTATTAGCTGTGTGACCAGGGCAAGTCATATAACTTCTGTGGGCCTCAGTTTCCTGATTTGTAAAATGGGGATGAAAATGCCTTTAGTACCTATCTGATGGAGTTGTTATGAGGTTCAAGAGAAATAATGTTCGTGTAACAGGGGTTATGGGGGTACTGCTGATTTTCTGAGATGACCTGGATGTGTACTCTGACTCCTTTCTAAGCCCCGTCCTTCCTTAGATGACCTTCTGTTTGGTCCCCAGTGACAAAGTTTATATAGAACAATGCTGTCAAATGGAAATGGGGTCCATGAAACCTTAGAAGCTCTGCCTACTGCCTGTTGCTTAGTTTTAAAATGTGCTATTATCTATGTTTTAATGTATTTTCATTTAGTTTGTTAAATATTTTCCAACTACATTTTAATCTGGCTCAGGTTACACTTAGGAATGCTGTGGGCTGTATGCAAGGGCTGATTTTTTTAATAACCTTATCTCAATTTACGCCTTTCTTAAAGATAGAAGCTCTGATTCTAATTTCAGAACATGTAGGTATCCATCTACAGCCGCTGGCCCCAGAGTGACCAAATTAGACTATAACAGACCTGGTAGGTTAAACTAGAATGATGCTGTGATGTAAAAGGAAATTCTGTCATCAGACATAAAAGGTTAACATAGGGGCAGCTAAGCGGCATAGTGGATGGAGCACGGGCCCTAGAGTCAGGAGGACCTGAGTTCAAATGCGGCCTCAGACACTTGACACTTACTAGCTGTATGACCCTAGGCAAGTCACTTAACCTCATTGCCTAGCCAAAAAAAAAAAAAAAAGAAAAAAAAAGGCTAACATAGTTGTGTTCTACCTGCAGCCGCCAACTCTTGGACATTGAAAAATACCTTGTGCCTGGGGGCTTTGCTCCTCTGGGACACAGTTTCACTTGTAAGCTCCTAGATGGAGAGGTGGAAGGGCCTCGAGAGGCCATCTCATCCAATACTCTCCTGCCCCCTTTATTTTACAGATGAGGACCCTGTAGCCCGACAAGATGAAGCAACTTCTCCGTGGTCATACAGGTATTAAATGTCAGAGCCAGGATTTGAATTCAGGTCTTCTGATTCCAAAGCTAGACCACTTTCCATTTTGCCATCCTTGTGCTACCAACCTTGCTGACTTATTGCGAGGAAAGCACATATTAATGTGAATTATCCTTCTTATTAGTGAGACTTTCTCTTACACTAGTGAATTTGAAGGGCAGAAGTGGATAGAGTGCCCAGCGTGGAGTGAGAAAGACATGGGTTCAGATTCAAGACTCAGATACTTCCTAGCTGTGTGACCCTGGGCAAGTCACTTAGCCCTGTGTGCCTCAGTTTCCTCATCTGTAAAATGAGCTGGAGAAGGAAACATCACCAGTATCTTTGCCAAGAGAACCCCAAATGGGATCAGGAAGAGTTGGACACGACTGAAAAAACGACTCAACAGCAACGGTAAGAATAAAGGGTGTTACACTTATCTGTGAGGGGAGGAGTGCTAGGACAGTAGGTCTGTTTCCATTAAGTACTTATGATGTCTTTTTGTGGTGCCAGGATCATTTCCTGGGGCTAGTAGAGCCATCCTGAATGAGTGCCTGCTGCTGTAGGTTGTGAGGTAGACATCTAGGAAGTCCTTGTTCGTTTCCATTCTGGGTCCTGGGTGGAAGTGGCGTTGGCACTGTTGGTCCCTCCTGTTGGGAGGAGATGCATACCTGAGCTCCCCATGATAGCCAGCATCTGGCCACTCCTCACTTTCAGGTTCAGATTCTGGATCACAGGCACAGGGGAATCCTGGCCTCGGTTCCACAAACGAGGCATTTTGAACTCACTCAGTTGCTCGTACCATGGCATGTGGGAGGTCCCTTTAACCTGAGAGAAGGGAAGGATGGAGGATGCTCTTAAACGATGCTGATGAGTATGTCATAGGCTCATTTTAGACCCATCTCAATAGCCTCTGTCCAACTGCCCAGAACCACCACTAGGGTAGGGCGACTGGAGTATCGACACAAATTAGAGGGGCCAAAATTTAGAGAGACAAGCAACAGAGAGAACCTAGTTGCTTAGTACCTAGTTGCAAGAATAATGAGCTATATATAATAAGGTAAAAGTGTCTGGTGTACTTCCTTCCTTATGCTAACTTCTCTCTAGCCAAGCCCTGCTGTACTCCCTCCTCTGATAATACATTCTCCAGCCACCATTCTGAGTGTCCTACTCTCTCTGTCAACCCTTTACCATGCAATATCTTGGGATCTCTTCTCCCACTGGGCCTTGTGTCTTGAGGTCCATGGTCTTGCCCTCCAAACTGAATTTATCTTTAAAAGTCTATTTGATGGTACCTTTCATGCTGTTAGCTCCTTTGGTCACATTTTGTTATATTTTCTTTCCTCCTTCCTCGTGATCTCGGATGACCATGAGCATTTGAACCCTAAGGCAGTTAGGTGGTTCAGTAGATAGAATGCCTGACCTGGAGTCGAGAAGATCTGAGTTCGAATCTGGCCTCAGACATGTATTGACTGTGTGACCCTGGGCAAGTCACTTAACCCTGTTTGCCTCAGTTTTCTTATCTGTAAAATGACCTGGATTAAGAAATGGCAAACTGCTGTAGTATCTTTGCCAAGAAAACTCCAAATGTGATCATGGAGAGACGGGTTCGACTGAACAACAACAGAACTTAAACCCTAGTGCTGCCCATATAAAATAGGCTCAAAGAACAACAATACATCTGCTACCTATAAAGGAATAGACAGCAGTTGTAGGTGAGACACAGATGAACCCAGAATGTGAGATAGCTGCAAGCATGTTGTTATCACCATATTTGGTGAAACAATTGATCTGCCAACAAGTTTTTATTAAGCACCTACTATGTGCTAGTAGGCCAGGGCACTGCACAAGGGCCTGGGGATACAGGTACAAGGAATGAAATAATATCTAGAATGTTTCAGGGAGCCATTCTATAGGAACAGAGCTCCATGGAGGGAGTGGAAACCAGCCAGAGTGGACACCCTGTCAAGCTATGAGAAGGGCTTGGGGATAGGGGAGAAGGATTCTGATCAGGTCTCATCAGTCATGAGGAAGCAAAACAGGGGCCTGAACTGGTCTGGTCACAGCTGCACCAGTCATAGGTCTGGCCATGTAGAGGGGGGGTTTCTTATGATATTTTAGGGATGCCATCTTGAAACAGCATTTGTTGGGAGCAGGATTATGTGGTTCATCCCTTTGTGAAGTGCTGGGGTGGATAGATGCACTATCACACACAGGTGGGTTCAGATCCCACCCCTGATACTAGCAGCCCCAAGTAATACTCTAAGACAAGGGTTCTGAGGTCTATGAACATGTTTTGTTCTGTTTTTTTTTTTTAATATTATGATTACTGTATTTCAATATAACTGGTTTCCTTTGGAATCCCATGCATTTTATTTTTTGAATTCAAAAACATTCTTCTGAAAAAGGGCCCATAGACTTCACCAAAAGGTCACCAAAGAGGACCGTAACCAAAAAAGGTTAAGAATCCCTCCTCTAAGACTAAAAATTGTGGAACAGTTGCTGATGTGCATCCGGAAAGGGAGTTTCTTCATTAGGGAGCTCCCCACCTCCATGAAATCTCCAGTCCAGACCAAGAGAGCAAAAACATCCCGATTTGCAAACCAAAGGATTATGAGACTGGGAAAGACATAAACAACAGCAAAGCTGAAATAAACTTGAATCCCCAGGTAAGTCGGTGTATCATCTTTCTGGATGACACATACCACGGTCCAGCTTGTTTGTGTCTCTTGGCCCATCCCACCCAGACAGCCAAGTGGGAGGTCCCAGGCACACTCCTCCCCAGGCTGAGCTCCCCCCATTCACTCCCTGCCTAATGATAGAGTCAGAGGGAGAGGGAAAGAAGAGGTCTCCAGTCTTGAGTGAGGGGACCTGTGAATTTTGCAAATGCAAATGCAAATACAAAAAAAAGACGATTTTTCATTTTCATGGGCAAACCGTGCTTTGTCTTTGCTGAATAATAATATTTAATCCTTTTCTCCCTGAAAACCCTTAACCTCATTCTGCCTTTGGGCCTCACAACTCTAACTGAGGTTGCTAAGGAACATTCCTGCTTCATAGTTAAGGAAATGTAAGGGATGGCTTCCTTTGAAAGAGAAAGTCAACAGAAACCAGGATAAGTTTGGCATAATGATAATAATAATAACATAGCTAACATTTATATTGTGCATTAAGATTTGTACAGCTGCTCTAATATTATCTCATTTGATATTAGCTAGCATGTATATAGCACTTTAAAGTTTGCAGAGTGCTTTACATGTTACCTCCTTTGATATTAATAATAATAGCTAGCATTTATATGGCACTATAATGTTCACAAAGTAATTTACATGTTACCTTATTTGATGATGATGATAATAATAGCATCTTAAAATTTATAAAGCATATTACATTATATTTTTTCATTTGGTCCTCACAATAACCTTGGGAGGTAGGTGCTACTATTAGCCTCACTTTTCAGATGAGGAAACTAAGGCTAAAAGAGATTAAGTGTCTTGCTATAGCTAATAAGGATCTGTGGCATAATTTGAACTCAGGTCTTCCTGATTCTGAGTCCTCTACTGCATCACCAAGGAGTAGTTCTCAGGGAGTGTACTATTTCTGCATCCTCAGAGAAGAGACCCAACTCAGGGAGTTTTACAGTCTTGTTTCATATGTTGAATTTTCTGCCAGGGAAGGCTCAGACCATCAGACACAGTCATAAAGTATTTACTTGTGCTCTTACCTGGTAGTTGAGGTCCCTGATCTCCAGGGTGTTGGACTGGCCACTGTATGTGAAATACAGACTGTTGTCATTTTCAGAGAAGAACACGCTGTCCTGGATTTGTAGGAAATAAATTATAGGTTAGGGGGTCCTTTCTAGGCTAGTGAAGAGGCAAGAGAGAAGGGGGAAATATTGGGCAAAATACCTAGTTAGATTGTATGGTTCCCCATTCAAGGGTCAAAGGGATTGATGTATACAAGTGGTAGCCAAAGGCTTTCTGCATAGCATTAACTTCATTATTGAGGAGGTCCTTTTTCAAGTCGGCTGCCCACAGAGTCTAATGCTAGCCCTCTGCATGGCAGGAAGCATATGGTAGGGCATCCCTCTTTCTGACTGATATACCTTCTGACAGACTGAACAAGAACAGTCAGGATGCTGGCCTTATAGTAGGTCACTAGCAGCAATAAATCGGAGTAGAATAGTGAAGGTAAGAGCCCTAGGATTGAGATTGGATGATCTGCATTCAAATTTCAGCTCTGCTACTTACTATGTGGGGGACAAGTCTCCTATCTCTGAGCTCTGATTGTATCAATTTTTAAAATGAAGGGCTGGATTCTGGAAAACAACTTGGAACCATACCCCCAAAGTCACTAAACTGCCCCAGCAAAATCATTACTAAGCCCATTACTTAAAGATATTAAAAAAGAAAGAAAGCAAGAAAGAAAAGGACCCATGTGTACAAAAATAATTCTAGCAGGTCTTTTTGTAGTGCCAAAAAACTGGAAATTAAAGAATTGGCCATCAATTAGGGAATAGCTGAACCAATTATGGTATATAAACATAATGGAATTACGTTTGAGCAGCTAGCTGGCATTGTGGATAGAACCACAATCAGGAAGACCTGAGTTCAACTCTTAGCTACATGACCCTGGGAAAATCACTTAACTTCTCTGGGACTCAGTTTCATAATCTATAAAATGGGGATGATAATAACACATATGTTATAGGGTTCTGTGAAGATCAAATAAGATAGCTTATGTAAAGGACTTTGAAAAACCTTGAAGTGCTTATATAAATGCTAGCTGCTATTATTACTAAGAAATGATTAAAGGGATAGTTTTAGAGAAACCTGGAAAGAACTCTGTGAACTGATGCAGAGTGAAAGGGTAAATAACCACAACATTATAGAGAAAAACTTGAGAACCCTAATCAATACAATTACCAACCATGATTATAGAGGACTGATAATGAAACATGTTTACCCTCTTACTAACAAAGAGAGATAATGAACTCAAGATGCAGAAGAAGACTTACATTTTCGAATATGATGAATGTGGGAATTGACTTGACCACATATTTGTTACAAGGGTTTTAGTTTGTTTTTTTTTTTGCTTTGTTTTGTTTTTTAAATAAGATGGGGTGGGAGGGGAAGTAGGGGGCAGGGATAAGATAGACCAAAAAAGAAAAATAAATGGAGGTCATTGAAGCACATTTTTAAATGCACAGAAGAGAAGAAAAGGAAGGCTAGAAGGGATCCCAAACAAGAGGGACAGTTTTGAAAGTTATATGTTGAATTTCTGATGTATCTTAAAAGAAAAGCAAATAATACATAAAAGAAATTCACAGTTTTTGTGTCGAATACTTTTTCTATGGAAATGCTTATGTTCAGAATAAAAATTCAAAACAAAATAAATAGCATTAAAATAAAATTAGGGGGGCTAGACTTTTAAATCTCTAAATCCTATGGCTCTGGAAAGTGTCATCTACTTCTTGTATTAAGGGGATAATCTCCAGATGGGAGAAGCACCCAACCCGGCTCTCTTCCCAGAGTTTAGCAGAGATCCAGCAATACTTACCTGGAGATGGTTCTTTCTTTTTCCTGACTCAGCATTAAGGATGGGGAGAGGTTGAAAAGATAGTATATAAAGAGGAATAAATTTGAACAGTTTTACTTCCATACACAGTGTTTGTAAAGACACCATCCTATGAGAAATATCATTTTATTCTGTCCTATAAAGAATTCAGCCTCATTGGAGCACCTTTGGTTTTCAAAGGAAGCAAGGTATTATCACTTTTTAAAGAAAATTATGTTAGGTGGACAATTCCTAATGATGTAAACAATCCACATATATGGGTGCAAAATTTTAGACAAAATGGTTATTCCAAATGTCAATCCTATCATTGAAATCACTGGAGAAGACTATCCCCTGCCCCCAATCTAAGAAAAAACATCTATTTAGGTTCTAGCTCTCTATCCCATGAGCCAACAGGGCATAGTCAGTCATAGTCCTTGGGTCCAGTCAGTCAGTCAACTAGCATTTATTAAATGCCTACTATGTTCTAGGCCCTGTGCTAAGCACCGGAACCAGGAAAGTTCTAGGGTCGTCAGGGGTTTGATGGTGCCAGCTCCAATTCCCCTTTCACTGTTCAATTCCTCAGGAATCAGATTGCAGAGGGTTTAGAAAAGAGAGAGAGGAAAGTGTGTGAAACCGCAAGTTTGGATGGATTTCTCAGACTTTAGTTGAGAAGGGTGTAGATACTCGGGAGCGACTCTCCCAGATCCCACTGGCACTGGCAGGCTGGGGTCCCAGAACAGGCTGTTACATTTACCTTCAGGAGTCTAGGGGTTTACCCTGAGAAGGTTGGGAGTGGTTTTCTGGTACTATAGTTCAACAGGTCTCCAGTAGTGTGATGACAATGTGATATCCATTTTAATTAGCTTTTAAAAAGAGTTATTTTCTAAGATGGTATAGGAAATACAGTCAGTGCAAAACATCCTTCCATCCCCAAAAGTCTCTGACACTATCTCATCAACACTGACTAAAAATGAAAGCTCTCTGGCACCCTTACCAACTCTGTCTCTCCCCTTGCAGAGGGCATTAATCTCCACCAGTAAGGAGAGAGTGCCCTACCAATGGGCTTGGGACAGTGATTTCTTTGGCACCGGGGTTACTTAAGCAAGTTACCTACTAAAGCAAGAAATAGTACCTCCTCTCAAGAAGCTCACATGGAGACAATACGCTAACCACTGTGTATAAACAAGACACATACACACACGATAAACTGGTGAAAATCTCAGAGGAAAGGCATTAAGATTTGGGGCATCATCTTACAGAGGATGTTATATTAGCTGAAACTTGAAGGAGGCTGGCAAAGCTAGGAGGTAGAGATGAGAAGGAGGTTGGGAGGTTGAGAGAGGGGTTGGCTTTGGTGGGGAGATAGGCCATCTCATCATAAGAAACTTGAGTAAAGGAGGCAAGAATGGAGAATAGTGTTGGAAGGATGTGAGATGAGGAAGGGAGACGAGGAAGTTCTCTACTAATGGCCTTCTTCTCTGATGAGGGCACACCGTATTCAGCCGTCCTGTGCCGGTGTCTCCCATGTCAAACAATCAATTCCAAAGTTCTTCGGAGAGACCTTGAGAGTGTCGTTGTATTATTTCTTCTGACCACCATGTGAGTGCTTGCCCTGTGTGAATTCTCCATAAATTAGTCTTTTTGGCAATCATACATTTGGCATTCAAACAATGTGGCCAGCCCACTGGAGTTGCACTCTCTGCAGTAGAGTTCGAATGTTTAGCAGTTTAGTCCAAGAAAAGACCTCAGTGTTTGGTATCTTATCTTGCCAGGTGATCTTCAGAATCTTCCTAAGCGAATTCAAATGGAAGTGATTTAGTTTCCTAGCATGGCACTGGTATACTGTTCAGGTTTCATAGACATACAGTAATGAGGTCAGCACAATAGCTCTGTAGACCTGCAGTTTGGTAGGCAGTCTAATACCTCTCCCACACTTTCCTTCGGAGCCTTCCAAACACTGAGCTAGCTCTGGCAACATGTGCATCAACCTCATTATCAATACGTACATCCCTAGAAAGTATACCGCCAAGGCAAGTGAATTCATCCACAGCATTCAAAACTTCTCCATTTGCTGTACCCGATGGTTCTGTGTATGGGTGGTGTGGTGGTGGCTGATGGAGTACCTGTGTTTTCTTGGTGTTATTGTTGGGCCAAAATTAGCACAAGCAGCAGAGAAATGATCCAAACTTTGTTGCATCTCAGCTTCAGAGGCTGCATTGAGTGCATGACCATCTGCAAACAAAAAATCATGCACCGACACTCCTTCCACTTTGGTCTTAACTTGTAGCCTTTTCAAGTTGAAGAATCTACCATCAGTGTGGTAGCTGACCTTGATGCCATGCTCATCCTCATTGAAGGCAGTTGACAATATGGCTGAAAACATCATGCTCAAAAGCATGGGAGCAAGCACACAGCCTTGTTTCACTCCATTGAATAGAAACAAAGGAGATAAACAAGGGGGAAAGGGATCTGAGAGTTGAACTGATTTCTCAGAGGAATCAGGATCAGGGGAGGAGGAGGGCAGAGCCAGTGCAGGGATGGTAGCCAAGGAAAGTACTGTGGAGGGGAATCACAGTAAGGGCAAAGAACAGAATTGGTAATTGTAAGGCATAAAGAAAGGTGGAATAATAAAAGATTATGATCAGATAAAGGAATTTTGAAGTTCTATCAGATTCCTTCCCTCTTAATACCAGGCTAGGATTATCTGTACTGAGAGAATTGTAGTAATTGGAAGGGAGGTAAGACATTTTGGTACAAGTCATTTTGGAAGGGAGGCTAGGCCGGCCTGGATGGGGGCAGTATTTGGGGATTTAGAACAGTGGGGGTAGTAGGGAGGAGAGGAACTTAGAAAGGTAAGTGGGAGGATGCCAAAGACAGAAAAAAAAATTCCCATTTTTTTTCTACACCTGGTCCCAAATCCAGGAAATGGGGGAGAAACTTCTTGTCCTTTTCCTCTTTCCTGCACAGTAAGGTACACTGCTCCCAGGACCCACAACCCAGGCTAGTCCCGTTAGTATTAGAATTCAGCTACATTGTGGGCCAGATGAACTTTCGTGAGCTGGCCTGGAAATCTAGCTATCCTTTATGCCCTGGTTTTCACAGGGAAATGATTGCTGGTTCCTAAACAACCATCTTTTAGGATACAACCTTTGTACCAGATGGGAATTGCTTCTACTCCAATCTGTACTTGCCTAGGGTTCGTTCCTGAGGTTTTGACAAATTATCTGTATTCCTAAAATACTAAAATATCTATTCTACTGACATCTTAATCAGCATGGCTGTCAGAATGTCTCTTGAATTACTGATGTGTGACATGAGAGACAAGCAAAAGTAAATTTATTTGCAGGTAGCAAGTTCCGTACTTATTGTACTGTGATTCTTAACTTCTAATCGAATCTCCAAGCTTGGGGTAAGGAATGATACTCAAAAAATACAAGAGTAGCTGTTTTTTACACTGGCATTTAGGTAAGTAACAAACATTTGTTAGAGACTTACTATGTGCCAGGCAGGCAGCTAGGTGGCACAGTGGATAGAGCATCAGACCTGTAGTCAGGAAGTCCCAAGTTCAAATCTTGCCTCAGAAACTTACTGACTATGTGACTCTGGGCAAGTCACTTAATCCTGTTTGCCTCAGTTTCTTCATCTATCAAATGAGCTGGAGAAGGAAATGGCAAACCCCTCCAGTATCTTTGCCAAGAAAATCCCAAAGGGGGTCACGGAGAGTTGGGCGTGACTGAAAACAACAGTGTGTGAGGCACTGTTTGAATCACTGCAGCACTGAGGTTAGCAAGGAGCTAAACAAAGCCCCCGATATAGGAAAAGAGTGAGGCTTATAAAGACAGAAAGCTATACAACCTGTAGGATGATGATGTATTTTTAGGGTTTCTTATGGGGATTGAAGATTAGGGACAGGATCAGAACAAACAAGATGAGGAAGATGGTTGCTTACAAGATAAGGAAAAATTGTCTTGACATAGGATGAGGAAGATGAATGACAGGATAAGGAAGACAGGGTAAGGGAGACAAAGGCAACTCTTTTGGTACAAGTTATATGGTATTTTAAGATAAGGGATAAAGGACTTGAGAAGCTCTCAAGTTCCAGGATCTCAAGGTACAGGGTGGGCTACAGAATGAGCCTCAAACCCCCTTGGGGGCCTGGGAATAATTAACATTATTTTTAATCCTAGGGCACCCTTTGTATCCACATCACTTTCAACTGTCCTTTCATTGTGTCCCTGATCCAGTCCAGTCCAGTCCTTCATTCTTTGTTACTTCAGACCCAGTCACTGAATTTTCCCATACATTTCAGTCACCCATGCCTCCGCCCAAGGCATCTGTCCCAACCCCAGCCCACCTTGATTACTTAATTAGCTTACTTGACACTTCTTAATCCAATCCAGACCCCTCCCCCCTCCTCCCAGTTACCTATGGATCACTCCAGGCTACTTGCCATTCCTAAATCCAATCCAAATCTTCCCACAATCTTTTTCCATATAAAAATGTCAGTTTTGTCCCTATCAAATGAGCAAACTCACTAGGAGTCTGGCCTGCTTGTATTGGTGTCACAAATAAACTTGCTATTTTGACTGGAAGGCTTGAGTGGTCAAATTCTTTCAAGGCAGACTCTTGCCTGTACCCTTGCATTTCAGGGTTCCCAGCACCTCTAGACTGCAACACCTTGGAGTGCTGAAAGGTTAAGGGGACTTGACCAGGGTCATAATTCACTATGTATTAGGAGGATTTTAACCCATGTCTCTACAGCTCTGAGGCCAGTTTATTATCTAATAAATCATGCAACCTCTTTCATATCTTTTTTCAGTATTCCTTCTATGGGTTGCTTCAATCATCAGTCTTGTTTTATGAATTTGGAGATTCAGTAAAATTTGTAAATTTTGAAACAAAGCAGATGAATCTCTCAAACACTCAAACTGATGTGTGATTCCATGGATTTGGAAGTTTCTTCCACCAATCACTCAACCTGATGAGGATGGGATCTGGACCCCAAAAAGGAAAAAACGCTGGACTTTCCCACATGGCCAAATCTCTGGTGTTCCCCTGAGGCTACAGTCCCATCAACTGGCCTTTTGTTATCACCTAAACCCAATCTTCCAATTCTCTGTTACCCTTAACCTAGTTTAGCCCTCCATTGTTTTACCTCCCTCTGGCCCCCAGCCACTTTCCACCCTTAATCCTAACTCGGTCTGTCTCTCTTGGCCACGTGGTCCAGTCCCTGGCATTCTATTACCTCACAGTCCCCCCCCACCCAAGACTACTTGGCCAGTCCTAGATCTCTCCCATAGTCTTTCTGTATATAAGGTCCATCTTGTCACCATTAAGGTGCTCGGATTCTTAAAATCTAGCCACTCCACTGCTTGCTAATGTTCAGACTCCTCAAGAGTCTGGCCAATATGGCGAATGTTCTAATAAACCTTGTCTTTGGCTGAAAGAAGACTTGGGTCGAATTCTTCCGGGCAGGACCTGCATGTTGTGATTTTGGGGTCCCAGCACCCCTAAACCTCAACAAACCCACCACCAAGCACTTATTTAGCACCTACTATGCACCAGGCATTGGTCCTTGGGGATAAAAAGACCAAAATAAAACTGTCCCTGCTTTTGAAGATCTTCCATCTGTTAGTGGAGAGAATAAATATTTACAGAATCCAGATCCAAAAAAATGCAAGCAGTTTGAGTTGGAGGAGCTGTAGGAGCTGGGTACATCAGGAAAGACTTCACATAGAAGGCAGAACTTGGGCTGAGTCTGGAAGGAGACCAAAGATTCTAGAAGGAGCCATGAGGAGGAAGTAAGTCCCCTAGGGGACAGGGGGCCATCAGTGTAGAGGTGGTGAGAAAGGGCGAGTATTATATAGGAAAAACAGCAGGAAGACTCATTTGGTTGACCTCCAAAGTGTAGGAAGGAGAGTAATGGCCAGTAAGGCTGGATGAGTAAGTTGGGGCTGATGCGGTATGGGCCCAAGCCAAGACCTTTGCCCTTCACCCCAAAAAGAATTTGGGTCCCATTTGTCTGCAGGCCCCAGAAAACCCTTGAACTTTCCTTGAACTCACTTGGTCAAAGAAGTCTCTAGAGATTGCATGAGGCTATAATCCACTCAATTGACCTTTTCTTATCACCTAGGCCCAATCTCCCAATTCTTTGTTTCCCTAATTAAGTATAGCCCTCCATTGCCTATTACTGGAAGCCCCACCCCACTTCCCATCCTTGATCCTGTCTAGGTCCCATTCAACCTCCCATCCATATCCTCCCTAGACTCTCCAGTCACCTCAGCTTACTGGCCATTCCCATCAAGACACCCCTTCTTCCAGACCCTCCTCCAGTCATCCCAAACCACTTGGCCACTCCTAGATCCTTCCCATAGTCTTTCTGTATATAAGATCCATCCTGGCCGCCATTTAGGGGCTGAGCCTTCCTCATGCCCGCTCGTCCTTATAAGCGTCACAAATGGTCAGATGCCTTAAGAGTCTGGTTTGTATGGCTCATCTTTAATAAGCCTTGTCTTTGGCTGAAAGAAGACTTCGGTTGAATTCTTTCGGGCAGGACCGTCATGTCTGATTTTGGGGTCCCAGCATCCCTGACAGGGCCAGGCTGCAGAGGGCTTTACATGCCAAACAAAGGGGTTTGTATTCGATCCTGGATGTCATGGGGAGCCACTGGAGTTTATTGAATCAAATACGTATTTTAGGGAAATCATTTTGATAGCCAGGTGGAAGAGGAATTGGAAAGGGTAGATGAGGTAGGGAGACCAATTAGGAGTCCATTTATGGATAGAGTGCCAGGCCTGGAGTCAGGAAGATCATATTCCCGAGTTCAAATCCAGCCTCAGATACTTCCTAACTGTGTGACCCTGGGCAAGTCACTTAACCCTGTTTGCCTCAGTTTCCTCATCTATCAAATGAGCTGGAGAAGGTAATGGCAAACCACTCCAGTATCTTTGCCAAAAAAAAAATCCAAAATGGAGTCACACAGCGTCAGATACAACTGAAAAACAACTGAATAGTAACAACAGGTAGGAGGTGCTGAAATAGGATAATGGTTAAATTAGTAAAGAAGGGGACAGATACAAGAGATGTTGTGGAGGTGGAAAAGACAAGATCTGGACAATCATTGAGGGAGAAGAGTGGAGGATGACAGAGGTTACAAACCTGTGTGACTGCAAGGTGATGACAGACACAGGGAAGTTTGGAAGAAGGGTGGGTTGCAGGTGGGGAAAGATAATGGGATCTGCAACCTCGGCTGGAGCCCACCCAGGCTTGCTCATGCAAATGGAAGAGGGGTGGAGGCCCAGAGCCAGACAGAGGGTGACTGCCTCAGGTACAAGATGATCTGGCCACTGGCTCAGAGACCTTTGTGTTAGGGAAGCAGGGGTCTTCCTTTTCTTTTTGGCTAGGCAATGGAGTTAAGGGACTTGCCTAAGGTCACACAGTTAGTAAGTATTATATGTCTGAGGTCGGATTTGGACTCAGGTCCTCCTGACTCCAGAGCCGGTGCTGCTCTATCCACTGCACCACTTAGCTGCCTCCCAGGGATCTTCCTATGAGCACCTGAAAGCTTGGTGAGTACTTGGCCCACAGTTAGCTTTTTTCATAATCCTGGGGGGAAACCCACCCTTTTTGTAGCAGGGAAACTGACACCAGTTTGCATGTTTTTTGGCCTTTTTAAATGTATTGATTGGTTGTGCTGATTTTTTTCATCTGTTTCTTTTTAATTTAAAAAAAAACATTATTTGTTGTACTGGATGGCTCTCTGGGAGGGGGAGGGGGAAGGATACTGGGAAAATCTATGAGGATGTTAAAAAAAAAGATAGTAAAATACATCCATACACCCACAGATATATGTGTATGTATATATGTAAGCATGTATATGTATATGTTTATGTGCATACATGTAAACATATACGCATAGATATATAGCAACATTCACATACACACGCGTACATGTACATGCACACACATACACATACACATATGCACATGCACATGCACATACACATACACATACATATACATATACAAACACACACTGTCCTGGGTGAGCATCATGATACCTGGTAGTAGAGAATGGAAGAGAAGACAAGAACTTTCAGAACTCTGGTAGAAGGAAGAAAAGGGTGTGTTGAGCAATAACAGGTGAAGGAGGTGGAGGAGTTGTGTTAAAGACAAGCTTCCAAACTAGCTACTCTGGGGAGGGATGGGGTGCCACCCATCTTCAATTCTCTGTAGGTTGAACACCCCCATGGGTCATCCCATTGTCCCCCCCAGGTGCCCTCACTTTGGAGACCACTGTCCTAGAGCACCCAGACAAGAAAGATTCACATCTACATGGGTCCTTTGGTGCTAAACCCCTCCCTCGTTCTCCAAACGCTGAGGGTGGTGGTGGTCTAAGTCCTTCTAACTCCTCTCCTTGTTCACATTTAGTCTCTCCCATATCCCAAGAGAGAAATGTAAGGCCTTTGTGTACCAGTCAGAAAAAAAAAAGTGACACAATTTGGGTGGATAATTGCTTCCTGTTTCTTCCCTTCTCCCTTTCTGAAAACAAGTCTCAGGTTCTGAACTTTCCTTTTCTCTTTGATCTGCCTGTGAGCTATTTTAAGACTTACCATCATTTTGAAATTGATCCAGCAAAAGCCCCTTTCTTTATGTTAATTCCTTGTCTTACCCTCCAGTACATTTCCCAGTCTGATGGTCACTTTTGCTTCCAAAGCATCATAAAACAAAACCAAGGATGTTTGGGTGGAGGATTCCTGTATCAGCTCTCATTCCTCTGGCTACTGATACAAACACAAAACGGTCATCGGTCATCGCCCACTCACTTACAGTTTCCCCGCCTGGGGCAGGGTCAGAGAATGTCCAAGCATGACCCGAGAGTCACCCAGCCCACTCCTTAAACCAGCTCCAGAGTTTCTTGAGCCACCTTTCATTCCTGTGTTGCCACATAGGAATTTGATGGTATGATCAAATACCACTTTCCTAGGGGGACTCAGGGACAGCAGAGTGGCTCCAGCTGTCTGCCTTGTTGATACACTCAGTTTAAACTCTCCGAGACTCTAAGCAGACAGACATAATCTGGTCAAGACTTCACTTACCGAGAGATCCTGCTGGCTAGAGAGATTCTTCATATCACTCTGTAGGTGGAGGTTTTCAATGATGGTGCCTCATAGGGCAGGGTGGCACCCGCTTCTCTTTCCTCCTGTCTTATGATTCTTGGATGGGATGGCTACCCTTCAGCATGGGTGTCTCCCCTCTCTCTTGCTTGAATCCAGCTGGCCCTGGTTCTACCTCCTCTTGCCCTGTGCTATGCAAATGTTTCAGGGGGCAGAGTACTGGCCCACGCAGGCATTTTCTTCCATTCTAGAGATAAGGAAAATTTCCTGGCTAAAGGTACATCTGATAAAGAAAACTCCAGCTAGGCCCATGCTCCCCCTTACTCTAGCTGGTGAGACTGATCGAGAGAAAACAGGTTGCCCCTGGCTTCCTCTTCGTTGGCATTTTGTGTGCCTGACAAGGTATTCTGTGACTGGTTGTCGCTTTTTTTTGCTGTATTTGCTTATCAGCAGAAGGCTGCCCCAGAAACTGCCAGTCTTCATTGCCTGATTAGTGATGAAGCACCAACTTTTGACAGCCATGAGGGGCACAGGGAATGAGACTTGGGGAAACTGCCAGGACCTGCCAGAGGAACCAGCTGATTCGTCATCCATGTCTCCCTGCCACAGGCTAAGCATTCACCAGGTTTCCTATACTATCAGGTAAGGGATAAATGGAGGCCTGCTCTTCCTTTCTTTCTTTTCTTTTCTTTTTTTTTTGCTTTGGTAATCGGGGTTAAGTGACTTGCCCAGGGTCACACAGCTAGTACAGGTAGTAAGTGTCAAGTGTCTGACGCTGGATTTGAACTTACGTCCTCCTGACTCCAAGACTGGGACTCTAGCCACTGCACCACCTAGCTGCCCCTGCTCTTTTCTTTACTTCTTCCAGCTGAGACTTTTCTTGACTCTCTCCGTGGGTGGACCCACTAAGGATGTGATAGGAGTCCATGGTATAGGAGTGAGAATGTGATAGAGAAGCAAAGGAAATGCTGGGTTCCATTCCTGCTTCCATTGCCTGGTCTCTAGGCTCTGAGCTGTTGACAGTGATGTTATAAAGTAGGTGGCTGGTAGCCAGGGGTACGTGGAGGCGACAAGCCAACGGTTCCTCCCTAAATGGGGAGACTCCACTGGCTCTATTTGCACTTCCATTTTCCCTCCAGACTCCACCTCCTCTAGAAGAGAACTTGCTATCAAAGCCTGGACTGGCTGGAAGTGGTCAGTGATATTCCTTCCTCTCCCATTCTGCTCCAACCTGAGCCAGTCTCTGAACACTCAAAGCCTAATTTTCTCTGCTGGTCCAGGATTTGGAAGGCTACACATATACACAAAACAAAGAGGCCAAATGTATAATGGGCAGGGTTTGGGGGAAGGACCAAATTGGATGTGCTATGGGAGGGAAGATGCTTCTAAGATAATGAAAGGAAGTTGAAAAATTAGAGATATCTTTTTGTTGGTTCTCAGTGTTACATTGACCCCAACATTGTTTCCTTTCAAGGGAGCGTTTTGGCCCTTGGTGGGACATTGATTCATACTGGAAAAAATGGACCAGAGAGATCCTCAAAGACATCTCTTTGTATGTTGAGAGTGGGCAGATCCTGGGGATTTTGGGAAACTCTGGTAAGTTGGAAATGTTCTAAATGTCAAACCAAAAGTATGAAGAAGAGTAAAGGGCTGTGATGTGGCTCGTGGTGAACAGAAGGTTGAGGTTGGAGATCAGAGGGAAATTTCTTATTGTAAAGGACCTAAGATAGTGTAACCTGGGAGATATTTTGATTAATGGTCATTATTTTAAAAAACTAAGCTTGACTCTGATCCACTCAGAGCTTATTTTTTGGCTAAATAAAAAATTTATTTCCTGATATTTTATTTTATCAACGGAAGCTGAGAAATTTTTTAAAAATTTTAAAGAGCATATTGTTACATTTTTTATAGTATTTTATTTTTTCCCCATTTAAATGTCAAGAAAATTTTTAGCATTCATTTTTATAAGATTTTTAGTTCCAAATTGTTCTCCATCCTTCCCTCCCTTTCTCCCTCCCCTCCCCTCTTCTGAAAATGGTAGACAGTTTGATATATGTACTATCATGTAAAATTATTTCCATATTAATCATAGTTGTGAAAGAAGAAACAGATTTTAAAAAAACCCATGAGAAAGAATAAAGTGAAAAAAAATTTGCTTTGATCTGCATTCAGGCTCCATCAGTTCTTTACCTGGATGTGGAGAGCATTTTCCTTCATGAGTCCTTTGTACTTGTCTGGCATCATTGTGTTGCTGAAAAGAGCCAACTCATTCATGATTGATCATCACACAATGTTGCTGATGCGGTGTACAATGTTTTCCTAGTTCTGCTCATTTCAGTTAGTACAAGTCTTACCAGGATTTTCTGAAATCTGGCTGTTCATCATTTCTTATTGCATAACAGTATTCCATTACACTCATATACCACAGTTTGTTCAGCCATTCCCCAATTGATGAGCATTCCCTCAATTTCCAATATTATGCCACCACGAAAAAGACTGCTATAAATATTTTAGCACATGTAAGTCCTTTTCCCTTTTTTATGATCTCTTTGGGATATGGATCTAGTAGTGCTATTATTGGATCAAAGGGTTTGCACAGTTCCAAATTGCTCTCCACAATATTTGGATCACTTCACAACTCCACCAACAGTGCATCAGTATCCCAATTTTTCCACATCCTCTCCAACATTTATCACTTTCCTTTTTTGTAATATTAGAAAATCTGGTAAAAGTTGTTTTAATTTGCATTTCTCTAATCAAAAATGATTGAGTGCTTCTTCATATGACTATAGATAATTTTGATTTCTTCATCTGAAAACTGCCTGTTCATATTCTTTGACCATTTATCAATTGTTGAATGGCTTGTATTCTTATACATTTGATTCAGTTCTCTATATATTTGAGGAATGAGGGCTTTATCAGTGACACTTGCTGTAAAGATTGTTTCCCAGCTTTCTGCTTTCCTTCTAATCTTGGTTGCATTGATTTTGTTTGTACAAAAGCTTTTTAAATTTAATATAATCAAAATGACCTATTTTACATTTTGTAATACTCTCTATCTCTTGTTTGATCATGAATTCTTCCCTTTTCCATAGATCTGACAGGTAGACTATGCCTTGCTCTTCTAATTTGCTTATAGTGTCACCCTTTACATCTTAATCATGCACCCATTTTGACCTTATCTTCGTATGTGGTGTGAGATGTTGGGCTATATCTAGTTTGTGTCCTATTGTTTTCCAATTTTCCCAGCAGTTTTTGTTAAATAAGGAGTTCTTATCCCAAAAGCTGGGGTCTTTGAGTTTATCAAACACTATGCTACTATGGTCATTGACTGCGGTGTCTTGTGTATCTAATCTATTCTACTGATCCACCACTCCAATTCTTAGCCAGTACAAGATAGTTTTGATGATTATGCTTTATAATATAGTTTGAGATCTTGTATTGATAGGCCTCCTTTCTTTGGAATTTTTTTCATTAAATCCCTTGATATTCTTGACCTTTTGTTCTTCCATATGAATTTTGTTTTTATTTTTTCTAGCTTTATAAAATAATTTTTTGGTAGTTTGATTGGTATGGCACTGAATAAGTAAATCAGTTTAGTCAGAATTATCATTTTTATTATATTGGCTTGGCCTACCCATAAGCAACTGATAGTTTTCAATTGTTGAGATCTGACTTTATTTGTGTGAAAAGTGTTTTGTAATTGTGTTCATATAATTCCTGGGTTTGTCTTGGCAGGTAGACGCCTAAGTACTTTATATTGTTTACAATTATTTTAAATGGAATTTCTCTTTCTATCTCTTACTGCTGTGTTTTATTGGTCATATAAAGAAATGATGATGATTTAGGTTTATCTTTTATCTTGCGACTTTGATAAAGTTGTTATTTCAAGTAATTTTTTTAGTTGATGTTCTAGGGTTATCTTAGTATACCATCATATCATCTGCAAAGAGTGATAGTTTTGTTTTCTCATTGCCTATTCTAATTTCTTCAATTTCTTTTTCTTCTTTTAATGCTATAGCTAACATTTTTAGTACTAGATTGAATAATAGTAGTGATAATGGACATCCTTTCTTCACCCCGATCTTATTGGGAAGGCTTCTAGCTTATCTTATAAAGCTTGCTGATGGTTTTAGATAGATATTGCTTATCATTTTAAGGAACACTCCTTTTATTCCTATGTTCTTTAGTGTTTTTAATAGGAATGGGTGGTGTATTTTGTCAAAAGATTTTTCCACATCTGTTGAGATAATCATATGATTTCTGTTGGTTTTGTTATTGATATGGTCAATTATATTAATAGCTTTCCTAATATTGAACCAACCCTGCATTGCTGGTATAAATCCCACCTAGTCATAGTGCATAATCCTTGTGATACATTGCTGTAATCGCCTTGCTAGTATTTTGTTCAAAATTTTTGCTTCAATATTCCTTTGGTCTATAATTTTCTTTCTCTGTTTCAGCTCTTTCTGATTTAGATATCAGCACCATATTTGTGTCATAAAAGGAGTTTGGCAGGACTCCACCTAGTTAGTTTATATAATATTGGAATTAATTGTTCTTTAAGTGTTTGGTAGAATTCACTTGTGAACTCATCTGGTCCTGGGGATTTTTTTCCTAGGGAGTTCTTTAATGGCTTGTTCAATTTCTTTTTCTAAGATGGGGTTATTTAGGCATTCTATTTCCTGATCTGTTAATCTGGGTAATTTATATTTTTGTAAATATTCATCCATTTTGCTCATTTGTCCAAATTACTGGCACATAATTGGGCAAAATATTTTTTAATGATTGCTTTAATTTCTTCTTCATTGGTGGTGATATCACTTTTCATTTTTGATAATGAATATTTGGTTTTCTTCTTATTTTTAATCAAATTAGCCAATGGCTTATCTTACTGGTTTTTTCATAAAACTAGCTCCTAGATTTATTTATTAGCTCAATAGTTTTCTTACTTTCATTCTTATTAATCTCACCTTTACTTTTCAGGATTTCCAATTTGGTGCTCAATTGGGGATTTTTAATTTGTTCTTTTTCTAATTTTTTTTAGCTATATGCCCAATTCATTGAGCTGTTCTTTTTCCATTTTTTTTTTACGTAAGAATTTACAGAAATGTATTTTCCCCTAAGTACTGCTTTGTCTGCATCCCATAAATTTTTCTATGTCATCTCATTGTTGTAATTCTCTTTAATGAAATTATTGTTTCTATCATTTGTTCTTTGACTCACTTATTCTTTTTTTTTTTTGACCCACTTATTCTTTAGGATTAGATTTAGTTTCCAATTAATTTTTAATCTCTATTTACACTGTCCTTTGTTCAATGTTAACTTTTATTGCATTATGATCTGAATAGAATACATTTACTACTTCTGCCTTTTTACATTTGATTCTGAGGTTTTTATGCCCTATTACATGGTCAATTTTTGTGTAGATTCCATATGCTGCTGAGAAAAGGGTATATTCCTTTTTGTTCCAATTCTGTTTTCTCTAAAGGTCTGTCATATCTAACTTTTCTAATATTCTGTTTGCCTCCTCAGTTTCTTTCTTGTTAATTTTTTTGGTTGGATTTATCGAGTTCTGAGAGGGGACAGTTGAGATCACCCACTAGTATAGTTTTGCTGCCTATTTCTTCCTGTAACTCATTTAACTTCTTTGAGAATTTGGATGCTGTACCACTTGGTGTATATATGTTTTTATTGATATTGCTTTATTGTCTATAGTACCTTTTAGCAAGATGTAGTTTCCCTCCTTATCTCTTTTAATTAGGTCTATTTTTGCTTTTACTTTGTATGAGATCAGAATTGCTACGTTTTTTTTTAACTTCAGCTGAAACATAATAGATTCTGCTCCAGCCCCTTAACTGTACTCTGTGTGTGTCTCTCCGCTTCAAGTGTGTCTCCTGTAAACAATATATTGTAGGATTCTGGTTTTTGATCTACTCTGCTATCCGCTTCTGTTTTGTGGGAGAGTTCATCCCATTCACATTCACAGTTATGATTACTAACTGTATTGCCCTCCATCCTATTCCTCCTCCTGTTTGTCCTCTCTCTCCTTTCATCCTTTCCCTCCTCACCAGTGTTTTGTTTCTGTCTACCACCTCCCTTGATCTGCCCTCTCTCTTACTTGATCTCCTCCCCTCCTACTTCCCTGTCAAGTAAGATATATATTCAACTGATTGTGTATATTATTCCCTCTTTGAGCCAACATTGATGAGAGTAAGGTTCAAGCGATGCTCCTCACCCACCCTCCCATTTTCCCCTCCACTGTAATGTCTTTAGTGCCCCTTCATGTGAAATAATTAACCCCATTCTACCTCTCCCTTCCTTCTGCACCCATTGTACTTCTCTTTCTCATCCTTTATATCTGTTTTTTATGTGATTCCCTCAAGTTCACCTTGTACCCTTAGAATTTTTAAGAATTATAAGTATCATCTTCCCATGTAGGGATGTAAATAGTTTAGCTCTATTGAATCCCTTATATTTTCTTTTCTCTTTTTACCTGTTTATGCTTCTCTTCGGTCTTGATATTGGAGGTCAGATTTTTGGTTTCGTTCTGGTCTTCTCCTCATGAAAGCTTGAAATTCTTTCTCTATTTCATTGAATGACCATTTTTTCCCTTGATGTATTATGCTTAATTTTGCTGGGTAAGTGATTTTTGGTTGTAGTCCTAGCTCCTTTGGCTTCTAGAATATCATGTTCCATGACCTCTGATCCTTTAATGTTGCAGCTGCCAAGTCCTGTGTAATCCTGATTGTGACTTCCCGATATCTGAATTATTTCTTTCTGGCCACTTGTAGCATTTTTTCCTTGACCTGATAGTTCTGAAATTTAGCTACAATGTTCCTTGGAGTTTTTATTTTGGAATCTCTTACATAAGGTGATTGGTGGATTTTTTCAATGTCTGTTTTGCACTCTACTTCCAGGACATCAGGGGAGTTTTCCTTGATAATTTCTTGAAAGATGTTGTCCAGGTCCTCCTTTTGATTATGGCTTTCAGGTAGTCCAGTGTGTCTGATATTGTCTCTCCCGGATCTATTTTCCAGGTCAGTTGTTTTTTTCAATAAGGTATTTTGCATTTTCTTCCATTTTTTCATTATTTTGATTTTGTTTGATCAATTCTTGATGTCCCATAGAGGCATTAGCTTCCATTTGCCCAATTTTAATTTTTAAGGTATTGTTTTCTTCCATTAGCTTTTGCATTTTCTTTTCCATTTGGCCAATTGTACTCTTCAAGGAATTGTTTTCTTCAGTGGATTTTTGTATCTCCTTTTCCATTTGGCCAGTTTTATTTTTTAAACAGTTTTCCAAGTTGTTAACTCTTTTTTCATAATCCTCTTGCATCACTCTCATTTATTTTCCCAATTTTTCTTCTACCTCTCTTAAATGATTTTTAAGCTCCTTTTTGAGATCTTCCACAAGTTCTTTCTGGGCTTGAGTCCACTTCCCATTTTTCTTTGGGGTTTTGCCTATAAATGTTTTGATAGTGTTGTCCTTTTATGAGTTAGTGACTTGGTCTTCCCTGTCACCATGATAACTTTTCTATGGTCAGATTTTTTTTTTGTTTTTTGCTCATCTTTTTTTTGGGGGGGGGGTGCTTTTTTCCTTTCTTTTAAATTCGATCTCTGCTCCCAGGGTGGAAGGTGCTCTGTCTCAGGCTTCTTGTGCCAATGGCTACAGGTCCTGGCTGTTTACCTGGTGCTGTGCTGATGTTGCCCTGAGGCCCACAGGGGACCCTCCTGTTTGGTGCTGTGTTAACGAGGTATTGTGTGTGGGGTGACTGGTGATGCTGGAGGCCATAAGGGTCTGGCAGCTTACCTGGTGCTGAACTGGAGTCCTAGTGGTGGTACCTGGTATGTGCTGGGGCCCGGTGGGATTTTTCTGTGTTTCCTTGGGGCTACACTGAAGCCTGTGGCACTTTGGCCACTGGAGGGTGCCTATCTGCCCAGAGCCATTCCCAGTCGCCCAAAGATGCCTATTTGCCTGAGGCTCTACTGAAGCATGGGGTGGTTCTCTGAGCTGGGGTCTGCCAGTTCCCCTGGCTATGCTAAGGCATGTGGAGGGGCCTGGTGTTGGTGTCTGGCTCCTCCACTACACTGGGGCTCAGGATCTCCTGCTAGTTTGCTGAAGTGGGGCTTGCTGCTAGTTTGCTGGGATGCTTGGTGTCCTAGACTGCGCTCCCCTTTTACCCAAGTGAGACAGACCTTTCTTGCCATTCATCCAAGTCTCCTGGGTTAAAAGACCATTCCACCCTATCTTTCCACTGGTTCCACTGTTCCAGGATTTGTTCTAGGGCACTATTTTATGGTTGTTTGGAGGTGAATAAGGGAGAGCTACAGCAATTTACTACTTACTCCTCCATCTTGGCTCCCAGAAGTCCTCCACTGCTATCTTTTGAAATGATTTAACTATAGTCTTACCTAGGGATGGGGCTGGGGGGAGGAGCATGGATTAGAGAACCACATTTGATTGCTGCTTATTTTTATTTATATCTTTGTCACTACCCAATGACCCCCATCGCCCATTGAACCCTCCCTTATAACAAAGAGATAGTTAAGCAAAACAAACCAATATATTGGTTATGTCTGACATTCTACACCAATATTTCTTTTGTTGTTGTTGTTGATGATGTTTTACCAGTATTTCATCTGCTGTAGGCAGAGAAGAGCGAAGCTGCTTCTTTCCTTCTCCATCAATCTTCTGAAGTCAAGATTGCCCAAGGCATCAATTAGAAAAATGATATATTTCAATGTCATTTTCTTTATTATGGTCATTTTATAGGTTGTTTTCTTGGTTTTGCTTACTTTAATCTGAATCAGCTCATATAAATCTTCTCTGGACCACCAGTGGCCCATCGGGGACCTCTAAGACATCTGTGGGTTGCTCTTCTATGATATACATACATATACATATATGAATATATAATGTATCTGCAGTATGTATATATTTATTACAGGAATATTATAGGAATACATCATATATGTCCATAGTACAGGAGTATATTACATATATTCATGCACATTATTTGAAAATGACTATCTTTGTATTCTTAGCATGAACTAATCACTCTAATTAATAAATGAATGTAAAGGGCATTTATTAAGCTCTTACTATGTACAAAGCACTGTGCTAAGTACTGGGAATATTGTGATTGGGGAACACAACATTTAAAATAAAATTTAGCTGTGGAATGGCTGGAAAGGTTCAGAAGTCCGAAGAGGGAAACGGTGGTGTGGATGGCAAGGCGAAGGGGCTCTTAACTTCTATAAGTAAGTCAAATGACAATGCTGAGGGATTGCAGGTTTTTTGGTTCATTTTTGTATTTTGCTAGACAATGGGGTTAAGTGACTTGCCCAGGGTCACGCAGCTAGTAAGTGTCAAGTGTCTGAGGCCAGAATTGAATGCAGGTCCTACTGACTCCAAAGCCGGTGCTCTATACACTGTGCCACTCAGCTGCCCCAAGATTGCAGATTCTTTTCTGATGCCTGAGCTCTATCCAATGTTCAGTCTAGTGAGGTTGGAAAAGACTAAATACTAGGTGAATTACAAGATGTAGGTTTTTCTTTTTCCTCACAGCAACTCACAAACACCATCTACTAAGGAGAAGAGGAGCTACAATCAGCATAGGTGAAAGGAGCATCCCACAGGTTTTTTTGTTTTGTTTTGTTTTGTTTTTAGTTTTTATTGATATTTTTTTGTTTCTCATATCGCTATACTTATTCCAAGTATCCTTCCCCTTCTCCCCCTCTCCCTTACAGAGCTATCTCACATGACAAATACTATTTTTTTAAGAGAAGGAAAAAAGTTAGCCCAATTGATTGATACATTGAAAAAGTCTGGATGTACAATGTGTAACACCTGTGGACTTCCCACCTCCACGAAGGGGTAATTTAGGAGTATCTTCTCATTCTCTTCCTTTGGGTCCTGTTTGATCTTTATAATTTTGTTATGTCTGCTTTTGATTTTTTGGTGGTAGTTCTTTCCTTTTACATTGTCGTAGTCCCTGTATATACTGTTTTCTTAGCTCTGCTGACTTCATTCTGCATCAGTTCATATCAATCTTTTCATCTTTCTCTATACATATCACAGACATCATTTCTTAAATACCACACTTTGTTTAGCCATTCCCCAATCAATGAACATCTACTTTGTTTCCATTTTTTGCTATCAAAAAAGGTGCTGCTATAAATAAATAGATTTTTCCCCCTCATGAATAGCTTTCTTGGGGTATGAGCCTAGTCATGGAGTATCTGGTTCAAAGAGTTGGCATATTTTTGTCACTTTATTTGCATAATTCCAAATTGCTTTCCAAAATGATTGTACAATTTCACAGCTCCACCAATGTATTACAGTGCTTATTCTTCTACAACCCCTCCCACATTGACTATTGCTATTTTTTGACATTTTTGCCCATTTCCAAGGTGTGAGATAAAACTTCAGGGTTGTTTTTGGTGTGCAAACTCTCTTATCATTAGTGATTTGGAGCATTTTGTTCATATGGTTGTAAATATTTGCATTTTGTATTTAAGTTTAAAATAATAATAATTTTAAAAGTAGATACTTAGTAAGTACACGTTGAATGATATCTACTCCCTTGTTTCCAGGGCATCAGGAAATCCCTGAGATTCTCCTCTCACATTTTCTCCTCTACATTTCTGAGCTCACTGATGGTTAGCAGCAGCCTCTTTGGACTTATAGCCCAAATGGAAGAGACTATCCTAGACATATCTCCCCACTCCTCTTCCAACCCCACCAATAAGACCCAGTGAAAACAAAGAAAAAATACTTTCTCACCACAAATAAACTTCAGACAAGTTTGTAGTAATAGTCCTCTTAGCCACAGTCAGTACCTCTTATTATTTCTGGTCATGTAAAATTTGCAGCACTAAGTGCAGGCTTGTAGGCTTGTAGACAGAGCAAAATTTCTGTTTCAAATTGCTCACAAGTTAACGTTCCACATTTTGCCACTGGCTCAGACAAGCCCAAAGGCAGAAATTTTAGTGCCCCATCAGCCCGATAGTTTAAAACTTAATAAAAGCATCTTGGTGAGTTGACTGAGGCTCAGAAATGTCAAGTGACTTGCCCTTGGTCACAGAGCAGTATTTGAACCCCTGTCTTTCCTCAGTCTAGATCCAGCACTGTTCATTGCAATATGCATCCTCTTACTAATCCTTCCCCCATAAACCAATAACCAGACAAAAGTGAACAATAAACAATTACTACTACTTATATCATACAACAATTTAAGGTATGTAATTTGTTCTCACAATAGCCCTATGAGGTAGGTAGTACAAATAAAATTATCCCCAATTTATCCCAAAAAATCCCCAATCAGAAAACTGAGGCATAGAAAGGTGAGGTAATTTTGTCAGTATCACACAACTAGTGTCAGATCCAAGACCTAATTAAGAACAAACACTTTAAAAAAGCACTAGCAGCATATCCTTATTCATACCATAGTTTGTATCCTGGTAAAAGACAATGGTTTATGCCTTTAGTTTTGTTTGATATATGAGTCAGCAACAGAAGTCAAGATGGGATCATTGGCCATTGCAGCTGAAGCATCATTGTAGCAGGCAAGGATTTGGGAGATGTCTTGGATGGAATGAAAAGGGTTTTTGTTTTTGTTTGGTTTTGGTTCATCTTGATAGGCAATGAATTCTTACAGCAAACAACAAATGCAAACCCCCAGAAATTAGGTGGATGAAGATGTTTCTTCTACCTTCACAGGTTCTGGGAAAACAACTTTGCTAGATGCCATATCTGGCAGATTAAGACGCAAAGGTACCTTCCTTGGAGAAGTGTGTGTGAATGGGCAGCAGTTGAAAAAAGAGGAATTTCAAGATTGCTTCTCCTATGTCCTGCAGGTAGGGTTTCTGTCTTTTCTGATCTCAAACTCACAAAGTATACTAGTCAGAGCTGACACAGAACCCTGAAAATCTGATATCTTTCTCTTTTAACAGCTTAAGTTCTAATATTTTTGTAATTATTCTTAATGTACCATCTCAGAAAATACCTTTGCTAAAAAGATAACTATGGCTGATTATTAGGGGAAGGACACTACTGGGGGCTCATGAGGGACAATATTTGAAACCTAGCTCCTTAGGATTCTAGAATCCTGAGAGTAGTAGTCAGCCATCCTCTGGAGATCTATTGATTTAAGTGGGAATTAGGGAGGAAGTTCTGTATGGCAAGAATTGTCTGGTTTGCTTTTTTATATCTTCAGTGCTCAGTATAGTACCTGCCACACAGTAAGTGCTTAATAAATGCTTTTTTACCATTCATTCATTTATTCATTTACTCCTCTTTCCTGCCACTGCTATAGAATGAAACCTTGTTGAGTAACCTCACAGTACAAGAGACACTGTCCTATACTGCAAAATTGGCCATTCGTGAGGGCTCCAAAGACTTCTTCCAAAATAGGGTGAGTAACTCTTACAGGGTCATGGTTGAACAGCTCCTTTTCCAATGATGCTCAAGTGACCCAGCCTCAGAGAAATCTGCAGCTTCATCTCTCTAGGGAGAGTCAAAGAGCAGCAGGGTAAGTCAAGGTATAACCCGAAGGTGGTGGATTAGAGGTTTCAACAACCCCTAGTGGCATTTGCATTTCTTCTCTTCCTCCCTACACATACTCATGTACCCCTACTTCACCTGCTCCTCTGTTTTAAAGACTCATAATGTCTAAAGAGAACACAAAATCCATCTCCAAGTTTCAACTCTGGTCCTCTACCTGCTTTAGTCCATACCGTCAGCTCTGGCCCTGATCTCACATCCATTTGGAGGGCTAGCTCATCTATCATGACTCCTTCTCTGCAAGGAGAATTGTTCCTTGGAACTTTGTAGCAGGCTCAAAGGATGCAAAGAAATTTGCATGAACTTGGCATCTCATAACCAAGGCCAAGAAACAATGTGAGCTGGTTCTAGGAACTTTTTCTGTGATGGCAGGAAAGAACCCATTTCAAATTGATTTGACTTCTATTACAGTGCTACTGATTTCCTGACTCCCACAGGGTGGTGAGTTGGATCTTTTGGGTCATTTACAATTTACTCTGTCCAAAAAAAAAAAATTAAAAAAAATTTACTCTGTCCATCAGCCAGGGTTGGTGTTTCCTTTACCTGAGAAGGACTAAGTTTCATAAGTGGAACAAGTGATGCTCTAGTCCTGCCTGGGCTTTCTGTCTCCCGCAGGTGGAGGCAGTAATGGCGGAAATGAGCCTCAGCCATCTTGCTAACAAGCTGATTGGGAAACGAGCCTCTGGGAGAATTTCTAGTGGTGAAAGGCGCCTCATCTCCATTGCAGCCCAGCTCCTCCAGGATCCTAGTGAGTATTCACCAAGATCTACCCAAAAGCAGTTCCTGGAGGGTCTCTCATGGTATATCTAGTTACCACCAGTCCATCTATAAGGCTCCTATTGGGCTATGTGTATTTATAAAATTTAATTAGTTGGGATTCTCCAAACTGGAAACCCAAATATTTTCTAAATACCATGGTACTTATTTTGAATTCCTGATGATTTCTCTAACTCCAATTTAAAATACATATTGTAATAGGGAGCTTTGGACCTTGAGGGTTATATTTTAGTGTTAAATTGGCAGGTAGTAGATTGAAAGAAGCCCAAGTTTTGTATGTCCCAGATGCACAGGGATTTATTATTCTCATGCTTATCTTACCCCCAATTCTCCCAGCTGTGCCAAGTTTTTAGGAGAGGAAACTCAGTGAGTTTTGGTGTGGAAGTGACCTTTTGTGGCAGGGATCAAGGGAGAAGAAAAAACCAATGCAAATAGTATGCTTAATCCCCCTTGCCCATGATGATGCCATTTGTTATTTTGATGAGCACTAGGGGAACCAGGTAGCAACCACCCTCTCTTGATGGAAAGTTTTTCATTCTTCCAGTGAGAAAACTCATCTCTACAATTCCTATATATTCAAACAATAGTAAGACTCTTGGTTCTTCAACTGGTCCTTATCTATCAGAAGGAAAGAGTAAGAAAAAGACAGTGTGTTTTCTTCATTTGGAAAAAAATGAAACACTCCAAAGAATCAGACTGACATGCTCATTTAATTCTGCTGCATCTCAGGCCTATGAGCAGATAAAATTGTGCTGAAATGCAATTCTAGTCTTCATTAAAAATGCATGCAGGTTTTAGAAAGCAGATGAAGGTTAAAATTTTGCTATTTTAAAGAAAAACCAGTCTCCTGCCTCTCAGCTCTTCAAAATCAACTTTTCTAATCATAGGTTTATAGACCTAAAGCTGGAATGGAAGAGGATGTGTAGTCCAATCATTTTTAAGGCCCAGAATGGTTCAGCGACTTGCCCTTTGTTATGAAGGTAGTTCTATGACTTACTATGCACTAGTCCTGGTTCCAAATCACCTGGACAGATGGCTACTAAAAAGTATATTTCTCACACTGCCCTCTCTAGCCCTGCCTCCCCCACCCCTTAAAAAAACAGTACTCCTATTTGTTTAGCATTTTTCAGTTTACAAAGCCGCCTCTATGGAGAATCTTCTGTGACTAAAATCCAAAAAGGGAGTGGGGTCATTTTCAGGATGGTCTATCTCCTGGACCAACAGTAGAAGTTGGCTTTTATTCTCTTCATTTGGACTTTGTCTGATTTATTTCTTCAAGTTTGTCAAGACACGTTCAATGAGAAAGTTCAAACTTCCCCATCACACCATGCCAAGACTTAGCCCTTGACTCTGAAAGATCACTCTAGTCCATATTCTGGTCTTTTTCTGCCTACAGAAGTGATGCTGTTTGATGAGCCAACCACAGGGCTGGACTGCATGACAGCAAATCAGATTGTGGTACTGCTCTCTACACTGGCCCGTCGAAATCGGATCGTGATCCTCACCATCCACCAGCCTCGCTCAGAGCTGTTCCAGGTAAGTGACCTCATCTCTCTGTCGGCCACTGGGGTGAGAATAACAGCTCTCCTGTTGCTTGAGATGTGGGCATTGTGAGGTCTGCTCCCTACCTACAACCCAACCCCAGACAGCTGCTTCCCTGGTCTCCATATGAGACAGCAGGGTCACATGCAAGAACTTGGCTTCCGCTACACAAATTGTCCCTTCCACGATAGCTCCTGACAAGTCCCACTATTGCTATGAAGTCAGAAAAGTTAAGAGCAAACACTGTTAGCAGTGGCCTCCAAAACCGTAAAGGAAGATTCCACATGGATAGAATCCATAAGGGACTCTCTCATAACTTATTTTTGTTATCGACATCTTAGCATGATCAGACACTAACCCAGTCTTTTGTCTAACCAGCTGTTTGATAAAATTGCTATCATGAGCTGCGGAGAGTTGGTTTTCTGTGGGACACCTGTGGAAATGCTTGACTTCTTCAGTGACTGCAACTATCCTTGTCCTGAACACTCAAATCCATTTGACTTTTATGGTAAGTTTCTCATTTTTGCCACCCCATCACAAATCCTTGTAACTGAAAGCATCATGATCTGCTAAAATGCCCCCCATGTCTTCTTTGGTTCTTTATCCTGCATCTATTTGACCATGATAGCTAGAGAGAAATAATCTCACTAACAATATTTATCTTTGAAATCAAAGCGAGTAGGGGAATCTGTCCCTACCAAGCCCTCATTTTAAGTGGAGAAAAGTAAAGCTTCTATGAACTAGAGGAGGTTGTTAATGTCAAAGAGTGGAGTACAGGACTTTCTTACTCTTATCTGTCTTCATTGTGTAACAAAATGTAATGAAGAGAGTTTGTCTTTTAGGAACAATGATGCCTCATTATTGCTGGTGCTCGTAAATATATTGATCCAAATCCACTAGCCAAATGGCAGCCTCACTCCTATGTCATTTGGCCTGTGTAAATGACAAAGGACTAGCTTTGTATGGTATCTAAGCTGTATAGTTTTTAACTGTGCAAGAATGTACCATGTTGGAGCGGAAAGATGACTGGCTTGGGAGTCAAGCAATAGGACCTTGAGGGACTTCTAAAGTGGGGTATAGTGGAAAGTACATTGGATCTAAAAGTTAGAGGACCTTGGGTTCAAATCCTTGCTTCTCTAATTACTACCTTTGTGACCTTCATGTGAAAAATCAGGCAACTGGACTAGATGTTCCTTTGAGCTACAATTCTTAGGATTCTATGATTTGGGATCTGGTCCCAGGTCTTCCAGTGACTTTATATGGAACCTTGGGCAAGTCAAGTCAAATCATCATTTTCTGGCCATAACTTCCTCTTTATAAAATATCATTTAGATTAGATGACCAATCTGCAAAGTCCCTTCAAACTAATATTTTATGAGTTTATGATCCAACTACAGCACTTATGGTGACTCCACATGAAAATCCACTTCACTAAAGTACTAATTTTTTTCCCATATCCACTTGAAATATCTGGACCTATTTTCAAATGAAAGATTTCTGAAATACTGATGTCTATAGTGCATATAGGACTAAAGTATTAAGATTTTACAATAATAATCCTGATTGCATAAGATTTAGGAGCTGACTTTGATTAGATATGAAAAACCATTCACTATGTTAATTTAGAGAATTAAGGCTAGTTTAGAGAAACATGCAAATATTAAAGTTGCTAATTTCTTCTTGGGAAAATTCCAGTGGACCTGACATCAGTAGATACCCAAAGTAAGGAACGTGAAATAGAAACCTACAAGAGAGTGCAATTGATTGGATCTGCCTACAAAACTTCAGTAATTTATCAACAAACTTTGGAGAATATAAAAAGAGTAAAACATCTGCAAACATTGCCACCAGTTCCTTTTAAAACTAAGGCTTCTCCTGGAACCCTCACCAAACTGGGTATCCTCTTGAGGTAAGAGCTCCACCAGAAACCAACAGGTTTGAATAGAACTTACTCGCTAACAATACCTTAATCTTGGCATTTAAAACTTGTTGGTATAAAAGTCCTTCTGTACTTCACTCAGTCTTCCTACATGGTACTTGAATAGCATTAAAACAGAAGAATTTAAAAAAGTTTACTTGGGCTTTCAGGAAAATAATGAGAAACTTGTTGAGAGATAAAATGGCATTATCTGTACGACTCATTCAGAATGTGATCCTGGCTTTGCCTCTGATGTTTTTTATCCTTCAACTGAGGAATGATGTGCTGAAGGGTGCCGTGCAGGACCGAGTGGGCCTTCTTTATACATGTGTGGCCGGATTACCATATACAGGCATGCTCAATGCTATTGCTTTCTGTAAGTATGCTCTAAGACCAACCTTACATAGAGGAACAAGAGGTGGGGAATTCTGTGATGGTATGATTTGAGGAAGGTCTTTCTTCCCCTGAAGAATCTTCCTTACCCAGTTTCCATGGTGCAAAAACTCTACCGCTAAATAATGACTGTTCCTTTTGAATTTAGTGTTATTCTCTTTAGACCCTATTCTTAAAATGTTAACATTTTAATTTAATATTTTAATTTTTAAATTTAATGTGTTAACATTAAAATGTTAACTTAAAAGGTGTTAACAACTTACTAATGCCTTAGCCTATTTATGAATTACCCTATGAGATGTCTTATGTCAAAGAGTGTAATAAAAAGGGCCCTTGGGCAACACTGACACACTGGGAGCCCTTAAATGAGAGTAAGGAGGGGGAGCACTTGGAGGTAGGAGAGATTGATGGGGAAAAGTAAAGAAAGGAGAGCTAAGGGGCATGAAAGACAAATAACCTACTTATTTGGCCAAATGGTACTATCCTTGGGTTCCATGTCTTGGAGCACAAAGGCCTGCAACCAGGGTGTGCTGGAGCTAGCCCCTATTGGCTAGCTGATTGTTAAATCTTCGGCGTGAGCATTTACACCTTGGAAATCGGCAAATGCTATGTATAAATCATGGTTTGGTTTATGATTTGGTTTTGACTTAACATACAGAAAATGTTAATAATGACAGTTAAACTTAGAAGTGTGTTGTACATTTTCAGAGTCATTTGTTAAAAAATCACTTATTAGCATACCCTTGGCCTGCACCATATCATACTTTTACATTCTTATCAGTATTATTTTGAGGCAACTACAACCAGAATTTCAATATGGGCAGAGAGCCAGATACCTGATTTATTCAGGAATACAGGAGTCTGAAGAAGTACCAAAATATAGCCCCTTGGTTTACAGTGGACTCTCCTTATGGCACAAATCTAGAAATAGGATCTAAAAACTGAGATGCAGTGATTATCTTGTATTTCCTACCATCTCTACGCTGAGATCTGCCATATTCTATTAATGGGTTTGAGCACAAGCTATTTGGAATCTAGGCTGGGACCAAGGCCCATTATCCTTTTTTCTTTTGTGTCTTTAGGGAAGCACCAGGGGCTTATCTTGTATGGTGTTTGTATATATTTCCTATTGAGGTAGTGAAATTGCTACTTCAAATTAGAAGAAAATAATTTGGACCACCAAATTACATTAAAATTCATATTCTGTACAGACAAATGCAATAATTCAGTGCTGTTCTAGCATTCTAGACATGGAAGAGACCTTAGTCCATTCTCAGTTTTGCAAACAAGGAAACTAAGGTTCAGACGAAAGTGATTTGCCCAAGGTCACACAAGTAATACATAAACAGCAATTCACACCCAGGTCTCATGACTCCAAAGCCAGTGTTCTTTCTAGTACTCCAGGAAAATAGGGCTCTTCTGATCCTGCTTCTCAGCTCTGCCCAGGGTGAGATTGAGAGACCCCTAATCGTTGGGCTCTGAGGACAAACAGGGTGCCCCATGGATGCATCCTGACCTCCTTTCTGCCCAGCTGGGAAAAGGTCACTTGCTTCAGTGAGTTCCTGCCTAACGTGCAATCTTTCCCAACTAGTCTTCATCTGCCAGTCTTGAAGCACCCTGGGCTCAGTTCAGCTTCAGCCTGCCCCCTCTTTCTTAGTCCTGGAGTGACTGACTTATGAAAACTACATTCCTTGCACAGTTCCTGCTTTACGGGCCGTTAGTGACCAACAGAGCCAAGATGGTTTATATCAGAAGTGGCAAATGCTGCTGGCCTACATCCTGCACATTCTTCCCTTCAGCATCCTCAGTGTGGTGATGTTCAGCAGCGTGATTTATTGGTAAGGATGCCAAAACCAAAGTCTTTGTGGTATGTGTTTCACTAGACCGTAAAACAGGCTCAGTTTCCTCGACGTAAAGTGGGAACAATAATAGCACCTACCTCACAGAGTTGTTGTGAGGATCAAATGAGATCATATTACCATGCCTAGTACATAGTAGGTGCTTTATAAATGCTTATTCCCCCCACCCCTCTCACTCCAGGATAAGACAAGGTATTCTTAGACACATGAGGATCTGAGAGATTCAAAGGAGGTCCTTTGAGGGAGGGAGGGAGGAAGTTCTCCAGCAACAGTCTCTCTCTATCTGGTCGGACAACTTGTTTTTAACAAATTAAATTAAGGGGCAGCTACATGGTACAGCCCTGGAGTCAGGAGGACCTGAGTTCAAATCCGGTCTCAGATCAGATACTTGACACTTACTAGCTGCTTGACCCTGGGCAAGTCATTTAACCCCAATTGCCTTGCAAAAAAAAACAAAACAAAAAAACAAGTTAACTTAACTATTGGTTTGACGGGACCTGATAGCAAGCGTGTATTCTACCTAGTAATGGAGAGACTGAGCCGGAGAATGCTCAGAAGTCGGCCTCCTGAAGATCACAAGTCTATGAACCAAAGGCCTCCCATGTTGTTGAACTGAAAGCTGGAGAGAAGAGACTCCACTGGATGAGGACGGGGAGAGTGAGCGATGGAGAATATCACCTTTGAAGAGCCTGAAACATAACTGATGGTAGGGAGTCGAGCCCTGAAGATTCAGACCGTAATTTTCAATGGGCCAGCTGTTAGCCAAGAACCAGTGTCTCTACTGACTGAACATTTCCCAGTTGTTGACAATTACTACTGCAGACTGGTAACAGGTGGGCTCACCTTCGGGCCTACACCAGTACAAACAATCCACAGGAATGAACTCCTGGAAATGTTGGCTCTCCTCTGCCTGTTTAATTGGAGTGCTGCCTGTCCTGGAGACTCCTTCAACTTACCATCAACCATGACTCTGTTCTGTAGGAGGCATGATATAACACCATTATTGACCAATTTTGTGGTGGTTTGGTCGTTTTTCAGCCATTTCAACTCTCCGTGACCCCCTTTGGGGTTTTCTTGGCAAAGATACTGGAAAGGTTTGCCATTTCCTTCTCCAGCACATACTATAGATGAGAAAACTGAGGCAAAAAGAGTCAAGTGACTTGCTCAGGGGCACACAGTTAGTAAGTGTCTGAAGACAGATTTGAACTCAGGAAGAAGAGTCTTCCTGATTCCAGGCCTGGCACTCTATGTATTGTGCCACCTAGCTGTCCTTCTCTAAACCAATACACTCCCTAAAGAGAAAGCTGCCTAAAAGCAGGGGTTTGTCTTTACAGGTCTGTGGGCATGCATCCCGAGGTGGCCAGATTTGGGTATTTCTCTGCTGCTGTCTTTGTGCCTCATCTAGCTGGTGAACTTCTAACACTTGTGCTACTTGGTGTGGTTCAGAATACCAATATAGTCAACAGTGTAGGGGCATTGCTGAGCGTTATAGGAGTCCTTGTTGGGTCTGGATTTTTGAGGTAAGAACTTTGTCTCAAGGATGGATGACTTTTCCAATCAATAGTAACCTAAAAATTTGGATGTTGCATCTAGACATGTTCTTACAATGAACTGATTTATTGCTGGTAACTGCAGAGAATATTGCCATAAGGCAGGTCTAGATATCGACAGTTCATGAAGTCTGTCTAATCTGCAATGTTTATTGCACTATTTAGTCACTCTTGTTATAAAAGTCATGAACATATAATTATCTAGATACAGACCCAACCCAACATCTTCCTCATTCTCACATGAACCAATAAGCCAATTTGAAACAAGTTCAGATTTACATAATTTGAACCATCTGAACCAATCCCCTTTTCCCAGGAGTTCTCAACTGGGTAACATTTTCATTTATTGGGTTCTTAGGGAAAGAGAGGCTGTTATTGGTTTAGTTATGGTCTTAATGTTTAAGCAACAAATACTTTAAAACATTGCAATAATTAATTTTCCCCTCCTATTTGCTGGTTTTATACATGAAACACTAATTTATTTTTAAATGTAACTTTTATGGTAGTTACTGATAGCAACTCATGGAAGATTAAACAATTGTCACCATGAAAATGAGTGGCCTAGACACTTCACACTATTTTCTTCAGACTGATATTATACACATATTTAATGAATATTTCCTGTTACAGGGCTTAAATGAGTGTTTTTAGCATAATGGAAAGCACTCTTGGGTTTTGTTTTTGCAAAAGATATTTCTCTGTTGAGAAATATTGAGACTCTATTGAGTCTGATTTCTTAAGTCTCTTCAAAGACTGAATTTTTAAAATAAAAAAAAAAACTTCCTTCCTTCCCTGTCAATTCCCATTTTGAATCTTGCACAATTTCCCCCCATGGCTGGGCACTTACTCCTTCTTCATATCCACTTCTCAGAATTCCCAGTTTCCTTCAAAGCTCATCCCAAATACCATTTCCTTCATGAGACCTTTATTTATTCATTTAGCTCTTAGAGCCTCCTCCTCCACCCTCAATGATCCTGTATTTATTTTGCCTATGCTTACACATGTTGTCTCCCCGATAGGAAGTAAGCTCCTCAAAGATAGGAGATTTATTTTTTCTCTGTATCACCAGGGCTTAATCTAGTCCATGCTGGCACTTAATAAGTGCTTATTAATGATCTTATACTACCTTGTATTCTAAGGCATGCCCTTTTATATAGAAACCCAGAAGTCTAATGACTTTAGAGTAGACTTTCCATTTCTAATGGCATATGTGTCCATTGTTGGGTTCTTAGGGAAAAAGAGGATGTTATTGGTTTAGTTATGGTCTTAATGTTTAAGCAACAAATACTTTAAAACATTGCAATAATTAATTAGTTATCTTCCTCTCCCCCTACAATGCTAAGTTGGTGCTTTGTACCACTTAATAAATATCTGGACAAATCTTGAACTTCTTCCTTGCTCACTATATCTAATCAGTCATCAAATGCTATGACAACTGTTCCCAGCAACTCAACAAACATTCAATTATTACTTACTATGTGTAAAGCCCAGTTCCAGAAATACAAAGACAAAAGTATCAACAATCCTTGCCTCTGTTGTGTCTCAATTAACAAGAATTTGTTAGGTAATCATTATGGGATTCAACCTTGGGTTTGAGAATAATAATAGCTAATATTTATATAGAGCATTAAGGTTTGGAAAGTGCTTTACATAGATAACCTTTTTTTTTTTTTGGATACTCACAACAACCCTGTAAGGTAGGTGCTTTTATTACTCCTATTTTAAAATTAGAAAACCAAGGCAGACAGAGGTTAAGTGACTTGCCCAGGGTCACACAGCCAGGGAGTGCCTGAGGCAGGATTCAAATTCAGGAAATTATGACTCCAAATCCAGTGTTCTATCCACTATTCCTGCTAGCTACCTGGGAAGAAGATATAAGAACAGATTTAAAAAATAGATATAGAAGACTAGATTTTATATAGAGATAATATTAGAAAAGGGCCTAGCTTTCAAAGAGAAGTCTATCTGGAGAGCCCCGATCCATTGCTGCTTCTCTATTCCCAATGGGACTACTTTAGTCCCATATCACCTAACACCTGAACCACTGCAGTGGCTTTCCAACTATTGTCTCTATTATTCATTTTCCTACTCAAATCTATCCTATGTAGACACTGGTTGACATAAGATAGACTATATAGCCTGCCAGATTATTCTTCCTAAACAACTACTTTTAAGATGTCATCAGAGTGCTGTATGACAAAAAAAAAAAATAGACAGACCAAACAAATAAGCAAGAGTGATGGAGAACTGATGGATGGCCTGTGGGTTCCTTTGGTATCCAACAATGTCAAGATAACTAGAGGAAGGTACACATTGGGTGTGCCTCCTTCCCCTTTAGTATCTATGGGAGAACGTGAACAGAATGGGAAGTCGTACAGAATGGGAAGGCAGGAATAGGTTGAAGGGCATGCCACCATCACAGAGATCACATATCCTTTGAATTATCAGAATATCAAAGTCCAAGAACCTTTAATGATTTCCCACCTTAAAAGTCCAAATGACCTTGTTTGCCATTCAAATCTCTCTCCAATCTTGCCCCATAGGGTTTCGAGATATAAAAGCCCTTGGTGATCATCTAGTTCAAATCTCTCATTTTACAGGTGATAAGACTGATGTCCATAAAAATGAAGTGACTTGCTCATGGTCACAACTAGTAAGTAGTACAGCTGGACCATCTGAGTTCAAAGAGGGCTCTTTCCACTACTTCCACCACCACTTTCACTCAATAACTACTTGCTCTCCCTCTCCTTCTTATAAGCTAGTTTTTGCAGTTTCCAAGTCTAAGTTCAGTCACAAGTCCCACATTCTTCTGGAACAAGTTGGGGATTGTTAAAAATAATTTTTGAGAGGCAGTTAGGTGGTGCATTGGATAGAGTACCAGCCCTGGAGTCAAGAGGACCTGAGTTCAAATTCAACTTCAGACAGTTGACACTTACTAGCTATGTGACCCTGGGCAAGTCACTTAAGCCCAACTGCCTCCCCAGAAATATTTATTTATTTTTGTAATTTGCCAAAATCAAATTAAATGTCCATTTTCAGTGTTATCCAAGATACATATGCTGGTGGAAAAGTTCTGTAAAGCTGTTCATCTAACTGCATACCTAACTCTGAACAACAGTCATTTTTCATGAGTGTTATTTTCTTATGTGGAAAGTTAGGTTAAACTCCTTTGAGTAGTTATGGAACTCATCCAAAAGGCTCTGTTGCGGTCCATGATTTATGCAATTAACATTATTGTCACTTGCAAACAGGAGCATCTGAATAGCATGAATAATTAGATAGAAATAACACCATCTATATAATCCACAAATATCGACTGAACAGCTCAGCATACTACAAGGTGTCGGGTAGCCATTATTTTCCAAAGGACGCATATATTCCAAGAGATCTACATGTATGTATATATGAATATGTATGTATGTGTGTATGTAGGTATATATCAAAGACACCAAGGTCATCCACTGCATCCTAGGTTATAGTCAATTGTCTTGACTTTTGTCCTTCCACTGGGCTTTGATGACTCAGGAAGAGAGAGTGAGGCTGGTGACTTTGCACAACTCTGCCTCATTTAAATCCAATTCATACACAAATCAAAACATCACCCCCTGATGTCATTGGTCCTCTTAGAAAATGAAGGACAACAACAATAGTCACCCATACCATACAATGAGAGTAAGGCTTTCTATCCGTTTATCCAATGTTAAGTATGTACTTTTCATTTGTTGAGACTATAACCAGTCTGTTAACCTTAACCTTTTTTTCCTTCTATTTCTTAAGGAACATAAATGAAATGCCCACTCCTTTAAAAATCCTCGGTTATTTTATGTTTCAAAAATATGGTTCTGAGATTCTAATAGTCAATGAGTTTTATGGACTGAATTTCACTTGTGGTAAGTCTTCACCAACATTGTACATCGTTCATGTATGTTATTCTGTTAAACCAGTGGGGGAAATAAGTTTTAAGTTATTGCCCATCATGAGAACTAGATTTAAGATCATTTTTAGGAATAAAAGACTTGTTTGCCAATTGCCTCATGTTTCTTTTGGTTTACCCCTAACAAAGACCAATAGCTAGAAATTCCAGGATGCTTCAGGGCTATTACCTTGGGTACAGGTAAACTGGAGACATTAAGGTATCGTGGTGGGGCTGTAGTGAACTCTGACCACCTCATTTCTAAAGCCTAAAAATCTCCATTTGGTTCTCAGAGATAACAAGCATGTCAAAATCCGTGTTGCAGATTTCTATTTTCTTTATTTGAATAGGACAATTATTTAGGTGTTGAAGTAGTTTCTTTGCATTCTATCAGGAACAGCTCATTTTTATTGTTTAGTTGTTTTTCAGTCATGTCCAACTCTTTGTGACCCCACTTGGGGTTTTCCTGGCAAAGATACTGGAGTGGTTTGCCATTTCCTTCTCCAGCTCATTTTACAGATGAGGAAACTGAAGCAAACAAGGTTAAGTGACTTAACCAGGGTCACATGGGTAGGAAGTGCCTGAAGCCAGATTTGAATTTAGGAAGATGAATCTTCATGACTCCAGGCTTGGTGCTCTATTTACTTCACCACCTAGTGCCTCAATAGCTCAATAGTTTATTAGTGTCCCTAATAGCTCAATAGTTTACCACAAAAGAAACCCTATGTGCTCTGATCTGTCTGTGAGTTTCTAACCTTTGTGAATTTCTATTAGTTTACCTGCTTTGAAAACCTATGTTAATCAGACCTTACCAAATGGCTCAGTGAAGGCCACATCTTAGGTCCTTGAATATGAAGAAGCAGCCTGAACTAGGGGGAAGGACCAAGCCCTCTTATTTTAAAAGGAGGTATAGAGCAAATGGTAATACTCAGCATCTACCTAAGTCTCTAAGATGTTGCCCAGATACAAATCCAACCCAACTAGTTCATCTTTCCTCACTTGAAGCAATCCGCTTTCCTCAGGACTATTCCATTTGGCATTCATTATTCTTCTTACACCGAAAGCTTTATAAGACAAAGTCGAACAACTGTTGGCAGCAACCACTACAGACATTTGGGGTGGTATAGTTATGTATGGGGTAGTATTCAGTAGTTATTTTGAATATCCGGAGTTAAATCATTAATGATTTTAGAATGCCCTCAAGCACTGCTTGACTGATTCTCATCAAGGCACTGGAGGTATGACTGGTCACTCCAAAACAAAAGCAGCCCAAGCTTCTCCACTTTGAACCTAAGGCACCAAATATGTTTTGGTTTTTTTAATCATGATCTGATCTAATGAAACTTGACTTCCTGCCTATCTGAACTGTTCTGAGTGTCTGATAAATTAGACAGATCAAGTACAGCCCCTAGCACAGTGCTGATGAGGCAAGGCAGACATCTGATAAATGCTTACTGACTGAATTATCCTGGTGTGTGCCACACCTGATACTATCAATCTTTTCTCTGGCAGGTGGTTCAAGTGGATCAGTAGGAAATCCACTCTGTCTCTTCACTCAAGGAAATATGTACATTGAAAAAACCTGTCCAGGTGCAATGTCAAGATTCACAACTAACTTTGTCATTTTATATGCATTTATCCCTCTTCTTGTCTTTTTAGGAATAATTGTGTTCAAAATAAGAGATTATCTGATTAGCAGATAGTGACAAATGCTGCCACTCAAAAAAAAAAATGAACTCCTACTTTTAGATAAGCAAGGGTAGTTTAAAACCTAAAGACTAAAAATCTACAAGATAAATATATCTAACAATTTTGGAAGTAAGAATTCCGTGACTTTCATTCTTGATGTCATCAAGATCCTGGAGACTATGATCCAACTATGGTTACGTGGGCCTCTAACTGTTGGGAAAAGAGCTCCTGGTTGCCATCATTCTACCCCATGAGTTGCTGTGTATGGAAACGTTGACTCAGCTATTCCATGAAACGTCAGTAATAATAGTTCATAGTGAGATGGCATTTTAAGCTTGTCTTCCTGGTTCTGTACACAGAGAAAAAGGTCATGGAAAAAGAACGGAGTATAATGATGCTAATATTTATCACATTTACTCTGACAAAGCTATCTGTGAAAAGAAATGGTTGGAATGATTATACAGTCATGTGGGGAAACTGTGGGTTGAAAAACACTGTGGAATTAGGCAAGACTGCATTATTCTTATTTCATTTCCTTAAAGATTCATGATTTCATCAGTGTGGTTCCTTCCACTGAAACATTTAATAATTCACTACAACTTAGTAGCTGGTCTTCGAAAATTGCTAGGGTTGAGAAAAATCACCATGCTTTTACCAATGTGGTGAAGTTTGGTGAAGTTAGACCTTCCTCGGTCACATCCAAGTATGTCTAGTTGTTGTTCAGTCATGCCTGACTCTTTGTGACCCCATGGACCACTGCATGCCAATGCTTTTCCATGGTGTTTTCTTGGCAAAGATACTAGAGTGGTTTGCCATTTCCTTCTCCAGTAGATCAGGGCAAAGAGAGATTAAATGTCTTGTCCAGGGTAACACAGCTAGTGTCTGAGGCAAGATTTGAACTTATGTCTTCCTGACTCTAGGTCTAGTGTTCTATCTACTGAGCCACCCAGCTGCCTCATTTAGTAGGCTTTCTAAATAAAACTATTGGAATCATGGAAGTATCCTTCATCTAGTTCTCACAAATGAACAAATGGCTTAACAAAGATATCACCCATCACCCAAACATCTCATGATCTGTTAGGATTTTCAAGTTTTCATTATTAGTTTTGATTATTATTTTGCATATAGAGCTATTGCTTCTTAAAAATGTATTTGATAGAAAAAGTAGATATTCTGGGGAAGGGCAACAACTGGACAACCAAGAAGGTAGGAGTTTCTTTATCTTATTTTTAATAGCATTTAATTTTTTCCCCAATTATATGTCAAGACAATTTTTAGCATTCATTTTTACAAGATTTTGAGTTCCAAATTTTCGCCCCTTCCTCTCTCTTCCCCTCTTCCTAAAATGGTAAGCAATTTGATATAGGTTATATATGTACAATTATGTAAAACATATTTCCATATTAGTCACAGTTGTGAAGTTGTAAAGAAGAAACAGACCAAAAGGAAAAAAAAAACCACACACAAAAAAATAAAGCAAGTAAAAAAAGTATGCTTTGATCTGCATTGAGCCCATCAGTTCTTTATCTGGATGTGGATATCATTTTCTATCATGAGTCCTTTATAACTGTCTTGGACCATTGCTGAAAAGAGCTAAATCATTCCTAGTTATCATCACACAACGTTGTTGTTACAATATACAATGTTTTCTTGGCGCTACTCATTTCACTTTGCATCAATTCATATAAGTTTTCCCAGGTTTTCCTGAAACCTTCCTGCTCATCATTTCTTATTGCACAACAATATTTCTTATTCTACAACAGTATTCCATTACATTCCTATACCACAACTTGTTCAGCCTTTCCCTAATTGATGGGCATCCCCTTAATTTCTAATACTTTGCCATCACAAAAAGAGCTGCTATAAACATTTTTGTACAAACAAGTCCTTTTCCCTTTTCTTTGATCTCAGGGATATAGACCTAGTAGTAGTATTACTGGATCAAAGGGTATGCACAGTTTGGTTGCCCTTTGGGCATAGTTCCAAATTGCTCTCCAGAATGGCTGGATCAGTTCACAACTCCGCCAGTGTATTAGTGTCCCAACTTTTCCACATCTCTTCAACATTTATCATTGTCTTTTTCTGTCACATTAGCCAATCTGATAGATGGAAGGTGACACCTCAGAGTTGTTTTAATTTGCATTTTTCTGATCAAAAGTGATTTAGAGCACTTCTTCACGTGACTATAGATGGCTTTGATTTCTTCATCTGAAAACTGCCTGTTCATACCCTTTGGCCATTTATGAATTGGAGAATGGCTTGCATTCTTATAAATTTGACTCAGTTCTCTATATATTTGAAAAATGAGGCCTTTATCAGAGAAACTTGCTGTAAAGATTGTTTCCCAGCTTTCTGCTTTCCTTCTAACCTTGGTTGCATTGGTTTTGTTTGTGCAAAAACTTTTTAACTTAATATAATCAAAATTATCTATTTGACATTTTGTTAATGCTCACTATCTCTTATTTGGTCATGAATTCTTCCCTTTTCCACAGATCTCACATGTAAACTATTTTTTGCTCTTCTAATTCGCTTATGGTATCACCCTTTATGTCTAAATCATGTGCCCATTGTGACCTTATCTTGGTATATAGTGTGAGATGTTGATCTATACCTAGTTCATGCCATATTGTTTTTCAGTTTTCCCAGTTGTTTTTGTCAAATAGTGAGCTCTTATTCCAAAGGCTGGGATCTTTGTTTTATCAAACACTAGGTTACTATGGTCATTTACTACTGTGTCTTGTGTACCTAATCTATTCCACTGACCTACCATTCTATGTCTAAACCAGTACCAGATAGTTTTGATGATTACTGCTTTGTAATATAGTTTGAGATCTGGTATTGCTAGGCCACCTTCCTTTGCATTCTTTTTTCATTAATTTCCTCGATATTCTTAGGAGTTTCTTAATATATCTATAAACATGGGATCCTATCAGTATATACAACATGTATGCTAAAAAAGAGGACAAAATCATTACTTACTAAGATGTCAAAAATCTAAAGTTTGATATACAGCTCCATATAAAACAAGCATCTACATTTTCTGTTTTTAGGTAAGCAACTAGCTTGTAAAAAAGACTATTAAAAGTTATTTTGCTATTTTGGTTAAGCCACTGAATATCTTTCTGATTGATTTTAAGTGATTAATTTCACAAATCAGAAATGAAAATATGCAATTGGTATATTTACTTTGGCAGTGTTTTCATAGTAATGCTGAAGAATATGTCTTGGAGATTACATGACTTGTTTAGCAACTGTTACCTAGCTTGTAACCTAGCTTACATTAAGAAAAAATTGTTCATTAAGGAAAACACAGTAAAACCCTGATTCCTGGAAGGGTATTTAAGGATTTGGAGACATTGGGAAATTACCAGAATATTATCGTCAACTTCAACAAAAGGTCCCTGACACTGATGATTATTATATAACAGTTACATGATGCTTTACAGATTATATATGTCAAACTCATTATAGACACTTCTGGAGTTGATCTGTTAAGTAGTTCACAGAGAGTCCCATAGGAACCTCTTTTGAAATCAATGATTTCAACTTACCATAGTATCAGTCTACAATATAAATGGAGACATTTCCCTTCTATTCATATGCAGATTATATTTCATTCTAGCTTGGAAGCATTTGGAAAATTGACATAGTATGTGTATTCAATCTCCTAAATGTTAGTGATACTTTTCTAGGAAAAAAAATAATGGCTTCCCACAGGCCATTTGAACATTGACAATGATAATCTGTCCCCCTAGTGAAAAAGTGTCAGTAATGAGAAATCAGCCTCCTCTTCCTCTTCAAGAAGCCCTTCTTGATCTTTCTAGTCATTACTACTCAGTCCCTTCTCAAATTCTCTATTATCTACTTGTTAACAAGTTGTATCCTGCCCCCAACCCCACCCCCACCCCCTCCAGTAGAATATAAAATACTTGAGAATTTGGATTATTTAATCTCTGTCTCCTTAGGACCTAGCAAAGTGCTTTGTACATAAGAATGCCCTTAATAAATGTTGAACTAGATGACAAAAGTTATAAACTATTTAAAAAAATCTCAATTCTTACGAAATGGATTCTTTTTGAAATGAAGTCTGCCTGACTTGGTGATGTTACAAAACTGAAATGCTCAGAATTAGACTGAATAGAGCTCTTTCCCTCCAGAACAAAAGCAGGGACCTGACTCTTCCTTCCCTGGAGCTAAAGATGCTGGGAGCACAATGAGCATCCTGTTCTCAGATACACTGGGGCCAGATCTCCTGGTGTAGAAAGCACAGCCTTGCTTCACTGTGGTAGCAATGGAGAAATAAGGTAGATGGCTTTCTGTACGTTACGGTACAACTAAGTCAACTCAAGACTACTGATATACATGCTGGACCAATTAACTGCTCAGAAGCTACCAGAGCCCAGGTCTATTGATAGTAGATGTTTTCATAAAGACAGCAAATAAAGCATAAGAGATTTTTTTCTCTGTACTTTTGTTTCTTCATAAAGCAAACAACAAGCGTTTATTAAGCTCCACACACTGTGCGATGTACTGCAGATACAAAGACAAAAATAAAACAGCCCCTGTCCTCGAAGTGTTTACACTGAGAGAAAACATGCCTGCTTGCCTAAGTATGTGCATAATGAATGCAAGAGAATTTGGGTGGCAAGGCACTAAGAGGCTCAGGAAAGGTTTCACGCAGAAGGTGAGCTGAGCTCTGGAGAAAACTAGGGTTTCTAAGAGAAGAGGATGGGGAGGAAGTGCATCCACAGCCAGGGCAGAAGCAGAGAGAAAAAAGATGGAGCATCATGTGTGAGAAGGTCATTTTGGTGGAACAACAGGGTGCGTAATGGGGAGAGAGATACAGAAATCAAATGTGTCAGGTTGATGTTGAAAGCCTTAACCTAAAGAAGATATCCTAGAAATTCCTGATGCCAATCTTAACCCCTTTGATTGAAATTCAGATTAAGGTAGCATTTCCTCGGCACTATAGATAATGAGGAAAAGCCCATGGAGATATCTGTGCATCCTCACATCTCCTTGTTCATGTAGCACAAATAAATTTTGGCGGATTTATTTTCTTACATCATGGTAAAGCCTCAATTGGACCATAACAGTCGGCTACCTCTGCTACCTCCTCCTCCTCGGCCATCATTCTATTCTTTCCATTCCAAACCTCTGTTCTGCACTGTAATGAGACCTCACATTTTCAGAGCACTTCAGGCCTCTTAATGCACTTTCCTCATCTCATCACATGACAACACAACGATAAAAGAAGACTTGCTGAACCTCCAAGGTCACATTTGGCTCAACTGAGGTATTGATACACATCATTCACACTGCCCCCACTGCCACCCCCAAGCCTTAGCTGTTATGACAGAACTTGTCCCACTTCTCAGAGTTGCTGTGGGAAAAGTACTGTGCAAATTACTAAGTGCTGTACATTATTATTCATGAGTGAAAATAATCATATATGAAACGTTCCTTCACGATTTTTCGTCTTCTGATGTTAGGGAAATAGAAATCAGGTGGTTTATTATTGTTGTTTTGCTCATAGATCTAACATTTAGCTGGCATTGGTCACTCTTTGCCAAGTTGCAAGTGTTTGAGTGTCTGACTCTCAAACCCATAATTTGAGATTGGATATTTTAGTAAATGGCTCAGAAGATACTAGAACTAGGCTGATAAAATATTAATCCATGAGAGAAATGATTATTAGTCTCTTACATTAATAATAAGTCATTGAATTAGGACCAAGATTTTTTCAGAAACCTATAGGTTGTTTGGTCTCTGAAGGACATGGATGATGGATGAGATTGCCCAAATCCCCCGGGGTACATGCTTTTTGATCCTGGGTGGGAGATGACACACAACTAAAAAACCTTACAATTTAATTTAAGGTGAATTTTGGCCTACTGCGTTCCACTCAGTCAGGTCTCAGTAGAAGTCGAGCCTCTTTTGTGTAGATTGACCCACATGGGGTAGTCTGGATAAGAGATAAGTCTCTTTGTCCAAGACTGCATGATCAGAGTTCCTCTTTGGAATAAGCCCATCTCTCATAATATTCATTCTTTTCATTAATTGTTAAACAATCAGAATTGACTGCCACCCTCAGGCACACCCACTCTTCCAAAGGCATATAGGGTTGAGTGGGCTCTATGAGGAGTCTTTGGCCTCAAGAATGTCACTGACCCCTTTTATTAATTATCTGCCAGCATGATTAATAAAATGATTAATTACTCAGAAACCATGTCTCTTGAACTTTTTATATGTCACACCTAGCTGGGTGGCACAGTAGAGCGTGTTCTAGGCCTGGAGTCAGAAAGACCCAAGTTCAAATCTGGCCTTAGACACTTACTGGCTGTGTGACCCTGGGCATGTCACTTAGCTTCTGTTAGTTTCCTCAACTGTAAGATGAAGATTATAACAGTACTTACCTCCTAGGCTGTTGTGAGGATGAAATGAGATAATATTTGTAAAGCACTTAGCATAGTACAAATGCTTCTTTTCTTCCTTCCTCCTTCTCTTCCTTTCTTCCTTTCCTTCCTCTTTCCTTCCCTTTCTTCCTTCCTTCCGTCTTTCCCATACAACTGTCAGCCTAATTCTTTCCTTCACAAGTTATTGCTGACATGTTACATCTTAAATTCAATCACATATATGCAAATATTTAAAGACATAGTATTATAAAATGAGAGTGATCCCTTTTTTTTTTTTCAAACTACTACATGCAGCATAAGCTCAAAATTATAGAACTCTTAGTGATCATGAATATTTGGGTAGTGAACCCCCACCAGCTCTGCATTATAGAAGAAGAGTCAGACAACCTGGGCTCGAATCCTAGTTCTGCCATTTACCACCTGCCACTCAGTATGGTGGGCAAGTCACTTAATCCCTCAGGCCTCAGTGTTTTCATCTGTGAAATGAGGAGGTTGAACTCAATGGTTTCTAAGGACCCTCCCAGATCCAGATCTCTGACTGCATGAGTACTTAACCTGGAACAGAGGAGAATTGAGAAAAGGAACTAAAAGCACTATTTTTATTCTTATCTATGTTTGGCATGTAAAGGCTAAATTGTGTTAAAAGCATAGAGAATAAAGTTTAGGACATGAAGTGATACTTCTTTTTAATGCTAAAGTCAACATTTATTAGCATTAATTCCATCAATGAAATATATGTCAAATAGCTTTTTATATGACCATGAATTCTTTATAAATAAGCAGGTACAGAAAAGTTATATATCCAGTCATTACTAGGATTTGGTTATAAATGACCCTATACTACAAAAAACACAACAATATTGCCCATATTTGATTCCAAATAATATTGCCCAATATAGATTCCTGTCCCTAAGTGTTTTTATAAAGAGGTTACATAACAATTTACTTATTTGTTTTTTTTAATATAGCAAAGACTTCTGGGTTCATATCAAAATCTAAAAAAATTACAGATGCATATATGAATCAGATTTACACAACACACACTAAGCAAAATAAAAATAAAGCAATCTAAGTATAATATATATTTTACTGAGATACAGAGTAAATAATTTTTCCAACCCAGTAGCAGAACTGCAAATAAAACAGGCTCCTTGACCCTCTCTACCTATTAGCTACCAGGAAATATTTATATGAATACATGAACATAGTATTCAAATTATTCTAAATTTTTGGAAAATTCATATTCATTATACTTTCCACCCAACCAAAAGTTGAGGGCTAGCTTTTAATTTGAGACATCAATAATATAGTTCAGTATCTGTCAACTGAAAGACTTTAATCTGTGTACTCAGACTGATAGATTTCTACACATTTAAGCTGGCTGGCAGACACACACACATGCTGCTAGTGGATTTGAATTTTTTTTCAAGAATGGTTACCCTACTGACATTGGAGCTTAATTCTTACATCGCTAGAGTTATTGAGACTTTGGTCATACCAACAACCCCTTCAGCAAACATCTTGACCCAAGCTATCAGATAGGAGTTTTATGAGATTGATTATAGGAGATGGAATAAAATAACTACTGTGAGGTACCTCTGGTGAAGTTTCACTTCAAGGGTATCCTTCTACTTCAGAGCCTAGATTAGAAGTACCTTAGTTCCAGAGGAACCATTTCATAAAAGATATTGCTATAACATGAGAGAACAATTCTCCATTTGTAACTATTTCAAACATAAGTTTATATAGTCTATAAAACTATAGAAACAGAAAATATACAAATACATATGTTGGAGAATATTATTTAAACACAATTATCTCATTCTTAGAGGCACTGGTAACAATATTTTTTTTTTCATCTTTTTCAGATATTTGTATTTGATTTTACTTTTTTTTTTTAAAAACACTTTCAGGTTACTTGAAGAGTTATACTATTAAATTGGCCTTTTTATAGTAGTTACACATTTTCTATTAAAATATTTTATATATTAACACAAGGAATGAAAAAATTTTAAATCTTACTTATATTTCAGAGAGAAATACAAACCTACTGATGCCTGTATTTACTTGTATTAGGTTCAGGAGTCAAACTCAATTTGTTTCCAGGATTTAGAAGAATTTTTTTTATACTGTTCCAGTTCCTAAAACATAAAAAATTTTATAAACAACTTTTCAAATTCTTTACATTGAGCACTTTCAAAAAAATACCTTTCCCACTTTAGACTAATAAAACACTATATCCTGAGTGTCATGAATTTTTGGCAATAATCCTAAGGTTTTGTTTTCCATTAATGGACTGGTTTAACAAAGCTCTTTTGTCCCCTTTAAACTTTGACAAAATAGGTTACAGGCTGGATTTAGGGTTAGGGGTACTACAGTTTAGGTAGGTACAACTTGCAAGCAACACTGCAATACAAATTATATACAAGTATTCTCATTCTGGATCCTAGGACAAACTTAAAAAAAAATGACCCTGTAGGAAAGAACATAAATTGTGTTCTCTCACTATCAGAATTCAAGTTCACATCCTCTATGAGAATAATATTCAGTTTCTTGTTACCAGACAATTACAGATGATTTCTGTTATACCTGTAACCTAAGTTAAACTTTAACTATATAAGAACTTTGCAGAGATCTTGTAAACTAACAAATCTCAAAGTCTCTTATGGCTTACCATTTTAATTAAGTCAGGTAATTTTAGGTCATCTGATATCTACTGTTTACCATTTCAAAGACCAAGTCCATAAAGTGTAAACAATAACTCAAAATTTTGACCTTATGAAAACTAAGTGTTCAGGGTTTTACTAATACTAACAACCCTCCTTTGAGATGCCTTCTTATTAGAATATTTCACAAATTGTCAACTGAGATTAAGACAAAAAAAAACAATTCACAATTGGTCCTCCAGAAAGTCAAGTCATTCTAAGAAGGGAATGAAGACTATTTGGGGTCCTTCTCAAATTCTTCGTATTGTATTTTCTATTAATGATAATGGTTGCATCAATGAACCATCAGATGCTGAAAATTCTATTGGAGTTAACTCAGGAAATTTCAGTCCTATTTTAAAAGGCCTGAGAGGTAGGAAGACTGTCTTGTATCCAGCTACATTCATCGCTACAGGTACAAGTTTTGTGAGAGCTACTTTGGAGTAACTAAGAAAGCCAGGAGACAGTAAGAGAGCTGCTGAGTCTTAATCTTGGCTATTGATGTACCTTGTTGTTGTTGTCTGTCCTTTTTTTTTTTTGTTAATAGGATTTGTGGAAAAGCAAGTTTAATGATCTCCCCCGCCCAATTTATTTATTTATTTTTAGTTTTCAACATTCATTTCCACAAGATTTAGAGTTCCAAATTTTTCCCCCATCCCTGTCCTCCTCCCAGCCCATGATGGCCTGCATTCTGATTCCTCTTTCCCCTGATCTGCCCTCCCTTCTATTCCCCCCCCCCCCCACTGCCCTTATCCCCTTCCCCTTCTATCTTCCTGTAGGGTAAGACAGATTTCTATATCCCTTTGCTTGTGTATCTTATTTCCCAGTTGCATGCAGAAACAATTTCTAACCTTCATTTCTAAAACTTCGAGTTCCAAATTCTCTCCCCTCCTCCCTCCCCACCCACCCTCATTGAGAAGGCAAGCAATTCGACATAGGCCATACATGTGGAGTCATGCAGAACGTTTCCATAACAGTCATGTTGTGAAAGACTAACTATATTTCTCTCTATCCTCTCTGGATCCATCTATTCTATTCTCTCCTTTGTCTCCATCCCTTCTCAAAAGTGTTTACTTCTGATTACCCCTCCCCCAATCTGCCCTCCCTTCTATCACCCCTCCATCTCATCCCCCTCCCCCCCATTTTCCTGTAGGGTAAGACAGATTTCCATACCCAATTGGGTGTGTATCTTATTCCCTCCTTAAGCTGATGAGAGTACAATTCACTCATTCCTTCTCACCTCCCCCCACCTTCCCTCCACTATAAAAGGTTTTTCTTGCCTCTTTTATGTGAGATAATTTACCCCATTCTGCCTTTCCCTTTCTCCTTCTCCCAGTACATTCCTCTCTCACCCCTTAGATATCACTCCTTCATATTCAACTCACCCTGTACTCTCTGTCTACATATATTCCCTCCAACTATCCTAATAATGAGAAAGGTCTCATGAGTTACAAATATCATCTCTCCACATAGGAATGTAAACAGTTCAACTTTAATAAGTCCCTTATGATAGAAAGTCATAAAAATTGGTGTGGGGGTGGGGTACCACCACCTAGCCCTGGTGTCCTTTTTTTTTATTTTAAGAAAATTACTTTTGGGATGGCCGTCCTTGCTGCTGGGGGCGTTGCGCCCCAGCCCCCCACCCACCCCCACACCTCCTCTGCTGCTGCCTGGGCAGGGGAAAGGGGGGGGGGCACGGTGCCAGTAATTATTAAACATGAATTCAATTAAAAAAAATAAGTCCCTTATGATTTCTCTTTCCTGTTTACCTTTCCATGCTTCTCTTGAGTCTTATATTTGAAAGTCATTTTTTCTATTTAGCTCTGGCTTCTCAAGAATGCGTTAAATTCCTCTACGTCATTGACTATCAATTTTTCCCCTCATTTATTACACTCAGTTTTGCTGGGTAGGTGATTCTTGCTTTTAGTCCTAGCTCCTTTGACCTCCAGAATGTCATATTCCAAGCCCTCCGATCCTGTCCTTTGTTTTTGAAGAAGACCAATGACATCGTGAGGGTGATGCCGTGACTTGTGTGTGATTTAAGTGAGGCAGGGCTGTGCCCTAGTAGAATGTAAGCTCATAGAGGGCAAGGAATCTTTTGTTTTTATCTCGGCATCCCCAGAACCCAAGGCAGTGCCTTGCACAAAGTAGACACAATAACAACTACTTTAATTCTTGTTCAAATAGTAGTTTATTTGTAAAGGATGCAGAAACAGATTCTTGCTTCACATTTAGTTAAAAACACTGAGCTGAGGTTCAGTAATGGCTATTATGAATATTCTTCCCCAAGTACATTTCTGAAAGTAAAGTGCCCTAGAAACAAAGAAACTACAAATGAGTTGACTTTTTTTAAATTTGGGGACTTAGGAAGACACATGAGGCTCATTCACCTTTGGCAAAATAACCCTGATGAATAAATGCTTTAGAATACTTTCTTCAGACTTTAAAACTGCCTCAAAAGATTCTTTTGACACCAAAAATAGAGGAAACAAATTAGTTGTGTCATCCAAACTAAATGCCTTAAGCACTAACATTCCTTTAAAGTTAAGAATTACTTTAACCTTCAAAATTGAAAAAAAAAATAGTAGACCATTGACCAGGCTCTTTCCTTCTTTCTTTTTTTTGGTGAGGCAGTCGGGGTTAAGTGACTTGCCCAAGGTCACACAGCTAGTAAGTGTTAAGTGTCTGAGGCTGGATTTGAACTCAGGTCCACCTGACTCCAAGGCCAGAGCTCTATTCACTGCGCCACCTAGCTGCCCCCTGGCCAGGCTCTTTCTCAGGGCCCAAGTAAAGTCTGATGGCAGAGAAACTCTGGAGAGGTTCCAGAGCAAAGCCGGCAAAATAATGAGACTTTGAGAAGAAAGAACAAATGAGGTAGAGCTAAAGGCATTAGGTTCATCTATCTGCAGATGAGAATGCAGAAAGGTTCTTAGTAACAATCTTGCTCTAGGTGAAGCACTAATTTCACAGAGAGTAAAGAGGTCCTCCAAAATCACTGTGAGTAGAACTAAAGAAAATGGATTTGTGGGAAACCATTGCTAGAGGGGATTTAGGAAAATTGTCCACACAACTTCCTAATCATAAAGGTGCTGACCTGTGATACTGAGGAATCACAGGATCTCAGGGCTGGCTGGGACCTCAGAGGCCTAAGCTAAATCCTCCTGTGGTTCAGTCATGTCTGACTCTTTTTGACCCCATCTGGGGTCTTCTTGGCAAAGATACTAGAGTAGTTTGCCATTTCCTTCTCCAGCTCATTTTACAGATAAGGAAACTGAGGTAAAGACGGTTAAGTGACTTGCTCAGGGTCATAAGGCCAGGAAATGTCTGAGGCCAGATTTGAACTCATGAACATGAGTCTTCATGACTCCAGGTTGAGTGCTGTTGTATGCACTGTGCCTCCTAGAGGCCCCAAGCTAATTCCTACACCATTTCTAATATATTCAGTTCTACTTCTTGAGCTGATTACTTTTCTCCCCAGTTGTTCATGTGTGTGACCTTGGAGTTAAAGACCTTTGACTCCTCCTTCTCCCCACATGGCTGCCAATGAGCCAACTTTCTCAATATCTCTTGCATCAGTCCCCTTCTTACTAGATCCACAATGCCCATGTTAGTTCAGGTTTCCATTACCTTTTTGCCTAGTCTATCAAAACAGTTTTCCAACAAGTCTTCCCATTTATACTTTTTTTTCCTTCTACCCTCTTGTCAGTCAATGAACATTTGTTAACTACTCACTATATGCTCAGCACCATGCTAAGCCCTGGGGATACAAATACATAAAAGATGACAGTCTCTCCCCCATGGGGAAAGACAACACATAAAAGGAAGCTAAAAAGAGGGTAGGGAGTTGATGGAGTCTAGTCCAAAGAAATGCAGCTGGGTAGGAAATGGAAAGAAAGAAGGCTGCCCTCTTTATAGAGTTCTTTGCTCTGCTCTCCAGACAAGACAGAAACAGGGTACTGACATAATCTATCCTACACACCAGGTAAATTTTCTTGGTATAATGATTATTCCATTATAGAACTCTATACTACTTCACATTGTGGAATAATTCTTACTCTATTATCAAATACCATCATAGCTTCTCTACAGCTCACTGAATAGAGACCAAAGTCCTTGGACCAACAATGGAGGTCCTCTACAATCTGACCTCAACTCACCCCTTCTAACCATATCTCACACTACCACCAGTGCTTCATGGCCTGTTGTGTCATTCTCCCCTGATTACATCATGCTGTCCTGTATCTGGACCTGGGTTCATGCCATTCTCTATGATCATGACATTGTTCTCTACCGTTTCCCATATTAATACCCTATCTATTCTTAGAGGCCCAGATCAAATGACTGCTTTCCCATGAAGTGTCCTTCCCTAATACTTCTATTGGAAGTGATTTCTTTCTCATTTGATCTCATAGCAATTTACATACCTCTTACGTACTTGTCACTTTCTAATTTGTGTTTCTCTGAATACTGTGGTTATTTTATCTCCCCTTCTGAAGTTTAAGCTCCTGGAGGGCAGAGCCTATATCTCTCATTTGTCTTTCCATCTCCCCCACTGCCCAGCAAGCTTGGCTCCCAGGAGATGGTTAATAACACTTTGTTGGATGCATGAATATTTGTGCTACAAACAAGGGGAGCTCATGAAGTAGATCCCCTCTACCCCCATCATTTTCCTAATATTCTAATGACCTGCAACCCCCAGAAATTCTCAAGTGCTCTATCCATGACCATACCTTACAAATAAAGATTCAAAAGTTTTGATGGAGGAAAGAGGCAGGGGTAAAGGCAGCACTCCAGGCTCTACATTCTTTTCCTACACTCAAGGCATTTCTTTTCAGAGACAGCCTGGGCTCCAAATCTGTTTTATCTTCCACTTCATATTGCCTGAGAATTTGATTTTTAGCATTTATACTCATTAGAACAGAATCCTCCTACATTTGAACACGAGGATCATAGGCCTAGAGCCAGATTCGACATTAAAGGCCATTGAGTCTAACCCCCACATTTTACAGAGGAAGAGCTGAGTCCAAAAGAGGTTAAATTATTTGCCCAGGGGCACCCAGCTAATGCATGTTTGTGCCAGAATCTTAACTCAGTTCTTCCTGACTCCAAGCTCAGCATCGCTGCTTCTCAATAAAATGGATAGTTGGTATGATGGTGTTGTATCCATTCTTCTTCAGAGCCAAAGGCAGAAAAGGAAGTTTTTGTGTAGAGCAGAAGCTGGGGATAGGGATCCCCAAACTATACAATGTTCAGGCCCAATCAAGAGATGATGTAGCACTGTAGTTCAATGCAAAAAAAACCCCAAAAACCAAAAACTATCTCTCCTCCTACAAAGCCCAAGGAAATCAGAAAAAGCCCTGTTACATGAAAGTAAATTGACACCAAGTTTGTAAGATGTGTTAGAAATCAAAATGCAATATTTCAGTTTTTAACATGAAAGCAATGATGTATTTTAAGAGACATATGTCTAATCGACGGAGTATCAGTATTTAAAAGAAGGAAAAATGAGCTTCTCTAAGCAATTAAGTGTTGCTCCTGTAAAAACGACCCACTTTCAGGTAATTATGGAAAATTTTTGACATTTTAAAGTTGAATGTAGCTAGAGAATTGTTTTTTTCCAGGTGAAGCTTATCACAGTGCTTTTTAGATCAAATAAAAATGTTATTTTCAATGAAGATGGTATGTTTAGCAATAATCAAGTAATAAATAAACTTAGAAAGTCACTCTGAGGAAATACGTGCAAATAACTAGGTATATTTTTTTCCAGATAAAAATCCACATCTAAGTCAATGAATTTGTTATGCACTCTGTATAAAGAACACAGGCCTGGTCTACAAAAACCCATAAAAGTGGAAATGTGTTTTTCCCAAGACATCTAAAAAAACAAGCAACCATTAGAAAATCATTTTAATAACTTGTTAATGGTACAAAAATCTATAAAGTATTTTTGTATATCAAAATCCTTTCTAATATCAATCAATTCAGCTTGAAGCTAAGGATATGAAGCTACTGCGAGGAAATAAAAAAGTATATGAATGCGTTTGGGATAATTCTTATCTTTAAACCAAATAAATAATACCAACTTGTAATTTTTAAAGTACCTTTAAAGCAGAAATATACAAATTACACCAAGGAGGCACCTGGATATTTAAAACATATGACTCAAGTGTAATATAGCTATAGGTTGGCCACTGTGAAAAAGGCTTCCAGAGGGAATTTTTACTTTTCAGGCAGGCCAAAAAAAAAAAATCTGTCATTGCTTGGAAAAATGGTCTCCAACTACGGCTGTTTCTACTGATGGTGTTACCTATCCTTGCAGTGATAATGACGAGTCTGAAAGGCAGCACCAGAGTTAGAGTCTTTCCTTTTCCCATCTAAGTTGAAATTACTAATTGCCTGCAGCCTGATTTGGTTAGCTTAAACTGATTTCCTTAGAGTAGTTGAACATTATGTTTAAAATTAAACGGTCTCATATAAACGGTCTTGTATAAATCATAACGATTAGAAATCCTTTTGTCCTTTAGTGACAGTTAATTCAATTATATAAGAAAATATGATGACACTAATGATTGTGTACCATAATCAGATACTCACATAGGTAGGTAGAGTTTATTATTGACTACTAGATATATAGTCTAAGACAACTTCCAACTCAGCTAGTCTCTAGAGCCAAGTGAGAGAGAGAGTTAATTGGAGGTCTTGGGGTCACTTAAAGTCATCTGCACCATTTTCCTAATGTTGACTTTCACCCTGGTTTATCTAAAGAAACTTCATTACAAAAAGTTCTACATATGGATAGAATGCTTTTAATATTACATCTAAATGATCCAGTTTAATATAATTCTACCTAAAAATTGTCTTGTTCCATGGGTCCTGAGAGGTATTTAGATAATACTGGAAAAGGTTGTCTGATAACAAGCCAGGATACAACTGTCTTCAAGTAACTCTTGGAACAGTAATTCTTTGCTTTGCCTGGCTCTGTTTAGCTGAATATCAAGTAATTACTTGCTTAGGATTTAGAATGGTTATCTCATGATCACCTGCACAGTTAAAAATTCAGTCTGGTGATTTCATTAAACTGATAAGGTACCTAATAAAATATGAGTAGTCATAAAAAGCCAAAAGTTCTCTGTCATAAAGTGCTCACCAAGTCACCTGTATTTCATGTTTAATATCACATCTCAGTCATTTCAAATTAGCACAGTCTTGGGCCTCAACTAACTTTACCACATACAAATCTTTTCTAATATTTAATAACGCCGAGACTTACTGAGCATTACAGGGCACCACAAAAAGGCCTCTGTAACATCTTTAATTCTTTAAGTAGAAGACTTTGCAGAGGAGTCTTGAGAACAGCAAAGGAGCCAGGAGGAATTCTGAATTCACCAGTGCAATGTGAATTCCCTAACCCACCTTGACTGAGATGATCTTAATTTTGTTTCTTAAGCAGAGAGGTAAAATTCACTACCAAACTCTAATAACAAATGGATTCTAAAAACCTGGTGAATTTGGGAGTCACTGTTTTGGTAGAAGTTCCTACGAAATAAAGCAAATGGACAAGGCAGTACCTGGTCTTTCTGTGCTCGCATCTCATCAACTTCACTTTCTGCATACTGGGGGTCTCGGGCTGGGTCTCTGGTCTCTTTGGATGTACTGGCACTCTGAAATGAAAAGATTTTACACAGAAGGAGTAAAAGGATGCTTACAACAAGTCCACGCTACTATTTCAAGACTATTCTCTAATAGTGCCAACTGTCTGGGTTTCAGAGAATAAAAAAAGTTCATACCTTTGGTGGAAAGACTTTTTCATATACTTTTTTCCACAGCTCCATTGGTGTTTGTGCATGAAGCTTTCCAATGTCATTCTCAGAGAGAGGAGGAGACCCTAATGAGTAAAGTTTGACTCCAAATTATAAAAGTATACTAGAAAACTGCACGTTATAACAATGTAATAACAAATAAAACCTCACCCGTTTGTTTATTCCCATTCCTAAAAACTGTAAAATTCTTCCTTTTCAGTCACCAAATCTGCTAAGCTACCTCCTTCCTTTTTTTTAACATCTTCCGACCTTCTGAATCACTATCAAAAACTTTTCGTTTAAAGTCAAGTCACTTTTAAGCTAGTGGGGGTGGAAGCGGAGCAAGAACAGCTGAGGTAGAAGATGTCAGTCACCACTCAGAACATGGAAAATCCGAAATAATTCAAAACACCCTTTCTAGTACCCTGGGGCTCTGGAAGAGACAGTCAGGCAGAATGAGGGGAAGGGAAGAATACGCGCACAGTTTCAGTGGAATGTGGCTTAGGAGTAGGAATGTGTCTGCTACATGATGGCTCATCTTCAAAACATCAATATGCCCAGTATGTATAACATTGATACTTGTGAAATTATTGTAACAATGATAATGAAAACCTGTAAAATGTTGGTGTTGGAGCTTTATATGAACATGGGTGAGGTTGAAATCAATAAGCAATTAAAAAATATTGAACAATCTTAGTAAGTTCACCAACCTATTTGACTTAAAGAATCCAATCCTGCTGAGATAAACAGTGGTTTATTCTGGTCCACAGATATGGATTTGCTACATGGATAAGAAGGAAAAAGAATCCAATTTATTTTAGCACCTGCCACAAATGCTCTCATCATAAAGGCTAGAGCTAAGTTTTATATATAGAGATTGTGAAACCTGGTGAAAACACTCTCCTCAAATGACTATTAACTCAAATGAAACCTAATATTAAAAGTGCTTCCTTGAGAAGAAATTTTCCAGGGAAAAACAGAGATCGAATTTACTTATTATTTCTGTTATAATACTGGATTTGGACTAATAAAGGTGATTATTAAATATATTCTCTGCACCTTAAAAATCAATGTAAGACATTGACCATGCAGGAAAAGATTACAGATTTTTGTAAAATGTGAGGAAAACAGGAAACCAAGGAAATGAATAAGATATGAACATTATTTTACTCTATCTTTCAATGAAAAATGATTAATCACACTTTATCTGTAAAAATCTATAAACTACTAAATATAAAAAAGCAAATGAAATGATCTCTTGAGTAACTATCTGAGACATTTTCCTTTTCGTGAAAATCTAGACACAGAAAATAGCTAATAGTGACAATTACATGAGAAGACGGTCCTAATTGTCTTTTATTACATTACCTTTTGTCAATGCCAAATGCTAACTGATTGATAACTCCACGTATTTTCAGTAGGAGAGCTTCTGATTTACTGGCAAACTACGGAAATGAGGAGAGTAAATGATACATTGTACCTTCTCATCAGAGAAACAGAAAAAATAAAAACATTTTAATCGGACAATCACCATTTACCTAAAAGCTAGCTATGTCTTTTCAAACAAAGCAAAAAGGAAGAAATTAAAGAAAAAAGATTTGACATTTTCCTTAGCCAAACTTCTTGAGTATGTATATAAACATGGAAGAGTCCGCCATTCTGGAATTGTCATTTCAGTCACTCCCACACACATGGATCATGACGTGAACCCTGTCAGCATCATTTAAAAAATGAGATGTGCACACATACATATATCTGTATATGTGTGTATGTACGCACACATACACTCACCCCTTGATATTCCGCCTCATTATCACCTTCTGTTCCTCTGACTGGAGTGTGGCACCACACTCTCCAAACCCTCCACCTAAGGAGTGAGCTCAGCCCAGACATATCCTCATTTCTCACCCGGCTGGACTACTCTGGAACTTCTCTGACTTCTTAACCATGCCCCTCATTGGCTACTTTCTCTTCCCTTCCCCTTGAGCTTCCTTTTGTGCATTATCTTCTTTCATTAGATTATAAGCTCCTTGAGTGCAGGGGCTTGCTTTTTTTTTTTTTTTTTTTGTATCTCCAATGCTTAGCACAATGCCTGGCACATGTTAGGTGCTTAATAAATGTTTACTGACCACCTACACACACACCAGCAATGGCCACCACAAGGATATTTTCCCAAACTTAATCAGTGAATGGGCACATAGACCTAGTCCAAGCTCAAAGAGTACAAGTTATAACATTCTTGGAACTCCGTGACAGTTAACCTTTATTCAGGCTTCTGGCAATCAGTTTGAAAATTCTCAGTAGTAGAAACATCCTGAGTAGATATGAGTTTTGGAAACGGCCAAAAGTCACCTGGAGTCAACTCCGGTGAATACAGGGTCTGACAAAGCCTAGTAACAACAATTTGAGTTGAAAACAAAGTTTTATGACTAGTCATTCAGTTTATTAAGCATCAGCTCTCTGCCAGGCATGTGCTAAACATTGGGGATTCAAGGAAAAATAATAAAGTCTCTGTCTTCAAAGTCATTTATGGAAGAGCAAATTCAGGTCCCTGGAAAGTGAAATGACTTACCCAAGGAGATACATTAAGCTAAGCACACAGTTCCTCTCCTAGTCAGGGGGGGGGGGGGGGGGGGCGTAGATAGTCGGGATAGGAACAACATGTCCACAAGGTACAGGGTAGGTCCTTTAGGAGATGACACTGAAGCTAAACTTTGGAAGCACCTAAGGGATTTAGAGCTGAGAAGAGACTGAATTCCAGATATCACAGACAACCCTATTCAAAAGCATGGAGATGGGAAATGCCATGTCATGTATGGGAAAGAAAAACAGGCCAGTCTACATGGAACATAGAATGCATGAAAGAGAATGTGAAATAAGGGAACATGGAATAAGCTTGTAGAGGAAGGCTGAATGCCAAACTGGGCAGAGCATTAAAATCCAACGATAAAGTATGAGACACTTTCTTGTGTGACTTGTAAACTGGTTCTAAAGGCAGTTCCAAAAACGCAAGTTCTAGGAATGTTTTGAGCAATAATAGTGCCACGAAAACAAGTTTATAGCCCCCTTAAGTGGCTGAGTTAAATGCTAACTTCCATGTGGATGAGAAAGTTCCAGTATGTTTGTCCAAATGACTTTACATTACAGGCAATCCTTACATCTTAATTCAAGGCATATACAAATAACAACATCTTGAGTGTCAGACTACAAATAAAATGTTTTAAAACTCTAACTCTGATTGAAACAGACTGACTTTATTGCTATTAGAATCAAATTTTTTTTAAAAAACGGTGTATTTCCTATTTAGATTATCTGCATTCTGCAACCTCCACAAAAGTTGTACTACAGCTAATTTTGTTCTTTGCACAGTCTCTGAAAGGTTGGCTGTGGTACTTCGGAAAGGGTGTAAACCTGGAAGGACAAGAACTGTGTTCTTAACTTAATGTGTCTCCTCGGGCGAGTCACCTCACTTCCGGGGGCCTGAATTCTCTCTTCTGTAAAATACGGAGGGTAAGACTAGAGGCACTGCTAGAGAGCTCCATTTGCCCTCTAAATCTATAATCCTAAAATTTTGAGATGGGAGCAGAGATAGGCTCACTGAGAGAACTGGCCTCAGGCTAAGAGAGACAGTAACCCGATCCCTCAGCCCAAGAAAGAGCAGCCACAGATAATGGAACCATGGGGCCAGAGAATTCTAGAGCTCCACTATCTTGGATGGAAGGAGTTCCAGTGCATGGTGATGCCAAGATCTAGCCTCTGAGCGTGAACGATGGGCCTCAGATATTACCTCTCCAGCAGGCTCAAGTTCAAGAGATCCAGAATCCAGCCTGGATCCTCCAGGGAAAAGAAGAAGACCATACATGCCTCCCCTCTACCCTCTACAATTCTTCTCCTTTCCCCTCACCCTCCATGTAGGAACAGCTGCCAGGAACTATAGCCATGACAACATAAGCTACTCAGATTTTGGCCTCTTATTAACCACAGAATCATTTGCATGGGAAGGGGGCTGGCTGCCTATCTAATAACCCCAACCACGTTTTCCTCCCCAAAGAGCCCATACCTTCAGGACAGTATATAAGGATGACTTTTCTATATAGATGGGTCTTTGAGGTGAAAGAAAGCCCCATTGAAATGTCATGGAGTTGTCCCACTTGCAAGCACAGTTTTGCTTCCCTGACAAAGGAAGTCCAAATCACAAGAGAGTGCCATAGGTTTGAAGGATCTGGGGACCCTTGGGAAAATGGGGCTCTCTGGAAGAGGAGAATTTTGTTGACTATTTATGGGCTCCAGTCAGTCATTTGCATTTTTTCTGTGGGGGGAATGGGAATAAAGGTCATTGTGTACCTAAAAAAAGGTTCTAATCTGGGGCCTCATCATGTTACAAGGACAACCCTAGATTTTTTTTCTTCTCTCTCTTTTATTTTGGTAGCTGGAATAAATGTGATCCAAGTAGCAAGTAAAACAGAAGTATCAGTGAAGTTCAGCATCAACTCTTATTTACGTATAAACAACTACAGATCACCTTCTTCTCCCTAACCACCAAACACAATGGGAGGAGGTAAATAACACCAGACACTGAGAGAGCTGGTGACCCTTCAGCACAAAAGATATGGCATCTGCAGAGTGTGGGAATTACTTGGCCTCATCCAAGAGCTCTGGCCACTGCAACTTCTAATTCTTCTACACCCATGGTCATCCCCACCCTGTTCACGCCAGCCAACACTGGATTTTCAGACCGTGCCAATGGATCACAGGCTCTGTCAGCTTCTACCAAACAGAGAGACTCCAAATATGGTCTTGGCAAGAGACTAGGCCTGTTGCCCAGGTTCCATTCAGCTAATGACGCTTCATCATTAGTAGGTCAATCATTGAATGACGAATTCTTTGGCCATAAAAAAAAAAAGGAAAAATGCAAACAGGCTAAAATTTTATGCTGTTATTTCCCCAAGGGAACATCCTGGAATCACTAGAACCACAGCACAATTTCCCAAAAGCAAATGCTTTCTCGAATTCAACCCTGAGTCTGGCTCCAAGTCCATCTGCAGTATCCATCCAGGATCTGTGACTGATGAACCAGCTCTAAGGGTGAAATGAAAACTGTAGATGAACGAAAGAGAAACATTATCAACAAAAATTTGCATTCAAGAAGTGGCATGAAAGATACTATCCATCCAACTGTTATGATTGGAAAATAAAGCAAGCCAGCTGTATAGCTAGGGTAAGCAACAACAGAGAAATAGCATATTATACCCACATAATATTTAAAAAATACAGAGGAAGGCTTCTAGTAGGTTGGGTGGACCTTCTCTGGAGGATTTACGGGAGGGCATGAACAAGAATCACAGAGGAAGAAAAGGGTGGATTTTGACTGACATTCCTATAAGGAGTCTTCGTGTTGATAAGTTCACCGATCCACTGAAGAAGGGGCATTTTGCAAAGGCATGGTAATGTCTCCCAGGGGATAGGTATCCCATTCACTTTCAGCATTGAAAAAGGAGGAGAGTTATCTTTTGACTGGAACTAAGCTAGGGGCACTACCTAGCAGTTGAAACCAAGAACTAGAGGATTAGTGATCCTTGTCTTGGCCATTGGGTAACATTCATCTATATCTATCTCAGTTTCAAGGGTATTTCATGGAAAGATACATATACAGCATCCTGTTAACCTCACATGTAAAGTAAAATTGAAAATTGTAGCTAAAAAATGAATATGATCTTTGAGAAAACAGATAAGATGATGCTTAGAAAAAAAAGCAAAAAACAAATAAAGTGACTTCATTATTACTTATATTTTAAATACTACCTAGTCCTGAAGGTAGGGAACAGAGCAGGATGCTAAAAGACCAATTATTTAAAACATTTATTCAAAAGACAAAGTATTGAAAACACACTTGAAAATACATCACTCATTCACTACAGAATGCTACTAGATTTTTCTGCACTGCAGTGTTTTAGAAAAATTTCCAGTATGGCAAAACATTCAGCAGGAAAGACAATGACACACAAACTTAGCAATATATTTTTAATGTTTCAAAGTCTATTTGAAACATTAAAAAAATTATGTTTTAGGATTAATAGCTCAGATTCATATATTGCTTTACAGTTTACAGTTTCACAGACCCTCACAACTACTGGGAGATAGGAAGTAAAAATATCATTCCCATTTTATGTATGAGAAAACTGAGGCTCAATGAGTTTAAGTAACTTGTACAAAGCCCCACAGTTCTAAGTGTTAGAGCTGGAGCTTGAGTCCTGGACTCCTGACTCCCAGGTCCAGTGCTCCTTCTATTATCCTATTCTCCCTAAACAATGACACCTGAGACTCACGTAATGCTGACAGAGTACTTTCCATTCATCTCACAATGTGCTTTGCAAATCTCAAAGTTGCTACATAAAAGCTAACTAGCTATTGTCATTATTATTGTCATAATAGGACGGGGGAATAGGCACATTACAACATTCTATGGGGGGAGGTGATTTTAGGGACTTTTAAAAACGTGTTTTTAATATTTTCTATTTTGAATGAATCTTTTAAATAAAACTGTCTTTTAACATTATGGTTGATATATCTCCTGCCTTCAGGGCTAGATATTAAGGATGGGTGAAACTTGTATTAGGAAATAAATGACTGCAACAAACTACCTGTCTTTAAGAACTTGGGTTTATCCCATTCTCCCAACCAGAACCAAGACTATACTAACCATTAGTGAAGCTCCATAATAATGGGAAACAAACCGGAGCGTCTTGCAGATTATTTTTCTCTTCTCAGAGTCAAAATCCTAAAGGAAAGTATATTCACAAAGAGAAAAAAAATGATTAGATTTAGGATTAGATACAAAGAGAAGGAAGATATCAATGATTAAGTAGAGAAGCCGATCATCTCTTCTTTGCTCTGTATTCCGAGGTCTCTTGTAATACCTTGTATTACCTCAGCCTTCCTGACAAGCACACTCTTGCTCTAATTATTTTCAACAAGGCATTAGCAATAGCTCTCTTAAATTTGTTTTCTCAGGCTTTCAGCTAAAGACAATTTATACAAAAGCATACATTTCTGGGATCCCAAATGCTTCAAAAAAAAAGATGGTAGGTGAACCTAATTTTCAACTTTAAAAATAGGACCAGGGAAGTCCCACTGATTGTTTAAAAAATCCAAATTTTACAGTCTTCTCCCAAAGTAATTTGCCCCACCTCATTCCCAACATAACGGCTATTTTTTTGTGGCTCTCTATTCTGCCTTCTTCAGCCATGGATCCTAAATCTATCACTATACCAGGGTCCTTTCTGATTTCATAATTACTCTTACAGTGTTTGACATAGATAAGCATGCATAGCAAAACAAAACTGAAAATGGAAAAGTGAATTACTTACCTGAAAAATATCATATTTACTTCCAATTATCACCAGAGGAATTGGAAATGGGTCAATTAATTCACGATCCTATTAACAAATAAATTTTGTAGAATTCAATTCAGCCTATCAAGTACTTATTGAGCACCTACTATGTTCTCAAAAACAAAAACAATCTTTCCACAACTTGAAAAACTATAAGAACATTAATTTCCATTTACTTTTAAATTATGTTTTGTCCATAAGAGAGAATATAGAACAATCAGACTCTTCAAACTTGACACTGTTTCTTTGAAATAGAGTTCATACCAATATTTGTTTATTGTCACATATTTCAGAGCTTAAAATAGGAAAACTTGACTTCAGCTGTGAACTCAAAAATCTACTTTGTCCTCATTCCTACATCATTGATCCATCTATATTTTTTCTCTCATTCTCCACTTTTTCTTATGAAACATTTCTTCTCGTGGGTTCCATTTTACATTAGCTATTGTTATCATTGTAACATTTGTACTCTATAGATATGAGCCTTATTAAATATATAAAACACACATAAGACAGATTTGCAGCAGATATGGACACTCTTAAATTTTCCAAAAGATTATATTCACAATTGCATTTAAAGGACTTGTATTACCATCACTGCAACTTTATAATTTAATTAGTTGTCAGACTATCAAAAGATAGTGAATATGTGACAGACATCTGATTGAATGCAAAATATATAGTGGAGGTGAAGGCTGTTATAACTCCACTCTTTGCTTAAATTTGTACCTTCATCTAGTCTCTTGCCAGATGAGTTTTATACAGTCTAGTTTTTATCATCATTTTAAAGAGATTATAAAATCAATATCAAACTACTACTTTAACACTCTATTTCTTTTGACTGGTATAACATGCCATAACAATCACAGTAGATGTCTAACAAGAAGACATAAGAATTCTTTTTTATCTTGTTTTTCTCTACTGAGATTTTATTAAGCTGATATAATTTTCCAGTGAACAGGTTTATCTGCATCAAAAGGATTTCACGTCATGCATAAAAATCTAAAGAATTTGTTTGTGAGGTTCACAACTATTATCTTTAACCAGGCCTTCAGGAAAAATCCCTAGAGAAAACTTACAGGATGGTCCTTCTGCATATTACTCCACTTCTTCTGTCTCATTTCAGAAGCTGCTTTAGCATTGGTCTTGCCCAGTTTCACTATGAGTTTATCTACGTGAGTTTTTGTGACTTGCAACAGACTTTCCATGGTTGGCCAAAGGTCATTGGGTTTGGAAAGATCCAAAACGAGAACCAAAGAGAATGTCCTAAAGAAACAAAAGATGTTTCCTTTTTGTTAAGTCCCAAGACAATTCCCATTTCCAGCACTGACCATGTTGAAATGTTCCCTTAAAATACGAAAGAGACTACAGCACAAAAGGCATTGAAGGCAGGGGGTGGAGGGGGTTGGGGGGGGGTGGGGAGCTGCGGGAGAGGAAACCACAACGATTCTAGTTATAAAACTTCACTTGGGGAAGGGTCAGGTTGAGTGAGGGTAGTTTTATTAGTTTAAGTGCTTTTTGTCCCTCTTTGTTCCAACACTTATCTATGCTATTATTAAAATAATACCACTTTTTGAGTGACTGCAGCCAACAAATGCATTCCAGTATTTCTCCCACTTGAAGTATCTCCTGGGTCTTAGGCACTATCTCCTTCCCTCTTTTTCCTGAAATTTTTCATTCCCAGATAGGTATGAGAATGGACATGGCTTCTTTCCCTTTCTCTACAGATAATCACCAGAGGCAGTATATTTCTTAGATGTTTTAAGAAGGGGATTTTTACTAAGCACCACAAGGAAAACTTACAAAAACTTACAAGAAATAGGAAGCTAAAAAGATGTAAAGCTTTATAAGCTGCAAATGTCCTAGTTTTAGAGCTTAAACCACAAGAACTAATGATACAATACTCCTTCTTGGCTCCTACCTATCCTCCTTTCACTACACCTCATTAATTTAATTCAACAAACAGTTAAGTGATTACTATGTATTAGGCCCTGTACTAATGATATACACAGTTAAACATATGTAGGACTTGAAGGAGCAGGGAAGAGAGTAAATCACTGCAGTAAAATTTGAGGAGAAGGAAGAGGAGGAGAGTATCCATAAGTGGGGAGTCTCCTAGATACTGGCTATTTTAGCTCCCTTGCTGTGGTCCCCCTCCCTGAATCTGCTTCCTCAATGCTTTAACCAAAGGTGTAGGTCTCAAGGCAGCCTAGCAATACCTATAATTTTCATCACAAGACCAATAGCTATGGACCTAGTCTCCCCAGGAGCCCAGGTGGTGGAAGTGGGCCATGGCTGTCTAGGAATGCTCTTGTTGTGGAGTATTCTAGGACCTTGCGGGTTCTGGGAGCCTCCCATGGCCTGCAGTAGGGTAGCTGTTCTCTGGGATCTAGGAGCAGTGGTAGTGCCCAGGTCACAGCCATGTCGGGGGTTGAGATCATCAGAGGGAGTCTGTCATCATTTCCGTACTGCTGCTTCTGAGAGTGTTACCTATAAAGAACTTTAAAATGTGCTGCATTCCAAATCCAGTCTGTTAATTGATGTTAGGGAGACATGGGAAGTTCTGAATATGGAAAAATTTCAAGGTCCATCAATATGCCATTAGATGAACCAGGTCAAGCTCTACAAATGAATTCAGAAGACTTCAAAAAGAAGCCCAAGCCGAGGACGCCTTCTGGATCTGACAGCCTGGTGTTTTCTTGTCTGGCAAGAGCGAGAAGCAAGCAGGGGGTAAATTTTGAAAATGCATATTTTTACCATAATTACAAATTTTAAAATATAAAAAACCATCCCAGCTTCCCCTCCTCCAATAAATGGTAGGTCCATCTACCACAGGGCCAGAACATAAAGTGCTTCAAACTATCAGGTTAAGGTGTTTATACTTAGCAAGCACTCAATAAATGCTGAACTGAACTGAAATATGGCAAAATATTTCATATTATAAGCTCCCAAAGATTTTTTCTGACCACAAATTATTAGGTATCAGTTTCATACTTAAATGAGTCAAGGACTGGTAATTTTACTGATGTGGGTATAATACCCACCAATGACACAGGTCAAATCTTTCTATTACTTAGTAAGTGGTCATTAACAGCTGCTGGGTCCACCATTAAGCTTGTACCCCAAAGAGCTCAATGGTAAAAAAGAAGAGCTCCTTTCTATACAAATATATTTATAGTGTACTTTTGTAATAGCAAAGAACTGGTGATCGAGTAAATGTCAATTGACTGGGAAAAGGCTAGATAAGTCGTGGCAGACAAATTTAATGGAATACTATTATGCCATAAGAAATTATGAATATGGTGACTACAGAGAAGCACATGAAGAATTATAAGAACTGACTCGAAATAGGCAGGACCACAAAAAGAATACACACAATGACCACAACATAAATGGAAGGAACAATAATACAATAAAAATTAAATGCTGTAAAATTGTAATGACCAAGCTTGGGTACTAAAGAAAAGCTCTATGAAGATGCCTGCTCAACACTTTTGTAGAGGCGGGGATAATGGGTGTGGAATGTTGCATACCACATCAGATTCCATGATGTTGGCTAGCTTTGCTGAGCTCTTCCCCTTCTTTGTTATTATAAATGGAAAGTGGAGTGTACCAGTGTACCTCAGGGCCTCATGGAAGGAGAAGATGGAGGGAGACCCTGGGGAATGCAGGTGATATAAAAATAAGAGATGAAAACAAGAATTTTTAATTTTTTTTTTATTTTCTTAAGAGTTATTGAGGCTAAAAAAATTCATCATGCTACAGTCAACCCAGTAAGGAGCCTGAGATGGGCCAGTTGGTATTCAGACAAGAGACACACAATCTGGCATGAGTTGTCCAAGCTTACACTTCACTGCCAGAGTCTTTGAGAACCCAAGGCCAACCCTACATGGAGAACCCATGACCCCAGAGCAGGTGGTCCCTAGTGGAGGATTAATTGCACATGTGTAAATAATTTTATTATAAATAAAAGAAAAATAAACCTAGTAAAAATGTTTCTTTAATGACAGATATTGCTTTCAACACATTAAAACGACCAATTTTCTTTTTATTAATGTCTTCAAAAATTTTCCAATGTGCAATATGTCCTTTTGTCACATAACTGGCTTTGAGTTCACAAGATTTTGACATATGGTCTTTAATTCTTCATCGCAAAATCACGCTTCTGTGACATTAAACAGTAAGCATAATTTTGGCAAACTGTCCACTTTTCCAAGTCTAGCCCCCAGGTTTTAATGGAGTTTAAATCAGGTACATTCCCAGACCATTCAACCTGTCTACTTCCATTTCTTGGATAAGTTTCTTAACCTTTTGTACCAAATGGCATGGTTCAAGGTCATAAAATGACCAAGGTGTTAACTTTTATATTAGTAGACAAAAGACATCTGATGTTCTTTTTAAAACAAGGAAGCAACGGAGGGAATGTGGGAAAACTGGGACACTAATACACTCTTGGTGGAGTTGTGATCTGATCCAACTATTCAGGACAGCAATTATGAACTATGCCCAAAGGGTTATAACATTGTGCATACCCTTTGACCTAGCAATACCACTTGTAAGTCTATATCCCAAAGAGATCATAAAAAGGGAAAAGGACCCACATGTACAAAAATATTTATAGCAACCCTTTTTGTGGTGGCAAAGAATTGGAAATTGAGTGGATGCCCATCAACTGGGGAAGGACAATAAGTTGTGGTATATGATTGTGAGGGAATGCTATAAGAAATGACGAGCAGGACACTTTCAGAAAAATCTGAAAAGACTTACACGAATTGATGAAAAGTTAAATGAACAGAACCAGGAGAACAGTGTAACAGCAACATTGTACAGTGAGCAAATGTGAATATCAGCTACTCTCAGCAACACAATAATCCAAGACAATTCTGAAGGATTTACGATGAAAAATGCTATCCACTTCAAGATAAAGAACTGATGTAGTCTGAATGTAGATTGAAGCATACTTTTTCTTACTTTATTATTATTATTTGGTCTTAATTTTCTTTTGTAATATGGGCTAATATGGCAATGCATTCCATGACTGCATATGTATAATCTATATAGAATTGCTTGCCTTGTCATAGAGTGGAGAGGGAAGGCAGGGAGAGAATTTGGAACTCAAAATTTTAAAAAACAAATGTTAAAAATTTTTGTTTACATGTAATCAAGAGAACACACACACAAACACACAAACAAGGAAGCAAACAGCAGGAAACATTCTGTTACAAATGTCTCATGTCTCTGGAATGTATCTAGAGTTGATCTATGACCAACCATTTATTTATAAGATAAGCTGTATCAGTAAAAACTTGGCAAGACTATTTCTCAAACTGGGTCTTGTCCAGCACAAGAAACCAATGTTGCTAAGCTGATTCTAGCCACAAAAGCCTTTGAAAAGTTAGCAAACCAAAACAATCAATAAGCATTTATTATGCGCCTACTATGTGCCAGACACTGAGGATACACAGAAAAAGAAAAAAAAATGGTACCTGCCCTCAAGGAGTTTAAATGTGGAATACTGCATACCACGTCAGATTTTGTCTCATATATGCCTCTGATATTTTGTCTCATATATGGCCTCATTGCCATATGTATGTATTGCTGTTGTTGTTCAGTCATTTTTCAGTCATGTCCAACTCTTTGTGACCCCTTTTGGAGTTTTCTTGGCAAAGATACTGGAGTAGTTTGCCATTTCCTTCTCCAACTAATTTTACAGATGGGAAATTGAGCCAAATATGGTTCAGTGACTTGCCCAGGGTCACACAGCTAGTCAGTGTCTGAGGCCACATTTGAACTCTGGGAGATGGGTCTTCCTAACTCTGCACTCTATCCACTGTGCCACCTACATGCTTATATACTGATACACACACACACACATGCACTGATCCAAACTGCCTCAGAGTAGATGGAAGGTAACCTTTGAGGGGAAGACTCTACCACTTCTAGGAGGTAGGGCCAGAGATTCTAAGAGGGAGAGGAGTGTAAGGAGAGCATTCCAGACCCCAGGGAACAGCTAGTGCAAAGGTGTGCAGACAGGAGGGAGAGCATCGTGTGTGAGGAACAACCACTAGGCCACCATGCTGCACCATAAAATGTGGGAAAGGGAGTAAAGCGTAAGAATCATAGAAAGACAGGAAGAAGCCAGGTTTCAACGAGCTTTAAATCCCAAGTAGAGGAATTTACATTTGATCCTTGAGGTACAGGGAGCCACTGGAAGTTATTGAATGGGGGTGGGGATGTCAGACTACTCTAAAAAAATCCCCTGGCCGCTACATGGAGGATGGATCGGAGTGGGAGAGCCTTGAGGCAGGAGGCCTGCTATTGAACTAGTCCAGGCATGAGGTGATGAGGGCCTGAGCTAGGCGGGAAGAACAGGAATACCTCTGGCTGCATACAAACAGGAAAGAAGGATTTCCAATTCTCTTGGAAACTGGTAGCATACAGAGGACTTAACTGGGTCAAAATGTGGGAATTAGATGATTTGGGAAATCTGGATGTTTGTGCAGATACACAGCTCACGATGGTAGCAACAGTTTACATTGAACGCTGACAAGACGATGATAACACAGTTTTTGTTGGCTGGGATGAGTTCCCAGAGACACTGAGAGATGTCGCATCTCATCTGACCAACATGTGGCAATAATCTTCAGGGAACACAACCACAATTACCAGTGGGTTGTGAGAGTTTTGTTTTAAAATCCTATTTGCTTACTGTCAGCAAATAAACAAGAAACCTCCGCCCACCCCCAAACCCCCAAAGACTGCCTCCTCTTGTTTCAAACTTTCTGTCCCAGCTGCGATCATTTAAAAGCCAGAGATCTACAAGCTCTAGCTAAAGACAAAGCCCAAAGGGCTGAGTTGGATCACTGCAGGTTAAGACTTGGAAAAAGAGATGCTTTCCCAACTAATTTGTAAAATTTCCCCTATGTGTGGCTTGACATGTTGTTCTGTTTCACGGGCGTCCTTACATGAGATGGTGGGAATGCTTCTTATCCCAGAGAGCCAAGGCCAAAGCAATGCTGACCACTTTGAACATACCAGTTTAACACACACTGTCAACAAGGAAGTACCAACATGCAGCAAACATAAAATACACATACAGTGAAAGTTGCTTATCAAGGCATACTGATGTGCACTCTGTGAGCCCTAAGGATTTACTGACTGTTAGCTCTTTTAGATCACCCTCTGTGTCACATAGGTGCCTCACTTACCTCAAAGTCTCATTTGTTATTGGGATGCTGATTAAGTCCAATAAAGAGGTTCCTCCACCCAGTTCCCAAAAATGAGCGATGTCTTTAGGCTGGAAAAAAGGGGAAGATTTCCTTTCTATTACTACACTTTCATTTCTCAAAGACACAGAGATGTTTCCAATGCTTTGTGGCACACTAACCAGTAACAATTACATATAGAAAACAGCAAAATAAATATTTTTCTGGGAACAGACTTTGGCTCCTCTATCTTCTCTAGGTCCCTCTATTCTAATCTCAAAGACACCAAAGCACCAAATTTAAGGTGAATCTATAGGGTAAGAATGAAAATTAAATACTATAAAATTGTCCCCTAGTTCAAGCATGGGGAAAGGAATAGGGAAAGATCTCCATGGGTTTCAGGTAATCAATCCCGTGCCTCAGCTTCCTTTTTTAAAAATGTGAATTAGCAATATTCATATCCCAAGAGTTGTTCTGGTGTTTGTGAAGTTCTTTGAAATCTTAAGAAAGAAGAGTACCTCTGTGAATAAAATAATTATGTAGTCAAAAAAGAAAATAAAATACTATACATACTGATTCAAGAAATAGCAATGTCTGAAATTCTACTTAAAAATGAGCTGACTGCTTATTTTTGTGACAGCATTCAGAAACTTATATGGGGGAACAGAAAGATTTAGGCAGGAACAATAACCAAATGGGAGTGAGGGTGAGGAAGAATACAGAAGGGGATGAAAAGGCTGCCAGTCTCTGAAGAACCCCCTTTCCAAGTTTTTCCCTGCCCAGGTCCTCTCGTACCTTCTCCCTCAGGATCTCTACACATACATAAAGACAATACTCCTGAGAACCTAGCTGTCACTTGCTACATAGCCATCATGTGACCAAGATTTGAGGCTTGCAATCTCAACTAGATTTACAGACAAGGCATCAACACAGACAGGCCAGAAATAATGGATGATGAACCAGAAGTGCCTAGGTGAACCTCTAACTAGATGTTCTGCTGCCCAAGCTCAGGATGAATTTGGTGGTATCGACTGCCATCATCCAATGGTGGTCTGGGGACCATGGAAGGAATGAAGAGCTGCTTCTGTTTGCCGTGGGGCTGCCTCAGCTGATACAAAATGAGAAACAACGGCCAAATAATAAGCAGCAGGAGCATTCCCCACTAGCTGAAAGCCTTTCTTGACTGTCAGCTGATGCCCTCTCTCTCTCTCTCTCTCTCTCTCTCTCTCTCTCTCTCAACAGCCCTCAAGCTGAGGAGCTCTCAGTCTCTTGAGCTGTCTCCAGTGGTGCTGGGGTGCTTGCAGACAAAATGTCTAAGAAACGGGAGACTAGAGGACAAGAACTTGGCATGATGGATTTTAGAGTGCAGAACATGATATGGGAGCACCTACCTCACAGGGTTACTATGAGGAAAAAATGAGCAAAACTTTTTGCAGCTGGCTTGCACAGTGGACAGGGCCTGGAGTCTGAAAGACCTGAGTTCAAATTCAGCCTTAGACACTTAGTAGCTGTGTCTGGGCAAGTCACTTAACCTCTGTTTGCCTCAGTTTCCTCAATTGTATAAATGAGGATAATAACAGTACCTACCTTCCAGGGCTGTTGTGAGGATCAAATGAGATAGTATTTGTAAAAGTGCTTAGTACGGTGCCTGGCACACAGTAGGTGTCATATAAATGTTGCTGTTGTTATTATTATTATTGCTATATGGCATATGAACGTTTGGAAGCAGTGGGGCTTTAAAGAGTGGATTCAATCAGGGTGAAAAACTGAGGAGCTCCCCAGAAAGTGAAGGGAGGAAAAGAGAGAAGAGGGAAAAGGTAAGGAGGGGAGGGGAGCAGATTAACTACTTGCAAAATGCAACTGATTTTTTTTTTCAAATAAATTAAAAATTTTTTTTATAATTTTGACAATATTTAGTTTACTTAAAAACTAAGAAAAAATATAGTCAAAATAAATATCTTTGCTAAAAATCTATATGTTGGCTATTTTAACCTCTTGTAATTAAAGAATAAATAACTTAAAATACATCCTTTGCCATAATAACAAAAATGTATACCTCAATTTCCTAAACTGACTTTATTCCTAAAAAGGCAACATTTTATAAACAATCAATGCAGGGTAATTGTGACTGCACACTATCAGATGAAGCTGCCTGACACACCATCAAAAAACAGAAGATAATATCCATATAAAGTGAAAAATACTTGGAAATTCTCAGTTCATGGCACAAGCTCACAAGCCATTATTCATAACTGTGCATGCACTAAACATAAAATACAATTTTATTTTGTTAAGAATTATATTAAAATATATTCTGTTCTTAGTAAGTAGTTCTTTGGTTGATTAGAGTGATAACTGACAGAATTTTATATATTATTATTATTTTCTTTGAAATTCACCAGTTTTACAAATTACAAATAATGATACTACCAAGAAAGACAAAAATATATGCAACATGGTAGGCCTGCATGCCCCTAGTAATCTGTACCAACTTCCCTGCCCCTCTTTTCAGCCCTGGGAAGTTAGATAAGAACAATGAACACTGGCCTTCATGAGTCAATTAACACTTTGGGTAAAGGCTGATGGTTACTGATGCCATTTTTATAAGAAGCATTTTCATTGCTAATATTCTCCTCTGCACCAACCCCCCCAATTCTGCACCAACAACTCCTCACCTATTAAATTGTTCAATTGTTGGTATCTGATTACAGACTGAAAAAGGATTTCTCTCTTTTTCCTCATTGGAAAACTTCCCTTTTAATTTACTTTTTGCTATATGAAATATTAAAATTCTTTCCCATACTTGAATATATGATTTAAGACTCAAGAGATTCAGGACAAAAAGATGACCCAAGGATTCTTGTGAGTTATAGAACTCAGATTTCTCCGCCCCCTCCACCGCCATCAGTATATTTTTTCTTAGGTTTTTACCCCAGGTTATTTTCCTTGCCCTGATCCTGAGTTAGTCCCAGCTCTTTATCCCCTAACACTTATGGATTAAGGGAAACAAGGCAAAAATTATCACTGACTTTAGCATCTGATACTTGAAATGCAAATTTTTATATTTTTATGCATGCAGCACATTTTTATAAATATAACACAGCTCACTGGAACATCCTTAGCAGTTCCTTTGGGAGACAGATGATAGTTCACAATTTTTTTTCACTTGTGGGAAAGAGTCATACTAGACCAAAGAAATACTTTATAGGCCAGAGAAAGATATGATCAAATTATCAAATGAAGTAGATCCTCACAGTCAAGACACAATAAAGCAGAAACTCAAATATTTTCCCAGCCTCCTACGGCTGCCTCCCAGCCGGGGTGTAACAGAAGCCAGCACAACTCATGTACCAAGAGAGCACCAGAATGTACAATTAGCACGCCTCACACAACTTCCTGTGGGCGGACAGACTGACAGTCAGAGCAAACCCGGAAAAACAAAGTTACCACGATTGGCCCGGTGTCAACGGACAGAGTGTCTTTTAAGGACACTTACTGTGTTATGCCCTTTCGCTCTTCTTCCATAGGTATACTCCAAAGCTAAGGTTGGTTTTGGTGGCTCGTCTCTGTTCAAAAAAGACAGGGTGGGTTACACCTCCTTAACGTGAGCAGATTCTAATGCAATCATTTTAGTTTTTACCATGTTCTACTGGAAACTTTAATCAGCAGTAAAGAAAGCAAAGCTCGTGTTATACAGCCAAGGATAGAGTGTGTGTGTGTGTGTGTGTGTGTGTGTGTGTGTGTGTGTGTGTGTG
>NW_020954556.1:50965181-50965885 GCF_900497805.2 Vombatus ursinus
TGTGTGTGTGTGTGTGTGTGTGTGTGTGTGTGTGTGTGTGTGTGTGTAGAGGTGTAGAGGTGTAGATGCTAGGGGTGCTGGGACCCGAAAATCACAACATATGGGTCCTGCCTGAATGAATTCGACCCAAGTCTTCTTTCAGCCACAGACAAGGTTTTATTAGAGATGAACTATACAGGCCAGACTCTTAAGGAATCTGAACATTAGTGACTCCTTTAAAGATGAGTGGGCATGAGGAAATCTCAGCCTTTAAATGGGGACCAGGATGGATCTTATATATAGCTAAGTAATTTGGGGTGACAGGAGAAGGGGCTGGGAGTTTAGGGAGAATCCCAATAGGAGTGTCTGGGAGGTTGAATGGGGGAATAGACAATGGAGGACCAGGCTTCATCAGGCTAACAAAGAACTGGAAGATAGGGAAGGAAGAGGTTGAATGGGGTCTGGATAAGATCAAAAGACTAGGCTTCATTAGGGTATCAAAGGGACATAGGGCCTACGTGATAAGGCCAATTAATAATCAGGAGACTGCTAAACTTCCTAGACCAGATAAGTGAGTTCAAAGAGAGTTTAAGGATTTTCTGGGGCCCATAGATAAATGGGACCCAAATTCTTTTTGGAGTAAGGGGCAAAGGTCTCAGCTTGGGTCTATACCCCATCGTGTGTGTGTGTGTGTGTGTGTGTGTGTGTGTGTGTGTGTGTGTGTG
>NW_020954556.1:50965895-51028774 GCF_900497805.2 Vombatus ursinus
GTGTGTGTGTGTGTGTGTGTGTGTGTGTGTGTGTGTGTGTGTGTGTGTGTGTGTGTGTCTAGACCTGTGATTTTATTGGTCTGGGGAATTCCTATTATAGAAACTTCTTCCAATAATGCAGCCCAGCAAATTATATATTAACTAATCATCTCAGTGCCCCAGGCAATTCCATATAAGATTAAGGGACTTGCTCAAAGCCATACAGCTGGTATTGTTTCAGCTACAGTACATGAACCCAGATATTCCTATCTCTAAGGCTGGCTCTTTATTCCACTATCCCATATAGCCTGTCTAAAAATTAATTAAAATAGAATTAAAATACATAATTTAAAAATGAGATTTTAAAGTTCCATCTTAGAGAATTTCTATATGAAGGATTTTCAGGTCTTCAATTATTTTGTAGAAGCTCATAGTTCTTAAAAACAATGTCACTTTAGATGATAGAAAAGTAATTATGCAGACTATTTAAAATTTAAAAAAATCCATGTTATATTTGCATAGAAGACAGTCAGACTTAATAGTATTTGTTTTTGTTTTGGGGTTTTTTTGGTGAGAGGTTAAGTGACTTGCCCAGAGTCACACAACTAACTTAATAGTATTTGAAAGATGAGGCAAATGTTACTTCACATGATTCTTTCCAAGAAAATAATCTTTGGCTGAAAGGACTTATACACAGACAAGATTTTACTCCATGCAAATTTCAAGAGTATTTTTATAAGGAATAGTATTGTTCAACCCTGGATGCCCAAGACCAAACGCTGCCCATTGTAACATTTTCTTGAAAACAGAGATACTGAAATTAAAAACACCGATAAATATACACTAATCCTGGTAAAATATTCTTCACTATTATAGCAGATTGAAAAAGGCAACCTTAATTTCAAATCATCTACTCTTCTACAGATGGCCAGCAGACACTAGGAATAGCATTGAGATTGGGCCCATCTTGCAGTTAGGAAAACCTGAGTTCAAGTGCTGCCTCTGCAGCTGCCATACTAGCTTGTGAGCATGGGTAAGCAGCCAGCCTAGATCTGGTAAAAGGAACTTAGCACAATGGGAGTTTCTTAGACTGATGAAATCACAGCCCACACCATATAATCTGAGGAACAATGATTTGTTTCAAAATATACTAAATAATAAATTATGCATGACAAACATTTTTATAATCATGAAAAACACGGAATAAAAATAATTTCAACAAAACATGGCATTCATGCCAATTCATGTAATCAGAGCAGATGTGATTATCCTTCTAAATAGAGGAGCCTTAGCAATGGGGATGGAAAACTTCCTTGCAGACAAAAACAGGGCAAGAAAACAGGCTACTGCCAGTTGCACCCCTGGGCTGCTGGTTAATATATCTTTCCAAGGGCTTTCAAGGGTTGTTGTAAAAAATAAACGATGGAAAGGGTATTTGTATACGTGTATCAGTAGGAGCCTTATGTCATGTCTTTTAGGCCTCAAACTGACCTATATAATAATACTTTGCAAAAGGTTGAGACATACCTGTCAAGACATCTTAGAATAATAGTAGTCTTACCCTAGAAATAAAAAAAGAATATGTTTAATATCATCCCAAAGCAAAATTCATATAATTGTTCACATTTTGGGCCCTAGATAGTTTTAACAATAAAAATGATAAAGTCCCTGGAAGCTTCTATAATTGTTCTGAAGTCTGCTAAGTAGGAAAAGTTAACTGTCAACTTTCCATCAACACTGCCATTACTATAATTATAAAGTCCTGACGATGACAAATAACAGCAAATCTTACATTATATTAGTGGTCAACTTGACAGCTGTCTTATACTTCCTATCTATTCAGTGATGTTAATTACTGGCAAAGCTAATGATCACTGGTTTCTAAAAAATTCTTATCCCAGTTATTGAAATGGAAGTAAAGAGAAAGTATAAAATAATAACAAGGCCAAAATTGCAAGTATGTACAAAATGAGCAGGTTTCAGACACTGGAGTATGGCCAAATCTTTTCCTGCTCTTCTAGTTCTAACACAATACACATTTTCATTTCTTTCTCTCCCATGACAACAGTGAGTGGGCCTGGGCTGCGAACGAGAGATGAGCTGTTTTCAGGGGTCTGCGAATAGACAAAGCTGTAACCACAGACAGGCAAGTCACTTCATCTCTGGAGCTCAGCTTTCTTACCTATAACTGGATAGAATACTCATCTAGGCCTCTTTCAGTTCTAAAACATGAATTCATCTGACTTTTTAATTAAAAATGAATCTTGATTTTCAAAATGAATTAACTTAACTTTTTAAAAAAATGTAGCTAGAATTTTATTCCAAACATATGAAGACACTATGAGAAATGTCAAATCACGTTTTATTATTTAAGGATCTAGGTGATATTCCTATTCGCACAGGACTACAGAGAGGAATTGAATCTGTGATTTCACTGGCATAGACAACAGTTCTCCCAGATAAGGAAACTCTCTACCAAAGAAGGCTGGCACCTTTTTGTAACTTATAACCTTAGAAGATCATAAACCTTAGTAAATAATCTTCATTAGTTGTTTTCATTGAAAAAAAAAAAAAACACCCGCTGGTGGCCATCCTTAGGTGATGGGCTTCCCCAAACATGGCTGGAAGGCTGACTGTCAAACAAGAGAATTCCATCTCTGTTTCAGGTCTATGCTAGAATTCCTAGGTGCTCCTAGGCCATGACCTTAGAGAGCCTAGGGTCATCTCCATCCCACCGTGAGACTTAAGTTGAGAAGCTAAATATTTTGCCACATTATACACACACTTAAAAATGGATACTAGCTTTCAAGGTCTAAATGCACAAAGTGCAGAAAGGCTTAAAACAAGAGAATCTTAGATCTGAAATACTCAACCACCACCTATGACAGATGAAGAAACTGCAATCCAGAGAGATTAAATGATTTTCATAATTCCTTTCAGGGTATCATTTTCTTCCCAGTGACCCAGACATTTATTAATCATTCATCTCTTATGTTGTCCTTATCACCTTCCTCTTCCACCACATCAACTTACCAGATCCCACTAATTCTGCCTCCAAAAAGGGTTACAACTTTCATCCCTGACACTACCTAACATTGATATACATCCCCCAACACTACCTAATCAGGGCCTAGTTAAGGTCCTGGCTATCTTGTTCGGCTTATTGCAACAGCTTCACTAATCTTCCCTGCTTTTCATTTCTGCCGTTTCTCATTGATCCCACACAGTGATAACAGATGAAACTTTCTAGAATTGTGCTATGAAATTCTCTTAGCTAAAAGTTACAGTGGCTTTCCCATTACTACCAATGGCATGAGTCAAGAACACTGACTTTGAAGAATTTATTTATTTGGTGTCTTGTAAATCTAATCAAATGGCCTTTCAACTGAAAGGGAAAGGACAGAGGGAAAACTGCCTATACGCATCCACCAAGTTAAAGACCTAGAGAACAGCTTGAAAGTAGGAAGAATGGCGGTTGCAATTGTGAGGTACTGACAGAAAACCAAACACCAGAAAGGAGACAGTCATAAAACCCAAAGAAAATCTCCAGTGTGGAGCCTCAGGAAGTCATGCCTGGCTTTGTGCTGGTTAACACTGTTATTACTGACTTGGTGGGATGAGATCCATGAGTAGAATATGGCTCCAGAAGGGTTGATCATCTTCAAAAGAAGTATTATAAGTAAAAAGGAGGTATGGAATAACCTTGTATATTCAGAAGATATACCCATGTGAGGAAATCCAGGAATCAAGAGTAGGGAAGCATGCTGGAAAAAGGTTGGAGCCAGAAACAGAGTTGCAGGAAATGTAATAAAGACCAAGGGTGGGGAATCTGGGGCCTCGAGGCCACTTCTGTGAAGTTTGGATTCAGTCAAAGGGCCACACTTGAGGACCTAGAGGGGCACATATGGCCTCAAGGCCACAGGTTCCCCACCTCTGATACAGACCATCGAAACAAAAATAAAGATGACACGCGGAGTTTGGGAAACAGAATCACCAGGCCAACACACAGTAACTGGATATTCTGACGATGGGAGGCTTTAATTATCTGGACTACTGTTAGAACTTTCATGAGGCCAATAAAGAACTACTACTTTCTTGATCTGTCTGGACGATAATTTCATTTCACAAAAGGTATAGGAAATGGGAAAATTCTATTCATTACCAACAAGGATAAAATGGCAGCTGGAGCAGAAATCCTAGGAATCTTCATGTGAGTTACCATTCCATCTTAAGAGTCTGTGACACAGAGAAGAAAGCCAAATTTAGCCTGACATGCGCCCTATATTTTGGAAGAGAGTTCATTTAGGGTAAAAATTTCCAGTTCCTTCAACTGATTTTCATCCGATATGGCATTAAGGTCCTTCACCATCCTCTCGAGATTCTCCACTTTTCAAGCTCCTTTCTAAAATGCAGACCTCATCCCTAAACACAACTCTCTAGAAATGGGATGCTTGGAGGAGACAGCAGCACAAAACTATCGCCTCCTTCTTCCTGGCAGTCAGGCCTCTCCAATTAACTTTCTTGGCTGCCATACCAAGCTGCTGACTCACATGCATATTTCTCAGTCCAATAAAATCCCCAGATTTTTTTCATAAGAACTGCTGTCTAGCTATGTCTCCACCATTTCATATTTGTAAGAGTGATTTTTAAAAATCCAAGTGGAAGACTCTACATTTCTCCCCATATTTCATTTGGTCCAATATTCTGGCCTGTTGAGATCTCTCTGATTCCTGGTTCAGTCATCCTGAAAATCTGATAAACATGCCATCTGTGCTTTTATCCAACTCAATAATAAAAATGTTAAACAGTAAAAGGCCAACCATAGCTCCCTGGGGCACCACTGGAGACCTTTCTCCTTTATCGAGGTAATCGGGGCTAAGTGACTTGCCGAGAGTCACACAGCTAGCGAAGGATCATGTGTCAGAGGTCGGATTTGAAATCAGGTCCTCCTGACTCCAGGGCCAGTGCTCTACCCACTGCACCATCTAGCTGCCTCTGGAGACCTTTTTAAGCTGACAACCCATTGATGATTATTCTCTGCATGTGGTCATTCAATAAGTCCTCAATCTATACTATCATCGATAATACAATTTTGATAATAATATTACATTATATAACACTTTAATGTTTACAAAGTATTTTACATGCATCATAACATTTGAGCCTCACAACAATCCTGAGAGGTATCATTCCCATTTTAGAGATGAATAAACTGAGGCTCTGAGAAATGAATGACTTATGGGCCAGTGGCAGGATATGTTGCCAAGCCTTTTCTGACCTCATGTTCATCATCCTCCCTGCTATATCATCCCACTACTTCAGTGAGATGTATCCAGGGCTCAGGATTTACCTGTTCAAGTCTTCCCTTGCCACCAGCCTCTCCCTCTTTCTCACCCACACTCAATCTGCTATTTGTCTAGATATGTTTGTTCTCAGGATTCAGTCCTATTCTCCAGGGCCATCTTCCCATTACAAAATCATTTGCTTCCATTTTGAGCACTGAAGCATGAAAATAAGGGATTTCAACTCTCTGGATATTTAGAGCCCTGTCTGCCACAGATAAATTTATGAATTGCCCTAATGATCATTTCATATTTCAAATAATAGAGAGAAACTGGCTATTCTCAACTTGATTGTGCCCAACAAGGAGAAACTGGTTGCTTAAGTAGTGATGACAAAGCCTTTAAGAGCAAGTGACCCACTCGATCATAAACAGAGAAAAAAAAAACCAGACACAGTCTGACTCCTACCTTATATTTGAGGACAGTAGATTTCAAAAGGATTCAGAAAAAAGGATAGGTCAAATTTAGTTAGCAAATTGTTTTTAGGGGAAGTCAGACCAGCAGGGATGGGAAATCCAAGAATTAAATTCTGAATACAAGCAGAGATGGTTGTGAAAGAAAAGAGGAGCTGCCTTAAAAAACCAATGTGGATCTAATGGAAACTCAAGCGTTGACTTGAAGGAGTGAAACTCACTCCTCTTTTACTATGTATCCGGAAATGCTAATATTATTTGGTGTCTGAGTTCAGAATTAAAAAAAAAAAAGATATGTAGAAATGATAAACACAAGGTCAAATAACAGAGGATGAATACAAAAGCGTATGACCATTCTGTAAGAATTATGGTAACTGGAGTGATAAATTGTGCTCCAGCCCTGCAAGTCAGCTCTGGTCTTAATTTTCCGGGTTCTAGATCTCCACAACACACCCCAGACATCGCCAGCCACAACGTCACAATGCAGTCCCCACCCTCCCTTTCCACAGAGGGTTTTTGTGTTGTCTTCTCACATTAGAATTAGACCAACATGAGCTCGGAATGTTCTACCACACTAGGCTCTAGCATAGTGATGTCATTTGGGTCCTGTTCGAGAATGAAGGCCAACAACCAAGCAACCACAATGCAAGCTTTGGCTAGCCAGGAGCTGCAGCAGTAAGGAGGAGTGGAGCCCAGCCTGACCTGGGCAGAACCCGCCCACAGCCCGACCTGGGAGCGGAGGTGCGGGCGGGCTACGGCTGGACAGGGAGACAAGAAAATGAGCAGCATGGTGGAAAAGGCTCTAGCAGATGCTAAAGCACTTGTTAAATGACTAAGAGACCACGACAATGCATCAGAATCTCTGATCACACAAACTACAGATCTCAACAAGCGAGCAGAAGCAATGAAACAGTATCAAGAAGAAATTATAGAACTCCATGAGGTTGCAGGGTACCGACCATAATCAACATTGGTTATGGGAATTAAATCTGACAATTGCAGCAAGAAAATGGAGAATTACGCACATCTCTTGAAGGATGCCAGTCTGCTTTAGAACTCCTAACGAGCAAGTACCGAGAGCAGATGTTTAGGTTGCTGCCAATGGCCAGCAAAAAGGATGACCCAGGCATTATAATGAAGCTAAAGGTGCAACATTCCAATATTAACATGGTACACCATCACAGCCCTGAAGGAATCTTCTTAGGTGCACCTGGACCAATCCTTGAAACAACTCAACGTGGACTGGAGAGAAGCAAATCTGAATGAATTACAAGTCCATTTGGACCAGATGACCAAAATGGCAGCAGTCATGAGGAAAGCTATTGAAACTGATGAGCAGCAGGCTTGTAAGAAGCAGGAATGAATTTTTCAACTTGAACAAGAAAATAAAGGCTTGAGAGAAATCCTTCAAATAACTCGAGAATCATTCCTGAGCCTCAAGAAAGACGATGCATCAAAGAGTACATCTTTGTCAGCATTGGTAAATTTGAGTCTGAGGAAGAGCTAAAGAACATGGAAAATCTTCGAGCTTCTATTGCACAGCTCCTAATAAGGAACCAGGGTTTACATAAAAAGTTGTTAATGAATTGAGCACCAGAAAAATCACAATCTTAAATCAGCCCTTCATTTCATTCTTTTTATATTATGTATAGTGCACTGGCAAAAGACATTTAAAAAAGATATTAGCAGAAGATCAATATATAGTTGTCATTGACTTTATTATTCCTATTAAAATTTTTAATGGGAAAGTGGAAACTTCAAGCCATTGTTATTAGGTAAAGAAATAAAAGTTCTCATTTATAGAAACTACTGATTGTACTAAGCCCCTGCCACACTGTTATTTTTCTTAACTTTTTTTATCCAAATTTTAAATGTATATAAATAAAGCTCTACATAGAATTTATGCAGTTATCGTATTTTTTAAAATCCACATTTTCTTAGCTTGGACTTATAAAAAAAAAAAAGGAAATGTATCCATTCCTAAATTTGATCTCTTTTTGATATGAAGACTAGCAAATGGTATTTTATTTTACATGTTCTGAGCCTACCTTTACATTTCTTAACAAATGCCTTTCAAAGATGTCAAGAGTATCCAAAAAAACTTTTAAAAGATTCATAATGTTTTGGTTTTGTGGCATAGACCATAAATTGGATATATGTTTGTTCTTCAAATCTAGATCCTAAAAGGTGCTTTTGTTTTATCCATAGCATACCATAGTTTATCATGACATTTTGGATAATAACTGTCCATAACTTACTGAAAGTGAAGAAATGTAGAAACTATCTTTTCAGTAACGAAAAAGAAAGCTATACTACTTCCTGAGAAAGAAAACCATATAGAAGACAAGATTATTCAGTAGGTTGAACTACTGCTTTAGAGGGGGGAAAGGTTAGGTTTGGATTCCTGAATAAATATTAATTTAGTCAGGTTTGTTTTCTGGTTGATTTTAGGAATATTAACCTATCCACTACCCAGCTATACCAGTTGGAAGGCCTGATATAGCAAGCCAGGAATAGAGAGATTTGAAGTGGGCATAAAAAAACCCAACGTATTTATTTTAGCCTTGTTAATAGTAAACATCACCTTTCACCTGGTTTATAAAAAGAAACTTTTATTCCTTATAAAGGCTTGCTTTTTTTATTAGATGCCAAAAGGAGCAAAGAAACTATAATTGCAGATCTCTCTGAATTTGTCCTTGAGCTCATCTGTTCCTAGTAACTTTCAGATTTTTTATGTTCGTCATACTAAAGCAGATATTTAGAAATAGTCCATTTTCTTGGATTTTATAAAAACTGCAAGTTATTTACTACCACCATGTGAATTTTCAAAACAGACAACCAAGTGAAGAAGTAATGAAAGTTTGGGCCATTATTTAAATAGAAGATAAAGGAGAAACCAAGTTTTCTCAAAATAGCACAGACTGAAAATTCCATTTAGATCATCTGTTGAAGAAATACTACTCTTCTAGCAGAATCTATTAGAATGTGAAGACTTACATACTGCTAAGAGCAAAAGCAACAACTATTTACTCAAACTTACCTTCTCAAACATTGGGTGTTTCTTTTTTGTTTAAAATAAAATAAAATTTTATTCCAGAGGCCTTAGTGAAGATTTTCAATTTAAAAAATTGATATTTTTTTCCTTGAAATTGTTTGGATTAAGAAGTAGTACTTGACTTGGTGGAAGATTTCTCCAAATAATTTTGATTTTATCCCATTTAACTTAAGAAAATAAAACAAACTGCATTGTTAAGATTTAGGATGTGGTGATCTTAAGGCAGCTATTATTAAAAAAATGCTTGATAAGTATTTTTGTAAATAAAGTTGTGATTTAATTTATCTCCTCTTGACCATCATAACTATATTGTGTTTTTTGAGATTTAATTTTAGGGTTTTGCAGAGTTTCATTTGGTGTAATAAGTTTTCATCACATACGAGTTATTTTTGTAATCCAGAAGCCTGAAATGTATATTTGGAATGTGTACTGTATAATTTTATCAATAAAGATGGTTGATGGGGGCAGCTAGATGGCGCAGTGGACAGAGCACCGGCCCTGAAGTCAGGAGGACCTGAGTTCAAATCCGGCCTCAGACCAAACACTTGACACTTACTAGCTATGTGACCCTGGGCAAGTCACTTGACCCCAACTGCGTAACAAAAAACAAAAAACAAAAAATAAAGATGATTGATTAAAAAAAAAGAATGTAAGCTTTCTGAGGGTAGGCACGCTTTTATTTATATCCTGAGCTCTTAGCACAGTGCCTGGCACACAGTAAAAGCTAAATATAAAAGCTCTTAATAAACTCTCTCTCTCTCTCTCTCTCTTTCTCTCTCAGTCTCTCTTTCTCTCTGTCTCTCTCTCCCTTTCTCTCTCTCTCTCCCTCCCACCCACACACTCACACATACGTCTACATACAGGCTGACAGAGCCTAAATTCAATTAAGACCTCAACAGGGTACAAGGATAGGCCAAATCATAGGAATTTATAGAGATGAATGTAAAGTCTTACATTTGTGTTCAAAAAATCTATTTCACAAGTACAGGACAGGGAAAACATGGCCAGATAATAGTTTCTGTGAAAAAGATTTCAGGAGTTTTAGTGGACTGTAAGTTCAATGAGTTACCAGTCACCATAGCAGCTAAAAAAGGTAATGCTGTCATCAGCTGCAGTTAGAGAAACTTAGTCTCCCCATATTCAGACCTTGTCAGGCCACATTTATAGTGTATTCAGTTCTAGCCACCCCATTTTCTAAAAGACAGATAAGCTACAGCACATTGAGAAGAGAGTCACCTGAAGGAAAAGAGAATTGGAGAACACTGGTTGAGAGAACTAGACCTGTTCATTCTGGAGAAGAGAAGACGGAAGGAGGACATGATACGTGTCTTCAAATAGGAGGAGGGATTTGTTCTGCTGGACCCCAGAAGGCAAACCTAAGAACAGTGAGTAGACAGAAATCACAGAGAGGTAGATTTTATTTTGAGGTAAGGAAAACTTTTGAACAACTTGTGTTGTCCAAAAGGGGCATAAGCTGTCTTGGGCATGGGTTCCCCATCATTGAAGGTTCAATGTCCACTTGACAGGGATATTGTAGAAAGGATCTGACATCCAAATGTGGATTGTAAGGCCCACAAAAGAAAGAACTGTTATCTGTTATCTTGATCACCTTTGTATCTACAAATATCTAGTGGCTTTTTGCATATGATATGTATTCAATAAAGCATTGGGAGGTTTTTTTGTTAATTTTTATTTTTTAGGCAATTGGGTTTAAGTGACTTGCCTAGGGTCACACAGCTAGTAAGTGTCAAGCATTTGGTCTGAGGATGCATTTGAACTCAGGTCCTCCTGACTTCTAGGCCAGTGCTCTATCCACTGCACCACCTAACTGCCCCTCAATAAAGCACTGTTAAATGAATTAACAAACTGAATGCCAAAATGAAGAAATAATCAAGAAACTTTCAATCATCATATGAGTTCTGAGCAAGGCTTTTAAATCAGAAATATTCAGATGAGTCAATTTCATGGTTACTGTCAAAATATATATCTGCCCTTCCTATTGTTTATGATTTTAATTAAATTGTAGTTTAAAAATAAGGTATAGTTTAAAAATAAGATATATTCTTTGCTCAAACTTGTAGTTAGAGAGGAAGAGAACAGTTAGTTATTGAATTCCGAGTGGCCTAATAGCCAATTCTGATCCCTATTTCTAGGAAGAAGAGAGGGATCGTTCATAACTAATTCATCAGAAATTCCTAGGAACAAAATTAAAATAAAATAATTTAATCATTGCCTTGAATCTTGTCACTTGAATATATCCAAAACTTCTACCAACATTGTTTCTAAAAGCTGATGTTAATTTTAACATGTTTAACACTTTACCCTTGAGCAAAGGATAAAATCCACATTTCCAAAACTTTGAAATGGTAGTCCAAATCATTCACAGTTCATGAAAGATTGTGTTGTGTACAATGTTACAATACAATGTTATTCTGCATATTTTGCTCTCAATTTCCAATAGGTATTTGTCATTGTGCTAGACAAACACATTGAATTTGAATGAAGAATTTGCAGTCTTTTAGTTCAAATAAAATCCCAATTCATAAAATGAGATTAGAAAAAGCGTCCTATATAAATAAATTATTTCTACATCCCAGCAGATGCCTAAAGTATGTTCAGTTTCTGTCATTAAATATTATTGAGCTCTTACCACGTGCAGGACATTGTTTTCAGTACTTTTAGGGGACATAAAGAGGAACACAACGTTAGTCTTCATCCTCAAAGAATTTATGATCTCGTAGGGGACCACATACCTACAAATCACTAGGACGTAAGACAGAACGCAGTAAGCTACCAAAAAATGATTCAGAAGCACAAAATGACATGGAAGGGAGACATTCCTTGGAGATGGGAGACTTGGGAAAGGATTCCCAGGGAAAGCAGCATATTTCCTTTTTTTTGGAAGGTGAGGGCAGCATATTTCAACTATGCTTGAGCCAACATGGCTGGGATTTCAATACGAGGATAGGAGAGGACAGGGCGCTTTAGACTAAGAAGGCTATGTTTAGGGGAAGGCAAGTAGAACAGTTTGGCTACAGGGTAGTGTGAGAAGGGAAGTAGTCAGGGACAGGGCTGGAAAAGTGGGTGAAAACAAGCTGAAGGAGGTAGAAATGACAGCTATTGGGACTGACTGGATGTGGAAGACAAGGCAGAAGGGATCAAAGTGAGTTCTAAGCTTTCAGGCCTATAAAGATAGGAAGTAGCACCAGTGAGAAGAGAAGGAAAAAGGAAGAGCCGGTTTGGGGGGAAGGATGAGAAGTTGAGTTTGAGGCATTAGTGGCACCAACAGGGCAGTTATGCTGGAGACAGAGACAAGTCTAGAGCTTAGAAGAGGAACTGAGGCTGGAGACAGGAATTTGCAAATTCTTTAGACAGTATTCAAGAGGCACTCAAGCCTAGCAGCACCAGGTTAAAACACTAAAATTAAATGCTTTCTAACTGGAAAATCTTGCTTTATGTACAAAGACTCTCCGGTGTTCTTTGGGTCACCAGGAATTTTGTGTTTTGGGGGACTGTGGAATTCTCTGATTCCCAGTAGGACTGTTAGAATGGCAGAGGTGAGGGTGGGGAGAGATGGGAAAGAAGGAGCCTTACCTTTGTGAATTTGCTTTAAAAATGTTTTTAATAACTGTATTTCAATGCAATTGATTTCCTTTGAAATCCGAAGCATTTTTGTTTAATGCATTTGAAAATATTATTCTAAGAAAAGAATCAGAAGTTTCACCAGACAGACTAAGGAATCCCCTTTTTCTGTGCACTGACCCCTAGAGAGGCAGCTCCAGATTAAGAAAAGCCTGGGCTCAGCCCTGCTCCAACCCATTCTGGCCCTGGGCCAGACCCTGGCAAGTCATTTCCCAGGCCCTCAGACAGTTCTCTAAGAAGGTAAGGGGCAGAGCAGCTGCTAGTCTACACGAGATGGAGGAAATGTCCTACATGGATGTACATACCTCCTCAACTGTGACTCTCCTCAGAGTCAGAGTGGAAGAGAGGTCCTCCCACACTAAGGGAAGGAGTCACGTCCGCACTTACACAGCCATGATGTGCCAGAGGCAGGCCTAGAGCTCAGCTCTCTGGGACTCCAAGGCCAGCTCTCGATCTATTACTTAGGCTGCATCTCCACTGGAAGAATATCAGAACTAAAAATTCTGACTTTTGTTCCAGGAAGCTGCTTAGGATCCCTGAATGCACTGCATAATGTTCCAGACTCAATCGAGCCTGCCCTCCTCCTATTCAACTGGGCTTAGCTTGCTATTGATCTGCAGTACTGGTAAAGTGTCAGGCACACAGTAAGTGCTTAATAAGTGTTCTCTGACTTATGTAAGATCTATGGACTGATGGATTAGTTCAATGGGCCTAATCAAAGCTAGGGGTGAAAAAAGGGCAATGCATCAATTGGGGAATGGCTGAACAAGCTGTGGTTATATGACTGTGATTGAATACTATTGTGCTATAAGAAATGCTGAGCAGGATGCTTTCAGAAAGGTCTGGGAAGACTTGTATGAACTGATGCAAAGTGAAATGAGCAGAACCAGGAGAACACTATTATACAATGATCAACCGTGAATGACAGCCATTCTCACTAATACAATGATCCAAGACAATCCTGAAGGACTTATGATGAAAAATGCTATCCACCTCAAGAGAAAGAATTGATGGGGTCTGAATACAGATTGAAACACACTTTCTTAAACTTTCTTGATTATTCTTGTTTGTTTGGCCTGCATTTTCTTTTGAAATATGGCTAATATAGAAATGTTTTGCATGATTGCACATGTATAATCTATATCAAATTGCTTGCCTTCTGAAGGAAGAGGGAGGGAAGGGAAGGAAGGAGAGAACTTGGGAATCAAAAACATTTTTTAAATAATATTTTATTTTCCCCATTTACATATAAAGAAAATTTGTAATATTAATTTAAACATTTTCAGTTGGAACTCAAAATTTAAAAAAAAAAGAATATTAAAAATTTTTGGTTTAGATGTAATTGAGAAAAAATAAAATAAAAATTAAATGTAAAAAAAATTACTACTTAAAGAAAAGAAAAAAAAAAAGAAAATGTAATGGAGTAAGATTTGGTAGGAACAAGTAGGCTGCATCATATTACCAAAGTCTTGTATGCAAAAAATGACATAAAAGATACCACCCCTGAAAGATATGATCAGAGAAAGAGATGGGCCTGCCATATAGCTGGAGTGAACAACAACAGATGGAAAGCCCAAAGGCTACACCTATACCGGCATAATATGAAAAGAGTTGGAGGAAGGTCTCCAGAATGTTTGATGGGCTGCAATCTGCAGCAGTGAAGGGAGTACATAGATCAATAACTTTACAGATAGAGTGAAGTATTATTTAGGTAATTATTTCCATCTTAGAAGTAATCTTTAAACAAACTCATTTGAGTCATCAAATTACATAGGAAGTTTTAATGACAAAACTTCTAACAGGCCTAAATAATTTAATTAATAGAGATTTTCATATAAAACAACAGTTGAAAGTACAGCAAGAAGCCAGACATATTACCCCATTTTTACTGCCAATGAAGAATACAGATTTTTCACAGACTTCTATTCCATCTCCACCATTTTCAGAAATTTCTTTCTTCTCCACTTCAGCTTTTGCAATTTCCCAGAGTGTATCACTGTGCGTCAGAAAGACAAATGTTAGGAAAAAGAAATCCTTTCAAGGATTTACTTAAAATTTAGTGCTCCGATGATCAATAAGTTAATTAAGACAATTAACATGACATAAAATCTATACAAAGCAATATAACTCAGAAAGTATAAGATTCTATAGAATCTGGACTATAGTATATATAATCCAAACTAACAAGTATTTATTAAGGACTTACTTTGTATAAGGTACTATGCTAGGTCCCAGAAATACAAAGACAAAATGAAAGAGGAGATTGTCTTCAAAGGACTAGAAGAAGTCATATTCTATTTGAGGGATACAACATGTAAATATGTAAGTACATACATACTAATTGGAAGAGGAAGAGTACAAAAAACTAGGGGGAGAGAGAAAGGCATATAAGCTGATCCTCAAAGGAGGCTATAAATTCAAAGGTTATAGAATTGCAGAGGGAAGCCATTTCAGGCATGCACAGCCAAGACAAAGGCTCAGAGGGAGGAAATGAGATGCCATTTGGGGCGGTACAGTACATATTTCTGTATTCCGTTAGCAAAGACAGGTTTCTAAGGACATAAGGATAAGATTCAAGGACATAAAGACAAAACATAGCTCAGATGAGGCAAGGAATGGTGAAGTATAGTGGAAAGTTGCTTCTAATTTCCTATCTATCAGTGCAAGGGCTATCCTATTCACTTGTATTGTCTCTGGCACAAAGTAAGTGCTTAATTGATGCTCTCTGTCTCTCATCAATCTAAAGTGCTGTAGCTTGAATGACATTAAGCAGCTGGGTGACCTTGGATAAATCACTTGGTCTCTCTGAGATTCAATTTCTCCATTTGGATAAGAAGGAACTTCCTCTAGACAAGCAATTTTCAAAGTATGGTCCAATGACCTCTGGGTCTCCTAAAGACCCTTTTATAAAGGGGTCTGGGAGGCCAAAATTATTTTCATAATGATACTAAGACGTTTTAATTTTTAATATACTAAATAGCTATAAATATAACCCTAATTAAAAATAGCTCTTTGGAGGGGCCCTCAAAATTCTTAAGAGTGTAGAGATCTTGAGATCAAAAAGTTTGAGAACTTGCTGGACTAGGTGATTTTCACCGTCCCTTCTGGCTTTAAAACGATGTGATTTGATTGTAAGAGATTTGTAAAATTAGATTTAGGAAGAAAAGTTAACGTAACTGGGCCTTTTCAGCCTGGGGAAGCATCACTTTAATAGAGGGTTTTGGTAAAACTGGTTATTATCTACACTGTGCACAATCTGGACAGACAGCCTGATCTGTGAGAGATTTACTGCTGTTTACTCTTTTTTTTTTTTTCTCCCATTTTCACGTGAGGGATTCTCACTTCTCCTGGAGAATTATGGTAGAGAGGAGGAAGAAAAAACTCTAGAGAGAAAGCGAACCAAATAAATAACCCGTTCTCCTTGCAACCAGGTAGGCAACAAGTACTTATCAGGCGCTGACTAAATAGAAGGCACCCCGCATTAGCCGGGCTTCTCAGCCCCTTCTCGTGATGATCTTTCGATCTAGGGGGGATCCACGCGGGCTTCTGAGGGGGCCTCCCCCGTTCCCTCCTCCTCCCCCTCCATACATCCGGATATCTCATCCCTCACCCTCCCCAGGCTGACTCGGGCCGGGATACCTGGGCATCTTGGCCTCCTCAGAGGCGCCGGAGCGAAACCCAGAGTACTGCCTGGGGACCTGGAAGGGATGGACTTCCTGGTTGCCATGGTAGCGACGGCACCATGGCCGGCGGCGCGGCGAAGAGTGGCATCATGGGAAATGTAGTTCGTAGGCGTTCCCTAGTGTCCAGATCTTACAGCAGCGGGAATGAGGCAGGGTTGGAGGCGGGCAGTGCTAGACCTGGAGAAGGAGGTCACTAAACATAGTCGTTTCTAAGATGGTAATAGTCATAGTCAGAGGCAGTGTGGTGATGGATGGAAAGCTGGACACATGGCCAGGAAGGTTTGGGTTCAAGGCCCTCCTCCGACACATCCTGGCTGTGTGATTTTGGGCAAGTCACTTCTCTGTGCTCTAAGACTAAGTTGCAGAGAATGGATTGACCCGCATGGGTACGCCTCCTGAAATCATGGGTCAAGTCCCTAACCCTATACCAGTACTGTCGGAGGTCAAGCCCCTGACCCTATCCCATAATAATTATTGTATTCATTGTCAGTCCCCTGGTATGATAAATTGAGGCTGGAGCTAATTGGGTATGATGGTTCCAATCAACAAATGACACTTCTCTCAAAGATATAGGAGGCAGAATGTGCAAGGAGGATCAAATCTTTGCCATTATTTCACCAGAACTCCCTCAGACCTCAATGGAGACAACCCAGGATCCTGTACCCAAGAGCCCTGGGGAAGTGCAGCACCTGCCAAGCTATCAGCTTCCAGAATCCCCCACCCCAACCCTAGACCCAGCCATCATCCAAGGGAGAAATTCCTATGGATGAGGACCCAGCTATGCTGGTCAACACCAACACCAGCCCTACCTCAAGCTTACCCCTGCAGCCATCATCCAGGGAAGCAACCCTTGTTTAGATGTAACCTGGAAATTACCTCTTCAAGTGATGTATCCCTGCTTCCTCAGAAACCCCAGAAGCCACCTACTAAACACTCCTAGGAGGGAAAATTCTTACTACCAGAGTCATTGGCACTGTCAAGGGGCTCAATATCTCAAGCAAATATGATATGATTAATGGAAATGGTAATAAAAATTGCCATCTCACTCGCTACGGCACTCTATGGACATTGGACTTGCAGGTAAAACAACAGCAGTCACAGTAGCAGCAAAAACAAGAAGTAACATTTATATAGCACTAACTATGTGCCAGGAATTGTGCTAAGCATTTTACAATGATCTCATTTGATCCTCACAACAACCCTGGAGATAGATGCTATTATTATCTCCATTTTATTGTTTTTAATAAGTTTTGAGTCCCAAATTCTATCCCTTCCTCCCTCCCACCTTCCTTCCTTTCCTCCCTTCCTGAGAGAGTAACCAATCAGATAATGTGCAATTACATGAAACATTGCCATATATATATATATATATATATATGCAATTACATAAAACATTTCCGTATTAGTCATTTTGTGCAAGAAAAAAATAAAGTGAAACATATCATGCTTCAGTCTGTATTCAATATCGGTTCTTTCTCTGGAGGCAGATAGTGTGTTTCATCGTTAGTTCTTTGGAATTGTCTCAGGTCATTGTATTGCTGAGAATAGCTAAGTCATTCACAGTTTTTCAATCAACAATACTGCTGTTAATGTGTACAACATTCTCCTCGTTCTGTTCACTTCACTATGCATCAGTTCACGTAAGTCTTTCCAGGTTTTTCTGAAATCATCCTGCTTGTCATTTCTTATAGCACAATAATATTCCACTACAACCATATATCACAGTTTGTTGAGCCATTCCCCGACTGATGGGCATCCCTTTGATTTCCAATTCTTAGCCACCGCAAAAAGAGCTGCTGTAAGTATTTTTGTACAAATAGGTCCTTTTTTCCATTTTTTAGGATGTCTTTGGATTATAGACCTGTAGACCTTTGGGATATAGATAGTGGTATTGCTGGATCAAAGGGCATGCACAGTTTTATAGTCCTTTGAGCACAGTTCCAAATTGCTCTCCAGAATCTTTGGATCAGTTCACAACTCTGCCAAGAGCGCATTAATGTCCCAGTTTTCCCACATCTTCTCCAGCATTTATCATTTTTCTTTTCTGTCATATTACCCAATTAGATAGGTGTGAGGTGGTACTTCAAAGTTGTTTTAATTTGCATTTCTCTTATCAATAGTGGTTTAGAGCATTTTGTCATATGATTATAGATAGCTTTGATGTTTTTATCTGAAACCTGCCTGTTCATATCCTTTGACCATTTATCAATTGGAGAATGACTTGTATTTTTATAAATTTAACTCAGTTCTCTACATATTTGAGAAGTGAAGCCTTTATCAGAGATTCTTGTTGCAAACTTCCCCCCAGTTTTCTGCTTTCCTTATAATTTTGGTTGCATTAGTTTTGTTTGTGCAAAAACTTTTAAATTTTATATAATCAAAATTATCTCTTTTATATTTTGTAATGCTCTCTGCATCTTATCCATAAATCCCTTATCCATAAATCTGACAGATAAACTTAATTTGCTTTTAGTATCACCCTTTGTGTGTAAATCACGTACCCATTTTGACCTTATCTTGGTATATAGTGTGAGATATTGGTCTATACCTAGTTTCTGCCATGCTGTTTTCCAGTTTTCCCAGCAGTTTTTGGCAAATAATGAGTTTTTGTTCCAAAAGCTTGGATCTTTGGGTTTATTATATACTAGATTACTATGGTCTTTTACTATAATGCAATTTGTACCTAATCTATTCCACTGATTTACCACTCTATTTCTTAGCCAGTACCAATTGTTTTGATAATTACCACTTTGTAATGTAGTTTGAGATCTGGTATGGCTAGACTACCTTTCACATTTTTTTTTTTCATTGATTTCCTTGATATCTTGAGCTTTTGTTCTTCCAGATGAGTTTTGTTATTTTTTCTAGTTCTATAAAATAAGTTTTTGATAATTTGGTATGGCACTGAATAAAGAGATTAATTTAGGTAGAATTGTCATTTGTATTATATTGGCTCAGCCTACCCGGGAGCAATTAATATTTTTCCAATTGTTTAGATCTGACTTTATTTGTGTGAAAAATGTTTTATAGTTGCGTTCATATCGTTCCTGAGTTTGTCTTAATTGCCAGATTCAATGACCTCTTCTCAATCCTCATTCTCCTTTATCTTTCTGTAACCTTTGACACTGTTGATCACCTTCTTTTCCTTGAAACACTCTACTCTCTCGGTCACCGCTATATCCCAGTTCTCCTACCATTCTGACTACTCCTTCTCAGTCTCCTTTGCTGGATCCCCATCCAGATCACAGCCTCTAACCATAAGGGACCTACAGGATTCTGCCCTGGACCCTCTTCTTTTCTCCTTCTACTTCCCTCGGCGATCTCATCAGTTCCCGGGAATTTAATTACTATCTCTAGGAGAGTCCAGCTGTAGTGCATTGGGAAAGGGCCAGTGTCCCTTAAGGTATACTAGATGAGGCCTGATGATTCAGATAACTGGCAATCCAGTTTGACTAGAGCGTAGTTAGGAGATAAGGCTGATATACAAACGCATCCATTCGAGTACTTAGAGGATACCTGTATAAAGTATCACACTGGCACTCTCCTCTAAAATGTGGGAAAGGTCTATCTAATATATTCCCTTGTGACAAATAAGAACAGTTAAGCGAAACTGTTTTGATGATTTACTTCCTTGATGACCCCTTTACTCCTGTCCTCTGAAGTTCCTTATTTGCTATACATTGCAGCATGTTCCTAACTACCATATTCTTTTCCATTACCCTCCACATGATACTTACTTTTCTTTTCTTTAGAGTCTATTGTGCTCATGTCTTGCAGCCATGTCGATAACTCTAGCAACAAAAAAACCTTTTTAAAAATTAAAAAAAAATCTAGATGAGGTTGTTTGCTAGATTTAGAGATAATGTGGCAAGGGAGAAAGGAAAACATACTAGAGTAGTGAGAAACCCCTGTTGTGAATAAATATTATTGGTGAAGGTGTTAGGCAATAGGGGAAGTAAGCAAACCAGACATTGGTGCTTGTTTGTGGAAGAAAAACTGAGGCCACCAGAGTGAGGCACAGCTGTACCTGTATGAAATTAAAACGCGGCTGAAGACATGAATGCAAGATAAGGAGGCACTAACTACCACTTTCAGTGGCAGACCACCTCAGTTTTGACAATGGAAAAATTACGTATCTCTTGAAGATTAAAACTGTATTCAAAAGATAATGCTCAAAATGTATTTATAAATCATTTATTATGATTGAAAGGCAGGAAAATGATAGGAGACATCACAATTCAAATATGAAAATTAACGTATAACATTGTTCTCTGGTAACTGATCACAACAATAAGCTTTGAGTTTTTAAAAGCGCTGTGTAAAAGCTGTCATTTTTCAGAAAATAAAATCAGTTTTTCAACATCATCAGGTACAAAAGTTAATTTCTTTCTGTCACAATGTCTTTTAAAAAATTTATCAAAAAATAAATGCCAATTATATGGTTTTACAGACTAAGCTAAGACATCACAATTTTTCCTTTAAACTAAAAGCTTATTAGGTTTTATTTTATGGTGAACAAAGTGTTGCCTGGGAATAATGCTTTTATGTGAATAGTTCTGCCAAAGCCTTTGGCTTATTATATAATAATTAAGTAATGCTCTGGTAATTTGGAGACTTCACTTGGTCTCAGGCAAAAGTTACTTCAATTGCACCAAAAGATGACCAGTTTCTACTTTTTAAACTGGCCCTGTGATTTTGTTGGTATAGGAAGTTCCATTAGCAATTGTTGTTCAACCAATAGTTTTAGAAAGCCCTCTGGACTTTGAGATGTTAAATGACCTCTGGGTCACAATAGTCAGGATGTGTCAGTGGTGGGACTGAAACCCAGGTCTTACTCAGAGGCATGCTAGTTTATTCTTACAGACAAATTTACTCAACAAATTAGTTTTTGTAGCTCAAGAACTTTTTTTTTCTAGGTAATCAGTCATTTTATTAATAATGTTAGCATTGGGACAGCTAGGTAGTACCATGGATAGAGCTCCAGCTTTGGAGTCAGGAGGACCTGAGTTCAAATCTGACCTCAGATACTTGACATTTATTAGTTGTGCGACCCTGGGCAAGTCACTTAATCCCGATTGACTCACCAAAAAAAATAAAAATAACGCTAACATTTTTAAAAGAGGTCAATGGCACTCTCCAATGCCAAAAACCCTCATGACTGCAGGCTCAAGCCTTATATGACCCTGGAAAAGTAGGTGTTCCAGAGGGTGGAAATCAACTCTGATTGGTTAACAAATAATGAGAGAGAATGAATATTACACTGAAGGGCTGGACAGTAGTTGGGTGGAGTAACAATACTCAGAATGTGAGATCAGGAACTTTTCCTGAAAATAATTTGTATTCGTTTGTTTGTTTGCTTGTTGGAGGGAGGGTAGGAGAAAGGACCTTTCTTTGAGTCATTACCAAACTAGTAGATTATCACTATTCTCTATTCACAGTTTTCTCTGACGTCTCATTATAGGATGAAGGTGATGCCTGGTTACTTGAAGGCTATGCCTACAGAGAAAAAAACTCTTGGCAGGTCAAACAAGGCAAAGAGATTTCAAGTATAGGCCTGGCAACAAATTCTACCTTACAGGAAGAACATCCTAGATAATCAGAAGAGCTCACTCATGTCCAGGAGGTGGACTATCAGATATTACATTTTTTGTCTACAACAATGCATGACAGTCATCCACTAAGGCATGGAAGGGCTGTGGTGGGCATTGGTGGAGGGCACCCTTCTAGACATCAACCAACCTACAAACATTTATTATGCAATTACTATGTCCCAGGCATGGCGTGCCACCAGTGAACACCAATGGGTTTTTACAAAGTATTAAAGAAGCATTATAATTATAGTCACACACTTGTGGGCAATTCCCTTTCTCCATGTGGGGAAGTGGAATACTCTTCTGAAGTCAGCAGATGTTCTCAAGTTTTTATAGAAAGTTTTATTAACTTTCTATAAGTTAAGTAGGGTACTTGTGGAAAAGGTTTAAAGTGAGATCAGTGCATGGTCAGAAAGAGAAAGGGGCAACAAAAAAATAAAACAAGGCAAAGAACAATACCAGCAAATCATTACATTTAGGGATGATCATAGATTTAGACTCGGAAAGTCATTCAGTTCAACCCCCTCATTTTACAAACGAGTAAACTGAGGCCCAGAAAGGTTGTGAATTGCTAGAGGTCACACAAGCAGTGAAGTGGAAGAGATGTAATTTAAAAGCAGGTGATCTGATTCCAAACCCAGCATCCTTTTCACTCCTCCACACTTTCTACTCCTTTCCTTAAAATCTAATAATTTTGGAATTTGCTTTTAAAAATACCTGGTGAAAAGAGATAAATATACCTCCAAAAGAACAAATAGAAATATTCTCCACATAAATTAAAATTGTGAGTAGTTACTAACTAATGATTAGTACTACAATGCTTATATTTTATTCCCCTTCCCCACCCCAGCCACTGTAATTCCAATCTGTAGCAGGAATTTATGTTAAACATTTTATTTTAACATGAACTCTATACTGCATTGCCCAGTAATTTAACATGCTTCCTGCTTCTAAAAACCAAGTCTTTACCTCTTTGAGTAACATCATGAGGTAACAGCAAAAGCTGTTTTTAAAAAATAAATCATCTTAAACATGTTTAAATAAATAGACAGCCTATGGGTTCCATAAAGTGTGGTATCCACTAAATGTCAGGAGATGAAAAGGGAGACTCAGTGGAAGATTTATAGCACCCCAGATGATGATGGCCGAGTTTCAATTTTCATCATTAAAGAGAGTGCCCACCTGGATGAATTCATAGGTTTGTTTAGTCTCCAGATGGTTTCACAAAAAGGGTTGCACAAGGGGTGGTTATTTAATGGCTATCTGTGGTTTAATGAAAGTCGTTCAAAAGTACATCATTGTTGGGAAGATTCCTTCTTGGAAACTCACTGCCATTATTTGTGTTCAAGTCATTTACATCATTCCAACTTTCTTCAGGAATAAGGACATTACCCTAACATTGAAAAATTTAATAACCAAAGGACACCATTTTTAAGCTTTGAGGAATCACCCCATGATTTATAATCCTATGTTAAAAATGCTAATGTCAAGTTTAATGTACTCTATTTTTAAGATTCTGAAGGCTACTAACTTTCAAGACAAGAAAAACTCAGAAGACATGCGGACACTGAATTCTCTTCAGGTAAAGTGCTTTACCATATATGGGGGAAAAAAGGAATGCATGTCTTCAAATACTATTACATTCAACTAAGGACAGTGAGAAGCAAATGGAACCAAGGGAGAAGAATGCTGTCAATTTTTCAGCAAATTCATAGCACACAGAAAGCCAAGGCAAGTTGGGAATCACTTTCGTTTTTTAAATTTCAGGGCAACAGAATTTGACATCAGTGAACTGGAAATGTGAAGGGGCACAGTTTTTAAGTACTATAGGAGGTTTCCTATTTTATCACACACAAATCTAGCAGATCCACTGTACCCCTTAAAAACTTACCACACTGTAATTGTTTTCTTGAACTTTCTATTCTATGCTTTTCCAATTATATTTTCACTAAAGGTAACTTTTTACTTAATTAGTAACTTCCGAGTAACAAAGGTAGGTAAACGCTGGACCAAATTACAAAGGGAGGTTATAGAGCCTAGATCTTCACAAATATAACAAATAGTCAACTAAGTACTGGCAGAGGATTGGACAATTTGACCTTTGAAGGGCTCTTCAAAGACCTGATTGTATGATTAGACCAGTTTAGTGTTTGTAAACAGCTTTTATTTTGTTCTACTGTAACTAAGTGCTCATTTATATTTTAAATAGTCTCATAAAAAGGAGTAACAATCTTTCCTATCATTTTGGTTTTGAAATACTGATGGATGTGTCATTCTCTTGGATGTAAACACCTCTGAGCACACTGAGTCATGTTCCCAGACATTCAGCTGCTTTATAGTGTCACCAGCTTCTGAAATTTCACAGTAAAGTTGGGCCTTTAGTTGGTCTGTTGTTTAACAGCAGTGGCTGGCTCCCCATGTCTTTGTTTTTGGGCCTTCCTTTTTGAGCAGACAACAGTGCAGGAGCTGAGAGGTGGTGAAGAGCTGCTTTTTGCTGATGGAAGTTGTTAATGTAGCTAGCAACCAAAAGAGTTATTTCAAGAATCTAAAAAAAAAGAAAAATAAGAATGTCTCATTCTTGTCATTTCCAAAGGCACAAGAGAGCTGAACTGTAAGCTAATTCCACTTAGATATGTCTATGATTTCACCAGCTCCCTTTGTTCCTTGGATAGAAAACAATTGAACAAGTATTCACTGAGTATATTAAGCAGCCTGGCACAGGAAAATAGCTGGCCCTGAAGCCAGAAAGACCTGAGTTCAAGCTCTGTTTCTGACGCATGTTGGGTATAAGACACTGGGCAAGTCACTTAGCCCCTCACTGTTCTAGGGAATTCATCCCCACCCACCCACCCCCTTTAAATTAAATTTTATTTTATTTTCAAGATTTGCCTTTTCTTCTTCCTACATGCCTCCTTCCCCCATCCCTACTGCTGCCATTGAGAAAGCAAGAAAAACAAAACCAAAACCCATTACAAACACATATAGACAAGCAAAACAATTGACTACATTAAAAAAAAGTCTCTTTCTGCATTCTTAATCTCTATCAGGTAGGTAGCATGTTTCATCATAAATCCTCTGGAATTATTATTGATCATTGTGTTAATCAAAGTCCCTACATCTTTCAAAGTTTTTGTCTTCATAATATTTTTGCTATTGTATAAATTGTTGTCCTAGTTCTACTCACTTCACTCTGCATCAGGTTATAAGTCTTCTCGGGATTCTCTGAAACCATTCCCTTCATCATTTCTTACAGCACAATAGTATTCCATCATTCTCATATGTCATAACTTGTTCAGTTAATTCTCCAATTGATGGACACTCCCTCAATTTCCAAATCTTTACTACAGCAAAAAGAGCTGCTATAGATATTTTTGTATGTATGTGTCTTTTCCCTCTTTCTGTGATCTCTTTGAGGTAGAGACCTAGCAGTGGTATTGCTTGGTCAAAAGGTATATGCACCGTTTACAAGCTTTTAGTGGCATAGTTCCACATTGCTTTCCAGAATGGTTTGATCAGTTCACAGTTCCATCAACAAATGTGTTAATGCACCTGTTTTCTCATAGCCCCTCTAGCATTTGTCATTTCCTTTTTTTTTTTTTGCCAGTTTTGCTAATTTTGTGGGAGTGAGGTGGAACCTCAGAGTTGTTTTAATTTACATTTCTCTAATTATTAGTAATTTAGGGCATTTTCCCATATGACTATTGATAGCTTGGTTTTCTTCTTCTAAAAACTGCCTATGCATATCCTTTGACCATTATTCAACTGTGGAATGGCTTTTATTCTTATAAATTTGAATTGCTTCTCTATATATATCTTAGAAATGAGACCTTTATCAGACAAACTTACTTCAAAGATTTTTTTCTCATTTGTCTAAGGAACTCCTTAAGTTTCTAAGTTGCAGAGAAGGTGCTGACCCACATTGCTACAGGGAGTTTCTTCACTTTGGAGTTTTCTGTATCAATTAAATCACATTTCCAGTCTTTATCCTTATTCTAAGACTAGTAAAAGCACAGTCATCCTAATTGTATGATCTGTTGTATTTCAACTTTTTAGCCTACAAAATTATCCTATAATACTAATAACTCCAAATTCAAAGTAGGCATCATTTTCTCCTTACCCAGTTTCATGTCTTCATGTTCTCACCCTCTAGTATTCCAGTTTTTACTCTGGGACACTGGGCTCCTGATTAGTGACTGTTTACCACATTTAACGCGGGCCAGCTAGATGGCACAGTGGATAGAGCACTGGCCTTGGAATCAGGAAGACAAATCTCCATTAGTTCAAATCTGGCCTCAGGCATTTACTAGCTGGCCAAGTCACTTAACCCTCTTTGTCTCAGTTTCCTCATCTGTGAAATGAGCTGGAGAAGGAAATGTTAAACCACTACAGTATCTCTACCAAGAAAACCCCAAAATGGGACCACAGAGAGTTAGACATAACTGAAATGACTGAATAATGACAAACTGTCATTTGTCACTAATGACAAACTAGCATCTAAGCAGACCTAGTAATGTGCTCCTAGGACATCTTCATGCCATGATTTCACATATACTCTTTCTCCCCACCCATTATTCCTGACAAAGATGTGTCAATCAATTACCCTATGACTGCAATCACCACCTCTGTGACTTTTCCTAACCAAAACAGACTTATGTGTTGTCTTCCCCTATAAGACTATATAAGTACCTTGAGGGCAGAGACTGTCTTGCTTTTTGTATTTATAACCCTAACACTTTTATCACAGTACCTGGCATGCAGTAAATACTTAATGAATGGTTTTTCATTCATTCAATGTGTATTCAATAACAACAAACAAAAAGGGTCTACGAGCTGCCAAAGTTGGCAGAGGTCTTCCCACTTACCTTAGGCTTTGCCATGGTAAAAAGGAGTTTATCTGTTGGTTTGTCCTTGGAATGTGCACTGTTAATAACCACCATAAAGTCATCTTGATAACCTCCGAAGGTCATTAGGATTTTGTACACATATGTCACTATTAACCTCTTAAAACAGAAGAAAGCCAAATTATGAGTTTTATGCCACAAAGAAGTATGTAAAATTAACAATTTTTAATTAAGCCAACTGATAATATAAATGCTAAATTGAGGAAATCATTTTAACCATTTGCAAGTTTTTTATTGGAGCATTTGCTAGTTTCTGAAATAATTTCACAAATGCACACATGATTAAATTCACAAGATAAAAGCAAAGAGAACAATCTACAGACCACATGGAACATTTAAGTTCTTACTCTAGCTTGTTTTAGTATTCTGCATTGTCACTTATATCATTTGGACAGTGGGTGTTTGATGGCAATGGACATTTTTGGGACAGTGGGTGACGCTACTCTGGAGCAATAATTTGCTCATTGTTACCTTTGTGGTCTTCATTTCTGCACTCCCAAAGATGCTAAGACAAAAAAAAATACTGAGAAAATGTGGTTCAGTATTTTGTGGTTCTGTGTTTATTTACCAGTAGGCATCAATTTTTAAAAATTTATTTTAAAATTATATTTCATTTTTAAAAAATTAATAAGCATAAAATTAATAAGTATTCATTTTCTTCTTCCCTTCACCTACCCAACCTCCCTCCCCTGGAAAAAAATTAAACAAAACCTTTGTAACAAATATGTTTAGTTAAGCTTTAATATTCTTTGAAACTGTCTAGTAGAGTCTAATTAAGAAATATAATCTACACTCAAGACATTCATTCATGAGTCTGAGGCTGTTCAGAATATTTAAATTCCTTCTAAAACACATCTCAGTAGGGGCAATTGAAGACAGAATCATTGTATTATTGCACGGAAAAGTGTGACCTTTTTTGACATTGCCGGTGACCACAGAATACTAGTATACACAGACTCAACAACTGATTCTGGCAAATTAATCATTAGGCTTTTGGTATGCACTAATACAATTTCCATTCCTCCTCCTCAGGTTTCAAAAACAAACAAACAAATGAAAAAGACATTATATATATGTACACACACACACACACACACACACACACACACACACACATATATATATATATCAGGTTTAGATTAAAATCTCATGAGGGGATAACCTTTAATTATACCAGTCAACATCTATATTAAAGCAATGTTTGTCCACTTGATCATAAAATTATATTAATTAATTTAGCCTGCAAAGAAAAGGTAAGAAAAATAATTTAAATTTCATATATTTGGAAGGGTACACAGTCTTTCAAATTATTAATGTCATTTTCTTTGATCGTGGGAAAGCCCTATTATAATAATTTGCATATGTGCAAAGTGAAGAATTAGAGGTATTACAAGAATCATTTTGGAGAAAACTCAATGATACTGAATTTTTTGACCTATGCAATTAAAATTTCTATTTTAATGATACCGCAATATAATTTGTCTCATACACAGAAAATGTCTTCCTAATGTAATATACTGTGCAAACTGCCATTTCAAGAATTTTAATACAATCATGATTGTAATTTTCCCCTTTTGTTTTTAGCCTACTTTTTTATGGCAGGTCTTGCAGCTGAATGGAATGTAGCCAACTTAAATGCTAAATATAGCATTACCTACATCAAAAAGTTTTGTGATTTATTCTTACCATGGAGTTATATTCCAAGATACTAATTCCATCTTCATGTACAGCTAGCCATATGAAAGTATTCCCCAATGTTGATGGAATTACTGGCTGTGAAATAGGAGAGATAAAGAACCCCACATATTATAAATGTCACATTAAAAGACCGGAGCATTTGTTAGTGGAAAACACTGGACATTTTGTCATTAAATCAAACCATACTGAATTGGATGCTTAGTCAGGACTATTCTGAATTTCCTCAAATTTTGTCCCAGAATTAGAAAAAAATGACACTTGGTATTTTAAAAAAATACAGTAAGTTTAAGTATTCTGTAATTATTCATTTGTTAAGACTTGTGAGGTACTAAAATTCTAGCTAGGGTTTAAGCTGCTTGGTTAACATTCATTAAAAAAGTATGGATTTTTTTCTAAAGGCATCCAAATAAACAAATTCTGTTTAGGTTAAATATACTGAAAGTTTTCAAAAGTTACAAGTATGGAAAACCAGCAGATTCTCATAATATTCATTAGGTATAAACCTTGGTGTGCAGGGAGGCTGGCACTCACAGGAATGAGGAAGTCTGGCTAATTGAGGGCAGGAGCGACAAGAAAAGTCAGGTGCAGCTCATGGAACTTGGCCCAGTTGAGAGAGAGCTGGCCTGGAAAGAAGGTTGAATCTCCACAGTCTGCCTCTGACACCAGTGACTTGTGATCTCCAGAAGTCACTCCACTGCTCAGGGCTTTAGACAATTCATTCTATAGGTGGCAGAGAATATGCTGACCTGAGTTGCTACGGGGAATTTTCTCACCTAGGTCTTCCCCAATTCCAATAAAATCACAGGTTCAGTCCCCATCCCCTTAAAAAAATGAATGGTAACAAGCTGCTTGATAATTTCCCAAATCATCTTAAATTTTTTTTCATCTATAGAGTTAACAAAACCTATCTTTGAAACTGGTTGTGCTATCAAAGACAAGTCACCTAAGGCAGCTGGGTGGTACAGTGGATAGAGCCTGGAGTCAAGAAGACATGAGTTCCAGTTCTGCCTCAGATACTTACTAGGTGTATGACTTTTGGGAAGACATTTGACTTTTGTCTGCCTCAGTTTTCTCATCTGTAAAATGGGGATAATAATAATAGCACCCCATTTCTCAGAATTGTTGTGAGGATAAAATGAGATAATACTTCTAAAATGTCTTAAAGCACCATAGAAAGGTTAGCTAACATCCTCATCACTCTGATAAATATTCATTAAGGACCTAATATGTGCTCAGTTCTGGGGATGCAATTAACAAAAAGAAAGACAGTCTCTACCTTCAAGGAGCTTACAATCTAACGAGGGAGACAACGCACAAAAAGAGACGGGAGTCCTCCAGGGGATACCTGGCATGGGGGGCTTTTATTCCCGTGGAGTTGAAACAAGGCAGAACAGCAAATGGAGAGTGGAGTGAACCTCAAAGTCCAGTTTCTGCCCTCTATAAAGGAAAACACTGGGAGGAGTTTGGTACTGCTCCCTCCAGCACTCCATTGGAGGCTGAAGGAGGTGGGTACAATCCAAGGCTGAGTTAGCAGCATGGTTACAAGCTTAACCTACATCTTGTTCCTTGGAATTGAAACAACATAGAGCAGCAGATCATTACCACCACCGTCATCATCATCACCTATTTTAGCCTCAATTTCCCCTTCAATAAAATGGGGCTAATACTTGTAGTGTTTCACTCACAGGGCTCTTGTGAGAATCTAATAAAAATGTATATCAAAGGTGCTTTGCAACTCCCAGAGAACTACATAAATGTTCGTAACAAAGATCTGCAAGAGGAATATAGGAAGAGACCTGCTGGGTGCCCCCAAATGTTAAATGACCTGTCTAAATTAAGATCAGGAGTAAGCAGCATAATCGAGACTTAAAACCTCTTCTACCCCACCACACTGCCTCTTATTTTAGGCACATTTCAAAGGTTGACTTTCTCACCTCATTATCGACAATCTTGAATTATAGCTCTCAGTTTCTAGAGACATTTGGAATTTCTTGCTGAATTATACCCAGTACTTTCCATCCCTGGCTTGAAAATAAGACAGTCACCAAGAAAGGTGTTTAAGCATAAATTGCTTCCTACTCTACTGGAAAGGTGTGAGCTTAGCAGTTTTTACAGAACGGGAAACCGAGTTCAGGCTGCCATGAATTCTACCAGCATAAAACAGGGATTAAAAAGACAGGGTATTGCTGTCTAGCCCTTTCAATCAGCGTCCCTTCATTATTTTGTTTACATTGTTCAGAATTCCCAATTCCCAGAGTTTGGAAGTATGTTCTCTCAACCTGAAATAAAGAAGGCTGCAAAAACAGCAAAAATTAGGATCTTTTAATCAAGGTAAGGGAATTGCAATTCTAGGTGCTGCACACCACCAAATATTGGAGTGCCCAAGATGGGCAGAAGAGGAGGGGTTTAAATAGCTATAGGGAGGTAGTCTCAGGGAAGGCACAGCCTTGGGAATCAATTACGTAAGTTGTTTTGCATAACAATAGAAAGTCTATAGAGAAGGCTGGGGGAGGCTGGGGCTGGGGGTAACATCTAGTCAGAACAGTGGGCTTGGGCTCCAGGTGCAGCAACCCGGAAACTGATTTGGACCTGCTCCAATCATGGGGTCAGTTGGGATCAAAGACAGGCAGCCCATTCTGATGTCTGCATTCAACAATCCCTATTTTTAAATGTTTAAAGTTAAATATAAAATATGCTTAGATACTGCAGTCTATTTTTGACTTGTAACCCTACCCTGATTCACTGGGTTGGAGAAAGAGTGGTATATGCACAAAGATGCAAACTAAAAACCTCTTTCCCACAAATTTCTTACTTTTGCAAGAAACAATTTTGCACCAAAGAATGACCACTTCCTGGCTACAGTCAGGTAAATGCGCATACATTCAGCAGCACTGTGTCCACGGAGAGCCATCCATCTAGTTGACAATCGTTGACAAAGTTGTCTTTAAAAAAAAAGGAAAAATCTATAATTTAGAGTACAAATTAGTATTTCATTTTTCACGAACATTTACAAACCCCAAGATTGTGATTAAGAACTTTCCCATAGCTGAGCCTAGGCACAATAATAAAGTAGATCAACATTTATCTTCGTGATTCCCACAATCCTTTTCCACGTCCTTCCCTCCTGACTTCTCTGTTTCCCACTTTGCATATTCCTGCTTCCTGAGGTTCAGACATAGCCCAGTGCTCCGAGGCTACCCCTACAACTACCCAGCCAGGAAAGGCAATATATTAGGGTAAATTAGTCTAATGGGCTCTAGGAGTATCTGCATTTTAAAATAAGCCTTCAAGGGAATTGCTAAACAAATGGCGCTAAATAAATAGGAAAAGATGAAATAAGGAATTCAAAGAAGTAGTATAAAATTTACTTGACCTGATAAAAAGTGAAATTTACTTGACGTGATAAAAATTTACTTGACCTGATATTCCGGAAAACAATAAACAACACACAGACAAAAACTCAGAATGTGTGTAATGAGAATGACAGGGTACAGGCAAAAGAGAGATGAGAAAATGCATCTGCTTCCTTGCACTGGAGAGGCAGGACACTATGGGTATGCAATGCTACATACATGTCAGACTTAGCAGATCTGTTGGTTAGTTTTGCTAAACTGCTTTCTTTTTCTTTTATTCTCTTTTTCTTCTTTCTTACAAGGGGATGACTCATTGGGTAAGGAACGAAGGAGGGATATATTCAGAAATTAAGGTGATGTAAACAATAAAAGATATTGATAGAACTTTTTTAGGGGAAAAAAAGATTGCATCCTTATTAGGGATACTTCCTAGTTGGACAGCACCAGCTTTAGGGGTTACCACACTCTAACAAACTCAAGTGTAAGAGTCTTAGAAGACAACTTCCTAGCAAGAGACTAGGAACATTTTTTTTAATTTGTGGGAAAACTTTATTAAAATTAGAATTATCCAAACGTAGAATGAGCTGTCTTTGCTTTGCTTTTTTTTTTTACTTTCTAAAATCAAATTTTATTTTTCTGTTTTTTTTCTTTTTTTTTTTGGGTTAGGCAATGGGGTTAAGTGACTTGCCCAGGGTCACACAGCTAGTAAGTGTTATGTGTCTGAGGCTGGATTTGAACTCAGGTCCTCCTGAATCCAGAGCCGGTGTTCTATCCACTGCACCACTTAGCTGCCCCGAATTTTATTTTTCAATAACAAAAATCTATTTCCTCTGAAATAGAATACCTCCCTCCCACCACCACCCCCACTGAAGAAAAGAAAAAAAATTTTGTTAGAATTATGAAAGAGACTAGGAACTTCCTAAGCAGTACCTGCCTCTTAAGGCTGAAGGTATGTGCTTTACTCCCACAGCAAGAAGATATAATGTAGGGGAGGGGGGGAGGTCTCTGCAGAAACCTAGATGTTAGTTTGAGTTGAAGTCTGAACTTTGCTGAAGGCTATTCTGTGTGTGGGTAATTTGAGCTGAATGGAAAGTGATTTTGGAAATAACACTCGGTTTTTAACCTAGATCATGTAAATTCAGATCTTGGAGGGGGCTGAGCTAAGATTCTAATACGTAGGCATACTTAGTTTGAACATGAAGAAATTAAAACCACATGAAAAGCAAAACCAATTAACAACTAATGTGCATTTTCATCTTCTTTGCCTTATATTGATTTATCTCCGTTTTCACACAGACCAGTAAATTTTTGTGTCTTTATAGCCTTGATGTGGATAAGAAAATCGTCCTGAAAATGAAAACCACAACCAATAAAATCTCACTGGACTTTCCTATGAGGATATATTCTTTAACCTAGAGTTTCTTAATCTTTTTTGTGGCTTGAACACCTTTGGCAACAGTGGAGTGAAACTTCTGGACCCCTTCTCAGAATCATGTTTTTAAATGCATAAAATAAAATAAATAGAAGCGGATACCAATTATATCAAAATAGAGTTATCAAAAAGCTCACAGGCCCCAACTTAAGAACCCTTGCTTTAAACTTTAGATGATGCACACAAACGTCATTAGGCATGAAATACTTTGGAATTTTTTTCTTACCTTAATTGTTCTTCAGAACAGCCATTTCTATACCTTTTAGGATAAAATTTCTCTATGACTTGTTTTAGAGTTTGGTTTGCCTTGTATTGATAAGTCACTTGCCCTGCTGGAGTTGAGAAAGGTCTCTCAAAATCTCCAATCTCCACCTAGTTGGAAGATTAAGAAATATAAACTGTGGAATGTCAGAGAAAGTTTTGACTTTTAAAATAAATTGAGAACAAAGCTATTACTGTTATGTACAGAGTATACTATTCGTTTGTCTTGATCATGTGATTGTGGAATATAAAGAATGAATGTTCGTTGATGTTGTAGAATCATTGGGTCATAAATTTAGAATTGGAAGGGATCTTGGATGTTACCGAGTCCAATCTCCTGTTTTTATAAATGAGGAACAAAGAAGCATGGATTTGCTAAGTGCCTACTGTATGTGAAGCACTTTACAAATATCTCACTTGATTCTCACAAAAACCCTAAGAAGTAGTGCTATAATTATCTCCATTTTACATATGAGGAAACTGAGGCAAACAGAAGTCAAGTGACTTGCCCAGGACCACACAGTTAGTGTCTGAGGCTAGATTTGAGCCAGTCTTTCTAACTCCAAGCTCGCCATTCTACCCACTGGCTGCCTCATTGAATATCAAAGTTTGAATTCTACTTTTAAAAATACTATCAGAATAAAAATTCTATGTTTAAACTATTTTAATTCTCTTAAAAGTGATACGAACTTTTAAGTGCCACTAAAGTACCAACTTGGATATCTATCATTGTAATCATGTAGTATGTATTGCCTGCATTTACCCCTAGGTTGAGTGGTGGTATGATGCCATGATAACTCTCCTCAAGTACTTGAAAGGTTTTGTGGAAGGGATCAGCCAGATTGTGTTTGACCCCAGAGGAAATAAAAGGGAGCAATGTGTAGATACCAAAGAGACAAACTTGGTCTCGATGTCAGGAAAATTTTATTAATAATTAGAAATATCCAAAAAGAGAACAGACTGCCCCCAAAGCAGGGGTTCTTAACCTGAGGTCCATGAACCCCAAAGGGAGCCTGTGGATAGATTTCAAGGAGTCTGTAAACTTAGATGAGAAGAAAAAAATTACATTTTTATTTTCACTAATCTTAGCCTGAAATTTAGTATTTCCTTTGATTATTCGAAAACATGATTCTGAGATGGGGCCCATAGGCTTCACCACATGATCTGCCAAGGGGGTCCATGATACCAAAAAGGTTTAGAAGCCATGTTCTAGAGGTAGTGAGTTGCCTCTCCCCAGAGGTCTTTGAGTAAAGACTGGATGACCAGGTGGGTGTATTATAGTCAGGGTTCTGTTTCAGGTATAAGGTGGATAAGATGGCTGTCATGGTCCCTTTCTTTTCTTGAAATTCTGTGATTCTGTAAAAGGGATATGACTTCAAATCTTCTCTCACTAGATGCACTGTGTGACATTCATCGCTTTTTGCCTCAGCTCTTTGTCCCTTGTAAAATGAGCATTAATAACACTTATTATAAGACATAACTTTTGGTTATTGAAGATTTTTAGGAAATTGTTGTGAAGATTAATAAAATGATTACAAAACTCATATCTAAACTCGAAGTTAGATAAATACTTTAAAATGCAATCTTAATTTATCGGTGTCAAACCACTTAATGGTTTCTAAGGAAAAGAAAATGTTCTAATCCTCCTATAGCCTGATTCATACATATTACATTGTTTAAAGAATAGAATGTAATCCAAATATGTTACCCTGGCATTCTCAGCCCCACACTTCTACACTCATGTTCCCTTATTAAATTCAAAGCCTCGTGGCTTAATTTCAGGATAATTAAGAACCTAGATTCTCTTTATGGAATACTATCTCATTCTGTATCATCTCTACCAGAGTGTCAGTAATTTGGAGTCAAACTGTAATTACTGGGCCTGTAATTTTTAAGGTGTTAATCATGGCAAAATGAAGTTCAAGATCTGCTGAAGGTACATTGTTTCACTACACTTAAAATATCAATTATTATCTGATCTTTGCAAAGGAGTACTTGCACATAGAAGTTACCTGAGCTAAAAGAGCAGCCATTTCCACTGCCAGTTCCTTATTCAGAGGAAAGAGTCCATTTACTATTTGATCATTTGTCTGATACATTAATAGGAGCTTTTCTCTTTCACTCTCCCCACGGACTTGTACTGAGAAGTAAAGCCTGTAAAATGAAGAAGACGTGCATTAACTAATAACTTGGAAAAAGAAAGAAAATGCTTGCTAACAATAAAGACCACACTGGCCCACAGCCGGTATTTGATTCAATTCATCAAATAATTATTAAACACTTATTAGGCACTGAGGATGTAAAGATTAAAAAACACAGTAGTATTTGCCCTCAAGGAGCTTACAGTTTAAGAAGGAAGAGAGTCTATGAAATGTAGGTGAATACGTGTGGTACAAGTTAGAATGGGGTAAATGCAAAGGAAAGTTTGAAAGTGCTTTGAAAAAATGTGCCAGGAGACAACACTTATATCTGGGGTATAATAATTGTGGTTTTTGAAATATGTTGTGTGATGTTTGTAGTATAGGTGATAGGACTCCAATATAGAGTCACTTAGACTAATTGGTCCTAAAGACCATAAACATATACACAATGATAGACAGCCTGTACCTTCCCACTGTCCTAACTCATTCTGACTCTGTGTCTAAAACTGTTGACATTTTCTCAGTGCTAATGGAGAGCACAGTCTATTTGTTTGTTGGTTATTCCTCACTCTTGTAACATGACCAGCCCACCTCCTTTTCTGGTCTTACCTCTCTGTTGATGGCCTTTATGTTGCTTTTCCTGTACCATTTTTTTCCTTGGTAATATATTACAGCCTGCTCATGCTCACCATTGGCTTCCATCGCCATTTGTGTGACTACCAACTTTAGTTCTTCAGACACCGTGGTATTGTATGACTTGGAGGTACATAGCGTCACTACTAAAATATTAATGCTAATAGCCTAGCATTTTGGGGAAAAGCTTCTGGTTATAAAAAGCCCTGTGTCATTTCAGGGAAAAGCTTCTGGTCATAAAAAGCCCTGCACCATTTCTCAAATGCAATTCAGGTAGTTCTCCTTTTCCTATGTGATGCCAAGCCTACTTCACAGGGTCTGTCTAGGATAATGGTACCAAAGGTCCAGGTCTATAATCTGGCCATCTAACTGCATATCATAATCTAGAAAATAGGCATCCTTCATCCTGTTGGTCTCTCATGTATGCATTAGGCTGAACTCAGTTTTGAGTGATTATAGATTTAAGAGTCTCTGTAATATCCCAGAGCATGATACAATCAACATAATGTCATCTACAAACAGCAAGCAACCAAAGGATTGTAACATCTATAAAGGAATCCTTTTTCCATTTCTACCATTCACTGCATATCCATGAAAGTAGCAAACACTTGAGCTAGCAAGCAGCTATCTCCCCATTTTATTCCTCAATTGATAGTAGCAATTGGAGGATTGATGAAGAAAAGTTTTTTGTTGTTATTTTTTCTTATATGACTTTGACTTATGCATGATAGACATCTCGTCAGAGCAGAACCTTTATAGTAGGATTTTGCTTTTCTAAATCAAATGCTTTTTTCTAGTTGTCAGACTGGCAGCACCAGGGGATATGGCATTCTCAGTACCTTTCAGTTAACTATGTGACTGGAAAGCTAAGAACAACAAAAATCATGTTCTGCAGGTTTTTCTTTTTCAGCTATATCAGGGAAAAGAATTGAACCCAAGAAAGTATGGGGCACTGCTTAGGGTGGATGGCATAAGAATTGAGGACAAGGGGAAAGCAATGCTGCTCAATTCTGATTTTGCTACTATTTTCTCTTTAAAGGAAAATACCTACATTTAATTGAAAAGAACAAAAATGGCTAATAGATAAATTGATACCCGAAATAAGTGAGATAGAAAAAACCTTGGAAAGTTCTAGTCACCCAGATGAACTTATTCTTGGCAGACAATAACAGTTAATCTATATAGCACTCTAATATTTGGAAAGTGCTTTCCATACTTGATGACATTTGAGTCTCACAACAACCCTGTGAGGTAAGTGCTACTATTATCCCTATTAGGAAAATGAGGCAAAAAGACACTGGCTATTATATCTCTATCTATATCTATCTATATATCTAAACATTTACCTAGATTTTAGCCAAAAGTTTGACAAATTCATGCTGCTCTTGTAGATAACATGTATAGAAATGGGCTAGTTGAAATGACCATTTGCAGGATTTGAAACTGGTTGAATAGCAGGACTCAAAGTTTAGTTGTTACTGGTTCAATGTCAATTTAGAAGGAGGTCTCCACTAGAGTGTTCAAGGATTTGTTCTTGGTCACGTGCTATTTGACATTTTTATTACTGACTTGGATAAAGGCATAGATGGATTCCCTATCAATTTGTAGATGACAGAAAGCTGGGAGGGATTGCTAAACCACTACCTAATAGTCAGGATCCAAAAAGGTCATGACAATCTAGAACATTAGTCTGAACCTAATAATGTGAAATATATACACATACATGTCTCCGTGTAATATATATAATACGTATATATATTTACATAGATATGTAAATATGGTCTCAATGGGGACTTTGTTTTCATCAGACCACATCTTAAGTATCATGTTCAGTTATGGGCACCACATTTTAAGAAGGATTTGGAAAAGCTACAGAGTATCTAGAGGAGGACAACCAGAATGATAAAGACCTCAAGATCATGTTATATGAGTGGAAGTTGAAGAAATTAAAGATGCTTAGCCTACAGAAAACTCAAGAGGGAGAAGATTGCTACCTTCAAATTATTTAAAGGGTTATCACATGGAAGAGGGAGTCATCTTGGTTTTTTGAGGGGTCAGAGGGAAGAACGAGGAGGAAAACGTAAAGAGGCAAATTAGGCTTGATAAAATAAGGAGAAATTTCCTAATTATTGGAGAGTAAAAAGTAAACTGACTTGGGAGGTAATCAGTTCCCACTTATTAAAGGTCTAGTAAAGGCTAGGACGTCCATTTATTGGGTATGTTTTAGAAGAGATTCTTTCTCAAATATGGGTTAGACAAGACACGTACCATAGTCCTTTCCAACTCTAAAATTCTGTGTGAATATACACATATATAATATATAGACAGACAGACAGGAAGACAGAGAGAGAGAGAGACAGAGAGAGAAGACCAAAACAAAATACTTGTAGATACTTATGGGAAATAGAGGGGAAATAGCAAAGGAGACTGAGAAGAATGGTAAGACCAGTAGGAACAATGCAAAGAGAGACCAATATCATAGAGATGAGAATTACATAAGTGAAAGGGGTATAAAAATTGTCAAAAGCTGCAGAGGGATCAACCAGGATGAGAACTGAGAATATGATTTATCAGGCAAGAGATTCTTGGTAACCTTGGAGAAAGCTATTTTGGTCAAGTGGTAAGCTTACAAGCTAATGAGATGTGAGTGTGAGGCAGAAAGAGACAGTGAGTAAAAACAATCATTGTTTTTACTTTGGCTATAGAATGGAAAAGAGATATAAGAAGATAGTTTGAGGGCATGGTAGGTAATGAAGCAGAGGAAAAGATGGAAGGATAGGAAGTTCTGATAAGAGAAGAAGTTAAGAGTTCTGAATCAAGGGGATAGCAGTTGAGTTCTAGGGTATGGCCATCTCTGTGAGTGGCTTGGGTAATGTGAAGATGTATAGTAGTCTATCAGAATTGTATAGGATGGGGGTTGGAGGGAGGAAGGAATATGCATTTATTAAGCACTATTATGTGCCAGGCACTGTGCCAAGAGCTTTACAAATATTATCTCATTTGAGCCTCATAACAACCCTGGGAGCTAGCTGCTATATTATTTTCACTTCTATAGTTCAGGAAACTGAGGCAGACAGAAGTTAAGTGACTTGCCCAGGGTCACACAGCTAATAAGTGTCTGAGGCCAGATTTGAACTCAGGTATCCCTGATTCTAGGCCCATATCGCACCACCGAGGTAAGGTCTGGGTGTTTGAGGGAATATCCATGTGTATATGGATGGGCATTAGCCCTTGTATGAGAGGCCATGAGTTATATTGGAGAGCAAGACTTTGAGCTCGGGATTTCTTGAGGAAGGAGAGAGAACCAGTTGCAAGATGGTACATGGCTACAATAAGGATCTAGACAAGACAATATAGATAGATGGAGTGAACCCCCAAAGGAGAGGTTGTTGAGTGATGGTATCAAAGGGAAGATCCCAAAGTGACAGTAATGAGCAAGGAATATGCCTTCTTACTGGTCCAGTGGAAGGTAAATGAATGACGGTATGATGGTCAGAGATTCAGTGACTTTGGAGGGAGCCAGTTTCCACACACGAAGATGGAAGGAGGGTGGGAGAAAAAAGTCTGAGACAAGGGCACATATGTTAACAATAGAACAGGGGTTCCAGAGGGAAGGATGGAAGAGGAGGGCAGAGCAGGAGAGGTCATGGGAGGGCTGAGCCAGCTATGGATGAGGAAACAGAAGTAGTAGAAGGGAAAAAGCTTTCTGACTTGATAGTCAGCAGCTCTACATTATATGGATTAGGGGAAGAAGAACTGATGTGCTAGCCTTAGCATGGTGGAAGTACCACTTGATTGGGGCTCATATCATCAGTGTCCTGTGGCTGCAGAATACTGTCCTACTCCATATTTGCCTTCCTTCCTTTTGTTCAAGTCTATTTTTAGAATCATTTTAGCTAGAAAGTCTTCAGGCTTCTTTGATTGAGTCACCACCATCATAAGGAGGAGTATTTAATACCTGTTGGTGTTATCCACATGGTACAGCATGGAGAATTCACCACATTACTTTACATGAAAGTGCGTATAGCTTGTTTTCTCTCCAAATCCTAAAAGTAAAAGGGGTGAAGCCAGGAAGGAAATCATATTGGGCATTTGGGGTGGTAAAGATCAGGTGATGGTGTCTGCAGCCAGATGGAACACAGACTTGGTACCAACTCCATATCCCCTCCCAAGACGGTGAAGATAAGGCACAATTAGAAGTGACCATGCGCCTGGGGCCTGCTTTGCTTCCAGGTCTCTGGTGGCTCCAAAGCCTCAATGACAAAGGCTTCGGTTCTTGGTGATGCAGGACTTCTGGTGAGCATGAGGCCCCGGCAGCAAAGGTCTATTTGTGTCTCTGCCTAAATGATCTATCTTCCTTCCTATATTAATAGCCCTATGTAGTCTGCTAAAGGCACTTCTACACTCCTGGCTGTAGGACAAACACTGGTAGCTGGTCACAGTCAGTGTGGAGAGCCATGACAATGTAGCAGGAAGATTATTGCATGAGCCAAAGAGACTCAGCAGATTCTGACACACCCAGAACGTCTTCAAGACGAGCCAAAGTGTCCTGACAGACTGGCAAGGAAACGGTGGTCTAGATTCCATAACTTAGGTGTGTGCACAAATGGCTAGGGGGCCATTCACATGCAGAAGCTGATGCAGGATGAAGCAATGTCGACTCAGAGAGACATAACCGATGGTGTTCAGTAGGCCTCAGGCCCTGCTGGTGTCTAAGATTTTTATGTGTGTGAGTGCATTAAAGAGAAGGCTCATTAAATTTGTGGATAATATTGAAGCAAGAGGGGAATGCACACCGGCACTCTAGAAGCCAGGATCAGAATGCAAAATGACTTTAGTAAATTAGAAAAATGGCTCAAAATGCACAGAGCAAAAATTTAAAAGGCTAGACCAGTTAGAGAAGAGGAAAAAATTCAGCAAATGCAGAAATACCATAATGGCTCTGGCCATGATTGATCTTCTGTCATAATGGATAAGTAAATTACAGGGAGGCAGAAACAAAGCAGCAAAAGGAAAGTGATCCAGAGATACCGATATTAGAATGAAACACTTGGAAATCATGAAGCATCTGGTGACCCTGGATGGAGCACTAGGCCTGGAGTCAGAAAGACCTGAGTTCAAATCTAGCCTTAGATATTTAGCAGCTCTATGACCCTGGGCAAGTCACTTAACCTGTCTTCCTCAGTTTCCTCATCTGTAAAATGGTAGTAATAACAATAGCACCAACTTCCCAGGGTCTTGTGAGGATAATTACAGAGTGTTTAGCATAGTTTCTGGCACATAGTGAGCACTATGTAAATGTTAGCCATTATTACTATTCCTGCTCAGATGACTATTGCTGCTCAGTCCTGCACTCTACAACTAAAGAAGGCTCTGGAGAACATGGATGAGGATTAGAGAAAGGTACAAAGATGATTGATGTAGCATAAGTTCATAGATGTAGAAACCTCAGAGGTGATCTCGTCCAACTCCCTCATTTGAGAAAAAGGAAACTGAGATACTAAAAGGTTAAATGACATACTAAGGTTACACAGGGAGGATTTGAACCCGGGTCCTCTGACTCTTACTGTCACGGCTCTTTCCATTATACCGTGCTGCTGAGGAGCTGTTACAAATCAGATCTCAAGGCACATAATGAGAGAAAACTTCAGAGCAGCAGCTGGCAAATAACTGCCCCCAATACGAGTCTGGCGCTTGTTTTTGTATCACCCACAAACTAAGAATGATTTCTACATTTTTAAAATACAATAAAACTTTACTTACAAATGTAAAATACATTTTTAACTCCCAGGCTATACAAAATCTGACAGTTGTCTGTTTGCTGAGCCCTGCCCTAGATCACCAGCGCAAACTCAAGTATAAATAAATGCCTGAGGGTTACATATTGACTTAGAAAACCACAAATTAACATTATCTATATTGCGTTGTATTCTTATTCATTTTGTTAAACATTTCTGAATTACATTTCATCTGAAGAAGCCTGCAAGTTTGACACTTCTGCTCTAGAGTACAATTATGAGACAGCCAAGAAGTAAAAGAATTTATTGTTGTTCAGTCGTGTCTGACTTTTTGTGACCTCATTTGGGGTTTTCTTGCCAAAGATACTGGAGCAGCTTGCTACTTCCTTCTCCAGCTCATTTAACAGATGACAAAACTGAGGTAAAGAGTTAAGGTTAAGTGACTTGCCCAGGGTCACACAGCTAAGTGTCTGAGAACAGATTTGAACTTGGGTCCTCCTGACTCCAGCTCTGGTGCTCTATCCACTATACCACCTAGTTGCCCCAAGTGAATGAATGAGGTAGGCTTAAACCTTAGCAATGAAAAAATAAGGTTAAAAATCTAAGTCTAAAGAAGATTCTTTTGACAGTGAGGGCTGATAAACTCTGAAATTATTTACCAAGGAAGTTCTTTTTAAATGCAACCAATACAGAGTTTCATCTGTATGGAAATTTTTTATTATGACCCTACCTGAAGTGGGGGGTGGGATGGGGGTGGAACAAATAAAATGATCTTTCCAGGTCCCATTCTAGGAGTCCTAACTGAAAACCAAAGACTGCCAGGGTATGAAAATTACACTCCCTGGAGAAAAACAAACAACAAAGAATTATTGAAAATAATCCTTTTGTTTAAGGGAGGGAAACTATCCCTTCAGGGCAGACCTCTTCCCAGTTTTATTTTGTGAGAAACATGCCTTGACTTCTACAATTTTCAAATACATAGTGAGAAATCAAACCAAATAGCAGCTTAGATATGAATGGAATTTAAGGGCTAGTCTCAAAATGGTTACAGATGAGGGCATCTGATTACAAAACTCTCTAATTATTTCTCTAACTCACTGAATCTAAATAAATGAAATTTCCTAATAGCGCAATAAGAGTGAGTGGATATTTGAGTCTGGTTCATAAGAGGTATACTTGACAGATGAAGACTGAAGCACTTGGCTGCATTATATGGTACAGCAGATTACTATCTTAGCTTTGTCGGTGGAAGCTTGGGCTCATGAATTGGGCACCCATTGTAAGCGTGGCCGGACTGCATTTAGAAACAGTACTTCATCACAGCTGTAGCTTACAGAATCATTTCAACTTTTCTATTAAAAAAATTAATGCTATAATTTCTATTCATGGAGTCGGATATGAGGGTTAAAGACCGTCAGGGATTTTTAACAAGGCAACATTTTCATCGTGTTTTTTTTTTCTAGGATCCTCTAAGGCATGAGACATCACCCTCCTCCTCTATAGCTGCTTCCCGTCCTTTTGTCCAAGTCTGTCTTCAGCGCCATCTTGTCTAGAAAACTCTTCAGTATTCTTTGATTAAGCTGTCACCATCATCCCACAACCCAGCACAAAGAACTCATTACATTACTATACATGGAAATGATTCTACTTGGTTTGAAACAGAACCAGATAATCTCCCCTGTCTCCCTCCCCAATAAATGAAAGTTACTTGAAATGCATCCACTTAACGATACACACAACCATGCCAGCCTGGCAGGGAGGGGAGGAGTGTTGGAAGGAGAAGGTCAGGAATTCCCAGCAGCTAGCAGAAATTCCCAAGGTCAAAAGACAGGCACCCTGGCAAGTGACCTAGCTAAGGGGCTGGAGTTAGCTTGTAGAAGGACCCAGGTCTTCCAGGTTATCTCCCTCTCATCAAAGAAGACAGACAGAAGTAATGTCAATGGAAACTTGTTAGAGCAGGAGGAAGGTCTTTCAGAATTTCCAAAGTGAGACCAAATCCTAGGACTGGCTAACCCTCTGCTCGGCTCCCAGACTGTCAGAATCACAGCATTTCAGAGTTGAAATGGATCTCGGAGGTTATCTACTCCAACCTTTACCTTAAAAACAACCCCCTGCTCAACATATTCAACAGTCAGCCAGCCTGTTCTGGAAGACATCCCAACAGCAATGGATGAGCAGATCTCATCCTAACTGTGTAAAGTGAAGAATGCAAAAAGCCTTACCTGGTAAATTTAAGGGCGGTGTGAATCGAAGGTAGGCAAAAGAAAGAGGACTGGATTTGGAGTCAGAGGACCTGGGCAAGTCAAGACCTCACTGGGTCTCAATTTCCTCATTTGTAAATTGAAGGAATTTGACAAGGTGGCCTCTGTGGACCCTTCGAGCTCTAGATCTCATGAACTTTTAAGGTCCCTTCTCTCTTTAAATCCATTCTTCTCTGAACTTACAATGTGTACAAGGATGTCCAAGGGACATAGAAAACAGTACCTTCAGAAAAAGCAACAAGTGCATCTGTGTCTCCAAAGAACGGAAAACCACCATCTAAAACCAAACTTATTATCATTCTCCCGAAACCTTCCCTTTTTCCTAATTTCCCTATTACTTTTGAGGGTACACCTTTCCCCCAGTCACTGAGGTACCATTCTTGACTCTTCACTCCCTCTCATCCCCCATATCCAATCAGTGGCCAAGTCCTGTTTTCTACCTTTGAAACAATACTCCTATACACCCCCTTTTCTCCTATGACCGCCATCTTAGTATAGGCCCTAATCACGTCACATCTGGACTACTGCAACAGCCTTCTGCTTGGCCTTCCTGACACAAGCCTCTCCCTTCAATCCATCCTCCATCCAAGTCAAACTGATCTTACAACAAAGATCTGACCATATCACATAAGCACACACACACACACACACACACACACACATCCCTTATTCAATTAACTCCAGCACTACCTTTCCAATCTTCTTACACCTTATTCATCCCCTTCCCCTCTTCCCCCAGTCCCACTGGCTTCCTTTGTTGTTCTTAGCAAAGGCCATTCCACCTCCTGATTCCGTGCATTTTCCCAGATCGTCCCCCAAGCCTGGAACGCTTTTACTCCTCATCTCCCCCCACCCCCACCCCACCCCTGCCACCTTCCCTTGCTTCCTTGAAGTACCAGCTGAAGTCTTACCTTCTACATGAAGCCTTTCTCTGTCCCCCTCATAGCTAATGCCTTCCCTTTGAGATGACTTCTAATTTACCATGTGTGTATGTATGTATATATGTACCTACATATATACATACATACGTTATATATGTATGAATGTATGTATAATCTTCTCAGTGCTTAGCATAGTGCCTGGCACATAGTAGGTGCTTAATAAATGCTTATTGATTTGTCTTAACCATCACCTAAAGGAATACCATTGCATTAATTACATCTTTAACTCACTGTCCATAAGGCCTTTCCAGATTCCCCCAGCTACATGTGTTTTCACACATACATACACCCCTCTCATCATGGAAATTACAGTTCCTTTGCATATATTTTATTTATATGTTTTTGTATGTTTACAACAGAAGCATCAAACATGTCCAACACTCCCAGGGAGGCCTGAATCAGATTAAAATGTGACCGAGAAATGGTTAATAAAATAAAAATAAGATAGAACATATAACATGTGGTTTTCTGGGTCAATGTGTGGCCAGCAGAGATCCTTAGCTACGGTTGGGTGGCACCTGTTTCTATTTGACTTTGACCTCACTGGTTGCCATGATTTTTCCTTTAAGACAATGTAAGTACCATAAGGACAAGGACTGCTTTGTTTCTGGTTATAAAAACTCTAATGCCTTGAAGAATAAAAGGTGATTAATAAAAGCTGAAGTTTCCAGTTTTGAATAGCTTTACTTTTTAATGTTTTCTCTTTTCTTTTGCTCCCTCTCTGATGAAGAGGCAGCGCTTCTGCTTGCCAAGGTCAACCTCTCCATTTGTTCTCTTGATCCTGCCCCCTCTGATATTCTTCAGGGCCTTGACTTTTGATTGCCCCCCCACCCCCCCCCCCCACCCCCCTCTCGTCTTCATCTCAGCATTGTGTATGAAGATGTCTGCAAAGCCAGAACAAAGACCTCACTGCATGCTTAACCTTGTTAGGCTATAGGATCATAGCTGAGAGTTTTAAGAGACCTTAGGGATCATTGAGTCCAACCTCCTTCATTTTACAGAAGAGAAAACTGAGTCACTGAAAGATTCAGTGACAGCTAGTGTCTGAGGTGGGATTTATACTTGACTCCAAATCCTGGGCCTTATTCATGACTACACCATGAAGCCTTTCTTCCCCCTTCTCCCAGTCACAGACTCTTTATAAATAGAGACCTGCCCTAGAGTACCCTAAATAAATTGGACAATACGGGGCAGCTAGGTGGCGCAGTGGATAGAGCACCAGCCCTCAAGTCAGGAGGACCTGAGTTCAAATCTGGCCTCAGACCAAACATTTGTCACTTACTAGCTGTATGACCCTGGGCAAGTCACTTAACCCCAATTGCCTTTAAAAAAAAATAAATTAGATGATAAATTTTGACTTATTGGGTAAGACTCATCTTTCATCCTTTTTTAAGAGGCTACAGTAAGAAATACAGATTTACAGTGAGGGTTTTTTGCTTAAATAATGCATAGAGATTGAATACAGACTGAATACCATTTTTCACTTTCTTTTTTTCCTTCCTTCCTTCCTCCTTCCTTCCTTCTTTCTCTTCCTTCCTTCCTTCCTTCCTTCTTTCTTCCTTCTTTCCTTCTTTCTTTCTTCTTTCCTTCCTTTCATTTTTTTGTTCAAGTCTTCTTGTATAAAATGACTAATATGGAAATGTTTTACATGATTGTACATGTATAACCTATATTAGATTGCTTACCATTTCAGGAAGGGGGAAGAGGAGGGAGGGATAGAATTTGGAACTGAAAACTTTAAAAAAATGTTAAAAACTGTCTTAACATGGTACTTGAGGAAAGTAAAATATTATATAAAAGAAAAAAGAATGCACAGAGGGAAAGGGGATATTCAGTGGAAACCTTTGAAGAACAGCTTTCATATAATAAGTACAACCATACACTCATGTTCTGGGAGTTCTAGTCATTATTACACACCTGTTTTTATAAGTTAGGCGCACGGTTCTCGTACCTTCACATTTCCCAGGCTGCTGTTCTTTGGAAGCCTGTTCCCATTTAGAAATAATGTCACAAATCTAGGAGGAAAATATAGAGCTGTTAGTTATAGCATTTTACTAAATCAGAATTTTAAAAAGAAAAGTGTATGTTTATAATGAAAAACTTCAATGACTATGATCAAGCGAAATGTACTGAAGCTTGCTATTTAAGCTGATGAAAATGGGTATGTAAAGCTTTCAGGTTAGGATTTTAATTACAAGCTGCTTTTTGGTCCACTTATCCTTTCAGACACACACACACACACACACACACACACACACACTAACTTTGGGCTATGGCCATTGATTTTTATTTAAAAAGAAAAAGAATCTTAATGCATGATCTCTTCCATGGGATTAGTAATACAAAGATTCCTGGAATTTACTTGTGATAGGTCATTGAATAATAATGATAATAATATATAATAATAATAATAACCATTTACACAGAGTGCTTAAAAGTTTTCAAAAGACTTTATAAATATTAACTCATTTTATCCTCAAAACAACCCTGGGAGGTAGGTACTATTATTATTTTTGTTTCATAGATAGGGAAACTGAGGAAGAGAGTGGTTAAGTGACTTGTCCTGGGTCACAATGAGTCTAGTTTTAAACTCAAGCCTTGGGCTCAGTTTCCTATCCACTGCACCATGTAGCTGCCTCATACATAACCAAAAAGAAGGACCATTTCAACTTCAGCTTTAGACTGAGATGAAGGTATTTTCTAAAGGGGTGTTGTAATGTAAACAACATTTTCTAAAATCCTCCAACTGAAGAAAAGAATAAAGAGATCTTTAAAACCCTAAGAAAAGGTCTGAAGGAAAACATAATTATCTTTACAGGGCCACTAGCAGACATTTTAAAAAGGTATAGAAGGAGTAGTTAACAAAGCAACTACTGTTTACTTGGCTCCACTCAACCAAATAAATAAGCTGACTATGTTGGCTAAATATTAGCACACCGGCTCCAAGCATTCTATTGCCAAGACTTGCCCTTGTAGCTTCTTACAAGGCAGAAGAGAATAGGATGGGTCCAGGTTAAAGGAACAATGTTACTGGATTATCTGTAGGCTCATGATGGAAAGGAAAGGAAAAACAAATATTAAAGGCAACCAAATGCTCTTAATGAACTAAACATAAAGAACTATGTATTTTGTGGGCGTGAGTATTCTCTTCACCAAAGATGATGCCAGTCACTCAGGGCCTTGGTAGACCATTTGAGAGATACTGTGGCCACATAAATCATTACCACGTAGTCCATGGGGTGACTTCTAACTCACTTCTAACTCAGCTGGGTTGGTTCTCAGAGGACAGAAATACATTTTATCATTTGGCTAATAATAATAACAATAATAATAGCTAATACTTACATAGTATTTTGAAGTCTGCAAAGCACTTTAAGAGTTATTTAATTTGATCCTTGCAAAAAACCCTAGGACATAGATGTTATCATCAATCCCTATTTTACACACGAGGAGACTGAATCGGATAGAGATAAAGTGACTTGCCCAAGGTCACACAGATAATAGGTGTCCAAAACTCTTTCCACTGTACCACCTAGCTCCCTTCCAACTTGGAAGAAATAATTAATAATAATAATAGCTAGTATTTGTACAGTGCTTTAAGGTTTACAAAGTGCTTTACAAATAACATCTCATTTTTAATCCTCACAATAAACCCTGAGAGGTAAGTCACATTATCTCCATTGAGATGAGGAAACTGAGGCAGACAGAGGGGATGTGACTTGCCAAGAGTCACATAGCTAATAAAGTGTCTGGGGCCAGACTTGAGCTCCAGTCAGTGGCTGAGGCAGAATTCAAACTCAGAACCTCCAGACTCCAAGTCCGACACTCTCCACTAGGAGAAACGGCAGAGTTCACAGGCCCCTGACACCGTCTTTGATATCGTGTCACTTCCATGCTGCGATGAGCTGCTACAGGAGGAATTTGGGACAGAGCTGAATTAATTTTTTTTTTTTAATTTTTGGACTAGACCTGTGATTTCATTTGTATAGGGAGTTCCTGGAACTCCCTCCCCCAATGCAGATTGCCACCCACTTTGAGATTTATGACCTTAGTGCTGCCTAGGGACCTGCCCAGGGTCATAGAGATAGGACGTGCCAGATTTGGGGCCTGATTCCCACTGTGCAATCTGTCCACTGTGCCACGCTGCTGCCTCTCTTTGCAGTGTATAAAAACTGTTTGAATTATTGAAGGATGTACTATACAGCTCAAGGGCTCAAAAGAAACTCACCAAAGCTGTTTGGGGGTATACTGTAACTTAAGGTGTTTTTGTCAAATTACTAGACATTTTTTCCTTATATCTTGAGTTTGCATGATAATGGGATAAAAGAAACAGACTTGGAAGGGACTTTTGGGGTCAGTTAATCCAGTCCCCTCATTTTACAGATAAGGAAACTGAGGCCCAGAGTGGTTAAGGGATTTCCCAAGGTTACCCAGGATTTGAATCCAGGTCATTTGACTCCAAACCTAGCATTCGTTTAACAGCTAGTCAGTGTCAAGTGTTTGGTTTGAGGACGGATTTGAACTCAGGTCCTTCTGACTTCAGAGCCGGTGCTCTATCCACTGTGCCACCTAGCTGCTCCCAAACCTAGCATTCTTTCCGCCATACTACATTGCTTTTTCAATTTGAGTCTAATTCTCTCTCCTACTTATAAATTATATTTTCATTTTAATCCTCAATAGAGTGCTTGCCCCCAAGTGTGGCCAAGGCCCATGACAAGAGAGAGAGAGCACTAGCATGGGAATCAAGAGGCCTGAGCTCGAGTCCAGGCTCTCCCATGAATGAGCTATGTGACTCTGATAAATTGCATCTTTCTGGGCCTCCATTTCCTTATCTATAATGTAGGTGTGTTGGGCTAGGGAATCTCTTAACGTCCTTTCTGGCTCAACACTCTAAGATACTAAATATTCTAAATATAAATTTCTACCTATATGGAGAATATTTTATTAAAAAAGAAAAATGTAAAAAGAAAAAAATACAAACTGACATACATTTTGCTTTATTGCCATTTGCCTAATATATCTTAGCAAAACATATTACTACTTGACCAAAGTTGGCCCAGTTTCTTTTAACATATAAAGTTATGTATTTCTGCTGTAAAGTTTTCCTCTGTCTCATTAGGGAATTTTCCTAAGCCAGCTGAATGCAAGCTCTAATTTCTATTAAGAGGGAAAGGTTTCTGACATAGGCCCAGTTAACAGACCACAAATCTGTCATCCAAGGACCAGCCTAGTTAAATTCAGACAGGCTCTTTACCAGAGGAAAAGCCATGAAGTGATGGATGATTCCAAACCAAATCTAAATAATATTTGTAAAGTACTTTGCAATCCTTAAAGTGCTACATAAATGTTAGTTATTATTGTTAGTATTATTATTTAAAACTGCTCACTAAAACCTAGAGAGATAGGAATTTGCCTTGGTGAAAGGGGAGTGGAAAAAAAAATTCATGGATCCTTGAAGTATGGAAATAGAAATTATGTGACTTAAAAAATTTAGCTTTTCCTAGCTGCGTGACCCTGGGCAAGTCACTTAACCCTATTATGTAGCAAAAAAAAAAAACAAAAACAAAATTTAGCTTGAGGATTTTTCAAACTAGCTTTCAGATTATTGAAAATTACTTTTTTGTTGTTTAATGAATTTGCCTCCCCAGTGCTTTGACTTTACCTTGATGTTTCCTTGAAGACAGTGCTCTAAATCTTTGCCAGAAGGGTCATCTGTAAAGAGTGCGAATCCAGACTGGGCTGGCTTTCTCATTCCAGTTTCTTGGTTTAAAGTATTCAAAAATTCTTCCACCGTGGTAGAAGTATCAAATCCAACTACCTGAATAGAAATAACAATCAATTCATGCAATTTAAGGTTTTCATTTTTGTTGTTGTTGAGTCGTCTCAGTAACGGTACAACTCTTCATGACCCCATTTGGGTTTTTCTTGGCAAAGATACTGGAGAGGTTTGCCATTCCTTTTCCAGCTCATTTTACAAATGAGGAACTGAGGCAAACAGGGTTAAGTGACTTGCCCAAGGTCACACAGCTAGTACATGCCTGATGCTGGATTTCAGCTGAGGAAGATGAGTCTTTCTGACTCCAGGACTAGCACTCTATCCACTGTACCACCTAGATGCCCCAACTTAAGATACAGGAAAAAATAAAAATTAAGAACAATATAAAAATAAAATGGATATATATTTATTGTTGTTGTTGTTGGACATCATGGTAAAGGGAACAACATTTATTAAGTACCTACTATGTTTCAGGCACTGTGCTGAGCACTCAAATATTATCTCATTTGATCCTTATTTAAAAGTTCATTTATGGGAATATCATAGCACTTTTCAAGTAGAGAGATAATCAAATGCAATATCTACTTAGAGTATAAGCTCATTTGCAAAATAATATAGACAAAAATAATGTAAAAATGAGCAAATGTCTCAAAAATGGTGAAAAGATGCTAAGGATCTACACTGTAAAAACAAAGTGGATGAAAAAACACTCATTACTAATTGAATCTTGAGCTGGGTCCCGAATTGAGTAAGCCAACCAATATTTATGAAGTGCTTACTATGTGACAGGCACTGTTCTCAGCACTGGAGGAGATTAGGTTTAATATCTAAGAAAACTCAAACTGTTCAATACTTCCAAATCTGATCTCTTTGCCATCAATGTTTTTCTCCAGTGATGCTATATGGCTATGAATAACAGAAAACCATTGAAAGGAGAACAAGTAACAAGTAACAAACTCCTTGAAAAGACCGAATAAATTAATGGCTTCATAAGAGAGCAAGAAAAATTAGAACAAAATCAAAAGGTTGAAAAAATAAAAGAAAGTGTAAGGTATCTGCCATCAAATAAAACTAACCTACAAAATTGGTCAAGGATAGGTAATTTAAGAATCATTAGAATCCCTGAAGACCATGATTAAAAAGAAAAAAAAACCCAAGCCTGGACACTATGTTTCAGGAAATCACAAATGAAAACTGGCCATATCTAAGAGAATTAGAGGATAAAATGTGGACAGAAACAATCTACCAATCATCTCCTGAAGGAAACCTCAAAAGGAAGAGTCCCAGCAATGTCATAGAAAAAATCCAGAGCTTACATATAAAGAAAAAATACTTCAAACAGTCAGAAAGCATTCAAATACCAAGGAATCTTAGTAAGGATCACACAAGACCAGGAAATTGTACTATAAACAAAAAGAGATATTGGAATATAATATTCCAAAAGGCAAAAGACAGGCTTACAACAAAGGGTAACTTATTCTGAAAAGCTGGGTATAATCCTACAGGAGAAAAAAAAATAAACCCTTAATGGAACAGAGGACTTTCAAGTATTCCTAATGAAAAGACCAGTGCAGAGTAAGAACTCTGAAATGCAAACACAGAAGTTAAGAGAAACCTAGAAAAGTAAATTTGTATGAACAATTGGAAGGGGCTATAAAATGATGAAGTGCTAACATTTTAATAGAGTAAAAAGAAACAAGTGTCCCTTCAAAACCTTAATGTCTCTAAAGGATAAGGAAGTAGCTAAATAAGAAAAATTGAAGGCTTAGGCATTGATTGATTGATTCTGTTCTGAGGGTTGAAGAGGAAATGTAAAGGGGAGGGTAAAGGAATACACTAGTGTAGAAAGGAGGAAGAAAAGGGGGAAATATATAATTACTCATGATCACAGAATATAAATAGCGAGGAAGAGGTGTGAGAGTGAACATCTAGGTGAACCTCACTCTTATCTGAACCACACAAAAGAGGGTTGAACATGCTTTCTTCTCTCCCCATCCTTCCCCTCCCACCAAACTTATCAGGTGGGGATTGGGGTAGTGGTTAAGATGGAGGGGGGAAAATGGAAGAGGGAAGAGTCATAAGCAGAATGAACTTATTGGTTTTTATTTGTCTCATCCCACCTTCTTCCATTAGAGGTTGGAGATCAACATCATTTCTCGTGTACATCCCTCCTGTCCCGCCCTTACTCAGGGCTGACCTTCTCACATCAATGCTGGCCTAGGCTATTGTCCTTAGGGCCCTAGCTCCCACATGGTCATATGGTTTCCAGTCTCACCTTTATCCTACTGTACAATATGCAGATTTAAATTTTTTGGCTTTTTATTTATTTTTTTGAGACTAGATCTCCTTATCTCACCCAAGCTGCTAATAAAGCAGCCACTCATTGGCCTGACCCCACTGCTGACTGGCACAAAAGCTTTGACCTCTCCTTCTCTGTTCCCAACCTGGGCTGATTCACCCTTCCTTAGGTAGCTTTTTAGCCCCTTGCTCCCAAGCGCTCACTATATTGGCACCAGGCTTTGAGCAGATATCCAATCAGCTCACTATAACTCAGAACTCCCCTACACAACCTATCCTAATCCTAACCTCCCTAGTAACTGGAATTACAGGTGTGTGCCATTATGCTCAGCATATTTGACTTTTTTAAAAAAAAATGAATAATAGAGTCAAGGTATAGTTTTAAGTCAAGGGTAATGTTTTTGCCTCAGTCTATATAAGAGGATCTATAGGTTTTAATGAAAGAGATCAAGGAAATATAATTTGGAAAGTGTAATGCTAACAATAATTGATAATAATATTCAGATATATGCTATGAATTTATCTTAGAACTATTGATTTGATTTTGATTTAGTTTAAAAGTTATTTTCCTCCCTTTAGAGATACAATGGTATTGGCCAGAAAAAAAGTTCTTAGTTTCTTACATACAGGCATGCCTCAGAGATATTGTGGGTTGGGTTCCAGACCTCTGCAATAAAACAATTACTGCAATAAAGAAAGTCAAACACATTTTTTTATTTCCCTGCATATATAAAAATTATGTTTATACTATACTGTAGTCTAGTAAGTGTGCAATACTATTATGTCTAAAAGGTATACATATCTTGATTAAAAAATACCTTATTGCTAAAAAATGCTAACTATCATACGAGCCCTCAGCAAGACATAATCTTTTTGCTAGTGGAGGATCTTGCCTCGATGTTGATGGCTGCTGACTGATCAGGGTGGTGGTTGCTAAAGGTTGGGGTGGCTGTGGCAATTTCTTAAAATAAGACAACAATGTAGTTTGCCACATCAATTGACTCTTCTCTTCATGAAAGATTTTTCTGTAGCCTGAGATATTGCTTGATAGCATTTTACCCAGAGTAGAACTTCTTTCAAAATTGAAGTCAATCCTCTCAAATACTCCTGCTGCTTTATCAACTACGTTTATGTAACATTCTTTAATAATGTTGTGTCTCAAGAAATAGGGAGGGAGGGAGAGAGATGGGGGAATGGGCAGTTGGTGGAGCAGTCAGAACACACAACATTTATTGATTAAGCTTGCCATCTTGTTTGGGTGTGGTACTCCAAAACAATTACAATAGAGGACAATTACGAATTATAATTACAAAACAATTACAATAGTAACAACAAAGATCATTGATCACAGATCATTATAACAGATATAATGACAGTGAAAAAGTTTGAAATAATGTGAGAATTATTAAAATGTGACACAGAGACATGATGTGAGCACACGCTGTTGGAAAAATAGTGCCGATAGACTTGCTCAATGTAGGGTTGCCACAAACCTTCAAGCAGTTAAATGAAATGTGATAAAACGAGGTATGCCTGTAATCCTCTTTTTCTTTTTTGTATAATGAAATGCTTGTATTTGTTAATGATTCTTAAGTTCATAATAAAAAAGAAAATTTAATTATAAAATTAATTCTGCCCTCTGCTTTTTTAAGCATGTCACTTTTGATGGGTCTGTTTTACATCTCCTGTTTTGAGCAAAGATTTACTTTTGTGCAATCATCATTGCTAGCTTTTAGTTTTTATGTATTTAAATTGTTTCACTTCCCTCCAGCCCTTTGTGAATACTCATTAAGGTACATGAAAGATTTTGGAAATATTGAACTGCCCTACCTGATATATTCCATTCATGAAGTGTACTGGGATACTGAAGGGCAATGAATGATGGTAAGGATTTCGAAGAAGGGTCGAAAGAATTTCCATTCTTGAGGGTCTTGCTTCTCTATCTCCATTTTGTTGAGTTCTCTCTACACATCGCTGGCAGTAAATAGCATATTTCCCAAATTCTGTCCTGTAACATGTATAGGAAAAAAAAAAGAAAAAGAATCTAAGAAAAGGAAATGGTCTAAGACCAAATTTAAGTAAGATTAGCTAGTGGTTCTCAAATTTTTTTGTCTTAAGATCCCTTTACACTCTTAAAAATTAGTGAGGACTACCATCTCCCAAAGAGCTTTTATTTATATGGTTTATATTTATCAATATTTAATTAGAAATAAAAACATTTTAGTATTAGTATGAAAGTAGTTTTTAACTCAAGAACCTCCTAGAAAGGTCTTGGGACCCTCAAAAGTCCCTGGATGACACTGACTTTAATGGACATATCAAACATTGAGGAATCCTTCCTTAGAGCTAAGCCATCTTAAAACTTTCTATGCTTTTTTGATGGATGTTTTCATTTTGAATAATGCAGATTCCAATAAACTAAGATAGCATTCATCAAACTCTCTCTTTTTAACACTTTAAGTAGCAAAATTCTCTCAAATATAGGTCTCTTTTCACTATCATTGTTGTTTGGTTGCTTTCAGTCATATCCCAATCTTCATGTCCTCATTTGGGGTTTTCTTGGCAAAGAAATTGAAGTGGTTTGCCACTTCCATCTCCAGATCATTTTATAGATGAGGAACTGAGGCAAATAGGGTTTAAGTGACTTGCCCAGGGTCACACAGCTAGGAAGTGTCTGAGGCCAGATTTGAACTCAGGAAGATAAGTCTTCCTGACTCCAGGTCTGGCATTCTACCCACTGCACCACCTGGCTGCCTCACTATCTCACTATCATTACCGCCCCCCCATATAGTATATATGCATTTAGATATATGTTTTGGGTAGGAAAATCTCTAGCAAACTTACTTCCTTTAACTCTATTATTTTATTATCAACTCCAAACTGACTTTAATATAACTATTAAAAAAACTATTTTAAGAAATTAGATAAATACCATTTTATAGATGAATAAAAAGTAAATAATCACAATAGTATCAGGAATATATAATTTAAGTGGAGAATAGCATGAAGAACAGTAGTGTGGGATAACAGAAAAGACATTGAATCTGAAATCAAGAGAGTTGGAGCTTGAATGTCAGTTCTATCACTAACTTTGTATCAAAAAAGTCATTTCTCTTAGGGCCTCAGTTTCATCATTTGTAAAGTGAGATTAATAACACCTGTACTCTCTCCTTCACATGAGGGGATGTCCTTGTAAACTGCAACACCATACAAAGGTGACTGATAACTAATTTTGTGACTTCAAATGAACAAAATGCTACTAAGCCAAAGCAGATGTTGGACACTGATCTTACTATCTCACTTTCTGAAACATTCTAACTCTGCTGACAAAGTGAAGTTTAAGACCTAACCTTTCACTCTGTGCCCAAAGATTCATCGATGGCCTCTGTGTGGGGTAGGGAATTGCGGACACAGACCCTATGGCCTCCTGGGTAAGTCCCTACCTGTGCTGGGGCTCCCTCTAGTTGGCACAATCTAGTCAGATTATCATCTGTCGGAGAATCAGAGATTGTCAGAGTTGGAAGGGACCTCAAAAGCCACCAAATCCAATGTGGGGATGAAAAATAAATCCTCCCCTACAATATTCCCAGTAAGTGGTCATCCAGCCTTTGGCTGAAGATTGTTAGTAAGGAGGAAGCCCAGCACCTCTTTAAAACGATAACAACTCCAACAAGCCTTCGACCTCTTCAGGCAGTCCATTCCATTTTTGGATAGCTAAGTGCATAGAGTGCCAGGCCTGAAGTCAGGAAGACTCATCTTCCTGAATTGAAATCTGGCCTCAGACACTTAGTAACTGCGTGACCCTGGGCAAGTCACTTAATCCTCTTTGCCTTAGTTTACTCATCTGTCAAATGAGCTGGAGAAGGAAATGGCAAATTCTCCCACTATCTTTGCCAAGAAAACCCCAAATGGAGGTCACGAAGAGTTGGACATGACTGAAAGACTGAACAACAAATTATAAGAAAGTTGTTTTTTTCCCCTAATATCATGACCAAAATATTCAGGTCCACATTCTCCTTTGAGGCCTAGAATATCACTCTAACTAAGCTGTCAAGTTCTTTTACCTGGGGATTGATGTGCTGATTGAGTGGATTCTTAACCTTAAAACTTTTTTTTTTTTAATAAGAAAATAACCCAGCACCAAGGAAATTAGGAAAAAAGTGTAGAAAATATAGCTCCTTGCTCCAAGTGAACTTTGGGAACTGTATCTTCAGGGTCAGTTAATTTCCAGTACAAGGCCATTTTACCTATAGAAAAGAAGATTTCTGCTAACTTTTCTAGCATTTCAAGGACTATCTTGAGGAAGAGGGAATAGCCTTGTTCTGGGTAGCCCTTGAGTTCAAAACTAAGAGTCTGGGGTTGTCATTTGGTTGGCTCAATGCATACTTTGAATCAGCGTTCCTCTTCAGGTGAAGCTTCAGGAGCCAAAGGAATGGATGTTGTGGAAGAAAGAGTCCAACGCAGAGAGCCAAGAGCTGCCAACCCTGGACCCAAGGGAAAAAAAAAAGATCATCACTGGAGAAAGCTACTCTTGATGTGTTCAGGCTCAGGTTTGTAAGACATTAATAACAAATCAGAACATAGGAAACAACATACTGGGTCACACCAGTATTCATTCAACTCGGTAATGCATATCTGACAGGAAAAGATGAATTTTTACATAATGAGATTGAAGAGAGCATGTGCAGAGGGGCCCTTCTTGCTCCCTGCCATACACGTGTGCATGACTCAGCACTGAGGAGGATTCCTGTTTTGAGATAATCAGACCTTATCAGATGCTGAGCAGGTCAGGGAGATGACGGGGTTCTGCCCCAGACTTTCTCTTGTTCTGGCCCTCCAGGTGGCATCATATAGCATGGGGATTTAGGAGGGGAAGGAGAGTTCTCCCCAACCTCCCACCTTGGCTACCATGCAGCCATGAGCACATGGAAGCTAAAGCCCCTATTCTGTCTTGGAGAATCTGATCCCGAGTTTTGGACTACCTCTTCTGTGGTTCTTCTACCCTGATACGGATGTGTCCAGGCTTGGAGGCCACTTTGTCAGCTTGAGAGGTTTGGAGATACTGATTCTTTAGTTTGGTGCTGGCTGAACTTTGGAAGGAGTCCCCGATAAACTGCTTCAGGACTATGGAAGAGAAGATAGCCTCTAGCTGGGTGCTACACCCAATCCACAACCGGGCTTTCCAGAGGACACTAACTCTGAGGTAGACAGTGCAGAACCAAGGTGAAATATAAAATGTCTAACTCGCAGTTCCTACAACCCGCTTCAAGTTTAGAGGACTTTAAGAATCAACCCCCTGAGTTTTATCAAAGTATTTTATTGCACTCTTCAGATCTTTCTACCACTATCCTGGGCACCCACAAGGAAGATCTGCTTAAAGTTTAGGTTTGGGTTCATGTCCTCCCCCAAAGGAGGCAGTAGAAAAGTAGTCGATGGGCAATGTGAATCAGAAATGGGATAGTTATCTATTTCCTACACACATAAGAAATGCTGAACACGAAACACTCATACGCACCCAAGGGCAACAATAACAACAACAACAAACTTGAACCAAATAAGTATAATTATTGTCATACCCTACTGGGATGCTGATATTTAAAGGCATCTAACATGAAGCAGTTTGCAAGATTTGGATTAGGCATTTTACATTTTCCCCCAGCTCCATATTGTCTTCCTCTGAGAATCAATATTTGTTCTCCCAATACCAGGAAAGAACAAATACAGAAAAGGCAACCCCAAATCCAAGACCAAGTTTACGTTGGCAGAGCATGAAACTTTAGCTGCCATGTTTTCCCTGCTGTGCAGTTTTGAGGGTGAGGAGGAGAGGGGAGGGGGTCGTCCTTCACACCCCTTATGGGAAGTCCCAGAGCTATATGATGCAACCCGGAAGATCAACAGAAGATACAACTATGGGCACTCACTTCATTTTTGAAAAACAATTATTTTTTCCAATGAACAAAAATCTACCTTCCCTCTCTCCAACTCCCTTTCTTCCCAAGTGAGAAAGAAAGAGTATACATTTTAATATCACATATGGTTAATTAAAACAAATTTCTGCATTGGTCATATTCCCCCCCAAAAGTCTCATTCTAAGTCCTTGACCACTCCATCAGGAGATGGGCAGCAGCATTCATCATGTGAACTCTGGAATCTAGGCTAGTTATTACACCGATCAGTTCCCAAGTCCTTCAAAGTTGTTTATCTTTACAATATTGTTATTATATACATCAGGGGTGGGGAAGCTACAACCCTTAAGGATTTGTTCTGTGAAGTTTGGATTCAGTCAAAGGACTGCCCTTGAGGACCTAGAGGACCACATGTGGCCTCGAGACTGCAGGTTCCTCACCCCTGATCGTTCTCCTGATTCTGCTCATTTCACTCTGTATCAGTTCATACAACTTTCCCCATGTTTCTCTGAAGCCACCCCATTATTTCTTTTAACACAATAGGTTTCCATCACTTTTATATATCATATGTTGTATAGCCATTCCTTAATTGGGGGCACCTTCTCAGTTTCCAATTCTTTGCCACTGCAAAAAAGAATGCTATAAATACTTTTGTACATCACTGGAGTTTATTTTGCTTAGGAACAATTCCTCCTTCAATCTATCCTCCCTCAAATTCAATCATTCCATATTTATTAATTGCCAACTATGTGCTAGGCACCATGCTAAGTGCTGGGGATATAAAATGAAGCAAAAGACAGTCCTTGCCCTAAAGGAACTTATAATCTAATTCTGATCAGCAAGATGACCAGTCATGGCCCAACAAATAGATAGAAAGCAAGCTATATGCAAGATAAATAGAAAATAATTAACAGAGGGAAGGCACTAGAATTAATCAAGGTTAAAGAAGACTTGTAGTAAAAGATGGGATTTTTAATTGGGATTTAAGGAAGCAAGGGAGGTCAGTAGGCAGAGCACTTGGGGACCCTTCTTTCTTCTCTCCTTTCCCTCCTGTTTCCCTATTGAATGAAATGGATTTCTGTACGTGTGTGTGTGTGTGTGTGTGTGTGTGTGTATTCTTTTCTCCTTTGAACAGTTCAGATAAGAGTAAATTTGAAGGTTCACTTTCTTTTTTAAAGTTTGCTTAGCACAGTACCTGGCATATAGTAGGTGCTTAATAAATATTGATTGATTGATTGAAGTTCTACAGAATCATCAGCTCTTCTTCCTCTGTAGTCAATAAGGGGGTTGCCTCATCATTACAAAGCACCGATCCCCTTTAGCACTGAGTCACCCACACATGGTCAGGTGGAAGAGGGAAGGTCAGCGACCTGTGCATGCTCTACTCAATCCGTAGTTACATTTTAAAACTTAGGTTGATCTATCAGTAGAACGCACTTTGCTCTGACAAATTGCCAGAAAGTGCCAATATTCCTAAAAAAGTAGAGTACAACACGCTGTCTTTAGACAAGACCTAAAAACTACTTAGAAGTTAGAAGCAATTTAAAAGTAAGTTTCATTAAAAAAATAATAAAAAAAAGGACAACCATGCTTGGCAAAATATAAGTTATATGTGTGGAGTTACTGGAAACAAGAAAAGGAAGATAAAGGGAAGATGTTTAATCTTTAGGGCCAAAATTCTCCAAAGGATCTGTGATCGCGCTAATGCTCCCTTCGTGGGTATAGAGTACAATGCACGAATTCTTGCCTTCTCACCCTCTGCACTTTGTCTCCATGTTCTGCCATAGATCTTTCACAGGGAATCAACTCACTTTATTGAAGGCTGACCTCTAGTGTTTTTTTTTCTTTTAAAAGATTAATAATATTCTTTGATTATGGGTAATTTGGAATGATCTTGAACTGTAATTTTTCTTTGCTATTAAGAGTTGACTTTTTTTCTCGTTCATTGTTGAATGAATCAATAATTCCTACAAAAAATGACACGTTGTAGGATTCTTCTCTGAGAAGAAGGAATTCTCAAAAATCTCAGAAGGTTAAAAAAAGCCTTTTAGCAAACAACAACAACAAAAATCTAATATAATTGTAAATTACAGCTTCTGAATGCTGGATTAAAATAGAGATGCTAAGTGTGAGGGTTGAGTCAAACATCCCTCTGTACCTACTTATATAATTAGATCATAGAATTGATAGAAACCTTAGAGATTATATAATTTAACCCTTTTACCTTATAAAGGAGCAAACTGAGGTCAAGGTCCAGAAAGGCTTGGAAACCAGGACTTTTGACTTTACAAATAGAACACAAATACAAATATTTGTTTTACGTAATATACTTGAACTTCAGTCCTTTCTTACTGTTCATGCATGTTATTGTTTTCATTATTGGGGTGTCATAAATGGCAGTTAGGGCATTTTCAGTAGAAGTATACAAGGACTTTGGATTCACCTTGTCTGTTATTCTACACAGAATGAATCAATTTGCCAAAAGAGTAGTTTGGAGATGAAGGGAAAAAAAGGAAGTATTTACAAAGCAGTGTCCTGGGAATTGGAAGAACTAGAATTGGAACTAGAGTCCAGAAGGGTTTTATAGATTTAAATATGACAGTAAGCCTGAGAAAGATGACATATTGGTCAGTATCATGAAAAAAAAATGAACAGTTGATCATACCCTAGCATTTTGTTGAATAGCATTAAAAACAATGACGCTTAATTAAGAAAACTGTTTCGTAGTCCTAATTACTTCTGTGTGTGTCACAAAACTGAAAGAATCAGAGGCACCTGCAATGGCCCAGGTTGATTCTGTGCTTGTCTTCGTCTTGTCTGTTTAATGAGTTGACAACAAATTTCATTCTGTAGTTCAGGGTGTGTGAGGCAGACCTGCAAAGCACTCTGGGCCAAAGATATGTGGTAATCGATAGCGGGTGAGTCAACGGCAGCATTTATAAAGAGCTGGCATGTCTGTATATGAAGAAAAACAAGGACTTTTTATTTGAAGTATGAATAAAATGGCATTCTCCAGTAATGACATTAATTTGACTTAGGTCTTGATAGCAATTTCCCTTTTTTTTCTTTTTTTTTTTAGCCAAAATAACCATTATGTCCCAAGGAAAAACGGAGGCAATAGAGTGATTAAGTAGTTTGCTCAAGACCTTTTCATTTCAACTCAGTGTAACTTCAGTCCTAAGTCCTTTTAGTATAAATATTTCTATCATATTATTTTCATAATTTAAAAGCATAAAATACAACATGACAATGATTGTGTAAATCACTCAGTATATTTATGAATAGCTGAAAGTGCTAATGTAAATTAAATTGAGATGGAAAGTTTCTTAAGAGTTCTATTCCAATCACATGCTTTCAGACAGAGCTATACTAGACCATCATAGGAAAAAAAATCCATTACTGTGTTGCGAAAATTAGACATTATTTTTGAAATGTAAGGGGAGAATAGGAAAGAGAAGTATCTTTATTGTGTTAAGATATATTTAGGAAATAAGGCCTCCTCTGGTAATGCAGTGCAATGTTTAATATCTCTGATATAAAATTACCTTATAGCTAATATAAATTCCTCATTCTGGAGTTGAAGTAATTTCTTTTGCTCTGTCCTCATTAGGGAAGAGTAACAAGGTCTGTCCATGAGCATTTTAAATACTTAAAGGCCCATTAAAGCCACCCTTTGAATTTATCCAGGGATAGTTCCTAACACTTTCCCAAAGGTTTTTCCAATGGTTAAGTCATCTATTTGAACTTATTTTCTATGGTTTTCATGTCTCTCAAGTTTTATCTATCTATCTATCTATCTATCTATCTATCTATCTATCTATCTATCTATCTATCT
>NW_020954556.1:51028784-51201852 GCF_900497805.2 Vombatus ursinus
TCTATCTATCTATCTATCTATCTATCTATCTATCTATCTATCTATCTCCCAGAAAAGGACAGAGCTTCTATATATAAGTAACTTCAAGGCTCTCATTGATAATAATATATATCTGGTATGCTATTTCTTTTCTGATTTAGATGTTTTTTTTGTTTCAACAATGCTTACTGTCCTTACCTCCCACCACCCTCATCCCCTGGGTGGGGGGCAGGATTTTACCTTAAATAATTTAATAGCTTCAGTCTGCAGAGCTTCAGAAGGCAGTGTTGTCAGAGGTGAACTGATTCCTTCTTTGCTATGACACAGAGCAGGATGTCTCCATATCTGAGAAGCTGACCATAGAACAAAGTACTTAATTAAAAGAGGAACTCACAGATTTTACCTTTGACTAAATCAACCCTTCAAAGAGGTTTGGCTCACTCAAGCCCTGCATTCACTATCAAATGGAACAGATCAAGAAAAATTTGAGGTAAGAAAAGAATGACTTTTTTTTTTTTGGTAGAGCAGGGGTAACTGGGATCTAAGTAGATGGCATAAGACTAATCAGATTTCAGGGACATGTAAATTTTTTGAAGGCAGAGACTTTATCACTTGGTCTCAGTAACCCACTGCCTAGAACAGGGTTGTTGTTCAGTCATTTCAGCTGTGTCTGACTTCTTATGACCCCATTCAGAGTTTTCTTGGTAAAGGTACTGGAGTGGTTTGCCATTTCCTTCTCCAGCTCATTTGACAGATGAGGAAAGTGAGGCAGACAAGGTTAAGTGACTTGCCTAGAGTCACACAACTAATAAGTATCTGAGGCCAGATTTGAACTCAGGAAGATGAGTCTTCCTGACTCCAGGCCCAGCACCACCTAGTTGCCCATGTTATATTAAATATTAAATTAATATAGTCAATATCAGATAAACATTTGGAAAACTACCTCTGTGCATTTGTGGATTCCATCCCCTATACCTGGAAGGTCGTCTGCTCTACCATATATTTATCTCCACCAGGTGAAATCGTACTTCTGTCCTTCAAGCTATAGCTCAAATGCCTTCTGTGATCCTCCTTTTCCTCCCATAAATAATCACTCTTTCCTTGTAAATCTTGCAATATTTTGTACCTCTCCTACATAATTAGCACACAATTACTGTTTGTACTACAGTTATTTAAGTACATGTTTTATATCTACTCCTAGACTATAACCTTCTTAAGGGGAGGGACCAGGCCTTATTTATCTTTTTTTATCAATCAACAAGAATTTATTAAATAGCTATGATGTAACACACATTGTACAAGGTACTAGGGATACAAACACGAAAAATGAAACAATACCTCCTCCTTATTTATCTTTCTACCACCAATAGCACACTGCACCATGTTTTGGATATAGTAAGCACTGAGGAGATATTTAACAAATTTCCATTTCCATGTAACCATATACATATTTGCTGAATTTCTTAGTGCTGTAATTAGAACTCTGGTACAGAAAGAGATTGTGAAAAGTTGACTATAACTCTCTAGGAATACATTTCTACTTCCAGTAATTGGTAAACCCTGTTTAGGAAATGAAGAAACACTTACTGGGTTCCCCTTCTATATTAAGCAGTTTGCAAACCAGCTGTTCAAATTCAGACCCGACATTTACATTGGTGCTTCCGGCTGCAACAGTTAGATGATAAAGCCAAGTGTCCTTAAAAACAGATTACAAGAATAATCAACAAACCAAGAATTATTTTCAATTATTTGAGAAAAATCTAATTTAACATGAACAAACAAAGACTTTGGGCTGGATTGCATTTTCAAAATCATGGAGTCTTTTCAGTTAGGCTGATTCTGAATTGTGCCCATGTGCCTAAATCCTGACTGGCATCACCTTCTTTATCTTCTACAGACATTTCTCAGCAGGACATGACCAAATTATGGAGTGCATCAAGATGGTGGGTGGAAGCTGTCTCTAAGAGACTAAAATAAATGATAACAGTTCATTTTCAATTATATTAGACAAAAACTTTTACTAGGTCACTGAACATAGCAGGGATATGACAAAAACCTTTAGTTTTCCCTCTAGAAATCTTTCCCTGTGAGAGAAGTGACATCCCATAACCACTGAATAGTTTCAATGTGAGGGCTCTTGACCATCTTTTTCTTCTAAATTCAGCTTCTGGGAACATTCAGCAACAGGACTGAAAATGACATATCAAATAAAAGCCATGGGCCTACATCTAAATGGGAGGAAAAATTCATAAAAAAATGAACTGAAAATAACTGATAACAAATGTTCCTTTTCTTATTTCCCTGGGAATGCTTTGAAAAATTGTTAATAATAGTGAATAAGCCTCTGTCTAAATCAATTTAATAAAAAAAAATTTTTCTTGTCACCTTTTCATGCTTGGATCCAATTAGAAGGTAGGTTGGTCCTTGCTCTTTGGGATGGATAACGATGGTATAATGTGTAGATAACAGACTGCGACCGCTGGCCTCATAATCTTCATCAGAATCACAAGATCTGTCAACTTCATCAACTTTAGCCTCCCAAAGTTTGATCTGGCCTAAAGGAAACTGAAGCAAATATCAGTAATGGTGAGAAAGCTACTTTCTAAATTATTTTCCTGCTTGAATTTTTCAGACCAAACACTGTCTACTTGGTTCATTGACCTTAAGAAAGTAGAAGATTTCTTGAGCTCCTTAAGGGAGAAGGGAAAGATAAGAGGGGGAGGGGAACAGCATTTATTAAGCACCTATTATGTGCCAGGCACTGTGCCAAATGCTTTACAAATGTTGTCTCATCTGATCTTCACAACCACCTGGGAGGTAGGTGCTATTATGATCCCCATTTATAGTTAAGGAAACTGAGGCAGATGGGGGAAGCAACTTGCCCAGGGTAAAACAGCTAGTTAGTAACTGAAGCTAGATCTGAACTCAGTCTTCCTGACTCTAGGCCCAGCACTCTACCCATTGTGCCACCTAGCTGCTATTTCATTTTTATCTAGGTAGTAAGAATTATAACTGTAATACTGGGAATTTTTTAAATGAATTGTCTGAGAAAGAAAGGCCTGATATATGCCAAAATATCCATAGAAATATTCTTTGTGGTAGCAAATACTGGGAACATGTATTGCCTATTGACTGGAAAATGCTGAGCAAATTGTGATATATCCGTGAATTGTACACTAATTCATGAATTGTACATTAATACATGTACATGAATTGTACACTAATACATGAATAAATACATGAATTGTATACTAAGAAACAATGCATTTAGGGAATTTGGAGAAATAGGAGAAGGTTTGCATGAACTGATGCTGAGCAAAATGATCAGAACCACAGAACAATGACTATAAATAATAGAAACAAAATCAGCACTAAAAGGTAGACAAATAATTATTAATTTTAATGGCAAGTCTTGGTCTTGGGGTACAGACAATGAGCCATGAATACCTCTTCTTAGCAGAGAAGGGGTGGTGGCTCTGATCATAGAATGTGACATATGTTGTCAACTATGGTCACTGTGTTAGTTGGTTTTGTTTAACCGTTTTTCTTCATTATTAATGAGGGCACATTGAGAGGGGAAGAGGGTAATGACATAGAAAAAAGCATTTATAAAATTAAAAAAAATAAAAACACAATCTGACTCATGAGACTCTGGAAATAGAAATAAGATATAGATTGGATCTGTGGTGATGGAGATATGAGCAGATGATGATGATGCTTAAGTTATGATCCTGGAAAACTGGGAGGATGTGATACCCTTGACGAAAATGCTAAGTTCATTAGAGAAGTGGGTTTTGGGGAAAGATAACAGGGTCTGTTTTGGATATGTTGAGTTTAAACCATCTCTGGACATCCAATTTGAAATGTCCAATAGGAAGCTGATGATGGGGGACTGGTGCTCAAGAAAGAACGCGGGGCTGGGTTTGCAGAGATGGGAGTCATTCCATATATGTACATATACAGAGATATGTATATGCACGTATATGTATATGTACACATATGCATATAAATGCACGATTACATACATGCACACACATGTGCATCACACTACATATACACATATGTATATACATACACAGAATCCTCTGACTTCCTGAGAACATGTTTTACATATTTTTTCCAAGTTTGCTAGTCAACATGTAACTGTCTGCTCTTGAAAGAAAATGGAGGAGGTTCATTAATGAGGGCAGTGGTAGGCCCTTGTACCAGTTCTGAAAACAAAAAATGAATAATAATAATGTCCACTCTAGAGCCATAGAACAGTGTAAGGTTAATTAGTTCACAAGGGACTATTCAGCCACAGACTGGGTATTCTCTATGAATACTACATCACAAATTTTTAAAAGGCCACTAGGTCCAAATCATCTTTGGATGACTTGGGTACATCTTTGGATGATAGAGGTGACATAAAGTGCCCATAAATGGTAACTGGGTACATGTATCATCTTGGAGGTCTTACATCTAGTTACTATAATATTGACATGCAAGGACTCTGGAACTTTTCCCAACATGTAATCTTCCATTTCTTATACCTTTAATACCTTTCAATCGAACATATTAGACCCTTTGGACTCCATCCTATCAGACCATATCAGAACCCCAGCCTTGACCCTCCATAAAACTCTGTCTACCCTCATCTGTAAAATGGGGATAATAATAGCACCTACCTCCCAGGGCTGATCAGATGAGTGCTTAAAGTGCTTAGCATAGTGCCTGGTACATAGTAAGCACTATATAAATGTTACTTATTATTAATACTATATTTCCCAGAAGATTTTTAACATGATTTAGATATTTCTGGATCCTGGGGAGACCATAGAAAAGTGATAGGTGGTGCATGAAGCCTCTTTCTTCTGGGCTAAGATGAATTATTAGACATTCTTAGGGTAAAAAGAATCAAGATCTCTGTTTGCCACTTGAAAATACATATTATGTTTTAAACAAAACTTTAATCTAATTCAAAGTTAATAAGTTAAAACTATTAATAAAACTATTAACAACAGTGAAAAAAATTTCAGTTATAATTTTTAAATGCCTCTAAGTAGCCTATTGGTTAAGAACACATACATACCTTATCTTCTTGACTACGAAAATAATACAATGTTTTTCCTATGAGTGTACACCAAACTCTCTTAGAGTAGCCATGTTTCACCTGTAATTATATTATGAAGAATTAAAAATTAATCTCAGAAATCTGATACCTCAAAGTATATCTTCCCTATTCTAATTTTATATATATATATATGTATGGAATCCAAGATTACCCTGTTTGTTTGACCAGGGTACATGTGCTTTGTAATTCACATTCCAAAACACTTAATATTAATTCCAAACATTGCTTTAAAAATACCTGTAGCACAAATCTTTAAAAATATCTATATCAATTTTTAGTAGAATAGTAAAAAGGCTTTTTGTGAACATAAGGAAGAGAATACTCTAAATAATATGTGCACGTATTATCCGACTACTATTATTTTATTATATATGCATGCTTTGGGGAGAAATACTTTACCAAATTCTATATTAATAATTGAGCATATTTCTTCTCTGATGTTTTCATAAAAATCCTTGGATAGAATCTTTACTGAGTAATTTGTTGAAAGGTAATGGAATTGCCACACTACAGTGATATTAATAAAAGAAAGCAAAATGGACAATTAAGCTCACAAATATGGTTACCCTTTCCTCATTTAAACCCTTAGTTATACAAACAAATAGTCCATCTACTTAGAAGTTTGATGGATTGAGGGGCAGCTAGGTGGCACAGTGGATAAAGCTCCGGCCTTGGAGTCAGGGGGACCTGAGTTGAAGTCTGACCTCAGACATATGACACTAGCTGTGTGATCCTGAGCAAGTCACTTAACCCCAATTGCCTTACCAAAAAAAAAAAAAAAGTTTGATGGATTGGAGCACTGCTTGGGTGGGGAAATGCTTCATTTGTATTGTGTTCGTTTTATCAAGCTTGGAAACATATTTTTATAGATGTACCCTTATGACTTTTAGTGGATTTTAGTAAGTTATTGTATAGAAATAAACTTTATGGAGTGCTCTGATAATACTGGCATATTATTTGGCTATAGTCTCCAAGGACTTGAAATGAACAATGATTCTAAAAGCTATCATCTTCATTTTACAGGCAAGGAAACTGGGCCTCAGAGAGGTTAAGAGATATGACCAAAATCACAAAGCTAGTGAGTGTTGGAGGCCAGATTTGAACCCAAGTCCTCCTGTCTCCACGTCCAGAGCTGCATCTGTTAGGCAGTCATGCTGCCTCTTTATTAAGGTGAAGTAATATAAACTCTTTAGCAAAATTATAAATTGAGAAATATGAAACAGAAAATAAGGAAAACATTCTAAGTAACTGCAAATCAGGATATCAATTTATACAAAAGATGACAATATTGTCAAGAAAAACAACATTAAAAACCATTGAAATTCTGATCAATGCAATGGACAACCATGTCTCCAGAGGATAAAGCATGCTATCCACATCCTGACAGAGGTAGAGAAAGAGACAAACCTTTCTGGTCACATCCACTGTATGTATTCATTTTGCTGACTATATTTATTTGTTACAAGGGCTTTTTTCTTTCTCTCAGTTTTTAATGGTGATGAGGAGTTAGGGAGAGAGTTGGGAAGGGAGAGTTAGCAATAGTGATACTGAAAAAAGAGGTCCATTCAAACATTTTCTATTAAAAAAATACAAAGGAACTAGATAATATTATATAAGCAATAGCCTAATTTCTTACTTTTTTAAGTTTCAGAATAAGTTAAAACAATGAAACAAGTATAATTTTGGAAGAATTTCCCTAAAGATTAGAGATAATCCCAAAACTCATGACCTTGCATAGCTCAATAGTTAAAAGAACAATTTGATTTTTTCTTTTAAAAAAGAGTTTCTTTTCTAGGCATTAATGTACCCAGTGTAGCTGATAATAACTTGAATCAAATTAGTTAACTAGCAACATCTACCTTTAAATTCCCATACACACTAATTTTATATACTTGTTATTTTGACAACTTAAAAAGCCTTCTTCCCCAATTCATTAGAATATTATATAGCAGTAGCTCAAATAGTCTACAGATAAACTTTGAGCAAGTAACTAAATCCAAAATAACTGCAGGAAAAGTTTTCTACTCAAAAAAACACTGACTTCAGTGATATGGGAATGGACAGGCTTTTTGTAAGTAATAGGAAGAAAATAGGAAGAAAACTTAAGCTTCATGTCTTCAATCACTTAGCATTTTTGTTGTTTAGTCAATTAGTCGTGTCTGACTCTTTATGACCCCATTTGGGGGTTTTCTTGGCAAAGATACTGGAGTGGTTTGCCATTTTCTTCTCTAGCTCATTTTACAGATGAAGAAACTAAAGCAAGCTGGGCTAAGTGACTTGCTCAGGTTCACACAGTTAGTAAGTATACTAGTAAGCTAGTAAGGCAAGGCCACATTCAAACTCAGGTCCTCCTGACTCCAGGGCTGGCACTCTATCCACTGCACTGCCCCTCAATTTAGTCACCCGATAATCATATCAAATTACTCCAATTAAAAATACGCAAAACAATATGCACGTACAATCAGTGCTTGAAATGTGGAAGAGAAGACAGGAGAAATATAACAACCTGAGCCCAAAATTGGAAGAGTAGTGTCATTTAGGGAAACAAAGAGTCATTCAAGGTAGGGGTATTTAACACATAGCTCAAGGGTCACATTCTACCTTTGACAGCACCATGTAGAACTATGAAGAGTAAAAAAAAAATCCAATCTTTATGAAATATCTTGATGCTGCAATAAAGAAGTAACATTATGTCCTTTGGAAGCCCTAAAATGATATTGCTACAATAGAGATAAGAGGCCATGTAGCCAAAGAGGACGGAGGGTTACCCTTGAAGGAAGGGAGATCTGGTTTCAAATCCTGCCTCTGATATAGCCTAGCTACGCAGCCATGGGCAAATCACTGAACCTCTCAGTGTGCCAGACTGAGACTGTATAAATCAAGAGAAGCTGCTGATAGTGAAGAACGTTCCTACAACAGCAGCTTCCCACATCAATAAAATCACAGGTCTGGATCAAAACAAATAAAAAAAAAAGATAAAACTATGTGTTGGTGTACTAACTAAGCAGTCAGTCAGTAAACGAGCATTATTAAGCACCTACTATGTGCGAGCCATTATGCTATGTGCTGGGGACACAAGAACAGGCAAAAACTAATGGCTGCCCTCAAGGAGCTCACAGTCTCATGTCTAATGCAAACTCCCACTGCATCCAGGACCATCTCCAGTCGTCCTGATCTATATCGAGCCACCGGACCCAGATGGCTCTAAAAGAGGAAGTGAGGCTAGTGATCTTGCACAGCTCTGCCTCACTTAAATTCAATTCCCTTGCATGTCATGGTCCTCTTCAAGAACGAAGGACAAACAACAACGCAAACAACTATGGACAAGCAAGCTATATACAGGATAAAGTAGAGACAAGGACAGAGGGAAGGTATGGTACACATTTGTGCACGATGATCATTTCTAAGAAATTCAGTGTCCTAAGACCCTACCTTGGTAAGCAACCCCTTGACTGTTGGTTTTCCATCAGGTTGGAGGAAAAGAGGATTGGCAGCTTGGACTCGAAGGACATTCTGTAAGACTTTAATCCATTCCTCTAATATATTGGGAGAATCTGCAGTCAGGTAGTAGGTGCGTTTCTCAGTAGTCAACTAGAATGGGAGAATAAAGTAAGTCTTGAGAAATACTATAGGATGTCTTTATTTCTTTCTAAGTCCAGTAGTCAAACCTAATTGCTTAACATGGAAGCAAAGTTGCTTCTCTACACCTTGCCTTCGAGGCTAAGAGTAATATGCAAGAAGGGCCTTTTCTGATTTGCCTAGATGTCAATTCTCCTTCCCTCTACCCTTAATCACTGTGTGCTTTTAAAAATAGAATCTGTGTTTAATGCTCTGTGAACATTCTGAAAAGCAGTATGTTTCACTGAATAGGGCGCTGGCCTTGGAGTCAGGAAGGCCTTCGTTCTAGTCTAGACTCTGATACATACTAGCTGTGTGATCCTGGGCAAATCACTTGACTTCCCAGCCCCTGACAGCTCTCTAAGACCATAAATTGCATAGAAGGTAGTGACCTGCATTGGTACTGGGAGTTTCCTATACCAGTTCAATCACAGGTATAGTTCACATCCTTGTGTGCCTTTTGCCTCCTGAGGAGCAGAACGTAAACTCATTAAGGGCAGGAATTATCTCACTTTGTATTTGTATCTCCGGTGCCTAGGACAGGGCCCAGCACCCAGTAGGTGCTTAATAAATGCGTTTTGATTGACTTACCAACGTATTCTTACTCTCCACATCGTGACCACTTTGTGAAAACTACAATAACTAAATTCTTGCTCAATGTAAAACCGGGTTATTTCAATTTTAACAACAGACACCTTTAATGATAAGAAATTATTGGGTATAAAACTCACTAAAGATGTCCTTGTATCACATCAGTACTTGGAATCTTGGGGACCCTTCCAGGCTTCATACGATTGTTTGAAATTTTGGAGCAGGAGTAATACTAGAAGACATTTCCTCACAAAGAGTTTAATGAAGGAACAAATTCTTTGATGTTTATCTCTTTGGGTGGGAGAGAGGCTCACTAATTACAGAAATGCAAGTCTGTAGAACAGGTAAAATTTTAGGGGCACAGTACATTTCAAACATAGGGGAAAGTTTCTGCATCCTATACATGGCTGCAGCTAATGTATAATGAGATAAATCAACTCTCAACTTTTCACACCTGACTTATCCACAATAAGGATTTTCCACACACTTCCGAAGTCACTTCGTCCACCCACCATGCTCTTCCAACATGGTCAAGCCTCCCCTCTTGCTGTATTCTTTTTATGTTCTTGTAGGCAATTTCTACTGCTCCTCTATTGTTTGCCAATCAAGAAGATTATGCTTGCCTTCTCAGCCTTATTTTTAGAACAATGATGAGCAAACATTACAGGTATTTCAGAAAGAAGTATTTTAATTTAAAACGTCTTCCCTCAGATGCTTATAGAAGACTGCCTTTCTAGTGTTATACCTTCCTTATGGTAAGGCTAGTTTTTTCTTGCACATGACATAGAAGGCTTTTGTGCGTGTGTCTAGGGGCCATGTTCATGAGGGCAGCATAATGTAGAGCATGGGTTCTTAACTTGGGATTTTCCTTGCACATGGTAGGTACTTAATCAATGAATGTTGATAAAGTATTTTGTGAACTTTAAAAATTTTTTGATGATTCTATTTCAATATAATTGGTTTTCTTTTAAATCTATGTATTTTATTAGTTTAAAAATATTCTGAGAAGGGGGTCCATAGGTTTCACCAGACTGCCAAAGGGATCATGGCAAAAAAAGGTAAGGAGCCCTGGAATAGCAGACAGAGAGCTAGATTTAGAGTCAAGGGTTCAAGTACTGCTTCTGAAACATGAGACCCTAAGTAAATCATTTACCCTCTCAATGTCCGTTGGCAACTCTCAGATGACAGAGAAGGTACACTGGTAAAGAGAGGTTCCTCAATGAGAGTTCTCTATACTAATGATACTTTCTATAATGATTCTCTATACTAAAGGTTAGTAGCATGATCTCATTCTATGAAAGGGACACCTGTCAGGTTCATCCTACACAAAAACGATTCCCCTATCCTGGTCATAGTGCTAAACTACACCACTAAAGACTTATTTTTTTGGGTTATTAATTACTTTTTCCAGTCTTTTTCTCTTCAAATATAAATATTCCCAGGATGAGTAACACATTAAATCATTAACACCTTAATGTCAATTAATCAGATACCTAATTTACATGATAGCCTGAGGACACTGGGGATGAGGGTAGAGGTGAAAAATGGAGATGTAAGGCCCATCCAAAGCCAAACCAAACATTGCATGATTTTATCTGGGTCTCTAGGACTTCAAAACTGTTCTAGCATCAATGAAGAGGTGAATCTGGCTGTATTGAATCACCCCTTCAAACAATGATTCAACACACATTTATGAAGATGGCCTGCTAAGTCAACCTCTGTGCTGGGTGCTGGGGAAACAAGGACAAAAATCAAACAGTCATAGGATCACAGATTTAGAGTTGAAAGGGATTGTAGACATCAAATCCACCCTACTAATTTTACAGATGAAGAAACTGGGGCTTAGAAAGGTTAAGTGATTGCCCTAGGGTCTTGCAACTACTAAGTATCACAGACTGGAAGGTCTCCCACTGCATCTGGGGCCATCTCTAGTCATCGTGACCTATGTCTCGCTGCTGGACTCCTGTGACTCTGGAGGAGAGTGAGGCTGATGACTCTGCACAGTCCTGCCTCACTTAAATCCAATTCATTCGCAAGTCAAGACACCACTCTCCAAATGTTATTGGTCCTCTTTGAGAACGAAGGAGGAACAACAATATCAGAGACTGGATTTGAACCTACATCTTCCTGACTGGTCCAAGGTCTCAGCAGAGGCTACATGTGAATCCAAGTCCTCAAAGAGTTTATATTCTCCTAGGGGAGCAGAGCAAACACAAATTCACCTTCCTACTCCTCTTTTCACGTGGATAATTGAGAGTTGATTATGTAGGATATAAAAATACTTGAGACAGTTACCTGAACTGTTTGTTTATTATCTCCTCTAACGATATGACTGGACATACTAAGTTCAATATGGCCCTGGGGCTTTCTAATCACATCACTCTGTGAAAAAAAGAGAAAACCAAATTTAATGTGATAATCTGCAATGCAATTTTAAAAGATTATTTTTAATTTATGGAACAAAACAAGCATTTCCATAACATAGTACAATAGAAAAGATAATTGTACATGAAACTGCAAATCTGCTATGCACAACTTGCTATTCCTTTAAATATACAAACAATTTTTTAAAAAATGCTTTGTTGTCATTACTGGAGTTCTGTGGATGAAAAGGAATCAGGAGTTTGAGTTACAGTTTGGTGGATATCATAGTAAACAATTTAGTGCCTCATACTCACCGGAGATTTGTAATAAAGTAATTCACCACCTTTAAGAACAAACCACCTCCGTTTCCAGGTCTTTACTTTACCACCCATTTTTAACAAATAGCCAGATTTTTCCAGGGGCTCCTAATTTTGAAAAGAAAAAGAAAAATCTCATAAATGTGTCAACTGTTGGACCCTCCTAACTGAGGGGTCTATTGATATGAAAAAATATTACTGTGCTTACATTTTTTCCATTATCACTGGAAGAAGAACAAGTTTTGGGGAGCTTCAGCTCTGGTTCTGAATATTCTGTATCCGTTGAATAGGCGTCAGGAGGAATAGCATAATCGCTTTCAGAAGTTACAGAGGATAAAGACACACCTGATTGATTAATAAAATAAAGTGCATTCATGTTATAACCCAGACTATCTCAACATGTAGCCGATGGCACAGTGGGAAAAAGCACTCACAGGCTTTGGAGTCAGAGAACCTGAGTTCAAATCATGCTTCAGACTATCTGTCTGGTCTTGGGCAAGTCACTTCTTCCCGGGGTTCTGTTTCTTCATCTACACAACAAAGATGGCCTTGAGTTCCCTTTAGCTTCTACTGTCTGGAGTCTCTAAGAGATGTTAGTGTTTTATCCCCTAAGTCATCATGGATTAACCTTTACACATACACTTGATTTGGCTTTGTAGAACACAGATCAGAAGAAAAAGGAAAGGAATTGGTAGAGTTAGCCAGGCAAGTTTCTATTGAGGTCAGGAAGCACATGAAATAAAGGGGTTTGGGTGTGTTTACACAGATAACATATCTTGAAGTCTACATTTAGAATAGATTTCTTCTTGTATCACTACTTTAAAAAAATCATGACTCCATCCACATGGGCATCCTACCTACTGAAACAGCTGTTTTGATGGCACTGTTTTTTTAAGTCTTGATTTCTTCACATTAGGTATGAATGAAGATTAGCACTTGTTCTGCAAGTTATTTTGTTGTTCAGTCATTTTCAGACATGTCTGACTCTTTGTGACTCCATTTGGGGTTTTCTTGGCAAAGATACTGTAATGGTTTGAATTAAGTTATATTTTAATTCATTTTTCTTCAATTTCATGTTCAATGAACTGTTTTTCACTGGGTAAATGCAGATTCCTTGTGACATAGTACTTTTTTTTTTTTTTTTTTTGCTAGGCAATGTGCCAGGGTCACACAGCTAGTAAGTGTTATGTGTCTGAGGCCGGATTTGAACTTGGCTCCTCCTGACTCCAGGGCCAGTGCTCTATCCACTGCGCCACCTAGCTGCCTGTAATCATTTGCCATTTCCTTCTCCAGCTCATTTTACAGATGAGGAAACTGAAGCAAACAGGGTTAAGTGACTTGTCTAGGGTCACATATCTAATAAGTATGAAGCCAGATTGGAACTCACAGAGATGAGTCTTCCTGACTCCACTCTATTTATTGTGCCACCAAGCTGTCCCTATAAGTTACAGTCACATCTATATAGAAGTGACTTGCCGAGGGTCAAAAAGCCAGGGTGTGTCTGAGGTGGGACTTGAATCCAGGTCTTCCTAACTCAGAGGTCACCTTTCTACCCCATACAGTATGCTGCCTTTAGGAAGGCATTATAGGTATGATTATTTGCACTTTACATAAAAAGAACTAAGCCCCAAAGAGAAGGGACTTGGCTTAGGGTCACACAGTTAGTGTCAGAGTCAGCATTCAAACTCTCATCTCTCTTGACTCCACATCCATCACTTTCCTATTATAACAAGCTGTCCCTTTCCATGACATCACTTCCTATCACTTCAAATGATATCCCTTCATAATCTTTCGTGTGATATCACTTTATATCTGACTCAGGTTCTCAATATAAGTTAAAGCATGCCCTCTAATTATTAAAAAGTCCCTCGTGGCAAGCATTTTTACCCAGTTATTTTGATATCTGGAAAGAGCTATCCATGGTTATATTGTTCATGGGCTGTCTTAGAGATCTTATCCTGCCACAGATGTCATCCCACTCACTTTTTAAATATGTGATGCTTTTTTTAAAATAGTGAGTTATTTTAAAGTATGATCCAATGTCATTTTCTTCTCCTCCTATAACTTAGAGTTTAAAAAGTCACTTCCACATTGATTCACTTCCTTTAGGAAAATCTACTTTCACCTAGTAAGTCATATGTGATGAATCACTAAATAAAAAAAAATTCTCCCATTGTGATGAAATATGCTATAATTTTTAAACTTGTATTTGGGCTTAGCTTCAGATCCATACACTAAAATAAAAAACTGGGGTACCTATCCATCATATCAGCAGGAGCTGATACAAAGTGTTTGCTAACATTCAAAGATCATGTTGTAACTTGCTATGTCAATAACATACATCATTTCTGTTTCTTATTTGATATAAATTCATAATGGCAAAAATAACAACTAGCTTTTAAATAATGCTTTCATGTATATTAATGGTTATATGACCTATAGATCTTAATCTATGTAATCACATTTCACTGTAACATCTATGTACCACATTTCATTGAAATTCATTAACAATTTCAGAAGACACACCCATTTAAAATGTGTTCTGGCTGCCATTTTGTTAAGAGAAAGAATTTGGGATGAAAAATCGCTTTGGAGATGTTTTTCTGACTTTAAGTAGTATATCATACTCCAGAAATTATCAGAGAATAATCAAGTGATAAAAAGAATGCCAAGCAATCAAGTTGAAAGAGAAACCATATTTCATCAGGTTATTTACCTTATTTTATCTCCACAATAACACTATGAAGAAAGTAGAGTAGTTATCATTTTTCTATTCTACAACTGAATAAACAGATATAGAAAGGCCAATGACTTTCTGAATGAATATCACACAATTGGTTTAGTCATCATGATAACTCCAGTCTCGTGACCCTGAAAGTTTTTTTCTATTATACTAGAGTAGAGGTATCAAACATGTCACAATGTGGGGGCAGCTAGGTGGCGCAGTAGATAGAGTACTGGCCCTGAAATCAGGAGGACCTGAGTTCAAATCCGGCCTCAGACCAAACACTTAACTCTTACTAGCTGTGTGACCCTGGGCAAATCACTTAACCCCAATTGCCTAAAAAACAACAACAACAACAAATATGTCACAATGTGACCTTCAATACCCCCAAGTGCAGGCCCAAACCAGATTAAAATGTAATTGGGAAATATTTTACAAAAGAATGAAAATACAATAGAACACAGATGATGATAATATGTGATTTTCTAAGTCAACATGCAGCCCACAGATAACCTTATGTAGCATTTAGTGTCTCCTATTTCTAGTTGAGTTCAACACCACTACCGTAGTATATCAGCCATGGATGGGTTGTGTTAGCACTAGAGGTGATACCCCAACTGATGGAATCACAGAGCCATTGGGGTTGGATGCTCTAAAGCAGGCATGTTGATAAAGAACTCTCATACTATAGAGATTATATTCCCAATATGTTTTGCAAATTATTTGATGTTCGTGTAGAGTCGAGGTATCTCCTCAGTTTGGGGACTTCTTCTTACCTCGTTTCATGGCTCGAGGGCTCCCTGGCCTGCTTCGATTTCGAGAATCTGATTCAGATGTCCGGGAACTGGATCTAGAACTGTCTTCCTCTTCAGATCCTGATGAGTCATCTAAGAATGGGCTGTTGCTTATTTGGGTTGCCTTCTAAAGAAAAGTAGCACAACAATCTCATAAATATAAATATGCATATTTACGTAGCTTTCTATAGCTGTTTCCTCATGAGAACGTGCATATATATACACAAACACACAAAACAAACACATACAAGATAATTTTTTGTAAATTCAAGTCATGGAATAAAATTGTCTTAAGACATTCCAAACTCATTAATTTTGCCATTCTTTAAGTAGTATTTTTTAAAAGTCCACCTAATTCTAACTAACAGAGGATTTTGTAGACATAAAAGGCCTTTAAAAATATGAGTGTTGTCAACATCTGAATAAAATCATTTTAATTTCAAGCATATTTCAGGTTATTTGGGGAGAAAAAACAAACCTGGCAAGGATATAAAGATCTTTCTAAATTAGAGCTCTAATTACTACATCATTACTAATATGGTTCTTTTAAACAATGAATAATGGGAAAAAATCTACATGAGAACAATAGAAACCAACTCAGTCTTTTCCAGACATTTTCCATTGCTCCTGTGTTCACAATCCACTTCTGATATGCTTTTCAAAGTCACAGGCATACCCAGGAAAAACATCAAGTTTGGAATCCAGAGCCTGAATAAAGGAGATTGTACAGAATTTTCACAACCACAACTATGTTTAATAATGACAACAAAGTTACCCCTTTCAAAGTTGTATACACTGGAGTTGTCATATCTTTGTAAATCAGAGATGTATACAGTCCTGATGTAGAATAAGAAGGCATCAACAAAGAATCTGAAATCAAGAACAGAATAAATGACAATTGTGGATTGAAATGCCAGTGGAGTGGGGAAGGGAATGTCTTTCTTCTGAATGTGACAAAATTTAGAAAGGACATGAACATATACTAATGCAAGTGGCTCTTCACTAAGATTTCTACAGAATGAATGACAGCACTTACAACCTGCAGCACTTTCAGACTTAATTGTACATTAGACTAATTTTCAGTGTTTTTCATGCATATAGGATCAAGTCAAAGGATTGAGAGGTGGTATGTATTAATCATTTTTCTCCATCTAGATTGGAAATTACTTAAGGGTAGTAATGATCATGTCTCATTCTTCTATATTCCTGACAGTAAGTACTTGGTACAACTCTAGGCATACAGAAGGTGCTCAACAAATATTTGCTGATCTTTCCTAAATGTATGACTACTTCATGCAAACACCTTATGATTACCTGATGTTACTTCCATGGAACTCTGCTATCAATCACTTTTTTCAGGTGAGCATCAGGTGAAAAAAATCTAGATCCTACACATGTGAAAAGGAGAAGAGGCCAGCAGGACAAGAGGAAGATTCCAGGATACTACTCTTCCCACTACTAGGAAGTGGTTTGTCCCCCAAAATCATCTACTACTACCTATTTCTACAGATTTACAATGTGAAAATCTCACACAAGAAATTCTTTGTATCTATCCTTTTTCGGGTAAAGAATTCACAGAATCACAGAATGTCAGAACTAGAAAGGACCTGAGTATCCATCTAGTTCAAATCCTTCCACAATCTAGAAAAGAATCTTCTCTATGAAATACCTGACAAGTGGTCATGCGGCCTCAATGAGAATAATAATAATGATGATAATTAATAATAATAACTAGCCCTTCTATGACATTTAAAGGCTTACAAAGTGCTTTACAAAAATTATTCCAGTTGATCCTAACAATAACCCTGTGCATTAGGCGCTATTCTGATTTCCATTTTATAGATGTGGAAAATAGGGCAGAGGCTAAATGACTTGCCCAGGTTCACACAGCTAGGAAACATCTGAGGTCAGATTTGAACTCAGGTCTTCCTAAATGCAGTTAGAGCACTATATCCAATATAAAGGAATCCAGTAGCTCCTGAGACAACCCTTCCCATTTTTCACCTGAAGCAAAATAGATTTTGCACCAGCCTCTTCTTTTAATTCTGTGAATATTTATGTTTCAAAAGTTTCTTGTAAAGGATAGATTGTTGAATTCTGCTTTCTAATCCATTCTGCCTTAATGGAATCATTATTATGATTAATTGTGTATCTGTGCCCTCCTACCCCCCCATTTCCTTTGACCTAATGCTTTTTGTTCTCTGTCCATTACGTGGGCTCCCTCTTAACAAAGAAGGTGTGAAAGAGAAAGTGTGCTTTATACTTTGTTGTTCAGTCATTTTCAGTAGTGTCTGACTCTTCGTGATTCCATTTGGGGTTTTCTTGGTGAAGACACTGGAGTGGCTTGCCATTTCCTTCTCTGGCTCTTTTTACAAGTGAGGAAACTAAGGCAAAGAGGGTTAAGTGACTTGCCCAGGGTCACAGAGCTAGTAAGCATCTGAGGTCAATCTGAACTCAGAAAGATGAGTCTTCCTTATTCCAAGCCAGTATTCTATCCACTGTGCCACTCAGCTGCCCCTTGTTTTATATTACTGATTTATAATTGCAGGGATATAGTTCTTCCCTACCTCCCACTCTCCACCCCTACCCCAACCTCAACCCAGGGTAGCTAGGTGGCAAAGTGGATAGAGCACTGGGTTTGGAATCAGGAAGACTCCTCTTTCTGAGTTTAAATCTGGCTTCAGACACTTACTAGATGTGTGACCCTAGGCAAGTCACTTAACCCTGTTTGCCTCGGTTTTCTCATCTGTAAAACGAGCTAGAGAAAGAAATGGTAAACCACTCCAGTACCTTTACCAAGAAAACCCCAAATGGGGTCACAAAGAGTCAGACATGACTGAACAACAGCAAATTCTTCCCTCTGCCCTTCTGCAACTTACTCAGTTTCCCAGTCACAAGTTCCTACTTTTTAATTCTCCCATCACAATCCACCCTGGGATGTTGGAGTTTGTTTTAATTATCTACCTTTCCTCTAAAATCATGCTCTCTTCTCTTCCTGTCCCTTCCTATTTCTCTGTCGAGCTTAATGTATTTCTACACTAAACTCTATGTGTTGTGGGCACTCAGCCCTTCTCTGTCTGGTTCAGATCAAAGCAAGGTTCTTATGATTCCTCCTCCCCACCCCATCCTCCAACCTTATATGTTCTTGATCTTACACAGCCCAATTATATGAGATAGTTCTTTCCCCTTCCTACTCCTTTCTTCCTGTGTACATTCCCATTTTCTTCTATTTTCTTTCTTTTTATTAAGACCATAAAAACAGAGCCAAATCACCCCCTGTCTCTCTGTTTGTCATTTAACTCCTTCTATGACTCTTGAGACATTAGGGTTCTCAAGGTATACTTGTTTCTTCTCTCTGTAGACTGTAATCACTTTCATCATTATCCAGCCCCTTCCAAGTGCTCAGATGTACTTACCTTCCTAATTTATTCTTGATTCATGTATTTATATTTCATAGCTTCTGTTGAGCCCTGATCTTTCAACAACAATGCTTGATATTCCTTGATTCTATTTCTCCTCTGTTGGGTAAGTTATTTTTGGATTTTGGCTGTAACATTCCTGGGAGTTGTAATTTTGGGGGTTTCTTTCTGGAGGTGATTGGTGTATTCTTTCTGTTTTCACTTTGCCCTCTGGTTCTAGTCAATCTGGATAGTTTTTATTTATGATTTCTCAAAATAAAGTAGGATTTTTAAAAATCTAGGATTTTTAGAGGTTCATGGTTTTCAGGTACTCAGGTGATTACAAAATATTTTCTTTTCCTTTTCTATCTTTTGATTTATTCCAATATCATGTTGTTTTGTGGAGTCACTAATCTTTATTTGGTCCATTCTAATTTTCAGGAAGTCTGTATCTTGGATTAATTTTACCACATTCTATTCTAAGCCATTAATTCTCTCTCTCTCTCTCTCTCTCTCCCTCTCTCTCTCTCTCCCTCTCTCTCTCTTTTTGGCGAAGCAATGGGGTTAAGTGACTTGCCCACGGTCACACACCTAGTAAGTGTTATGTGTCGGAGGCCGAATTTGAACTCAGGTCCTCCTGAATCCAGGGCCAGTGCTCTATCCACTGTGCCACCTAGCTACCCCTAAGCCATTAATTCTCCTTCTAAATCTTTCCTCCATAACCTCAACTTTCTTGTTTCATTTCTTTTTAAAACAGATTTTTACTGATATCTTTTATTGCTTCATTTCTTTTTAAAACAGATTTTTACTGATATCTTTTATTTTATATCACCTATATCCTTACCCCTTCCTGTGCCCAGAGAGTCATTCCTTATAACAAAGAATTTTTTAAAAGATAAAAAAGCTAACTGAAGTTTCTTTTGGGGGTTTTTTATCCAATTTAGAGCTCATTTTAGATCTCTGCTGGAGTAAAAGTGGGAGAGTTAGGCTCCTCTGTACTTTTCATGAGGCCCTGGAACCCTATTCCATCCCACTTTGGGTATCCTTAATTGTTGGAAATTTCCCCTTATATTGTGCTTAAATTTGCCTCTTTTTAACTTCTACCTACTGATTCAACTCCTGCTTTCTGAAGACAAACAGACTTTTCTACTTTTCTACAAGGCAGCCCTTGAAATACTTGAAGATAACTCTGATGTCATCTCTTCTCCAAGCTAACCAACCCTGGTTCCTCCAGATGATCCTCATACGACATGAATTCAAAGCCCTTTATATCATTCTAGTAGACCTCCTTTCCATGTTTCCAGCTTATCAATGTCTTTTCTAAAATGATACACCTAAAACCAAACACAATACTACACATGTGGTCAGACCAGACCAAGAATATTGTGTGATTATAACCTTCCTAAACCCTGGATGCTAAGCCCTTTTTAATGAAGCCTAGGGCAACTAGGTGGCACAGTGGATAGAGTGCTGGACTTAGAATCAGGAAGACTCATCTCTGTGAGTTCAAATCTGGCTTCATACTTATTAGATATGTGACCCTAGACAAGTCACTTAACCCTGCTTGCCTCAGCTCTTCATCTATAAAATGAGTTAGGAACGAAATGACAAACCACTTCAGTATCTTTGCCAAGAAAACCCCAAATGGATTTACAAAGAGCCAGACAAGACTGAAAACAACTGAACAACAACAAAAGACCACATTAACTTTTTTGGCTGCCATATCGTACTATTAATTAATTTTAAGTTCGCAGTTAACTGAAATTCTCAGACTTTTTTCAAAGAGTCATCTGACTATGCCTCCTCAGGCTGTCCTTGTGATTAACTTTTAACCCAGGTTTAAGACTGTACATTCATCCCCAGTAAATTTCATCTTATCGGCTTCAGCACAATGTTCTAGCTTGTCAAGATCCTTTTGAAACTTCTGTCATCTAATGTATTAACTAACCCTCCCAGTTCTATGCCATCTGCATATCTGACAACCTTGATATTTATATCTTTATTGAAGTCATTGATAAAAATGTTAAATAACACTGGAGCCACCCTTCTAAATTGACATGGAACTATTAATGGCAACTCTTTGGGAACAGCCAAGTTAACCATTCGACCTGTTTGAGTCATCCTGGTTAAATTATCCTGTAACTCATATGTTATCTTCATCTTTTTCACAATTACAGCAGGAAATACAACTAATTAGAATGAATCGTGTGTTGGAATTCAAAGTATACAGCTCTAAATTGAAAATGATGAAATTTAACATGTACTCTAAAAAAGACAATAATACAAGATAACTGTCGGTAAGTTTAAGCCCGTCTGTTGTTTATTGCAGCGGCAGTGCTTTATCTTAGATAACCCACAAGCCCTAAGCAAATTGCACAAGGTATACAAACCAAAATCACTTACTTTTATTAATATTATCTGTACTGAAGACTTCAGACATTCGAATGCCTGATTTGGCCACAGCATAAATCCTGCTTTCCTAGTTTAAAGACAGAGGTTTGAGTTAGTGTGCCCAGTCATTTTTGATGCTCAAACTTCTCTCCATTCATCATTCTGTGATATTATTGCAATATAATTGTCAATGCTAAGTAAAATATGCTATTTTGAGGACATATGAAGGCATTTTTCATTTGTTAGTTATTTAATGAATACTGTATTATATTTATTTTCTTATTAATATTTTGACTTTTTTTCTAGAGACAGAAAAACTTAGAGAAGGCATTTATAATTACTAACTATTCTAGAATCTCTACAACCCTCATAAGATAAAAAGAAAAAAAAATTAAAGTGGCTCTGACATGAAGTGAAAAGTTAGAGCCAAAGTATAATCAGGAGGCTATTTCAATCAGTCAATTAACAAGCATTTACTATGTCAGTCAATAAATATTTATTAAATGCCTACTATGTGCCAAACAGTGTGGCAGGAGATAGGCTGGGGATGCAAATAAAACCAAAGACAGTCCCTGCCTTCAAGGAGCTTACAATCTAATGGAGGAGGACAACACACAAAAGAGAGCTGAAAAGAGGAAGGGGAGATACGGGGCATGATGGAGAGGTCTAAAAACAGTGGGAAATGGGGAGAAGACTATACTAAGCCCCTTCTTTAAATGGAGGCCCACAAGCCCATGACCTCCATTCAGAGAATCTGGAACCTGTGGCCTCGAGGCTACATGTGGCCCTCTAGGTCCTCAAGTAGGGCCCTTTGATTGAATCCAAACTCCACAGAACAAATCCTCTTAATAAAAGGGTTTGTTTTATAAAACTTGGACTCAGTCAAAAGGCCACACCCAAGGACCTAGACTAAGGTCACATATGGTCTTGAGGTGCAGAGTACTGATGAGATGTGAGTACCCATGTGGATTCAATCTTTCAGGATAATATGATTTCCAATGATGAGTTTCCTAGGGAAAGAAGGTATGGCAAGGTCCACAGACATCCGAAAGCAGTATAACTGGTAGGGAATGGGAAGAAGACCACACTTAATCCCTTCCATAAATGTGCTATATCCTGAGGGTACAAAGACAAAAGACTTTACATTCTAAGGGGTATACTACATATATGTGCATATATTTGTATGTCTGGTATGTAGATGCAGACACATACAAAGCAAACATAAGGTAACTAACTTTGGATGAGAAGATGCTAGCATCTGGGGGGGTTAGCAAAGGTTTGATGAAGAAGGTGCCATATGAGTTGACTTTTTAGGAAACTTGGGATTCCAAGAGGCAGAGGTACAGAGAAAGAGCATCTCAGTCATGGAGGCCCCATCCAGTGCAAAGACATGGAGTCAGAAGATGGAATGTTGGGTCTCAGGGACAACAAGCCAGCCCACAAGGCTGAACCTTAGAATACAAAGAGCAGAATATGTGTAAGATGACCAGAGAGGGTGAGGAATGGGTGAGATTGTGAAGATTGTTAAATACCAAGAGATTTATTATTCTTCATTTCTATCTGGATAAAAGCAAAAAAAAAAAGGCAAACTAAAGATCTGATTTGAGATTTGCAAAAAAAAAAAATGGACAGAGGGGGATTCCTGGGATAACATGGAAGTACTTTGGGTTGTGGTAAGCATGAAGAATAAGTTTAGAAAGAATGAGGCAGAGGTTACAATCCAAAGAGTACTGAGTTTGACGTCAGAGGAGCTGGAAAGCTCCTTGGAATATTGGAAGCACTTACTGCCTGTGTGACCTTAGACAAGTCACATTAACCTCTCTGAGACTCTGTTTCCTAATCTATAAAATGATGGGGGCTGGTCCCCCTACAAGTTTCCTCCCAGCTCTAAATCTATGCTCTTAATCTAAAGGTAAGCTGGTATTTTTATTTTGTTTTCCTTCTCTTATGGAAAATAAAGTCACAAAACCTTGAAAAACCCAATTTTCAATACTTAGGCTGCTAAGAGGCACTTGAAAGCAGAATTACTTCTCCAGGGTCAAGTGGACTCAGAGAAAGAAGACCAAGATGAAGGGCAATAAGGAAATAGGAGCAGAAAAAGTAGTTGGTTTTTAAAAAAATTTTTTTTTTAGGCAATTGGGATTAAGTGACTTGCCCAGGGTCACACAGCTAGTAAGCATCAAGTGTTTGGTCTGAGGCCAGATTTGAACTCAGGTCCTCCTGACTCCAGGGCCAGTGCTCTATCCACTGCACCACCTAGCTGCCCCCAGAAAAAGTAGTTTAACACAATGAATTCCAGTCTCATGTAACTTCTTGGGAAAGTATACATATTTAAAAGGGTCAGAATCATGGAGGGACATTGTCTAGGGGATAGATAATTGGAATCTTAGCGTCATATTCCAACATGTTTCCCTGTGCCATCCAGTATTTAATACTATATTGTAGAAGAATTCATGGTGGTCTGGACACAAAATACATTGCAATTAAAGGTTCAATTCAAAATAAGAGTGGATGACCTTCTATTTCTCTATGAACGTACTGTATTTGTATTCAGGAAATCATGCTCTTTTAAAAGAACTTTAAAATGAATTAAGCCCCTAATTTATCTAAAAATCTAACAAAGCCCTCCAACAGCTCAGATACCATTTATAAGACTGATTTTAATGAAAGTATTATATGGTACTTACTGTGTTCCCAATGAGTAGTCAGAAGAAATTGAATTGGATCATATTTTATAAACTTTTTTTAATGATCCAAAGGTGGCCTCTGCTACAAAAACCAATCTTTATCAGTGGAGGCAAATTCCTTCTACCAGCACAGATTTTCTAATTTATGAAGTTGCCTAGGGGCAATGAGTGTGACTTGGTCAGAGTCATCTAGCCCTTATATGTCAGAGATGGGACTTAAACCCAGGTTATCCTGATTCTAAGACCGGCTCACTATTCTCTGCGTCAGAAGGTTCTTAATCTGGCGTCCATAGACTTGGTCTTTGGATAGATGTCAGGACAGGGGAGAGTCAATGAACTTGGATGGAAAAAAATTACATCACTGAAACTTGGTATTTCTTTTAATTATGAATTAAAAAACCCAATATCATTCTGAGAATGGGTCCATAGGCTTCAACAGATTGCCAAAGGGATCCAAGACACAAAAAAACCCCTAGCTCTATGCCAAATTGCTTCTAAGCTCATCTTCTATAACACCTATATTCTCCCAGTAAAGCTATATGGCTACAAATCATGGAATACAATGATCTCAGAAGAATCATAATTCCAAATGAGCCCAACGGAAATGGAAACCTACATGGTAGGTTTAAAGAGGCTGAGCCTATTACCAATGGGGCAGCTAGGTGGCTCAACAGATAGAACACTGGGCTTGGAATTGGGAAGACTCATCCTCATGAGTTCAAATCTGATCTCAGACACTTACAAGCTATGTGACTCTGGACAGCTTAACCCTGTTTGCCTCTGTTCCTCATCTATAAAATGAACTGGGGAAGGCTATGGCAAATCACTCCAGTATCTTTGCTGAGAAAACCCCAAATGGGGTCATGAAGAGTCAGACCACTACTAAACAACAACAATGTATGATGACTTTTCCATGAAAGGGGACATCAGAGTCACCATAAAGAATATGAATGAATGGAAAAGGAAGTGAATTGATTCCATAGCAAGAGCAAAGGCGGGACAGCACAGGTACTGCAACGAGGCCCTCCAACACCTTGGGATGATTTAGAGAGAGACATAGACACGAATTCTAGTCCTTTCCCCTCTGTTGATTATTTCCAATTTATCCTGTTGATACAGGACCTAGTTTATACATAGTTGTTTACATTTCATCTGCCTCAGCAGACTGTGAGCAGTCCCCTTGAGAGCAGGATTATTTTTTGACTCTCTTTTTATCCCCAGCATTTATCACAGGGGCTGGCATACAGCAGGTACTTCATTTATTATTTATCTATTATTTATAAAATGTGTATCGACTGATTGACAGGAATCTCCAAGATAAGAGGGGGGTGCTGCTTACAATCTGTAGCAGTGGAGGGAAATACCTATAGTGATTATAGGTATTATAATGGATATAAATTATATATCTATATTGTAGATGTAAATTAAAGTATTAATATATGATAGATATCTATAGATACCTAGAGATAGAATACAGATATCTATAGATGGACAATATATATGAAATTATCAATCTATTAAATATCTGTAAATTTATCATCTATAAAAATGATAGATATTTTTATAGATCTATTGATAAAGATAGATGATAGAGGTATCCATCATAGATACATCATATTGTACATGTATAGACTATATCAAATTGTTTACCATCTTGGGGAGGGGGAAGGGAAGAGAAATAGGGAGAAAAATATTGGAACTCAAAATCTTATAAAAATGAATGTTGAAAACTAAAAAAAAAATAGATCATAGATTTATCTAAATATTTATAGTATTGTAATTCAAAACTTACCAAAAAGCATCAGATACCCAGGGACTATATTCTAACTTCCTATTACATTAAGTTTCAGAAATGAAGCTTTTAGAAAAGACAAGAAAATAAATAAAATTAAACCTGACAATCAGACTAACTTAATACACTATGAGAAGGAAAGGGTACTGTGGGGGCGGTACCCACAGTGTAATAATTACCCAGGAAGGAAACCGATGAAGTGGAGGAGTTGGAGGTTTGCCTCCAGCTGCCTTTTTTGCAACTGAATCACATACTTCTGAATCTTCTGAACAAGGTGCTTCAAGGGAGTCATAGGAAAACACTCCATCATCATAACCAACATCCATATTTTCTACGATCTCTGTGCTATCTCCATCAACCAGATCGATATCTGTTTCCTGAGGTTTGAGGGGTCGGATCATGCTTATGGCGTTTCTGTTTCTGCCAAACATTCGGTCAGAACTTAACTGGGGCTGACTCAAGTGTCTTTTGGCCAAAGCAACACTTATACTGAAAACATTAGGAATCCTTAACTTTGCAGGGGGCAGATTTGAGGAAGGATGGAACGGCATCGAATGCTGATGTCCTTCAGTGGGCAGCAGGCTAGGATTCTTGGGGGCTAACGCTGGGGTTAAAATAGGACTTGGGGTGTTGGTTTCACTAGATGAAGATGAATAATCCAGTCTCTGGCACTGAAATTTCTTGTGCAGTTCATCTGAAAAACCATCTTTCCCTTTTTTACTCCGTGATTCACAATTTCCTTTTCCACTTATACTGTTCTGAGCCTTCCATTGTGCTTCCTGTTGCCAGGAATATAACTTCTTGTGCTCAGTTCTCTTAATGCCAAAACTCTCTTCCTCAAATAAAGAACTGCTGTCATCAGATGCTGTCAAATACATTTCACTTCCCATTCTGCTGTACCTGGTACTGTCCTCTGAAGTATGACTAGAAAGGGTAGAGTCACACCTGGATTTGGACCTTTCTTTGCTTTCTTCTTCCTCATCAGAACTCCAGTCACTTACGGTGACACAGGAATTCTTTGATGTGTCTTTGACGCCATCTACACCTTGGAGGGTGTAACTTGCCTTTGTTGCCCCATTCTGTTCCAAGCTACAGGAGTTTTGCTGTAAAGACCTCTGACCTTTGTTGTGTTCTTGTACTTGGTTACCAAGGGAAGTTTCTGGGATGTCCATTTCTAGAAAAGAAAACATCAACTTGGCGAGATGCTTTAAATAAGCTTGTCTATTTGTAAACTGTTTTTTTCTATAACTACTCTTCAATAACTTTCAATTTGGTACAAATATAGTCACTCTAAATTAAACTTGGTTATTCTTCTTTACATAAGCTTGTAAATTATGCCATTTAAAGAAAACATCACTTCCAATCACATGGAAGAACTGCCACAGTGAAGGAACGAGGTGTAAAAGAAAGCTTTCATGCAGGAGATAAGCTAATAAGAGATTCAAAATACAGGCCTACATTTAAAAGTAAATAACACTAGGCAATAAATACCTTCTACATGATTTCCTTCTGGGAACTCAGGTTCTTTAGACGATATCTTGCTTATTTCTTCTGATTTAATTACTTGCTGAGGACTCTTTGCTCTGGATAAAAAGCATCCGAAAGTCAAACTGCTTAGGCGCTGGCCTTCTGAAGGCTTTGGTGGGGAGGCAGTGGACAGTTTCTTCCCTTGAACTTCTGCAATTAAATAATTGAGAATGATCATATGTCCTTCTAACAGACTGCACATGAGTCCAAAACATACACCATTTGGATAACTCTCTTCGCTATGTAAGAAAGTAAAAAGTCAAAATTTCATTCTTTATCCCAGAAGACGCCATAATGTCAAAGACCACCTACAAAAAATCATGTAGCCTATGAGAAAATGCTGTATTTCTAAATTGTCATATGTTCAAAATGTGCTTTTTTAAAGTTTAGAGGTAAAGAATGTGGCCCCTTTATAAAATGTTGGCCCAGACATAAAAGTAGATTAGAACCTGCCAGTATAAGCTGCAACCACATAGGAACATTAAGACCAGCAGTGGGAGTGGAACCTGCTTACTCAATAATGCTAGCATCTGAGGATAGGAGAGCAAGGGCGAAGGAGTGATTGACATCTTGGCTGCCAAGATAACCTAGAGAGAACTGGATTCAAAGTGGAAGCAAAATCTTCTACTGAAGTCCTAACACAATGCCTCATTGTGGCACGGAGGTAATGCCAGATTCTCAAAGTTATGCCAGTAAAGTGCAAATTCTTGCAGGCCCTACCAAGCTGAAAGATGTCCACTGCAGGCTTTGTGATGGATTGATTGCTGTCCAAGACCCATCAATAAGTTGGTTGTATGATGGTTTATTTTTTTACTCTTAGAAACTGACAAACCAAAGAGAGATTATGAGCTCTATTAGAGAAGGAAACCAATGAAACCATAGATGTTTCAAGCACCAAAGTATTGTGGAAAAATATCACAGGGTGCACAGGTAGACACCATGTTATCAACTTCTAAATCCTATGAAGGAGGCAGATGGAACAGGTTGATTTACTCTGTCATGAAGGCAGACACTCTAAGCTGCCTCTCTACAGAAAATAGGAGAGAGAGACAATAAGATAAGCATTCTCCAGCTGAACTCGGAGTTAGAAACACTAGGCTTTAAATGCTGCATCAAGCATTTAACTGTGTGATTCTGGACAAGTCACTGACCCTCTTTCTCTCTGCCTCAGTCTTCATCTCTAAAATGAAAGGAATGGCCTCAATGCCCCTAAAGGTACTCTAAATCTATGATCTCATGATTAGGAAGGCATCTAATCATGAGCTTGACTCATCAGCAATGGCAGGCAGCACACCATAGTTTGCTAAGCACTTAAACTACTTTTCCATTTTGTCCCCAAGAGGATACTTCTCCTCCTACCCTTGGCAGCTCCCTTTTATGTGCTGTCTTCCCCTATTAGAATGGAAGCTCCTTGAGGGCAGGAACTGTCTTTTTCATTGTATTTGTATTTTGGTACTTAACACAGTGTCAGACCCACAATAAGCACTAAATAAATGCTCTATTTATCTATCTGTCATTATCAGAAAAGTTTCCAAGGAATTTATACCTTTGCTCTGGGAGAACTCCCAGAAGTCTAACTAACTTAAATGTACGTTGATAATAACTTAAGGTAATCAAGAGGGTACCACAAAACATCTACATATTTTAATTGTGATTATTCATTTAAATTTGTCAAAGGATCACAGATTTAGAGCTGAAAAGGACCTTTTATGTCACCTAGTCCACCTCCCCGTTTTATAGTTGTGGAAACTGAGGCAAAGAAAGATCAAAGGATGTGGCCAATGATACACAGGTAGTAAGTACCAGAGTCATTTCTTTCTTTCTTTTTTTTTTGGCTAGGCAATGGGGTTAAGTGACTTGCCCAGGGTCACACAGCTAGTAAGTGTTATGTGTCCGTGGCCGAATTTGAACTCAGGTTCTCCTGAATCCAGGGCTGGTGCTCTATCCACAGAGCTACCTAGCTGCCCCCAGAGTCATTTCTTAAACTAGCACTCTTACTCTAAAATCCAAGACCCTTTCCACTGCTCCACATGCCTCCATCTAGCTCTGTTAGAGATAGTTCTTCCATACACACACACACACACACACCCCAACATATACATATATGTGTGTGTGTGTGTATATATATGTGTGTGTGTATATATATATATATATGTTGCAACAAAGAGTACAGTTTTTGTTTTAAAAAAGACAATATTGACTAGATCAGGAGTTTTATCCTGTCTTACCTGTGATTAGGAAGGATACCTTAGGTAAAATATTGCATATACTACGAGATGTGGTCAGTGTATTGCTTGGTTTTGCTCAAATACTTTTTCTTTATATCCTTTTCACTCCATAATAGGGATTAGCTTTCTAGGTAGGTGAAAGGGGGAAGAGATATATTCAGAAATAAATGTAACATGTAAAAATTATGTCAAAAATAAAATTAAAAAAAGAAAATTAATGAGATTGAAAAAGATGTATGGTTATATAATACCTGAATTTTACACTGAAATTGCATTTTGAGAATGAAAAAAAGGACTGAATTAATGAATGTTTTTAAAATAAGTTAATTTTTTTAAAGGAAGGGTACTTAGGCCAAGGTGGCCTAAGTTTTTAATAGTTACCAATGGTACCTGGTAGATAACTACCAGAAGTAGAAGTAAAACATCTTAGAAAGAAATAATCAGCATTTAAGAGGAATCTCTATCAAATCTAACCTATTTCAGTAATAGCAAATGGCACATTCATCCCTTAAAATTTAATCCTGGAATCTTAGGCTAAACATTGAATCAGATGCTTTCTATTATGCGGGTAGAATATATATGTGTTTATGTGTGTGTGTGTGTGTGTATTCACACACACACACATATATACATACATATCTGTGTACATGTATGTGGATGTGTATATGTATGTATCTTCCAATCCATCCCTCACACTAGAACTTATATATTCAAATTAGTGATTTGCTCAGTTACCCGTATATATTTTGTCAATGGCTCTGCATTGCTGAAAAATTGCAGCTCTTTTCACTTTATGTCATCATGTCTGAAACCAAACTCAACATTTTACTTAGTCCTTCCTGACTTTCCTATTTCTATCAATGGAACTAACGTCATCTCAGTCACCCAAGTTAGAAAATTCTGAGTTATTTTTGACTTCTGTCTCTCCCTCATCCCACATTCTTTCTTTTTTTTCCATTTCCACTGCAACCACCTTTCCTGAACTATTGCAATAGCTTCTAACTGGTCTCCTTATCTACAGTTTCTGCCTTCCTCCAATACATCCTATGTACCATCGCCAGATTTAGCTTCTTACAGTGGAACTCTAATTATATTATACCTTACTCAAAAACCTTTAGTGGCTACTCATTAATTACTGAATAAAGTATAAATTCCTCTATCTGGCATTCAAGGTCATCCATAATTTGCACCCAGCAAAGCGCACCATATCTTCTCCTTCTTTGAATCACACATGGTATCTAGCTCAGCACATTCTTTCATTCATTCATTAAACAAATGTTCACTAAGTACTAGGTGGCAAGGCATCTTGCTAGACACTGAAAATACAATGAAAAAATGAAATAATCTTGGCCCTCAAGGAATTTACATTCTATTGTACATAGAACAGGGAGATACAACATGTACACAAGTAAATAAAACTATATGAATTAATTCAAGGTCATCTCATGGAAGAAACTGCTACTAACTGGGTAGATTAGGAAAGACATCATTTAAGAGGAGGAGGGCTTTTAAGGAAGTTAAATATTCCACAGGGAAGAAATGAGGCAAGAGTGTATTCCAGACATGGCAGACATGTATAGAAAAGGCACAAAAGAAGGACTTAGAATGTTGTATATGGGGAAAAGCTAGGAAACCACTATGATTGGAACAGAGTAGATAAAGGGGAATAACCTGAAATAAGGTGGCAAAGGTAAGTGAAAGCTAAATTGTATGTGGAGAGGAGAAGGAGAGTAGGTAACAGGGAGGTGGATGTTAAGTGACAGGGTGACGATTTTATATGATGTATGTATGTATATGTGTGTGTGTGTGTGTATACATACATATACATATTACATAGAGTGTTGGACTTAAGGTCAGGAAGACAGGAGTCCAAATCCAATCTCAGACACTTTTTGGCTGTATGTGTGACATTAGGCAAGTTATTTCTACTGTCTAAAACTCAGTTTCCTCATCTGTAAAATGTGAATGAAAATTGCATCTGTTGCAAGGATCAAATGAGATAACACAAAATGCTTTTCAAACCTTAAAGCACTATATAAATGTTAGCTACTATCTAAATTCTAGTTCTTATCCTAGAATCAATGGAAAACCATTCAGGATTTTTAGAGGGAGGTGGTCAAACCTGTGTTTCATGAATAACTACTTTGCAGCTGAGCAAGGAATAGATTGGAGAGAGGAGAAAATGGAGGCAGCAATAGCCTGTCAACTAAGTGGATAGAGCGCTAGGCCTGGAGTCAGGAAGAACTGAGTTCAAATTCAGCCTCAGACACTTACTAGCTGTATGACTCTGGGCAAGTCACTTAACCCTGTTTGCCTTAGTTCTTCCTCTGTAAAATGAGCTGGAGAAGGAAATGGCAAACCACTTTAGTATCATACCAAGAAAACCTCGAATGGGATTATGAAGTCACAAAGCACTTGCTATGTACCAGTCACTGTGCTAAGTGCTTGGGATATAAATACAAACAAAAACATAGTGCCAGCCCTCAGGGAGCTTACATTTTAGTGGGGTGGGGAAGAAATCACACATAAAAGGGAGTTGAAAAGCAGGGCAGTAGAGCAAAGTACCTGGTGTCACCAGATGTTACAGAAGCAGGATAGTTAAGACCTGGCCACTGTTTGGATATGGGAAAGAGAAGACTTAAGGATGATTTCAAGGTTGCAAATCTGGTTTACTAGAAGGATACTGTTGTTACCAACAAGTTTGGGTAGGTTTAGAAGAAGCATGAGTTTTGGGAGAAACATAATGAGTTTTGTTTCAGACATATTCAATTTGGGATACCTATGGGATATCCATGTGGAGGTTTTCTAAGTAATATGGGACTAGAGTTGAGGAGAGATATTAGAGGTAGATAAAGAGATCTGGAAATCTTCTGCATAGAGACAATCCCTAGACCCATGGGAGACAATAAGTTTGTGAAGGGAGAGCATATACAGATAGAAGAGTGCTCAGGATAAGGCCTTGAGAGATACTCATGTTCACTGGATGGAAGGAAGAAGAGGAGGAGGAGGAGGAGAAGGAGGATGAACAAGCAAAGGAGCCTGAGGAATGGTCAGAAAGGTAGGAGGAAAGCCAAGTAAGAGCAATGTCATGGAGGCCAAGGGAAGATGAGTAAATATTTGTTATGTTGAATTGATTGGAGTAGTAGAATTGATTGATGGCAGTAAATTTCATCCCTCCTTTGTGATGGGTTGGATTTGAAGAAATAGCCAAAACTCACTTAGAAGCAAGTCTGGCATGTAAGTCAAGTGCTCAAGCAGGATAATATAATTTTCCATCCAAAATGAGGTGCCACTAAAAAGGAATAAAAGCAATTTTCTTACATGGTTCACAAATTCATCTGAAGGCAATTCCAAAAGAGAATCTCTAAAAGGGTTTTGGGCCAGCGGTGGCATCTTTGGAGCATGGGTAGAGCCTCTCTTCTGCGTTGAAGAGCAACATTTAGTTTCATGAATGAGTTTGGGTTCATTTTTTTAAAAATTCATTCTCATTTTATGGTAACATTTTATTCACCATTCATTATGTCTAAAAGGTGCATAAGGATGAACAAGGGTTCTTTGTACCCACATACACCCAAACTCAGCTACCTTACTTTAAAAAAAAAAGCAGCCATGTACCTTGGAGTTTTGCCTGTATCGTTCTTATTTCTTCAGTTTGATTTTGGTTGATCAAACGGAGGTTCTGATTCTCCAATTCCAGCTGAAAGCACACAATGTAATTCAGTTCTAATTGGGTAACATTTCTAAAATGAACGTGCAGATTACCACACTTAGACAACATGGAATACCTCATTACTCTCAGCCTGGATTTGAATAAGCAAAGGCAAAAAACAAAGGCTAAACAATTTATCAGGTGAAATTGATCAACACAGACTGTCAACTTAGAAAATTACGGTCTCAAATTCTCTCCTTCTTTTTTTCCTCTAAACAGATTTATCTCAGTGATCCAGATAATTGCCCTAACTCTCCACTTGACTGTACCTCTATGAACATCGGCATTGTAAAATTAAATAGTACTGAAAGGATTTTTACCACTTAATTTATCATATAAGCTAAACATTTTCCAATATTCAGATGCATAAAACATCAATATCATATTATGTACTTACAAGTTCTATAATTCATATAAATGTTATTTATAATTAACTCATTAGGACTCTGACATTCTCAATGACAACTTGTCAAACTTATGTTCGATAATATTTTTTTTTTAATTTGGGAGAAGCCATTGAAATTTAGTCTCTCCTTCACAAATTTACCAAAAGACAGCAGCACCACCAGCTGACCAGAATTTTGCATTTCATTCAGAATCACCTCATTTTTCTGTGACTTATCTCTTCAAAAGAAGTAAAAATTCAAACTAAATACCTCTTGTAGTTTGACAGTCACCCATTCTTTAATCTTGGCTGCTTTCTCTTCTATTATTCTAGCTTCTTGTATTCTCAATTGTTTCTGAAATCACATGAGCAATTCATCAATGAGATGAAAACACAAACATCCCAATCTAGGAAGCAATAGAAAGAATTAGAGTGAGGAGCCTTGGTTTGTATTTCCAATTTTGACACTAATTAGCTGATAGACTCCGGAGGAGTCATCTGACCTCTCAAAGTCTCAGTTTCTTCATCTCTAAGATGGGAATAATATTTGCACTACTTACCTTCACAGGATTGTTGTAGGAAATGTGCATGATAAACCACAAAATCTGAATTGTTTTTATTCATATCACAAGCCGTTGTATTTTGAGCCTCCTCTTACTGGTAGTAGAACAATTATATCTTACTGTTTACACTATAAGGAAGGCACTTTTTGGGAGAATGTTCATAATATATCCACAATAATTCCTGGTAGATTGACTTACAAAATGTTTTTTTATCAGTCATTTTAAACAATTCCCTTTTGTCTTGTGTATGTGTGTATATACATTTATATATACATACATATAATACCTATCTATATCATACATCTATACATGTTCATGTATATGTGTGATATAGATACAGGGATATATGTATGAATGTGAATATATACATATGATATATCATATCAATCTATATAACATATGCATATATCTCATATGGATAGATATGAATATGCATATGTATATATGTGTGTAGGTATGTATGTAATAAAAGTGATGTGGGGAACCTCCTGATCTGTTAGATGAAGGTACTTCCCATTGGATGGGGAATGGGCTCTGGTTCCTTTCTTTATGTAGGACCTGTTCTGATCCTTTCCTGAAGGACATGCACCTTGTTGAAATGACACAGCAGTTCCTAATTGGTCACAAGTGACGGATGATGGTGTCGAAGATGACTGATCATAGAGTCTGGAGGAACTGAGGAGAAACAGACCGTTCCCTTGTATTTCCAGCAAGGGGCTCGTGGGCAGGGTGGCGGGGGGAGGTAAGGAATTTCTCTCCTTTCCTCTTCCCCAGCAGCAATGGCAGCTACAAGCCCATGGAATGCCCTCCCTCCTCATCTCTGCCCACTGGTGTCTCTGCCTCCCTTCAAGTCCCAGATAAAATGCCACTTTCTATAGGATCCCCCTTAATGCTGATGCCTTTCCTGTGTTAATTATTTCCTATTTATCCTGTCTATGTTTTGTTTGTACATAGCTATTTCCATGTTGTCTCCTCCAATAGATTGTAAGCTCCCCCAGAGCAGGAATTCTCTTTTTCTGTTTTTCATATCCCCAGCACTAAGCACATCCTGGCACACAGTAGGCACTTTATTCACTAAATGACTGATATGGAAGACTATGGGCTTCCTAGACTATCTTAAGGCCTTAGATTCATTTCTTTTTTTTACTTGGCGTTCAGAGCCCACTTTTGATACTTACTACCTACCTATGTGACCTTGAAGCAAGTCACTGACCTTCCTGGGCCTCAGTTTCCTTATCTATAAAATGAGAAAATTTGATTAGATGGCCTCTGAGGTCCTTTTCATCTCTAGATCTATGGTTGTGATTAATGTAATTGCTACCTGCTGAATTGGTAACACGCCAAAGGCAGGCAAATGTGTAGGGGTTCTAGGTGTCATATTTTAGGAAGGACGTTACTAAAAAGGAATATCCAGAGCACATTAATTGGTATTCTGAGGGGACTAGAGAACATGCCATCAGCTAAAGAAGCTTCAGTCTGGAACAGCCTCAGGGGGTGCATGATAGCGGCATTAAAATAGTTTGTAGTCTGGTCATGTAAAAGAGGGATTAACCCAGAGAGTAGAAGTAGGAGCAATGAGTAGAAGTTGCAGTGAGGCAGATTTATTTTTAATTTAGGAGGAAAAAAACTTTTTTGAACAATTAGAGCGGTCCTGAAAGATGAAATGAGTTCCCTCAGAACATTAGGGAAGGTGGACAGCCAGAGAAAAAGCATCTGCCTCGAATCTAGGACTTTAACTGGGAAAGCAGGTTCTAGAAGGCCTGAAATATCTAGCAGTGAACTAAAAACCACAGGTTAGACATCCAGAGAATGATTCAGCATCTCACCGCATTGAGACAGGGCTAAAGCATAGGGACACATATGTATGCACACAGTGCCCCCCTCTCCCCTGCTCTGTCTCTCCTTCTCCCCTTCTCTAGATACATACATGTGTGCATGCGTGCGTGTGTGTGTGTGTGTGTGTGTGTGTGTGTGTATGTGTGTGATTCAAGAGCTGGGGGGGGAACTAAGAAATACTAAGGTCTAGAGCCTACATTTTTGAACAAAGGAGTAGGATGGGCTTTCAGGCTTCTTCTATAAGCTTTCTTCTTTGTTTATTATTTTAATCCTCAGCATGTTTCCCTGAAGTGCTTAGTAGTAAAACTCTTACAACACAAGTAAGGATTGTATGCTGTTTTCAGGGCACAGGTCAGGAGAAGAAAATTCTTGGGTCTTCTCCTACAGGCAAAGCTAGGAAGCTTAGGAAACCCATATAAGGGGGACAGGAAGTAAAGTAAGCCAAGGCCTGGGGTTTTCTGGTAAAAGAAAAATGGGGGTCTATAGCACCACAAAGGCTAGAAACAAAACAAAACAAAAAACTGAATGTCAAGTCTATTTTCAAACTAATCCTTTCACTGCCTCCATATTGCCAGGAAAGGCAAAAAAGTGAGAAGAGGTAGTCAAGAAACAAGTCAGAAATAAAAACATACACAGCTATTTCTAGATACAATAAGAACTACTCTCACTGCAAAATTCAGAAGTGAAAACACCAAATCTAAAAGAAAAGTACACCATTTTGGAAGTTTCTTAAAGAAAGACTAGTTTTGAGAGATATTTAAAAAAGTAATACAGAAAAGGATCAACTTTATTCTTACAAGTAGTAGAATTTTAAAGTGAGTACACTGAAAAAATTATCATTAAAATGATATGAATCTTTAATATGATTTTCTTTAAATGCAAACACTGGCAAATAAAACCAATATAGGAATAACAGATGTTCGCTACAAACATACGTAATGAAGAACATATTCTAGAACCTTTCCAATTTCTTAATGGATCACAGATTTAGAGATGGAAGGGATCTCAGAGAGATGGGGCCATAAGGTCGTAGCTATGGAGCAATAAGGCTGGAAGGGAGAAGAGGTTATTTAATACTGTCCCCCCCATTTTTCTGATGGGGAATCTGTGGCCCAGAGAAGGTGAAGGGACTTACCCAAGAGATTCACACAGGGGTTCTCTGACTATAAACCTCTCACTCTTTATACAATGTTTCCATGAAGCAGTACATTTCATACTATAAATTAGAAGTGAAAATCCTAAACAAAGTTTTGTTTAAAAAAAAACCAACTATTTCTACAGAAAAGGTCTATAATAATAAATGTCTTCTTCTTTTAAAAATTTTCTTCTTTTAGGGGCAGCTAGGTGGCACAGTGGATAGAGCACCGGCCCTAGAGTCTAGAAGACCTAATTTCAAATCCCACCTCAGACACTCGACACTTACTAGCCGTGTGACCCTGGGCAAGTCACTTAACCCCAACTGCCTCACAGGAAAAAAAAATTTTCTTCTTTTAGAAAGAAAAAAACCCACAATCAGAAACCCCAAAACTTATGAAGTTTCTCTGCATTCAATGTGTGTTTGGTATTACCTTAGGGCTGCCCCACACTTAAGGACAAGAAAATCCCATTTTTCTTAAAAGTTTATTTTTAACAATATTTACTAATACATATAATGTTCTTTCACCGACTGAAATCAAACCCATCATTTTCAACCTCAGTTTTCTCACCAGCATATAAAAAGGAATATAGGTTTCTTCTTTCCTGTTCTTGGGGACGGCGAATAAAGAAATTCATTCATCCATACTGGGCACTTGGCTGATAGAATTCTGATTGCTAACCTGTTCTTCAAGTTGGAGTTCCAAGTTCTGTATGACGTCATCCTTTTCCTGGAGTAGAGTCTCCAGATCTTGACACTTTTTATATAATCTGGTCTCAGCTTCACTCGTTTGAATATTAGCTGCTTTTAATTTCTCCTCCATAGCCTGTACCTAATTAAGGTGAAACATGAAAGATTTTACTTGGACCATCCATATATATCCATATATATCCTTACAACAAAGGTTATTATTGTATTACACTTCTAATCTTACTCTTACATGGAAATGGTTAATGATAACAACAATAATAGTAAACAAAGGCTAGCATTCCTATAGCACTTTGAAGTTTGAAAAGGACTTTACCTATGATAACTCATTGGATCCCCAAAAGATCCCTATGAGACAGGTATTATTGTTTTATTATTATTATTATTATCATCCCTATTTTACAGATGAAAGAAACTGAGGCACGTGGAGGGTAAGTGACTTGCCCAAGATCACATGACTAAATAAACGTCTGTGGTAGGATCTGAACTCGGGTCTTCCTGATTCCAAGTCCCACACTCTATCCACTGCACCGCCTAATTGATTAATGGTTCCCAAAAAGTACTTCAAAGATACATGACCTCCATGTGAGTACAGATCTCAATCGTTCCATACTTTCTCATCTATGATTCTTATCCATATCCTTTCATAAATCCTCTACAGAAGATGCATTTAATGCATTGGAAGACCTTCCTTTTTTTGTATTTTAAAGTACACAAACCAGTAAAGCACTCAGGATCTCTTTGCCTCTTTTTGACTAGCCCATGTTTTTTTCCAGTCATATATAAGGGGAGAGTCATAAAGCAAAAAAAAAAACTTGGTGAGCTTCTACATCCTTAACCTTAGTACTAAATCTTTACAAAATGAGATTATTTTTGCAATACATAAGAATATATCTTGCTCTCTTAAATATTCCTAGTAGACTTCTGTCTTACAGAATTTGCACGATTACTGTGGCACTGAAAATACACATAACGTTTCCCCTTTAACATTTTGGAAAGACAAAAATGATTCTTCCTGAGTGTTGTCCTAATTTATTCATCATTTTAAAGGATAAAAATAGAAAATAGAAAAACATGAAAAAAAAATAGTTCAGGGGAAAGACAAGTTTGAGACTGGGTGAATCAACAAAATAAGTGAGTAGATCTGTTTAACAGGAAGTAGATTATATAAACAAAATAGAGGAAATAAAAGGAAAGAAGCTAAAAAGCCAAACATGAAAGAGACATAAGGTAGAAAGGAAGGAGATGAATGCCAACATCAAAGTATAGTTTTAGTCTTAGTGAAAGTATCAATAAAGAGTGTGGATTCCATCTGGATTTCCCCCCAGTGTCCTATCTGGTTACATTAAATAGCCGGGAAGGCCACATATCTATTTACTTGTGACTTGTGCCTGCCCACATTGTCTGATCGTGTGTGTACGCCCTCCCTCCTTCTCCTAAGCTGTGATTTTCATGGGAGTAGATGATTCTCAGCGAGAACCTCCTCTACCAATGACTTCGAGTCTTTGGGAGCTACCTGAAGGGCTTAGAACCTAATGCATCCAGATTTGTACAGCCAAGACATTAATTGAATTCCATAAGCACTTATTAAGCATTTACTATATTTAGGGGAAATCATTCTACAAGTAATTTTAAAATTAAAATGTTGCTATTTCTATCCTTTTGTTTCTCACATCCTTCCCAGCATTTCTAAGATAATAAACTTCATTTTCCCCCAACACTAAATAATGGGAAAAATGAAAGCCTTGGGAAGTGGGAAGGGGATATGGAAAAAGCTTCTAAATGCCATAAATGATCTCAAAAGAAGATGGGTAAGAAACTGACAGATATAAGAGAGAAAACTAAAACACAGAGGAAAGAGTTCCTCTTAGATGTTTATCCACAGAGTGATGCAGGAATATGATTTTTGAAATTTAGGGGACTGAAATGTAGAAAGGGGAGAAAATATAAAATACCCTGGGGGAAGGAGAAGCATGGTAGGGAGTAAAAGCAAAGAATCTCAAATAAAGCAATAAAAAACTACCTCTGGAAAATAAAATGAATGAATCCCTACTCAAGGCTCAAAAAATGTTTGGCAATTGGCTTGCTGGGGCTTATACGAGACAGGGAACTTGGGTTATTTTAGCTTTACAGCATGAATGCCACCTTTCATCCATGAGCTCTTTACAAATGTGAATTCATCTCAGAAGCCAAGGAAAAAAGTCCTATTCGAATGCCTACCCATAAGGCTGTATAACTTTCATAATAAAAGAATGAAGGAAAAGAAAACTGAGAGAAAAACATTCCAATAGTGATACCCTTAAGATTTCAACAGTTTATCCTGAGTTTGAGACTACAAAGACATCTTGAATATCATTTTGTCCAACTCCTTCACTGTCCAGATAAGAAAGCCCAAGTGTAGAGAGATAAGTGATTTGCCAAATGTCACAAAAGTAAATGGAAGAACTATGATCTGAATCGGTCCTTTAAGTCCAAATTCAAAGCTCACTACACTATGTTACAATGCCCATGTTGTGAGTTCAGCAACACTAAAGTCATCACTTCTAGTTAGCTTTCTGACATGACATGACAATGGGAGATGTACTCTCTCAGCCCATCAAAATCCAAGTAATATCTTAGATGACGTAGCCAATTGCATCCAGGGCATTCTCCAGCTATGAAGATAAGCAAGAGGAACTCACTCAAAGCCTTGAAGATAAATAGCAGCAGAAAAACCTGAAGTAAATGGCTGCAAAATGAACAGTCAAACCTAATAAGACTGGTTGTCTTCCAGAGAAATCTGTTTGCCACCTAAAATTACCCAGTCTGTGACACCGTGAGACGTCTTTAGGAATAACGACTCCAGAGGCATAAATAGCCATTCAGAGGGTATTTTTTTAAATAGTAGGGACGAGAAAAAGTTGGGAATTCCTATACTGATCAACTCTTGACAAGCTGGTTCTTAAGTATGAGGCTTTTGTTCCAGATAAGGCTACAAATGAAATCTTCTTTGAGCATATTTTTCAAGCCAGACCAAAGCCTTCACAGACATAAACAATCTTTCACACCATTGCCAGGAGCAAAGAAAATCCTCTGACAAGAATGGTTCTCACACTCTCATGAAGAACAGGCAGATCACCCGACCTGCCTCTCACAGAGTTCCATGCCATTCCTTGTTCCAAGAAGCCTGCATGTCAGGGCACTCTGAGAAATTGGGTGGCATTTTTGGATATGCTATCAGAATTACATCGAGCAAGGAAAAATCAGTTCAATTTATTTTTTTGGATGGCTTGAATTGCATGGTTATCTTAACAATTCAGAGCTTATATAAAGTAAAATCACAGACAAAACCAAATTGGATGTTAAATCAATTCCCAATCACCCACACATGAAATAGCCACAGGAGAGGGAGTATAAGCCCCTTTGCCTCCTGTTGGCTTCTTTTTTACTCTTTTTACTGACGTAACTGTTGCATCTATCCTTTCAATCAATTTATTAACAAGCTATTTAAATGCCTATCATGCCAGGCACTGAGCTTTCAACATAGGCCTTGTTGCCAACCCCTCAACCTATGGTGTTCCTTCAGTTTTCTAAAGCAGGCTTCAAGGCCCACTGTGATCCTAGATCCATTTTCTCTCTGCAGACGGTTCTAATGAAGGAAACAATGGATTGTTCACTTTTTAATCACCCATAGCCCTACTATCCTTATGAATTAACATGCATAATCAAAAATTCACTATATTTTCTGAGCAAATGGTGATAAGGCACTCCCTATGTACAAATTGCAAAAATATGAATATAAAGACTTATGATTATCCCAACATGTAAACTGCATTTAATAGAGTTTTCAACTTTAGATTATTTTCTATTTACTTAAGATTCACTGAAAGCTCATTACCCATTCCAATCACATTTTGATCACTATTTTTTTTTTGGCAAATTACTCTAGAATTTATGTAAGGAGGCCAGGATACTTCTCAGACAGGGGATAAGGGAATCAAGCATTATATAAAACAGGTTTCCATAAAATGGGAGATAGCAGAATATGCTAAAGTAATATGGTATTCTGGGTCATAGGGCTCTTAAACTCTTATTACGTATCATGAATGACTACAGGAACGGAAAGGTGAAACTGAGATAAAAGGGAAAAGAAAAATTCAATGGGAAAAAGAAAAAGGAGAGGGGAGAAGTAGCCCAAGACAAGCTCCAGGTGGCTGACAGGAAGGAGGAGGCCCAAAGCAATAAGGACACCCAAGGTGTACCTGGGATGGGAGTAGCCTTGAAATAACGATAATGAAAAAAACATCCACTTGGCAGTTTGCCTAGGATTAATCCTGTCTGGTATCAGATCAACCAAAGGGTATGTGCTCTATCCCTAGGAAGCTTATGGTGCTCCCTCAGTTTGGGCCACTCTCATACAAGTTTCTCATTCCATCCTCTGTGTTCCTCCTGTTAACAATGGCGAACGGTAGTCCATGTTGTTAATGACTGACCTTCTCACTGTTAACTGAACACATCCTTCACTTTGCTCACATCATTCTCTACACCCGGAGTGTTTGGCATCTGCTGAAATCCCTCCAATCCCTGAAGACTTAGTACAAAGGTCACCTCCTCCATGATGCCTTCCCTGATCCCTCCGGGGTGGGGGTAGGGGGTTCCTTGGCACTCTCATGGTCTCCTGCTTGTACATCTGGTTTGTATGTCTGTTGGAAGTTAAGCTCCTTGAGAGCAAGCATTAGTTTTTGCCTTTCTTTGTATCACTATCTTGCACACAGTAGAAGCTTAATAAATACTTACTGACTGACTACTTTGCAAACTTTAAAATGCTACGTAAATGTATATTATTACTTGTGCTGCTATCTTAATTGCAACTTCCTTTAGTGGAGAGACATTTCTTATACATTTCTGGAGTTCCCTTGGCTCCAGGGCAGAGATTTGTGCACAGAACTTAATAAATGTTTATTGAACTTGAATCATTAAAATTTCACTGGTAAAACATATGATCTTCTACACTTATAAAACCCTCACAGAGCACTTGGAGAGAATGTGCTTGTTAATAACATGGGGAAAACATAAAAGGCCAGAATGGAGCCGAACCAGTTTTAGCTGTCCCCTGTTTTAAGCCTCGAAACATTCCTCCATTGTTCATATAAATAAAGTTGTTCAAATTTCAGATGTGGTTCACTGAGAAAGGACAAGATGAATTTGAGTAACAGATAGGCCATAGTCCCATGGGCACTGTTAAAGATACAGCAAAATGTTCAGTCACTATAAATCATTAACATTTATTCAGTCCTGCAAAGGCCAAGAACCTGAAACAGCTCATACTTGAGAACTCATTCATTCTTTGTTCATTATTTCCTGTTAGCTTTAAAATTCCATTTAGGGCAATAAAGGAAAAGAATCCCTGCTAGAACATAACAGGATAAGAACCTTGCTTATTTAAATGTTATTCGAAGAGAACTGTGGATTTTGATTAGTTACAACAAAGAAGTTTTTCAATCCCTGACAGACTTTTAAAAAAAAAAAAGTTTTCATTAGGGCTGTGTATCTGAAACCACCAGTCATAGGGACTTGTTGCTCAGAAATGAAGCACAAGGAATTTGAGGCTGGATTGCAGAGAAAAACTTTACGTTTGACACATAAAAGCTTAGCTTAAGCTAAGAAGTTCTCATTGAATGAACTTTTCAAGGGAAGAAGTGGCAGACAGGTTTTAATTATTGAAGTTGGCTTCCCTTAGTGTCAAGTTAGGAATGCCTTTTAGTAAAATCCACTGAAGAACAGGAAAAAAAAAGTGGGGTGGGTAAGCAAAAAAGTCACTTAATTTAATCTTCTTTTGTTTTAGAAAAAGAATTCAAAATTTTTAATTTTAAATTAAAAACATAGAATAAAAAATTCTTAAATTAACATGATTTTTTAAAAAAGTTTTTGGATTTTTAGTATGGGCAGTAAAGTGAAAGAGGGAAACAAGAAAAGAATTAAGAAGCAAGGAAGGAATGGGGAAGAGAGAGAGAGAGACAATCAGAAAAAAAACAGGAAGCAGAAATAGAATCATAGTTAGGGTGGGACAACTGGGGTTTTTCCCTGGGACACTAAAATTTATAAGGCACAAAAATGTTTAATAGATTTTTATTGATAGCTTTCTCTCTTTCTCCCCTGCCTCCCAAGGTTCCATAATTTATAAACACTTTAAAAAAAGACAAGAAAAGAAAAAAACTCATCAGAACTGGTCAATACATTAAAAATATCTGACATTATATATAATGTTCCACCCCCACACCGCTGGGTGCCTTTGTAGAGGAGTGAGGGAGGTATCTTTTTATATCTGTGCTGTGGGGCCAATTGTGTTCTCTGTAATTTTAAGACACACAAAAATAAAATTATCATTTTAAGAGACTGTGCCATTTAAATTTTTTGTTCCATTTACATCTTGACTTTCACTCTTTCATCAGTGTGGGAACAAGTGTAGCACCTACTTAGTAAGAATAATTAAACCATTAAGTTACCAGATGGTAGGCTTCATCCTACAGCAGCATGAGGTAGGTGCTACCTGAGTGCTCCAACTCCTAAGGTGAAATCTCACCAAAATCTCTTGGGTTTCTATTTCCCCACCATGGAGCATTGTCCTAGAGTTCAGGGGTGGGGAACCTGTATCCTCGAGGCCACATGTGACCTCTAGGTCCTAAGTGTGGCCCTTTGAATGAATCCAAACTTCACAGAACAAATTCCCTTAATAAAAGGATTTGTTCTGTAAAACTTGGACTCAGTCAGAAGGCTACACCGAGGACCTAGAAGTCCATATGTGGCCTCGAAGTCACAGGTTCCCCACCCATGGTCCTAGACTCTCTCCCACCAAAGTCCTGGTGTGTGTGATCTCATCCCCCACAGGGAACTGATATCAAAGGATTTCCCCTATTACTCAATTGAACCTGCCTCTTTTACTCCTTGTATTATTTTCACGTAACACACAGTTGATTTGAGGGATGTTTGGTTGTATTTGCTCAGGGCATCAAAATCACTAGTTATAACCCTAGAAAAGAAAAATAGAGAGACACTCGGAGGTAGGCACAAATCAAATCAAATTATTTATTGTTTACTGACTTAATATAAAGGATCCTAGTAAAGGTTGGATGCTCTCAAGACAGATTCTCTACACACGAAAAAAATACAAAGAAGACACAAAGAAACACAGAGATAGAAACAGTAATAGGAAGGGATATACACACATACAGGGAGACCTAGAGAGAATTGGAGAGATACATGTACCGAATCATGAATACAGAAAGTTTCATGGAGTAACAGTCTCATGTTGTAAAGATATTGCCACTAAAGATAGCAATAGGAGAAGAACGCAATGGAGTTTTAAGCTCTGTGAGTCTCTACTCCACAGTCGGAAGTTAGTAAGGTGTGTGACTTTGAGCAAGTTGTATCATTGCTCTGGCTTCAGTTTCTCTAGCTGTAATATGTAGAGTTTGATCGTGAAGGTCCCTTCTGGCTTTAAAGCCTATGATGCTATGACTATTAAAGTCACGTTATATTTTTCACAACCATAGGCATAAATGGGAATATCATATCTTCTAAGGTACACATTCTATGGGTTCCATGAAATTAAGCTATATGACCAGATCCAGGCTGCATGCTTAAGTTCCTCACTTCTACTTTAATGTCTTACAAATAAAAATATGTGTAAGATAAAATTTAAGATCCATCTGGTTACTATGCCCCATTTAGTTAAGTTCACATTTTATCTTTCTGGGACAAGCTACCAAAGAAGTAAAGTTCCTGTTTATTGGTGGTTGTTCTTTTTTTTAATCTCTTCTCAAAACAATCCATATATACAAAAATGTGTATTGTGGTTCTTTTTGTATAAAGAATTGAAAACTAAGGGAATGCCTATCTATTAGGGAGAGATTGGCTAAACAAATTATGATATTATGCTGTAACAAATGATAAAATGGATTGTTTTAAAAAAACCTGGGAAGACTTGTATGAACTGATGGAGAGTAAAGTGAGCAGCACCAGAATAATTTATACAAGGACAACAACATTACAAAGAAAAATAACTTTGAAAGGCGTAGGAATTACAAATAATGCAGTGACAAACCATGGTTCCAAAAGACTGATGATGAAGTATGCGACCCACTTCTTGATGGAAGTGATGGACTCAAGATGCAGAATAAGCCATGTGCTTCAGATACAACCAACAAACACATTCGTTTTGCTCGACTAAGCAAACCCTTGTCACGGGGGTTTGTTGTTTGTTGGTTTGTTTTCCTTTTCTTTTTTTCCAATAAAGGAGTGGGGTGGAATCGTGATGGGGTGGGGACAGGGAGGGAGGGAAGGAGGGAGGGAAGGAGGGAGGGAGGGAGGGAGAGAGAGAGAGAGGGAAGAGAGGAGGGGAGAGGAGAGGAGAAAAAGGAAGGGAGGAAGGTATTTTTTTTTTTAATGCAGAGAAGAAAACAGGCCAGAAAGAAGCACAAGTAAGCAGGACAACTTTAAAAGCTAAAAGCTGAAATTATTACATACCTAAAAAGAAAAGCAAGCTGTACATAACAGAGACTTCCAGTTTCCTACAGAATCCTCTTTTTCTAGGGGCAGCTAGGTGGAGTAGTAGATAGGGTTTGGCACTTGGGACCCGAGTTCAAATCTGGCATTAGACACTTGAAACTTACCAGCTGTGTGACCCTGGGCAAATCACTCAACCCTGATTGCCTCACCAAAAAACCAAAAAAAAAAAACCAAAAAAAAAGGTTTTTTTTCTGTTCTACTATGTATATACAAACACTCATTTAATTTGGTGTTTAAGTTCAGAATAAAAAAAAATTTTTAATCCCTTCACCCTTACTAAATTTATGTTGTTATAATATAGAATCAAATTTTCACAAACAGTAGGGATGCACAGGATATAAAAGAGGGATGAGAATCAGCTTCATGATTTGGAGCAAATGATTTTTTTGCATTTTAATTATTAATAATAGGAGCAATTAAAGTTTTTTTTAAATGTTTAAACTGTACCTGTTGAAAAGCTCTCTCTGCTTGACGGTCTGAATCAATAACTTGTCTCTCCAACTGCTGCATCTATAGGACAAGGGAGGAGAAATTAAACATTAAATTCCCAATCCTCTTCTAGAAATGGGCTAAAAAAATTCCTTAAGCTCAAACCATGTCATAAATTGACTTAAAAGTATATAATATGATTTATCATATGTTAAAATGTCTAAAATAAACTTATTTAAGATTATTTCTAGATTCTAAAGAGTTTTGAATAAATACAAAGTCAAATTATTATTCAGTTTTTTATAAACAATTTTTTAAATTACCATTTAACAATAATAACAGCTGACATTTTTAAGAGTCATAAACCTTTAAATACAATTTTTTCACATGATTCTAACAACAATTCTGTGAGGTGGGTACTATAGGCATTATTATCCCCATTTTACGAATGAGAAAACTGAGGCTCAGAGAGGCTAAATGACTTATCCATGGTCACAGAGTTAGTGACAGAAGTAGGACTTGAACTTGAGTCTTTCCTGATTTCACACTAGATAACCTTGATGGGGAAGAGGGTTAAGGAGTATACTTCTACTCTTCACCAATGTAACTCCTGAGCTCCCATTAGTGTGTTTCTCATTTAACAAATCAGTCAAGTTGACACCATTAACTCTTAATAAGAACCATTTACTGAACAGAGGGCAGTACAAGAATAATTAAAACGTAAGATTGCAGAAATAAACCTGGGAGGGGGCAGCTAGGTGGTACAGCAGATAGAGCACCGGCCCTGGAGTCAGGAGGACCTGAGTTCAAATCAGGCCTCAGACACTTGACACTTACTAGCTGTGTGACCTGGGCAAGTCACTTAACCCCCATTGCCTCAAAAAAAAAAAAAAAAGAAATAAACTTAGGACATACTTGCTCACCAATACTCACAGTGACCATGAAGAAAAATGGGCATAAAATTACAAAACCATAACATGGAGGTACATGAGTAGTGAATATATATTTGCAATGCAACTCACAAGTCTAGACTATGAGTCTTGATGTCTATTGTCCCATTCAGGAACAGTCTACACAACAGTTGCGCATAGGTGGGGTTACTCCTCTTCCCAAGCTCTGTTCTCCTACTGGGAAGGGCAGCTCCTCAGCTGATTGCTACCTGTCACTGTTTTTCTGTACTCCTGAGGTAGCATTAAGTTCATTCAGCAAAACGGAACTCTCAACCAGGGATCTGCAAAACTTTCCCACAGCCAGGCTGAGCTTTGAAGAGTTTCCACTTCTCAGGCAGTAGGTAGCAATGCAAAGAAAGGTAAAAGTAAAATCTTTTCTCTCCAAATCTCTCTGCCCAGCAGTACAGCTTTTCCTCCAACCCATTCTGTCCAATAGTAGATGAAAGAATAGATTCTTAAGTTCTGTTTCTTTGATCCAGCTCTGGGAGCTCTTTTCAAATCCATGTGGAGGTGATAGTAGTCAACCATATTCTGGGGACCCAACCTGGGAGTTCAAGTGTCCGTTTGGAGGAGTGAGCCTAGAGCAGGTGCTCCATTTACACTGGTTAACCTCTACTGAAGCCATCACCTGAGGATTCTAGGGAGAGGAATTTCTTCTCCAGCATTCAAGACTTTTTACCACTTTTCATTCTCTGGAAGGAGACCTTTCCCCATCTTCTCCACTGTAGTTTAGCATAGCACCCAACTTTACTACATTATGAGGAGAACTGAGTATACAAATTATAGTGAACAGAGGTAACTTACAGAGACTCTTTCATGTTACTCAGTTCAGGATTAAGGCATTATGGCGTTCTCAGGGCTCTGCCCTCAGAAAGTTTCTGACTGATCGCTGTTCACCTTCTGGGCTAAGCTCCCATCTTGGTTTGTCTCTCCCAGTCTCCATTCTCTATGGTAGCTTTTTACATTTATTCCTGATGGGCCTTGATCTTGAGTCAGTCAGACAATAAACATTTATTAAGCACCTGCTAGGTGATAGGGGCTAAAGAAACAAACAGACAAACAAACAAAAAGACACAAGACAGTCACTGCCCTCAACTAACTCACAGTCTAATCGGAAAGACAACCTAGAAACAACTCCATATAAACAAGATGTAGACAGGATAAATTGGAGATAATCAACAAAGGCAAAGCAATAGCATTAAGGAGATTTGGAAAAGCCTTCTTGTAAAAGGTTGGATTTTAATTGAGACTTCAGGGAACCCAAGAGGCAGATTTGAGGAGAGAAAGAATTCCAGGCACGAGAGACAGCTAGTGAAAATGAGTCATGAGATGGAGTGTCTTGTGAAAGGAACAGCTAGGAAACCACTGTTGCAAGCTTCTTCCTAGCAGAAGATTTCTTTGCTGTACTTAGTGGTGTCAAAGAGCAGTATGTTAGTGAAAGTTTAACAACTGACTCTCAAAAAAAAGAGTATGACACGTGTTTAACTTTTAATCTGCATTCTTAACATTCTCTCCATCTCTTTGTGAAGTCTAGAGAATCAACTAAACAACAAACCAAGCCCTAATTTGTAGCAAGGTATAAATGCTCACACTGAAAATTGAACAGTCAGCTCTCATCCGCTTGTATGATCTGGTTCCAGCACTCTCCTGCGTCTGTCCCTTGTGCTTGGTGGCCTCCAAGCTGCTAACCTCGGACATCTGACTGCTCTGGGAAGCAGATGGAAGTTCAAACACATCTCTCATTCTGATTTGCAGAGATAGGACTACAATTTTAGGAAAGCCCCAGTTATGATTCATTTCACTCCCAGCTCTCTGGCTCTCTCTTCCATAACTTCACCAACTGACTTGCTGCGTCTCATTTACCCCTTCCTCCCCATCCCACCCAGTTCTGAAATCATGAACCATGATCAAATCAACTCTGTTGCAGCTCCTGGATGGAGTGTGTCAGAGACTCTCCTGTGGCTCCAGTTACCACCACTGTAGCTTTCTAGAGCAAAGCTTTCTTCCCTAGCCACTCCTCCCCATTGTCTTCATTAGAAAGTAAGCTCCTTGAGGGCTAGGGCTGGCTTTGCTTTTCCTAGCATTGAGGACAGAGCAAGCATATACAAGGTCCTTAATAAGTCTTCTCGTTCATTCATTTGTTCATGTAAATTATGACATACTTTGCTAGCCAATGAATCAAATATTTTATTCCTAAAATATCTGAAAGGTTGTCATATGAACAAAGAATTTGCCTCACTCGGCTTGGCCCCTGGGCTTTAAGTAATCACTATTTCTTAAATCTTCAAGAGGCACTTGTATGACTATTGGGGGCAAGGCATGTCTAATAGAAAGAACTCATGGTTCACATAGGTGCTAGGTATTGAAATCTGAATGATGTCCAATCCCATTGGCAGTATGCTTGCCATCCTGACCACCTCTTTTGTTTATTTGAACAAGGTTATGTCCTTGGGGCCTGTATTGAAGGGCGTGTTCTCCAAGACCACTTCTAAGACCTGATCCAACTTTTTGATCTTATGAGTCTATGAATCAGCAAGTTATTGCCTTCTTACCAACAAATAAGTTGATATGTATAATGTTAAATGGCGATAAAGAGAAAAAAGATAACCATATAAAATCTAGAGAACGAAAGAAAAGAGAAATGCTTGAACAGCTACTAATCAAAATGGGCCTCCTTAATATTTTTCCCAAAGTACAGCCACAGAAATGACCCAATACTAAATGTTTTCTGTCTCACAGAAACCTAATTAAATTCAAATCCCACAACAATGAATAGGCCTAAAGGTCCAGGAATAGAAGCCTTAAGTAATTTTTTCTAATATAAACTTTTTGTTCCAAAAAAAAAAAAAAGATATGATTACAAGAATTCCTCTCCTATTAGCCTACAAAGTTCACTTAAGAGCTTCTGAATACACTTGAGAAATGTCCAAATTGTTTGAAGTTACGCAAAAGGATAATGAAGCTCTAACTCACAATTAATTGGAAATCCAAATTTTCAGCATTTAGCAGTAACCACATAAAAGGTCATTATTTTCATTTTAAGTTCCAAAGACCAAAAGAGAGAGGGGATGTGGAGGAGAACATCTTAATCTGTGGGTTTGTTTTGCTTCACTATGCAAATTTGTTACTAGGGCATTTTTCTCTTCCTCTCTTTCTTTCTTTCTTTCTTTCTTTCTTTCTTTCTTTCTTTCTTTCTTTCTTTCCTTCTTTCCTTCCTTCCTTTCCTTCATTCCATCATTCTTTCCTTCCTTTCTTCCTTCCTTTCCTTATTTTTTTTCTTTTCCCCAGCAGGGAATAAGGAAGGTGAGAGAGAGAATTGGTCATTGAAAAAATACAATGTAACTTTTTAAAAGTAGGATATTTAAAAAACTTACTGTGATAACAGTTAATACTACATATATGTGAATTATATTATATAGCTCTCATTTCAGATATTCCCTCCTGATTAAAAGGTCCAGGTACATTTGTGAAGATGTTTCATTTTCTGACTCATCTCACCTCATGGTATCAAAGAGTTGGTCGGCCTCTCCATGGCCATCTTATCAATGAATCTGCTACTATAAAGCATGGAATTGTCTAGCCTTTGCTTGGAGACCTCCAGTGAGGAGGAATTAGTATTTCTCAAGACAACCCCTTCCCCCTAGTTCTGCCCTCCAGAAACAAACAAATGCCTCTTCCACATAGGAGTCCTTGAAATGCTAGGAAATTACTTTTCCTCTTGAGGCTAAACATTCCCATTTCTTCTAGGACTCATATGACATGATGTTAAGGCCCTTCAACTTTATGGTTGCCTTTCTTTGCCTGCCCTCCTGCTTATCAACGTCCTTCCTAAAATATGTTGCCCAGAACAGAACACAGCCCCCTAGATATGGTCTACCAGAACAGAGAAGAATAGGAATACTGCCACCTTAGTCCTGGAAACCATGCCTCTCAATACGACATAGTTTATTTAGCAACAAGCAGCAAGGCGGTACAGTGTGGAACTTGGAATCAGGAAGACCTGGATTCAAATCCTATCTCAGATACTTTTTAGCTTGGGCAAATCACCAAGTCTCTCTGCCTCAGTTTCATCATCTGTAAAATGAGGGTAAAACCAGTATCTACTTCCCAGGGTTATTGTGAGGATCAAATACATGTAAAGGGCTTTGCAAATCTTAAAGCACTATGTAAATGCAGTTGTTATTGTTGTTATTACAACAATAATAATATTATTATGAGGCAGCTGGATAGTACAGTCAATGGAGCACTGGGCCTAGAATCAAGAAGATCTGATTTCAAATTTGGCCTCAGCCACATGCTAGCTATGTGATCCTGGGCAAGTCACTTAACCTCTGTTTACCTCAGTTTCCTCATCTATAAAATGGGGATAATGATAGTACCTACCTCCCAGGGTTATTGTGAGGATTAAATGAGACAGTGATTGTAAAACACTTAGTACAGTGCTTGACCCATAGTAAGCACTATGTAAATGTTATTACTACTACCACATCATATTGTTGAGTCATATTGAATGAATGAATGAAAAAGCATTTATTAAGCTCATATATTGATCTTATAGTCCAGTATCATGACTGCCACCCCCCAATCTTTTTCAGGCAAATTGATATCTAACCAAGCCAGCCCCTGCCCTCAAGGAGCTTACTTTCTAATGAAGAAGGCAACACACGTGAGGAGGAGTGGCTAGGGAAGAAAGCTTTGTTCTAGAAAGCTACAGTGGTGGTAACTGGGGCCATAGGAGAGTCTCTGACACACTCCATCCAGGAGCTGCAACTGAGTTGGTTTGATCATGGTTCATGGTTTCAGAACTGGATGGGATGGGGAGGAAAGGGTAAATGAGATGCAGCAAGTCAGTTGGCGAAGTTATGGAAGAGAGAGCCAGAGAGCTGGGAGTGAAATGAATCATAACTGGGGCTTTCCTAAAATTGTAGTCCTATCTCTGCAAATCAGAATGAGAGATATGTTTGAGCTTCCATCTGCTTCCCAGAGCAGTCAGATGTCCGAGGTTAGCAGCTTGGAGGCCACCAAGCACAAGGGACAGAAGCAGGAGAGTGCTGGAACCAGCTCATACAAGCTGATGAGAGCTGACTATTCAATTTTCAGTGTGAGCATTTATACCTTGCTACAAATTAGGGCTTGGTTTGTTGTTTAGTTGATTCTCTAGACTTCACAAAGGGATGGAGAAAATGTATAGTTAAACACGTGTCATACTTCTTTTTTTTTTGAGATTCACTTGTTAAATATTCACTAATACACTGCTCTTTGACAGCACTAAGTGCAGTGATTGACTATCTTCCATTTAAGGTAGTGGTCCTCCTAACTGTATGTATATATACTTAGTATCACCAAGAGTCACTTGACTACTGAATGTAAATACATATTTGAATGCAAAAATGTGTGGTTCTTCTGAAGAACTGCTGTGATAGAAACATACATGACTGAAAAGATAATGTGAGTTTTATTGATCGAGAAGTTGCCCTTCCTGAATCCCCTCTCGCCATTTGTTGTCTGGATGATTCATGTAGTTGTCAGTTTGGTGGAATTCAATTCAACCCAACAAACGCTATGTCCCACGGGTCATTTCAAAGGGGCTATGGTGACCCTTGCTAGCACATAGTAGGTGCTTAATAAATGTCTACTGATTTCGATTTGATGTTTGATAGAATGCCTTCTCTATTTTTGAGAACAGTTGAAAGAGAGGGAGAGATGGACAGAGAAACAGGAGGGAGAGACAGAGAGAGAGGGAAAGAGAAAGAGAAGAAAGAGACAGAGAGAGATAGAGAGAGACACGTTGCTAGATGGACAGATAAATAGATAGATAGATAGGCAGATAGATGGATAGATACCTGATAGAATTAACTTGTAAATCTTCATGAATGTGGTAAAAATTTTTTTCCAATGTGAGATTATTTATGACATTCAATTTCTCTTTCTGAATTTTAATTAATCTATTTCCTCTTTTGTTAATGTTGGTATTTTATATTTTTATAGCTATTTATCCAACTTTTTGTTTTTGTTGCCATATATAAATCTAATCTCAGACAGTTATTAGTTGTATGACTCTTGGTAAGTCATTTAACATCAGTCTCAGTTTTTCTCATCTGTAAAATGGAGATAATAATAGCACCTATTTCCTAGGGTTGTTGTGAAGGAGAAATTATATAGCAATGATAATAGCTAGCATTTATAGCATGTAAACCTTAAAACACAATATAAATGCTAGCTACTATTATTGTTATATAATTTGATACAATAATATATCATAATTTTTATTTTCTCTCCTCTTACTGATAACTTTTCACTTTTCATTTTGTTAATTTGGATTTAGTATTTTTTAAAAATCAAATTATCTAATTGTTTATTAATACTGTTGTTCTAAATTATACTATAATGAAATGTTTCCTGTCCTGAGTCTGAAACGTAGGAGTTAATCCTTCATTTCAGGTTAGGCTTTTTATTTCTAATGCCTCTGAAAGTTCTACTGCTAAAACTGATGCCGGTTGGCCTGGAATAGTCTTGGCAAATGTCCCTGCATCTGTGTTCTGCTGAAGCAATCTTTCAAATAAGAAACAAGCAATTAGTGCTGTATTTCAGGTTAGTCTTTCTTCCTAAAACAAATTCTAAAAGAAAACAGACTAACATTCAACTTAGACAGACCTCAAGGCCACCGAATATTGTATTTTAACCATCAACTGAATCTTCTTGAGTGGTTTAATCACAAATCTTTATCTTCCCTACCCAGGTGTTTTCTTTCTTAGAATTATGGATTTAGAGTAGGAAGGGACCATAGACATTATCTAGGTCAGCCTCTTCAATTCATAAATGAGTAAACTGAAGCCCAGTGAAATGAGTTGGCCATACAGGAAGAGGTGGGATTTGAATTGAAGTCCTTTAGCTACAAATCCAGAACTCTTTCTACTGAACCACACTGACTTCCCATGTTTCATACTTGCCCTCTATTAGTTGATAAACATTTACTATGTACAGACAATCTGTATAAAATATACACTAGAAATAATCAACAGAAGAAAGGCCCTAAAATTAAGGGGATTAGGAAAGGATTTTTGTAGAAGGTGGGATTTTATCTGGGACTTAAAGGAAGCCAGGATGCCAAAAGTCAGATATGAGGAGGGAGAACATGGGGCACAGCCAGTGAAAATGCCTGGAGTTGGAAGATGGACTGTCTTGATTGAGGAGCAGTAAGGAGGCCAGAAGAGTATATAGGGGTAGGGGTAGGGATAGTGTGAGATGTAAGAAGACTGGAAAGGTGGAGCCAGGGCAGGTTATAAAGGCTCTGAAGGCAAAAAGAGGATTTGATATTTTATCCCAGTGGTAATAAGAAGCCACTGGAGTTGACTGAGGAGGTAGGGGGTGACAAGGTCAGACCTACACTTTAGGAAGATCACTTTGACAGTTATGCTTAGCACAGTGCCTGGAACACAGGAGATGCTTAATAAATATCTACGGATTTGATGTTTGATAGAATGCCCTCTTGTTTTTGAAAATAGTTGAGAGAGGGAGAAATAGAGAAACAAAAGGAGGGAGAGAGAAAAAAGAGGGAGAAGATAGGGAGAAAGGAGGAGGAGAGAAAAAGAGGGAGAGAGAAAAGAGAGAAGAGGAGAGAGAAGGACAAGGGGGAGAGAGAAAAGGGGGCAGAAAGAAAGAGAAAAGAGGGAAGAGGAGAGAGAGAAAAGAGAGAGAGAGAAAAGAGGGAGAGAGAAAGAAGGAAAGAGAGAAAGAAAAGAGGGAGAGAAAGGGAAAAACTTATGGCAGGCAGGAGAATGTTTTACATTGTTTAAAGTGGGGGTAAAACCATATGCTAATTTATCCATATTTTCTCAACTAGTGATTTATGATGACATGAATATGTAAGATGATCTGAGAAATCCTGGAGCTGAAAGTTCAGTCTGTGGCCATAGAACAGAGAGAATGAAGCTAATTGACTAGCTTTTCAAGACCTGTACCTTCCACTTGGGCTTCATTAGCACCATACACTAATCAAGTGAATTCTATAATTATAATTATATATATATAAAATATATTTATATATAATAGATATAATTACTATAGAAATTAACAATGTCAGTATAAGTATTGTATAACCCTGTCATGGCTCTCATTACTACATGGATTAATGTGTAGTAGAAATAGAATTGAACTGGGCATTGGGGAGTCCTGGGTTCTAGTCTTAGCTCTGTTACCACCTAGCTATGTGACTTTGACAAGTTGTAACTTAGAAGGCAAGGTTTAATCACATTCTCTATTATAACAATATAAATATTAGAATAGGATCACCTAATTGGTAATCCTATTGGAATAGGATTATCACCTAAGTGCTAAATTCTGTTCTTCCTCTCATTTTTCTAGTAATTTGACTCTTATAATTGGGATGTATTTCTTACTTTCCTAAAGATTTGAAACTTTCCATCATGGATTATGTTTCTAGATTCAATTCAATTCAATTCAATAAGAATTTATTGAGTGCTTACTATATTTATGACATTGGACTGGGGATACAGTGGCAAAAATGAAAAATCATCCTTGTAACCAATCCTGCTGGGGGAGGATTACAAGATTTAGACAGACATTACTAGTGTGACCCTGGGCAAGTCACTTACCCCATCTTTACCTAAGCTTCCTCATCTGTAAAAGGGGAATTGTAGTGAGGATCAAATGAAATAACACGTAATTATATCAAGCGTTTGGTCTGAGGCCGGATTTGAACTCAGATCCTCCTAACTTCAGGGCCAGAGCTCTATTCACTGCACCACCTAGCTGCCTCCTAGAAGTCCTTTCAAAAGCAATCCTGACAGTAGTTAAAAACATAGTGAAATTAATTAACTTCCCTCAACCTCTAATTTCACTTAATGTCATAGGACTTTATATTTCTTTATGAATTTATAATACTCCAATTTAAATATATTTATCCTATGTTATATCTATCTATATGTTTTATTCTTCTGTAAATTCCTTGAGGGCAGGAGCTATGCCTTATTTATCTTTGTACCTTCTGCAGCAAGAGGTTACAGAATACAGGATGCTAGAAGTGGGACATCCTTAATTCAAGACCTTCATTTTATAGATGAAGAATCTGAAACTGACAAAGGTGAGGTGACTTGAACAAGGTCATCAACCAACTAGTGAGTAACAGAGCCAGGACTGGAATCCAAATCTTCTGATTGGTACCAGTGTTCTTTTTTAAAAAGTCCTGCTAATGTCTCCTTCCCTCCCCCATAACAAAGTCATTTCCAACATACCCTTTTATCTCCTTTATAACAAAAGAAAACAATGAAACAAAATGGATTAGCACAACAACTGCATCTAATGGCATATGGGATGTTACATATCCATCGCTTTTCACTTCCTGACTAAGAAAAAGGAAATGTATTTCTTCGCCTCTCTTTTGAGACCAAGACTGATCAGTCCATTCATTCTGAGATCAGCTGCCATATTTTTTTTGAGTCATTGAATAGATTCCTTTCTTGGTTCTGCTTTCTTGACTCCGCATCAGTTCATACAAATCTTCCCATGCTTCTCTGAATTCCTCAGATTTGTTGTTTCTCATTATGCAATATCCTGTTACATTTATTTACCACAGTTGATGGCAACTCATTTTGTTCCTAGTCTTTTGGTACAACAAAAAGTGTCCTATGAGTATTACAAGCTAGGGTGTTGTTCTGTGACATAGAATTCCACTGTTCCTAGACTACAGAAGACTGCCTGATGTCAAATTTGAACTCAGATCTTCCTGACCCTAGGCCTAGCACTGTACCACTCATTGTGGTTGCTCATCCCCTCAACCAAGCGGTCAAATAGTAAACAGGCCTGAACTCCAATCTTCTAGGATTTAGAGAAGAAGGGAGCTTCTGAACAGCGCTACTCTTGGGGTTCCTTCTATAATAGCTCCAAGTTCTGGCACCCACACTTTTGAAAAAGGGGGAATGTCTAGATATCTCTAATATCTTAGAGAGAAGATGACCACAGAATCTATCCATATAGTGAGAGAATGGGGCATTCTTACAGGTAGTTGATGGCATACTCAAGAAAATCTGAGTTCAAATCTGACCTCACACACTAACTAGCTAAGTGACTCTGGACAAAAGTCACTTAACCTCTATTTGCCTCAGTAACATGGGGATAATAGCAACTACTTCACAGGAATGTTGTGAAGATCAAATGAAACAATATTTGTAAAAAGCCCTTAGCACAGTGCCTGGCAAACAGCAGGTGCTATAGAAATGCTTATTCTCTTCCCTTTACCTCTTGAGCAGTGATAGCCTCTTAAGGAGAAGAGCAGAATTCACATGATCCTATAATTAGATGAATAGCAAGGAACTAAGACATGATACAGAGGAGAAAATGTTTGGACTTTGCCCCTCTAGGACCATTTTCCTACTGTTATTTAGTACAAGTCAGAGTACAAGTCAGGTGAAAAGGAATACTTCTCTGGCAACCCCGAATTTGTTTCCCTTCAGAGGGGAGTCCAAACCATAGGGTGGTAATATGAGTCTGGGGAAAAGGTGGGATTCATTAGAGAGGGAGAATTGTATTGAGTGTCTATATACTTCTGTGGGTTCTTTCTATGTTTTCTTCATGGAGGAAGGGGGAGAAATAAAGGCTGTCCTGTCCCTGAGATTTAGTGTTTCCTTAAGCATTTGCACAGAATTTGAGAACCCTTTTACCTACATCTGGGAAGACCTATACACGAGCTATGTGGAGGTTGCATTCTGAGGTTTCCCCCAAGAGAAACCCTGGGCTCTGAGCACTTTCATTGGCTGGCTATCCCTCATGCTTGGAACACTCTCCCTCCTCTGCTCTTCCTCCTACCTCCTACTGCTCTTTCCTGGCTTCCTTTAAGCCTCAACTAAAATCCTACCTTCTATAGGAAGCCTTCCCCAACCCCTCTTAATTCCAGTGCTGCCCTTCTGGCTTTGTATATATTTGTTTTCCAGTTGTCTCCCCATTCGATTGCAAGCTCCTTGAGGGCACAGACTGTCTTTTGCCTCTTTTTGTATCCTCATAGCTTAATGCAGTGCCTGGCACATAGTAGGTGCTTAATAAATGTTTATTAATTGATTGATGGTATGAAAACAAGCCGAAGAATTGTTATTTTGAGGAGTTGCTCCTACAATTGAGCCCAGTCTTTCTAAGCCCAGAGTATGTGAACCCAAGCCATGCCCACTAACATGCAGGGGACCTTTCTTCTTGCCTTGACCTCCTTGGATAATATGTCTCTCAGCTTTTCTATCACACTAATATTGTCTTCCCTTCTAATACGATTTCTCTCTATATCCAGACTAATCTTCCCAATCTTCTCAAATTACATTACTCCCTTATTATCAAGTGAGATCATATGTATTATGCTTTGCAAACCTTAAAGAACTATATAAATATCAGGTATTATTAATATTAGTACAGCTAGTCAGTACAGTGGATAGAGTGCTGGTCCTAGAGTCAGGAAGACTTGTATCTTCCTGAGTTCAAATCTGGCCTCAGATATTTACTAGCTGTGTGACCCTGGGCAAAGTCACTTAATCCTGTTTGCCTCAGTTTCCTCATCTGTCAAATGAGCTGGAGAAGGAAATGACAAATCACTCTAGTATCTTTGCCAAGAAAACCCTAAATATGGTCATAAAGAGTCAGACACAACTGAAAAACGACTCAATAACAACAAACAAACAAACAAATTATTACTGTTGCTGTGTGAAACCTTCAATGGCTACCCATTACATATCAAATAAAATCTAAACTCCTTAATCTAGCCCACAAACTAGCCCCAATCTAATTTTCTGGATTTACTACTCACTAACTAACCAATTCACTGTATCCCTAATATACACTTAGCTTTCATAAGCTAAGGGCCTGTTTTTCCAAACTGTTTTGCTGTCTCTGCCAGTCAAAATCTCATCCCTCTTGCAAAGTCCAATTAAAGTTCCACCTCCTCCTCAAAGCTTTTTGGGGTCATCTAGATTCTAAACTGTTAGTTCTAAAGAGGTCTGGCACCCAGTCTTTGAATCACTTGTAGAACTGTTACTTAGGATCAGAGAATTTAGTTCTCTGAATTAGAATTAGAATTTAGAATTTAGGTAGAGGACATTTTACAGATGGGGAAACTGAGAAATTACTGTATATAGACTGTAGGAATACCACGTTTCTTAAATTATAATGGATTGGATTTGAAATGAACAGACCAGTTCAAATTCTGTTTCTGTTTACTGTGTGTTAACCTCTTTGGGATTTAGTTTCCTCATATGGAACCAGAAAGACGTAAGTTCAAATCCTGCCTCAGACAATTACATGAAAAATTAGGGGGATGGACTAAATTATTTCTAAAGTTCCTTTCTATTCTAAATCCTATGATCCTAAGGTATGGAAGACATTTTTTCCAAGATATTACTTTAAAAGCAAGAAGAGCTCTGTCAAAAGAAAATGATTTAATTTTTTGTAAAACATAGAATATCAAAAACAACACATGTTTGCCGTAGCTTTTATTGAAAGTTACCTATTAAAATGAAAAAGTCAGTCTATGGGACTTAGAAAGCAACACAGAATAAATGCATGTGTGTTAGTTTTTAATTTATTTGCTCAAATGCTAAGGATTTTATGTGAGTCTATTCCTTATTTTCTTTGTTGTTTTTGTTTGAAAGCTATTAAATTTATAATAACTTTTGACAATTAGTCTCAGAGTAATAAGGTTAGCATGAAAGACAATACTTCCTTCGTTATCCTTCAAAATAGAAAAATAACATTTCAAAGCCCTCAAGGAAGCAATCCAGGAAACATTCCTGTGAATTCTGACCTTCATTGTTTGCCCTACAATGTAACATTTGGATTGGTTCCACAACGATCCTTTTAGGGTATTACTGAAAAAAACTGCCTTAGATCTGACTAGACTAAAAAGTAAAGGGTTTTGTTATTTTTTAAAAATTCTCTTGCCCTCCCTCTGAGCAAAGGGAAAAATAATATGCTAAGCCAAAAGCAGCTTACACAAATAAAATGACTCAATGCAAACTTCCTCCTTTGACACATGGGATGATCATGGGCGTCAGTAACAGAGGTGGTACTTGCTTCCTCCCCACAATGACCACTGTATTCCCCCTCTACCTTCCCACAACTTCCTCTGGTCTATCACCCCCAAACCTGTCACTGTGGTATCCCTCCCCAGCACCATCTTTTCCCTTAAACACCACAATGATAAGAGTCTGACTTTCTAGGTAATGGGTGAGCTTCACCCAAGATGAAACTATGAACTATGCACTGATCCAGGACTGCTTGCCCCACAAGACCCTGAATTTACCCCCTGGCACAGTTGTCACTAATTCCAGCTCAGATAAAGACATCTGTAAACTGCAAGAGCCACTTCTGTGACAGATTTACAAAGTGAATCCTGCTGCTGTACTTAGATGAGGTTTCACTAGACAATGGTTCTCAGTCTGGGGTATGTAAACTTTTAAAAAATGTTTTTAATCATTTAAATTCATTAATTTAAATATTTAATTATTTCAATATAATTGATGTGCTTTTCAGTCCTGTGTATTTTATTCTTGGTATTTAAAAACATTATTCTGAGAAGGGGTCCATAGGCTTCAGAAGACTGTCACCATGACACCCAAAAACATTAAGAATCTCTCCACTAACCCTTCAGATTCCTCAATATTGCCTCCCCATTTAAGGACAAGTTCCTATTGGATAGGAATACAGAATCATCCTAGACAGCCCAGTAACAGAAAACATTCATTCTTGGGCGTCTTCAATTCTATGGTATAGCCTTATCTTAACCTCTGGCAAATCCCATACGCTGGAAGAAGATCTTTGGGCAGGATAATTCAGTGTACCCCAAGAGAAATAAAGAAATTCTCAGCTGCACAGTAAAACAATGCTGTTCTAACCACATTTAAAGCAGCATGTTAGGTGAGTTACATTGGTGCCAAAAAGAAAAATTCTCCATATTCTTCAACCTTGCTTTTTCACTGGAAATTAAACCCATAGGAAATAACATTTCACCTTAGCTTTAAAAAAGAAATTTGCCTTTTCCCCTCTGGCTCAAAAAATTAGCTGAGCATAATACATAGCATAGCAGGAAAACATCCACTTAGGTCTCAGCTTCCTGGTGGAGCCTGTATTTAGCATATGAGGGACATTTCCAACACCATTCCTTAAATTCCTGTAAAGACCTCTCCCACTTACAGAAGTTGCTTCTGCTTAAGACTTCAACAAGGCCTCTTTCTTCACAAGTTTCAGTATGTTTAGTAGTACTGATAGTTCCCCAAAAAATACACTCAACAAATCTATTTTTAAATGCCATGCAGTCTGTTCTTTGCACCTCTGAAATCTCTAGAAATGTAGGGTAGACATGAATATCATCTTCTCAAACTCAGGACTCAGTACCTAGAGATTTCAAAGTTCCTGCTAAAGAGAATAAAAAGATGTCTTTCTGCATTGATTTATAACTAAATTATTCCAAGTTGTCTTTCTGTACAATCATTATGGTTAGTCACAAAAAATAAAGGAGTGGAATGGGGAGAATGCTGAAAAAAAATATAATGGGTCATGAGGGGGAACTGCAGTAACTACGATTTCTAAGGACAAGAGTAAGATTCTATATGATTCTATCTAGAGGACAAGAATGAGATTCTATCTGATTAGGGACCAAGGTGGCATCACCAGAGGTAGGAAAGGAGAGGAAGAAGAAGCTAACTAGAAATAAATTCTACTATAAAGGTGGGAGGCCTCCAGAATTCTGGTTAGAAAGACTAAAACCAGCCCAGCTTCCCAAACCCACCCTCAGGACTGAGGATGACCTGAAATCAGTCCAGATTCCCAGGCACTGCTCCCACAGGGAACAGAACCACCGTAGAAGACGTAGGCCAGATGATTCTAACTCAAAACCAGAAATTTTAGGCGGGACCTGGCTGGCCTCAGGAATGCAATATCTGGCTTTGGATCACACACTTTCAAAAGTGGTGAGATCACGCATGCCTTGAAAAATATAAAGCACTCTCCAAATGTGTGATATTATTATTGCACACAGACACACTTATATGCAAAAACAACTCAGGCAGAAGGCACAGTTAGGTAGATAGAAGGTAGGTAGATAGAAAAGTAGGGATATGCTGGAGAGAAGTAGGAACATGGATGGGGGAGTGAGTGAGTGGACAGCAAAGAGTCAATAAGCAAAGAAGACAATTATAGAAAAATATGATCTTGGAATGGAGTATGTTTGATGGAAAATATTGTGTAAAGCCATATTCTCATTTTGGAAGTATTATTATTTACTAGGAAATCATGAGTAACATGGCAAAATTATCTAGTTTCCAATATACAAAATACACATGAATAATTCCAGTTCTTAAATCTGTCAACAGAATAAGGTCATGGAAATGGGGAAATATTTGTTTTACATTGCTCCCATTACTAGTTCTTGGATAAAGTTTAACACTGAACTATCTGATTACTTAATGATTAGTAATAAAAATTAATTTATGTAGTTCTGGAGTGTTGTGTTTTCCCCTAAACTTGTGATTTCATTAGTGTAGGAAATTCCAAATGAAGAAATCCCTTGTACGAACACAGATCAGTTACATGGGGCACTCAGATTTTAAGTCTCTAGCCCAGGGGCACATAGCCATTTTGTGTCAGAGGTAGAATTTGAACCCAGGTCTTCCTGACTCCTAGACAAGATCTCTAACCACTATGCCATGCTGCCTCTAGTTTTAGTTACTATAGTAAAAAAGAGTATACTTTCCTTTAGTCATATACAAGCCAGGTAGTAGGTAAACTCAATTTCCTACATAATTTGAATGATATTTGTCTTGTATTTCCTCTAGCATGGTGTAGCGGATAGAGAGCTTGTCTTCAGATCAAGAAGACCAGGTTTCACGTGCTGCCTTTGATATTAGCTGTGTGATCTTTAACAAGATGCTTCATTTCTCAGTGCCCCATGAAACGATCTAAGACTATAAGTTACAGAGAAGGTGCTGATCTGCACTGGGAGAGCAAGGTCTGCCCTCTGAGCTTCCACACAGATGAATTACAGGTCTCCTTAGGAGGGAAAAAAAATCTCCTAGTACCTGTCTATGGCTTCTTGTTCTTTGCTGGTTCACCATGATCTTTCTGACTCTCAACGTCTCCATCTCCAGTTACTTCTCTCTCTGTATTCTCTCCTTTGGGCTCAATTATCACCTCTACACAAGTTAAGTTTCAAATCTTTCCCTCCAGCCCCAATCTTTTCCCCTACCTCGTGTTGCATCTCAAGTTGCCTGTTTGACCTCTCAACCTATATGTTATCCCAGGACATCAATTTCATTATGTTAAAAATGGAATTTATCTTCCCCTACTAGACCTGCTACTACCCCTTCCAACTTTCCTACATCTACTGACGGCACCACCATCCATCCAGTTCCCTGGGCTTAAGACATTTGACTCTTCCCTCTCTCTCACCCTCCACATTCAATCAGTTTCCAGACTCTGTCAATTCTACTTCCACCATCTCTCTCACTGCCAGCCCCTCCTTGTACAAGGCAGAATGGTGGGAAGAGATGGACAAGAGTCCCACCAAGGAGAGTTCAGTCTCCGGTGGATTCTAATCTTCATCAGTGAAGGGAATACTTACATCATTCATAAAAGTAGAAGTTTCAAATTATAATTAATTTCAATTCAATAGATATTTATTGGTAAAACAGGTACTGGATACAAGACATTGTGCAAATAGTTGGGTAAATAAATATGAAAAATTATGCAGTTCTTGCCTGCCCTCAAGGAGCTTATAGTCTAAAAGGAAGTATATAACATGTATAGAGGAACCTAAGAGGAAGTATATAAGCATGATAGGAACAAAAGAACCATCTAGGAACATTTGAGAAGGAGGACAACAGTTTTGGCTTCATGGATCCAGGCTACATGGTGGAGGTATCACATGAGTTGTGAGGGGGTTGGGTGGGGAGAAGAGGTAGAGAAAGAGAAAGGGATGAGATGCTTATTTTAATCACAAAGAGGTAGATAATAAGATAATAATCTGAAACTGGAGATTTATTTTTTAAAAATATGTCACCAACATCTGGTTACTATTTGCCCCAAGATAAGTGATGTAACATTAGTTTTTCCAGCTACAAAATGGAAAACATAAAGTTATAGGCCACTACTGACATTTAAGCTGAGTACCATCTTAATAGGCCTCAAAATCCTTACTTTCATGGGTTCAAATTAATGGCAGAGAAACAAGCTCTTGGCCAGCAGTTGGAATGGGACTTGATGTCTTTTTTGTTATACAGGCCTAATATGGCTTGACCCATCTCAACAGGACCTAGAAGTGCTGACAATGAAGAAACAGTCTATAAACTTGTTATGCAACAACACCACAGGATTGTTTTAAGAATCAAATCCGATAATGACTGTAAAGTTCTTTGCAAACCTTAAAGTACTATGTATAGAAATGTTAGTTATTAACATTATATTAAGTAGTAAAGATTCAGAAATTGGCTATAAGCTCCTTTGATCACTTTTCCATATCAGTATAAGGTAATTATATCAGATTTAATATGATTCTTTCATGAATTTCAAACATTGATTTTGCAGAAAATTCCCACCATAAAATGAACACTGTGATGCCTGGGTAGGGCTTTCAGTAGAAACTCATTGTACTAAATCTGGTTTTAGTTAATAGGAAAATAACAGTATGGAAGGGAATAAGCACTTATAGAAAACCTACTTTGTCCCCATTTTACAGCTGATGAAACTGAGGCAGAGAGCAGTTAAATGAATTGCCCAGGGTCATGTAGCTGGTAAGTGCTTGAATTCAGGACTTCCTGACTCCAGACTCAGCACTCTACTCCCTGTGCTACCTCACTGCCATTTTGGTAATAAGTATAACTACTATAGAGTTAACTCTTACACACATATATCACTGATAGATGCTAAGATTCTACATCAATTCTAAAACAGATGAAAAACATTCTCTGTCAGGGGTTGTAGTTTTTGTTGAGTTTTTTAGCCGTGTCTGACTCTTTGTGACCCCATTTGAGGTTTTCTTGGCAAAGATACTGGAGTGGTTTGCTATTTCCTTCTCTAACTCATTTTACTGATGAGGAAACTGAGGCAAACAGGGTTAAGTGACTTGCCCAGGGTCACACAGCCAGGAAGTGTCCGAGGCCAGATTTGAACTCAGGAAGATGAGTCTTCCTGACTCCAGGCCCAGTGCTCTAGCGGCCTCATCAACTAATAATTTTGTATATTTGTTCAGTCATCTCTTTTGTAACTCCATGTGGGGTTTTCTTGGCAAAGATACTGGAGTGGTTTGCCATTTTCTTCTCCAGCTCACTTTACAGATGAGGAAACTAAGGCAAACAGGGTTAAGTGACTTGCCTAGGGTCACACAGCTAGCAAGTATCTGAGGCCAAATTTGAACTCAGGTCTTCCTGACTCCAGGCCCCGCACTCTATCCATTGAGCCATCTAGCTGCCTCTCTGTCAGGTTACTTTATTCTAAAACCACTTTGACCTTATTTTCCAAAATATTTAAGTAATCCAAAATCTGTCAAACCAAAAACATTCATCTTGCTAAAATCAGAGTATCTATTTTACCATCCACTAATCATTCATTATCTGCTTTCAATTCATATATATTCTACTTGTAATTACAAAGACATGTTTTTCATCTTAATACTCTAAACCTTGAGAAATAACATGCCAAATATTTAAAGAACTGACAGGTATCAGTTATTTTTATTATTTAAAAAAGCTTAACCTGAATAATTAGAATTTTAGTATAAAATACTACTACTACTAATAATAGAATAATTAGAATATTAGTTTGTCAATCAAGCATTTACTAAGCACCTACCATGTGCTAGGTTCTGTACTAGGTACCAGGTAAGTTAAGACACTCCTCTTCCCCCCACAAAAAAAGGCAAAATAGTTCCTGCCATCATAAAGCTTATATTCTAAAAGAAGAAGCAAGGGAAAACATGTTCATATGTAGCTACAAAACACATACCAAGGAGATAAAAGGTAATGGGGTGACAGGAGGTCTGGATAGAGGATTACAAATATCTAAGAGGAGCCAGGAAAAGCTTCTTATAGAAGGTGGTTCCTGGGCTGAGTCATACATTATTCAGGCAGCAGGAGGTATAGGTGAAGGAGTGCGTTTTCTAAATGGGTCTCAGCTTGTGAAAAGGCCCAGAGACAGCTGCGTGTGAGTAAAGACAAGAAAGCCAGTATGGCTTCATTGTGCAACATATGAAGGAAAGTAACATGTACTAAGGTTGGAAAGGTAGGATGGGGCAAGATCGTAGAGTGTAAAAGTGCCAAATTTTTGTTATACAGGCCTAATACGGCTTGAGTCATCTCAACAGGCCTTGAAGTGCTGACAATTAAGAAAAAGTCTATAAACTCGTTATGATTGTCATCATGACAACACCAAAGAGTTGTTTCCAGAATCAAATCAGATAATGACTGAAAGGTTCTTTGCAAACCTTAAAGCACTATGTATAGAAATGTTACTTTCTAATATTATATTAAGTAGTAAAGATGGAGAAGTTGGCTATAATATCTTCTGATCACTATTCCATATCAGTATAAGGTAATTATGTCAGGTTTAATATAATTCTTCCATGTAAAAGCAATAAGCAGTCACTGGAGTTTAATGAATAGGGGGAATAATATGGTCAGACTTGTCTTTTTATCAGTTGAATTTGGATTTGAAAAAGACAAATTACTTCAGTTCTATATTTAAATAGATATTTTAAGGCAGGGTGGAAAAACTTACCTTCTCTGCTAAAAGCTCTCTGATCTTGCTTGCCTGGAGTCTAAATTTCATGAGTTGGGATTCCAAGGTTATACATCTTTCCTTCCAATCTACGCTTCCTTCTGGCTCCAAAAGTTCTGCCATATTTATTCTAGAAAGGAAAGAGGATTCAGATAGACAGTAAACACCTTTTAGGATTCAGGAAAAATTGTTTCAGTATCTAGTCATTACAGAAGTTTTACTCCCCAGGTAATCAACTGACATTCAATAAGTGAAAGTATTGTCTTAACAGATAGACTTATGCAATATACATACATATATGTGTGTGTGTGTGTATATATATATATATATATATATATATAATTCTAGCCATTATATAATGAGATACTGGGTCATTTGATGAATTAAAACATTAAGGTTTTGAGTGCTGAGACATATTTTACAACTGACTGTGTTCAAAGAGAAATGAGTGGAAAAGATTCCAGTTTCAGCCCTAGCTCCAACACTGTTTTGGTGATCTTGGCCAAATCACTTAACATTACTGGGTCTCAGTCTCCCCATTACAAAATGGAAAGAACGCCTTATTTATCTACATCATGTTGTTCTAGTTCAATCATGTCCAACTTTTTATAACCCCATTTGAGGTTTTCTTGGCGAAGTACTGGAGTGGTTTGCCATTTACTTCTCTAGCTCATTTGACAGATGAGGAAACTGAGGCAAACAGGGTGAAGCAACCTGCCCAGGGACACACAGCTAATAAGGCCAGATTTGAACTCAGGAAGAGGAGTCTTCCTGACTCCAGGCTCTGCACTCTATCCACTGCGCCATCTAACTGCCTGACCCTCAGTAGCTGTGTGACCCTGGGCAAGTTACTTAACTTCTGTTGGCCTAATCTACTGGAGAAAGAAATGGCAAACCACTCCAGTATCTTTGCCATGAAAGCCCATCAGACACAACTGATCAAATACACAAAATTATTACTTGATTTTTAGGGTAGCCTTATACTCCTCCAGAGCATCAGAGTCAGAAACAATTCTTTAAAATGTTTCTTTTTTTCAAATTTCATTTGGTTGAATATTAAGTGCCTACTATATACCCTGCTCTGTGTTAGGTGCTGGGTATAAAAAAAAAACAGAAAAAACCAGTTATATAATATCAATTTATTTTTATGAAGAAAGCAGCTATAGGTTGCCATGGACAGGTTTGCCCTTCTATTAAATTGCGGATAATTATACTTGCACTACCTGCCTCAATGTGCTAAGAAAGCATTTTATAAACTTTACAATGCTATAGAAACAGGAGCTTTTATTATTATGGAAATGTAAATTATATTCATACACAGTACTAACTTTAAATTGATAAGAATAAATATGAAGAGCATAATTCCTTGAAGAACCTAGGCCCATCAAGAAGTCCAAAACACAAGATCAAATATTTTAGAGCCTTAAGGTATAATTTTAGTTGGAAATATAATATCCTATATGCTTACAGAGAAAAATAGTGGAAAAATAACCTTTTTAAAAAAAATTTCTATCCCTCATGTTCTTCGCCACTTTTATACTCCCAATACTGTTGTTCAACAAAGCTTACCCACTACCCAAAGGATAAATGACCAAAAGCTATGAACAAGTAGTTCTCAAAAGGAAGAAATTAAAGATATCTATAATCATATGAAAATACTCCAAATTATTAATAATTAGAGAGACACAAATTGAAACCACTCTGAAGTTTGACCTAATGCCTTGGCAAAGATGACAATAAGGAAAAATGACCACCGTTGGAGGAGCTATGCAAAAACAGACACACTAATGTTCTGTTAGGAGAGCCGTGGACTGGTCCAGCCGTCTTGGAAAGCCATTTGTAATTATGCTCCCAAAGTCACTAACCTGTTCATATCCTTTGACCTAGCAATATAACTAATAAGCCTATAGCCCAAAGAGATCAGAGAAAAAGGACCCAAAGATATAAAATATTTATAGTAACTCTTTTTGGAGTGATAAATAATTGGAATTGAAGGGATACCCATCAATTGGGGAATGGTTGAACAAATTATGGTATATGATAAGAAATGATGGAGAAATCTGGGAAGACTTCTATGAATTGATGCAGAAGAAAAAAATTGGTTCTGCAGAACAGAACCAATTTCTACCACAACAACATAGTAAAGAAAAACAACTTTGAAAGACTCAAGAACCTTGATCAATGCAATGACTAGCCATGATTATAGAGGACTGACGATGACATGTTACCTATGTCCTAACGGGAAGGTGATGGACTCAAAGGGCAGAATGAAAGATTCGTGTCCGACATTTGACATGGCCAATGTGCGCATTTGTTTTGCTTGTCTAGTCAATCAGTTCAGAAGCATTTAAGTACCTCCTATGTGCCAGGAACTGTACTAAGTACTGAGGATACAGAAAAAGACAGAAAATAGTGCCTGCTCACAAGGAATTCATAGTCTAATGAAGGAGATAACATGCCAACACCTACATACAAATAAGATATATACAGAATAAATTAGAATTAACCAACAGAGCAAAGACTAATGTTAGCATTAATGGCGATCAGAAAAGGTTTCTTGCAGAAGGTGGGATTTTAGCTGAGACCTGAAGTAAGCCAGTAGGTGGAAATAAGGAGGGAGAGAGATCTAGACATGGGGGACAGTCAGTGAAAGTTAGCAGAGATGGAGCATTTTGTTTGAGAAACAGCAAGAATGACACTTATGACTAAATTGCAGAGTACATGAGGGGTAATAAGATGTGAGAAGACTAGAAAGTGAAAAGATGACAAGTTATAAACATGCATATTTGTTATAGAATTTTGTTTTTTGTTCTTTTTTAAGGGAAAAGGAGTTTAAAAGTTAGTAATAGAGTTGTCAAAAAGAAAAGAAAAGCTTATTAAAACATTTCTTTTAAAATGCAGAGAAGAGAACAAAAGGATGGCCAGAAGGAAACATAAACTGGACAGTTTTGAAAGTCACACGATGAATTTATTACATGTGTAAAACAAAAATCAAACTCTTTATAATAGAAATTCACATTTTCATGCATAATTTTCTGTTCTATTTCAAATATGTAATTCTTTATTTTATTGATGTTCATTAAGTTCAGAATCAAAAATAATAAAATTCTTAAAAGAATCTCAGCTTACTCTATTGACTAATCTTCATTTTAATTTTTCCTTTTAATTATTCACTCAAAGACCCATTAACAACAACAAAAACCTGATTTCCTGGCATGTCACTTGTGCACAAATCAGTCCTAATACTATAACATAAGCATGCAATATTTAATTCAACAAGCATCTGTTAATTGTCTATTATGTTCCATGCACTGTGTTTAATAATACATAAATTAACAGGCTCTTTTATAAAATATCACAAAGAACCATTTCTCAAAGGTTGTTACTGCATTATCATTAACAATAGCAACAATCCAAATCTGTATAGTGCTTTAAAGTATACAAAATGCCTTCCTCTCAACAATTCTGAGAGGCAAGTAGTACAACTAACTGCAATCCAAATCTTAAAGATGGGGAAATTGAAAATTATATAGGATACAGGGTTTTCCCATGGTCACACCATAAGTGTGGGAACTAGGATTGGAATCTTGGTCACCAGGCTCAAGTTAGAATTCTTTCTACTACACCATTATTAAGGGAATTTCTACAACAATCATGAAGATAAAATTAGGAATCTGTCGATGGACCCACCAAAATACATCTAAAACCTCATCATAATTAAAGGGAACATGATTATGATAGCATATATAATTGGATATTATCCTCTTTTGGTCTCCCTTTCTGGTCCCCATTCCTTCCTATTATCCATTCTTTTCCTAGTCATTTTTCCAGATCTTATTCATAACACGGATCTTTTCCCATATTATTATCCATTATCCATATTAGAACCAACTCTCATTAAGGTATAGATTATACAATTGCCATAGTCAATTATCTATTGCTTCATCTACCAATTATTCTGCTTCTTCTTATCTCCAGAGCATGCAGGGTAAGAGAGCATTGATGAAACATTTTCATTAATTTGGAAAACAGGTAAACTTAAGCCTTAAATCAGGCAACTTAATATAACAGCACACTTCTAGATTTTAGGCAAAAAGAAGTGTCTCTTTCACACTGGGGGATTTTTCTCTGGTTCAATAATTGTGCCAATCGGTTATGCAATTTCAAAAGTCATTTATTCATGGTTATTATAACATCAGAATAAACAATTAGTTTATATTGAAGTTTTAATAAATGCTACACGTTTACTCAGTGGGGTTGTCTATACTGGAGTTTTCCCCTGCTAGCTTGAGGAATTCTGTTGTTAACCTTGAACCATCAAGCTTAGAAAAGGTAATGAAAATGCAATACTTTTTATCTTACCCAAGTCACTTAACTATGAGGATGAGACTAAATACATTTATAAACTTAGATCTCTTTCTTCCTTTAAAATGCAGCTCAAGTAACACCTTTTACTGGAAGCCATTTCTGATCTCTCCAAAACCTAGTGGCTTCCCTCCTAAATTACTTTGTATTTAAATATCAATATATATGATTATTATATATTATGCAATGCTGTAATGTATATACACACATGCATATATGTATATATGTAAATATATGTATATATGCATATATGTGTGTGTATATATATTTCTTTTTTTTTTTTTTTAAGCAAGTCCCTGCTTTCAAGGAGCTTATTTTGCTAGTGGTGAAAGATTACACATATAGAAAGTTTCAATTACAAGCCAGATAAAAAGGCCCAGTGGTTCATAAGGTACAGAGAAAATCAGATTGTAATGTATTTTCTTTAATGTCATTTCCATTGATAAAACCATATTTATTTCTATGGTTAAATACCATATTAAATGCCAAGGGCTTTGGTATGAGAAGTTTCCTGTCTGGGTCTTCTTTGGTTACTGGGGAAGGGTGGAGGAGAAAGGAAGAATAAGGCAGTGACAGGTGGAATGTACACAAGGGTGGCTCCCCTTGATGATGGCTGGTAGCAGGGTTGGTGGTCTGAGAGGCACTGTCATTCTGGGAGCTGTTGGGTTTACCTGCCCATTAGCAGTCGGTCTGCATAAATACTTGCTGTTGATTGACTGTCTACATTAAGGTGACAGAAGATCTGCTGACATATTTAGCACCACCCCCCTCCATCTGATACTTCCATTCTCTTTTTCCTTTGCTTTGATCCCATAAGAATTGTTAAGCATGCTGCTCCCCAAGGCCAACTCTGCTTCTCGTGTTCATGATCCTACCCTTCCCAAACTATACTTAGAGCTTGCCTCTTTGATATGCCCTCTTCTTCCTAATCTTCAATTTCGCTTTATCCACTAGCTCCTTCTCTACTGCTCCCCGCCCCCCTCCAAAAATAAAACAAACAAAACATTCTCTTGGCCCTGCCACTCTCTCAAGCAATCATGTTACATTTCACCCTTTGGGAGCCAAATTCTTAGAATAAGCTGCCTACACTGGTTGGCCCCACTTCCTCACCTCTCACTCACTTCTTAATTGCTTACAATCTAGAATGAAACTAGACTGCTTTCCAATGTCACTGCAGGATTTCTCACTATCTCCATGACTATTTCTCAGTCCTCATCCTTCTTAGCTTCCCTACAGTGTTTGTCCCTGATGTGCACCTCTTCCTCCTCCAGTCTTGCATCTACTACTATGCATTGGACATCTGTAATGCATCATTCCATAGATATCTTAAATTGAATACGTCTAAAACTGAAGTCATTATCTTTGCCTCTAAACCCTCCCTTCTTCCTAGCTTCCCTGTTGCTGTTGGGGACACTGCCATTTCCCTAGTCACCCAGACTCATCACATAGGTGTCACACTCAATTCCCCACTCTCACTCACTGCCCCATCCCCACCATATCCAATGTCCGTTCTACTTTCAGGACATCTGTTGTATATGCCCTCTTCACCATCCTCATGCAGGCCCTCATTATCTCACACCTGGACTACTGCAATAGTCTTTTGATTGGTCTCCCTGCCTTGAGCCTCTCCAAATTCCAATCCATTCTCCATTCAGCTGAAATAATATTTGTAAAGTGCTTAGCACAGTGGCTAGCACATAGTAGGTGTTCCACAAATGCTTCCTTCCTTTCCTTCCTCCTTCAGCTGCCAAAGGAATCTTCTTAAAGTTCAGGTCTGCCCACATCACCCTTTTATTCAGTAAACTCCAATGGCTACCAGTTACCAATAGGATAAAATATAAAATCCACTGTTTGGCTGTTAAAGTCCTGCATAACTTAGACCCTTCCTACTTCAGTCTTCTTGTACTTTACTCCCTTTCATATATTTTATGACGCCAAAACACTGGCTTACTTGCTCTTCCTACCACACATTGCTTCATCTCAAGACACTAGTTCTCTTCACTAACTGCCCTCTATTCCTGGAATGACCTCCCTACTCACTTTTACTTCTTCTTGGCTTCTCTGGCTTCCTTCAAATCTTAACTCAAATCCCACTTTCTACGAGAGACCTTACCTAGTCTCCCTGGATGCAGTCCCTTCCCTCTGAGATTATCTTTAATTCATTTACATTCTCTCTCTCTCTCTCTCTCTCTCTGTATATATATATATACATATATATATATATAACACACACACACACACACACATATATGTACACACATGTGTGTATTATATCTATACATACATATATTATATATATATATCTCTATAGATCTGGTATGTATATAGTTACATGTTGTTTCCTCCACTAGAATGTTTGTTCCTTGAGGGCACGGACTGTTTCTGCATTTATTTGTATACTTAACATAGTGCCTGGCACATAGTAAAGCATTTAATAAATGCTTTGTTGACTTCATGTTGATTTCATTTCTGTATGGTCTCTCCTTCTTGGGTTTTTGTGACAATGCTCTTCCTAGTTCCCCTCTTATCTGTCTGACTGCTTCTCATCAATCTACTTTGTGGGATTGTCATCCACATTCTGTCCCCTAAGCATTGGTGCACGAAGGGGTTCTATCTGAGGCCCTCTTCTTTTCCCTCTCTGTTTCTCCAGGATCTCACTAACTTCTATGGGTTTAAGGATCCTCTTTATACAGATAATGCTTGATTCTATATATCTAGTCTTCATAACTCTTCTGAACTCCAGTCCCACATCACCAACGTTCTATGGGGTTCTCTACCTAGATAACCCATAAGTATCTTAAAACTGGCATGTCTAAAATAGAATTGATTATCTTTCCCTCTAAACCCACCCCTAACTTCTTTATTTCTGTGGAGGGCACCTTTCTAGTCAACCAGGTTTGGAATCTGTTATATAAAATCTTCTCATTCCCTAAATCCACATATCCAATCAGTTGTCAACTTACTGCTTTTAACTAGACATCTTTCCAAATCCTTCACTCCACTCACAGTCATCATCCCTAATTCAACCCCTTGTCAATCCTGGGACTACTGCTATAGCCATCTAAATGTTCTCCCTCCATTTTCTTCACCATCCAATCCATCCACCACATAGCTGCCTAATATATATTTGCAAAGCACATGTCTAACTATGTCATTCCTGGGCTCAAAATGCATCAGTGCCTCCTTATTGCCTTGACATTTAAAGCTATTCACAATCTGGCCCCAAACTATTTTTCTAGACCTACTTTCCATTATTCCCCCTCAAGTACTCTGAACTCTACATTAAAGTCAACTCGGCCCATTGCCGTTCCCCATACACGACATTCCTTCTCTGTCTACTGCCTTTGGGCTTCTTTGCACAAGGTGCCCCCTTGCCTGGTATGCTCTTCCTCTTCACATTTACTTCTTAGAATGCCAAGATTTATTCAAAGCTCAGCTCCCATCCTATCTCCAAATGAGCCCTTTCCCAATCTCACCAGTTGTTTGTCCTATCCTTGCTCACCTGAAATTATTTTGTATATCATATATCATATTATATTATATTATATATCATATATATGAATTTACTCAGCTGTGAATGTGTTATGCTCCATAGAGTATAAGCTCCTTGAAGGTAGGGACTCTTCATTTTTGTCTTTGTATCCCCACTTTTTGGCACACAGTAGTTGCCAAATAAATGCTTATGGGATTGAATTGATTTTTTTTTCACCTTTGTCATCTGTGATGTTATATTTGTTTTATTAAATTTTATTTGTTCCCTTTTCTTTTCTCAACCCCTAATTGTAAGAGTTTCCACCAAAGTTTACTCCTTCTCCCTTTTTTCTCTATATACTCTCTTTCCCTTGACAATCTCCACTCCTATAACTCCAATCACAGACTTTGGTCAGAAAGCTTTCAAATTTTTGTCCCTGACCTCTCTGGTGAACTCCAGACCCTCATTTCTAGATCACTTTACTTGCTCATCCCTCTAAGGAATGTTCAAAATACAAATCATTGCCTTCTTCCTCAAAAAAAGAAAAAAGAAAAAAAGAAAAAAAAGAGAGAAAAGCCGGCTTCTCTCCCTTGCCTCCTCTATTTCTGTTAATAACATCCACCTTTTTCCTAATCACTCATACCTGAAACCGTCAAGTTTTTTTTTTTTCACAAAACCACAGAACTTCATAGTTAGGAGGCATCTCAGAGACCAGGTAGTCGAACCTATACCTGACAAGTCCCTTCTGTAACATCTAACAAGAAGTCATCCAGTCTTTGCCTGAATACCTCCAGAGAGGCCAAACACCCAACTTCCCAAGGGCTCATTCCCCTCTAGGACTTTTCTAAGTGTCACGAAGTGCACGGAGCCAAGACCTGCCCCTCTGCAAATTCTACCCGTTCTATTCTAATCACTTTTCAGTGACTATCCTCCTTCCCAGTCAGGAACCCTGTGCTTCTCTTAATGCAGGCTCAGCTCACATCACTTTTTTGGCTATCGCACTGCTGACTCATGTATTTAGCAGTCCACTAAACCCACAAGGCCTTGCTCCTGATACTTTAATCATTTGCTAAAGTCTTCTTCGGCAACTTCTCTCACACCTGCCTCCTTTCTATTTTCTATTCCTGTTGTTACCACCTTAGTGCAGACCCTCATTACCACTTGCTTAGAAAATTGTAATGGCTTCTTGTTTCTTCATCTCAAGCATCTCCCCAACTTCAGCTAATCTATCTTACAAAGCACTATGAAATTAATATTCCTGAACAGCTGTGATCACACTACTCTCCTACTCAAAGAATTTTAATAGTTCCCCATTGTTTATGGAATAGTTTCAACTCTAGCTAGGTGGTGGTGGACAGAGTGCTAGGCTTGGAATTAGGAAACCTGGAATTCAGTCCTGCCTCAGACATTTACTACCGGTTTGATCTGGAGCAAGTCATTTAAACTCTCTGCCTTGGTTTCCTCATCTGTAAAATGAAGGGGTTGGACTTAATGGTATCTAAATTCCCTTCCATGTCTAGCCTATGATCCTATGATCTTCAGCCTAGCATGCAAGGACCTCTTTGAGCTAGACTGTGCTTACTCTTTGAGCCTTAACTCTTATTATATTAACATATCACTCCACTAGACAACCTGCCATTCCCTAACATGGTCTACAATTTCCTGCTCCTGCTCCTGCTCCTTTGCTCATATCTTTCATTAAGCTCAAAAGGGCCTCTCCTCCGTTTTTATCTTCTCCTGTTGAAAATCCTACCCATCCTTTAAAGACCAGTTCAAAGGCCATCTATTTCATGAATCTTTCTCTGGTCTGCCCAGCCAGAAGTGATCTCATCTTCCCCTGAACACTCATAGCACTTAGTTCCTCACAATTTTTTGAATAATGCTTGTGTATATAACTGATCTCCTTTCCTCAGTGCTTTCCCCAAAAAACATGTTTGCTAATATGCTAATTTTAACTTAAAATTAAAAATAAGCAATTTTGAAAATTTTCAAATAATTTATTTTAAACTACTTTAGGATTCAAGGAAGATAAGAAAAAAAAATTTCCCATCCATGAGTAATGATGGGAAACCAAACTAAATTTCAGGCATATAGGGCATTATCATATGGTTGAATTCTGCTGACTACCAGTAAGTTAACAGATATTTATTAACTTATTAATAACATTGTGTTAAGTGTTGGGGATACAGAGAATGAGTAAAAGCTAATCCCTGCTCTCAAGGAACTCCCAGTCTGATGGGAATAATAATAAAATAAAAATAATAATGAAATAAAAACAACTATTGGTAAACAAGATATGTGCGGGATAAATTAAAGCCAATGATTGAGGGAATCAGGCAGCGCTTCTTGCAGATTGTGGGATTTTAGCTGAGGCTGAAAGGAAGCCAGGCGGAGATGAAAAGACTTGGTGGAAGAAGACATGAGACAATTTGTAGTTATGTCAGGAGGAAGAGGAGAATATTTATTTAAAAATGATAAGGAACATTCTCTTTCCATTTGGGGTCAATTTTAATTAAAACATACAACGTCTTGGCAGATTATGACTTGACAACTCTGGGGCTGTGTATATTGGAACACAAGCACACACCAATTGAAAAAATAAAAAAGTCTGCCTTTGCTAGATTATGACATGCTGAGGACAGGAGTGGTTGATTACCAATATTTCAACATTTAAAAAATTGGGTGGATAGCCATCCAATTGTAACCATAGGCAATATGGCAGGTTGGACACCTGATTTCACCATTATTTGTCCAAATGTTATTATACTGGTTGATTAGTTACAGAGTACCTACAATGTAAAGATCATTACAGCTCTTTCTTTGTTCAGTCATGTCTGACTTTTCATGACCCCATTTGGGATTTTCTTGGTTTGCCATTTCCTACTCTAGCTCATTTTACAGATGAGAAAACTGAGGCAAACAGGATGAAGTGACTTGCCCTGGGTCACACAGCTAGTAAGTATCTGAGGCCAGATTTGAACTCAGGAAGATAAGTCTTCCTGACTTCAGGCCCCACACTATTCACTAGGTCACCTAGCTGCCGCTATTATAGCTCTAGTGAATAATCATAAGGAGTCAAGATTGAATGATAGTCCTCTTCTTTCTCATCTCCATTACTATACTTAACTGCCCAACTGTAACTGCTGTGACCAGTTGCTATATAAATAGTTTAAAACATTTTAAATTTGAAAATAACTTTACAGTGGAATGCCAGTGATTGACACTACTTAGCTTCAGATTTTCCAAACATCCCCAGGGACCTTTTGAAATATTTACTGACATAAAATAAATTGTTTACAATTGTGAAGTGAATTATTTTTTTTTCTTTCAATCTCTACTTCCTGTTTCTCTCCCAAATTCCCCAAAAGGAAAAGGGAAAGAAAAATAGAGAGTTCATCTGCTGAAGTTCACTTTGTCTAAATTTGCAGTCTGTCTGTGTATCTCTGATCTCTGTGTAGCCAGCAAATGTGTTATTTCCCCCCTAAAACAGAAGAGATGTCCGTTTTGACTGTCTAGTTTAAAGAATCTTTCCTAAGCATACCACCTATCGCAGTTTTAATTTGAAGTGGGTGGGGGTGGGAAGGGACTAACCAAAGATATTGACTAGAATATTACACTTATTTTTCTTTTAATATATTTTTGGTTACTCCTTTGTTTTATATATTTGTGTGTATAGATAGATGTTTCTTTTTCGATCTGTTAAAATACTGTCATTTTAAACGTTCATAGTATTTCTGGGAAAAGTATTTTGCACTGTCATTTATTTGACAGTTCATCATTGGAAGAGAGCTAGGAACCTTAAAATTACACAGTTTGTAGCAGCGTCAGTTAATGTTTTCTTAAAGTTTTAACATTTTTACCCCTGAAATCTTAGTGGGTGGAACAAGAAATACAAAGTGACATAAGCGCTAGGTTGGTTCTGCGTGGTTAACTTTACAAGCAAGGGCGAACTTTTAAAATGCACACGGTTGCTATGAAAAGTATAATTTGCCTAACTCTTCCCTCTGGGAAAGTCTCAGTCACCTGACAGTCCCCAAAGGCCCCTCTCCCGCCACCCCAGTCCCCATCCCCGCACACACCCACATGAGTTGGAAAAGCCACAGGACGTCCGTGTAAGGCAGGAGACCCCTAGCTACATAAAGCGCCTTGTGCCCACTTTCGGGTCAGGGGAGGAGAAGGGAGGGACTGAGGTCAAATTATTTTAATTCACCAACCAAGGAAAGCATGGCAAGGGACGATCGCAGTCCAGGAGCCAAGCCCCTTGGTCGAGAGCCAAGACGCGCTCGCACGGATCAGTGCCCCTTTGGGCCGGTGGGCATCGGGGAAATAAAGGCACGGCGTGAGAATAGGATAGGGATGGGGGTGGCGGGAGCGGAGGCCGAGTCCCATTTCATGTTCTGGCCCAGGGCCTCCTGGGGGTTCCCCTATCCCTCTACCCCCTTCCCTGCCTATGGTAGAGCTGCAGCCTGTCTCCCAGGAGAACTGTCTGGCGCTCCAACTTGGAGAGGGGACTCTCCTGGCCAGACTGGTGAACCAGGGCGGCGCGGAGAAGTTAGGGAGTCTCGGACTTTGCCACCGACCTACCTGTGCTGCTGCTCTGGGGACGGCTGAGGCAGTGGCAGCGGTTGCGGAAGGGTCCCTGACTGCCGCTGGTCCCGGGGCTCCCGGGGCTGTCCGCGCCCCCTTCTCCTCCAACCCACCCACCCCGAGAGTCAGGCGGGGGCGGGTCGCTGCCACCACTCTGACGGACGCCCATGGAAGCCAATGAAAGACTGGGGCCGGTCCCTTTGCGTCATCGGAGGGGCGTGGCCAAGACGACCCTTCCCCACCTCCCCCTTTCTACCCGTGGTCCCAAGCCCCCCAATCTAGTGGCCTGGATTTCCCAGCCCTTTCTAAGATTCTCCCTCTTTTGCTGCAGTCCTGGGTCCGAATTCTGGACAGGGACTTTTAATCCTATTGATAAACCGGACCCTAAACCATTAGGTCAGGCAAGTCACTTCGCTCAGTTTACACAGAAGGCAAATGGGAATAGCAGAGTTTTCCCTTCTGCTGGGGATTTCTGAGTTTGCTTTGTTTCAAGTACGCCCAGCAAGCCCGAAGGAGATAAAAGTATTGCGAAACAATGAGAGCCTCCAAGAAAAGGCAAACTGTTATTACTAGGAAAAGACCAGAGAGCCGGTATCGGGCGTTCATATTTCTTCCAAATGAGCACTAATTTTGAACCAGATCCATGCAACCCCCACACATCAGATTCTTACTGCCTTTTGTGGGAGCTGCTGATGCACAGCACATGCCATACTGTCTCCAAGCTGCCTCACCAAACAAGCAAGCCCTCCTGGCCCAGTTTTATAGAGAAGGCAGCAGTTAAATAAATAGAATTTGTGACTTACACCAAGTTACTAGGTCAGTAATGACCAAGCACGAAAGAGAATCCTTACATGCATACAGTAAAATCGCTTACATTTTGGGTATACCCTAAAGGACTGTGGATTAAGTGAGTTAAAAAGCTTTTAAAGCAAGTCACTTATCACTGCAAGATTCAGAATCGGTTTACTTAACTTCTGAAAAAAAAATACTCAAAAAGTTTTTTTCTGATTGTTAACAGAGTCCAGTGTAAGGGGCAGCAGCATGGAGTATGGCTGGGCCAGCACTAACACAAGTGAATTTTACGTTTTTTGCAGCAGCAGATCCAAAATCTATCAGCTGTTCAATATTACTTTAAAAAAACAATCTTCTCTTTAATTAGAATGATGATGAAAGAAGACAGGATACTGGCTGCCTGATTTCATTCCTGTGGGCATTCCACCATTGGTGCAGATCCCAACCCATCCACACCTTCTCATCCTCTGAAATTCCTGTCCATTGACTGCCATAAATCCCTCTTACAGGAGCTACATCACATCCTGCCCAAGTCATCATCACTAATAGATTGCAGATGAATTACATTCACTGTGTGTCTCTCCAACACAGGATATCAGGCGACTTTTTTTTTCGAGTAAAACTAGATATAAAAACCATTGTGGAAGAGAGACTACTATTGTGGTGAATTACTAACTTTGGTAATAACTAGATTTTTCCCAAGAAGCAACAGCAGGAGCCTAGATTTAAGGTGGAAGGGACTTTTAACGATTGGGTATTCTAACCTTTCATTTTAAGGAGGAGGAAAATGAGGCTTCACAGAGGTTAAGTGACTTGTCCAAAGTCATACAGTTAGTATGGAGTGGAACTCATATTAAATATTAAGTCTTTTGATTCCTAGTCCAGCAAACACTTTCCTACCACACTGCTCTAGCACAGTGCCCTTTGACTAGATTTTATTCAATACTTTAATCTACCTAGGATCTCACTAATGTGGCTACTTGTTCTGTGCCTATAGATTACAATCCACTTTTGCCTTTGTGTAAAGGTTGGGCGAGACCGTGGCTGAGATCCCTTCTAACTCTCAAATTCTGTGACTCTGATTCTCATCCTCTGCATCCTTTGATAAATCTTCCATAAAGAACACTGCCAATGTACTAGCGACCTTTCTATTGTTCTTTCGGTGACCTATGTCTACCAATGCAGCATTTCAGCTTTCCATATTTTGTCTCTCTTTATACATAACTGGCCCAACTTCCTTTCCAACCATGCATTTCCTTGATAATGGAAAAAAAAAAACTTTTGAAAAGTTTTAACATTAATTTTTTTTGTTTTTATCATCAATCATGTCCCTTTAACCCCTTCTCCACAGATAGTGAACCCTTGTAATATCATCCACCTCAGATAATCCTGTCATCTACCCCACTGTTGTACTTGCTCTTCTCAAGTGGAACAGCATGGTTAGGACTAGAATCCAGAGACTGTCCGTGTGTCCAATCTGTGTCTGGCTCCAGATCATACCCTCATCCGCTCTAGACATCTTGCTATCTGCCCTGCTGAATGGCCCTCCTCTCAACCTCCACCCTTACTTTTCAATTCTTTCTCTGGAAGCAGTAATCAAAGAAATACTGCCATTGCTTCTAGAAACAGACATGACTACCAATTGCCTTGTGGCTACACCTACCGTTTCTGAGACAAAAACTCCCTTCCCTGTGTGGCGTCTTCCCTATTAGAAAGTAAACTCCTGGGGCAACTAGGTAACACAGTGGATAGAGCACCAGACCTGGAGTCAGGGGGACCTGAGTTCAAATATGGCCTCAGACACTTGATACTTACTAGCTGTGTGACCTTGGGCAAGGCACTTAACTCTGCCTCACAAAAAAGAGTAAAACTCCTCAAAGGCAGAGACTGTTTCACTTTAGTATTTATTTCCCCATCACCAAGTAGAGTGCTGGAACATAGTAGGTGATGAATAAATATTTATTCTTTCAAAACAAATGTTTCAGCGAAGGTCCCCTATTTGATGGTGTATATATCACATGAACCATCCTCAGTCTTTTGTTCTCTTCTTTGCACGCAAGTCATTGTTGGTGATACATTGCAGCCCATTTTCACCCACCATGAATCTTTCTGTCACCTTTTTTGAATTAACTGAAATTTTAATTCTTCATCATTGTGTTAACAAATTTATAGTCCTATGCTGTCACTGGAAAAATATTGGTTGGAGAGAAAGACTCTTGGAGAATTCCAATTTCCCAAATGGAATCAGAATCAAGAGAGACTTGATTCCAAACCCTGCCTCTGACCCTTACTAGATGAATGGCCCTGGACAAGTCATTTAACCTCAACTGGAAAATGAGGACAATAATCACCTGTGGTTAGTAGTTCCACCCTTAAAGGATTCTAGGCTTTCACAGACTGGTTTTATCTTCAGAACCTGACCCTAAGGAGATTAGTTTCCAGGTAGGTGGATCATTAATGCCCCAACACTGGAATAAAACTTCAGGGAAATCTCTGAATAAAGCACAGGTATGGCTCATGTTTCACCTGCAAAGGAATTCAATCTACAGTATGGTTTCAGATATAGGATAGATTTTTTTTCTTTTACTTCAGAAATTGCATAAGACACACAGAGCTCACAGGATCATGTTAGGTCCCATTCAATAAATTCCAGTGAGTATTACCTTCAGGATAAAATATAAAATCTTGCCTTTTAAAACCCTTCACAACTTGACCCTCTTCTACCTTTCTAATCTTTTTACATCTTGTTCTGCCCTCACCTCTACCCATATGTCCCAGCTTTCTGTGTTCCAGGGATACTGGCTTCCTTGCTGTTCTTCAAACAAGACAATCCATCTCCTAGCTCTGGTCATTTTCACGGGCTGTCCCTCATGCCTAGAATTCTTTCCCTCCTCATCTCTTCCTCCTGGTATACTTGAGTTCCAATGGTCATGAAGGCAGCTGAAGCATACAATGTGGAACACTTAGAGCTTGGTCAGACATCAATGACGCCAAGGTCATCTATTTCATCTGGACCATCGCTGGTCATTTTAACCTTTGTGTTACCATTGGACTTCTGTGACTCTGAAAGAGAGAGTAAGGCTGATAATATTGTGCAACTATGCCTCACTTAACTCCAGTTCACTCGCAAATCAAGACATTGTCCCTCAATGTCACTAGTCTTCAAAAACGAAGAACCACCAATAAAAAGAAGCCCCAACTAAAATCCCACTTTCTACAAGAAGCCTTCCCTGATACCCCTTAACTCTAGTGCCTTCTTTCTGTTGATTATGTCTGATTTATCCTGCATTCATCTTGTTTGCATATTGTTGTTCGCATCTTCAGACCATGAGCTCCTTGAGAGCAGGGACTTTGTTTTTGTTTTTGTTTTTGTTTTTTTTACTGTTTGTTATATCCTCAGGGCTTAGCACAATTCTTGGTACATGGTAGGCACTTAAAAAATGCTTCTTGACTGACATAAACAAATACAGGAAACATAAAATTCTCAAGTATGCAGTTACACTGTCTCTTCTTGAAAGACTAAAAAAAAACTTTACACTGAACAAATACTCCCCATTAACCTCAGACCTACCCTGTCTGAACAACTCATAGCAATATCATGAGAGGTTGGCAAGGTCTAACTCTCCTGACCCCTCGTGGCATGATTTTAGTCTTTCAGCTGCAGGGCAATCCTACTATGGGTTATCTTCCTCCTCTGAGAAGAATGTTGTTAAGGAAATCTCCCTCTGGGCAGTGAGTGCTTGACTCTTGAACTCAAAAGCTCAGGAACTCAGGATTATCCATGAGATAGCCCCAGAGCTGGAAATATCCTTTGTCAAGATCATTAATGTCTGACCTGTATTCAGAAAAGGAAATATAAAGACAAAAGAAGGCATCCAGGAACTCAGGTTCCAAGAACTTTCTGTCTTGGGCTCACCTGGACAAGCTTAAGTTGCCCACCATTGCCACCTGCTTCTCCTGTAAGATGCTATTTTGTGTTAATTTTTATTTCTGCTGTGTATGGTTATATTGATTTTTTTTCAAATATCAAAAATTTTTTTCAAATATTTTAAATGGGTATCACTGAGGAAGTTTTGTAGGATTTGAAGATTCAATATAATTATTACCGGGTCATCTGTGAATGGAAGCATTTGGGGAACTTTGCCGTTGATAAGGGATATGTCTCCTATTTGACTCTGAAAAAGGCATCTCTGTGACACTGGCCAACACTGTAAGTGAGCAAATGTCTTCCTTTTTTATGTCTTGTTGGATGTTAGAACTTTTCAGGTCATTAAATCAAATCCATAGTCATCACTATGTCATTTGACTATGCCATGCGACATGGTAGAGTGCAAAGAATGTTGGATTTGGCTTTAGAGAACCTGAATTCAAGTATTGCCTTCACAACTTATGACTTCTTTGAATTCAAGTAAGTCCCTCAAGGTCATAGGAGTAGTATGGCAAAAAACCTCAAGCTCCTGTTCAGTAAAAATGAGAGAGTCAGACTAATAGGCTTCCAAGATCCCTTCTAGTTCTAAATTTATGATCCTATGACCTTGCTTGAGAAGAGTCTTTAAAGCAATATTTTGTTCTACTGAGTAAGAGGCTTTTTTAAAAAACAAAAACAAAAACAAAAACAAAACTGACAAATGATAGACATAATAGAATCTTATCTTTTTGATACTTCCCGGTTGGGTACAAAGACAGTTTGTAAAGAGCAAGAAAAAGTAGGTTACAGATGCCTTCTCAGTTGCCTTTTTTTTTTTTTTAATAAAAGCAGCATCTGTGATCTTTTCCATTCTTTTAAAATCTATCCCTTTCAGAGATATCTTGAAAAGTGATACATGAGTGTGTTTAAAATTATGATGACTCCAGCACAGATTTCTTTTTTTATGTTTGTGTTCACATTTAAGCATTCCTTCTAATTTCATCTTTTTTGAAATTATTCAGTATTTTATTTTTCCCCAGTTACATATAAAAACAATTTTTAACATTCATTTTTAAAACTCTGAGTTCCAAATTCTCTCCCTTCTTCTTTCCCCACCTTCCTACCCCCATTGAGAAGGCAAGCAATTCCATATAGGTTATACATGTGCAGTCATGCAGAACATTCCCATAATAGTCACATTGTGAAAGAAAATATAGAACAACAACAAAAAAAGCCTCAAGAAAAATAAAGTAAAAAAAAATTATGCTTCAATCTGTATTCAGACACCATCAGTTCTTTCTCTGTGGATGAATAGCATTTTTCATCATAAGTGCTTCAGAGTTGTCTTGGATCATTGTGTTGCTGAGAATAGCTAAGTTATTCACAGCTAATCATCTTACAATACTGTCATTACTTTGTACACAGTACATTTCACTTTGCATCAGCTCACATAAGTCTTTCCAGGTTTTTCTGAGAGCATCCTGCTCATCATTTCTTCATAATCACATAGCACAACTTGTTCAGCCATTCCCCAATTGATGGGCATCCTCTCAATTTCCAATTATTTGCCCCCCCCAAAAGAGCAGCCATGTTTTTGTACATATAGGTCCTTTTCTCTTCTGTTTTTTTTTTAAATCTCTTTTGGGATATAGACCTAGTAGTGGTATTGCTAGGTCAAAGGACATGCATGGTTTTATAGCCCTTTGGGCATAGTTCCAAATTGCTTTACAGAATAGTTGAATCAGTTCACAACTCTACCAACAATGCAGTGATGTCTCATTTTCCCCATATCACCTCCACTATTTGTCATTTTCCTTTTCTGTTCTGTTAGCCAGTCTAATAGGTATGACGTATTACCTCAGAATTATTTTAATTTGCATTTCTCCAGTCAATGGTGAGAGCATTTTTTTCCTATGGCTATAGATAGCTTTGATTGCTTCATCTGAAAACCATATCTTTTGATCATTTATCATTTTGGAAATGGCTCTTATTTTTATAAATTTGACTCAGTTCTCTATGTGTTTGAGAAAAGGGGCATTTATTGTTGCTTCAAAATTTTTTTCATAGTTACTATTGCTAACTGTATTTCTCTCCGTCCTATTTCCCCCTCATTTATTCTATTGTCTCTTTCCTTTCATCCTGTCTCTCCTCAAAAGTGTTTTGCTTCTGACTAACCCCTCCCCCAATTTGCCCTCCCTTCTATCACTGCCTCCTTTCTCTTATCCCCTTCTCTCCTACTTTTCTATAGGATAAGATAGATTTCTATACCCAATTGAGTGTGTATATTATTCCTCCTTTGAGCCAATTCTGATGAGAGTAAGTTTGTTCACTTCCCCTAACATCCCCCATCTTCCCCTGCATTGTAAAGGCTTTTTCCTGCCTCTTTTATGTGAGATGATGTACCCCATTCTACCTCTCCCTTTCTCCTTCTCCCAATACATTCCTCTCTTACTCCTTAATTTTATTTTTTTAGATATCATCCCTTCACATTCAACTCACATCTCTGACTTCTGTTTGTGTGTGTGTGTGTGTGTGTACTCCTTCTAACTGCCCTAATAATGAGAAAGTTTTTATGAGTTATAAGTATCATCTTCCCATGTAGGAATGTAATCAGTTTAACCTTATTAAGTCCCTTATGATTTCTCTTTCCTGTTTACCTTTTTATGCTTCTCTTGAGTCTTGTATTTGAAAGTCAAATTTCCTATTCAGCGCTCGTCTTTTCATCAAAAATACTTGAATGTCCTCTATCTCATTGAAAATCCATTTTTGGGGGGCAGCTAGGTGGTGCAGTGGATAGAGCACCAGTTAGGAGGATCTGAGTTCAAATCCGGCCTCAGACCAAACACTTGACTCTTACTAGCTGTGTGACCCTGGGCAAGTCACTTAACCCCAATTGCCTAAAAGTAAAAAAAAAAAGGAAAAGAAAATCCATTTTTCCCCCTGAAGGATTATACTCAGTTTTGCTGGGTAGGTGATTCTTGGTTGTAATCCAAACTCCTTTGCCCTCTGAAATATACCCCAAGCCCTCTGATCCTTCAATATAGAAGGATCTTGTGTTATCCTGACTCTGGTTCCATGATACTTGAATTATTTCTTTCTGGCTGCTTGCAATATTTTCTCCTTGACCTAGGAGCTCTGCAATTTGGCTATAATATTCCTGGGAGTTTTCATTTTGGGATCTCTTTCAAGAAGTGATCAGTAGATTCTTTCAATTTCTATTTGACCCTCTGGCTCTAGAATGTCAGAAGAGTTTTCCTTGATAATTTCTTGAAAGATGATATCTACACTCTTTTTTTAATCATGATGTTCAGGTAGTCCAATAATTTTCAGATTATCTCTCCTGGATCTATTTTCCAGGTTAATTGTTTTTCCAACGAGAGATTTCACATTGTCTTCTATTTCTTATTCTTTTGGTTATGGTTTATTGTTTCTTGATTTCTCATAAAGTCATTAGCTTTCATTTGCTCAATTCTACTTTTTAAGGAATTTCCTTTTTAAAAATAATTTTATTTATTTATTTGTTTTTAGTTTTCAACATTCACTTCTATATGTTTTTGAGTTCTAAATTTTCTCTCCCCTCTCCCCTCCCCCCTCCCCAAGACAGCATGTAGTCTGATATAGGTTATACATATACAATCATATTAAATATATTTCCACATTAGTCATGTTGTAAAGAAGAATTAGAACCAAAGGGGAAAAAACACAAGAAAGAAGAAACAAGAGAGAGAGAGAGAGAGAGAGAGAATAGTATGCTTCAATCTGCACTCAGAATCCATAATTCTTTCTCTGAATGTAGATAGCATTTTCCATCATGAGTCTTTGGAGCTGTCTTAGATCCTTGTATTGCTGAGAAGAGTTAAGTCTATCAAAGTTGGTCATTGCACAATGATGCTGTTACTATATACAGTGTTCTCCTGGTTCTGCTCACTTCACTCAGCATCAGTTCATGTAAGTCTTTCCAGGTTTTTCTGAAGTCCACCTGCTCATCATTTCCTTTGGAACAATAGTATTCCCATTACCTTCACATACCACAACTTGTTCAGCTGTTCTCCAATTGATGGACATCCCCTCAATTTCCAATTCTTTGCCACCACAAAAAGAGCTGCTGCAGATATTTTTGTACATGTGTGTCCTTTTCCCACTTTTATGATCCCTTTGGAATACAAAACTAGAAGTGGTATTGCTGGGTCACATGCACAGTTTTATAATTGCTCTCCAGAATGGTTGGATCAGTTCACAACTCCACAACAATGCATTAGCATTCCAATTTTCCTACATCTTCTCCAGCATTTATCATTTTCCTGTTTTGTCATGTTAGTCAATCTGATAGGTGTGAGGTGGTACCTCAGAGTTGTTTTAATTTGCATTTCTCTAATCAATAATGATGTAGAGATTTTTTATTTGACTATAGATAGCTTTGATGTCTTCATCTGAAAACTGCCTGTTCATATCCTTTGACTGTCACTTAGGGAATGATTTGTATTCTTATAAATTTGACTCTGTTCTTTATATATTTTAGAAATGAGGCCTTTATCAGAGAAACTGGCTGTAAAAATTGTTTCCTAGCTTTCTGCCTCCCTTCTAATCTTGGTTGCATTGGCTTTGTTTGTGCAAAAAACTTATCAATTTAATGTAATCAAAATTATCCATTTTGCATTTCATAACGTTCTTTATCTCTTGTTTGGTCATAAACTCCTCCCTTCTTCATAGATCTGACAGGTAAACTATTCCTTGCTCCCCTAATTTGCTCATACTCTCACCCTTTATGTCTAAATCATGTACCCATTTTGATCTTATCTTGGTAAATGGTGTAAGATGTTGGTCTCTACCTAGTTTCTGCCATACTATTTTCTAATTTTCCCAACAGCTTTTGATAAATAATGAGTACTTATCCCAGAAGCTGGAGACTTTGGGTTTATTAAACAGGAGATTACTATAGTCATTGACTACTGTCTTGTGTACCTGACCCATTCCACTGATCCACCACTCTTTTTCTTATCCCATACCAAGTAGTGTTGATGATTGCTGCTTTATAATACAGTTTTAGATCTGGTATGGCTAGGTCACCTTCCCTTCCATTTCTTTTCATTATTTCCCATGATATTTTGGATGTTTCATTCTTCCAGATGAATTTTGTTATCATTTTTTTCTAGCTATATAAAATAATTTTGGTAGTTTGATTAGTATGGTACTAAGTAAGTAAATTAGCTTAGGTATAATTGTCACTTTTATTCTATTAGCTTGGCCTACCCATGGGCAACTGATATTTTTCCAATTATTTAGATCAGACTTTGTATGAAAAGTGTTGGAATTATTTTCTTCAGTGAGTTTTTGTACCTTCTTTTCAGTGAATTTTTGTGCCTCTTTTTCCATTTGGCCTGTTCTGCTTTTTAAGGCATTCTCCTCCTCATTGGCTTTTTGGACCTCTGTTACCATTTGGCCTCGTCTATTTTTTAAGGTGTTATTTTCTTCAGTATATCTTCTTAACCAAGCTGTTGACTCATTTTTCATGATTTTCTTGCATCACTCTCATTTCTCTTCCTAATTTTTCCTCTGCCTCTCTTATTTGATTTTAAAAATCTTTTTCAAGCTCTTCCATGGCCTGAGACCAATTCATATTTTTCTTGGAAGCTTTGGTCATAGGAGTTCTGACTGTGTTATCTTTTTCTGAGTGTGTGCTTTGATCTTCCTTGTCACCATAGTAACTTTCTATGGTCAGAATTTTTTCAGTTGTTCACTCATTTTCCCAGCCTATTACTTGACTTTTACCTATTTGTTAAAGTAGGGCTCTACTTCCGGGGTGGAGGGCACACTGTCCCCAATTTCTAGGGTTTTGTGCTGCTGTTTTCAGAAATACTTCTGAGAACCTGTAAGTTTTCAGTTCTTCCAAGGTGATAAGATCTAAGGAGAGGTGCTTACTACTCTCCTGGCCTATGCTCTGGGCCATGAGTGACCACAAGCACTTTTTTCTGCCCTAGAACTATGAGGAGGGTTCCACTCCCCTGTGGTTGCAAGATCTAGTGGGCTAGTGCTCCTCCTTGCCTTGGGACTGCCATCCAGGACTGCGACCTGGATCTGAGTATGGGCAAAACGACAGAGTCCTGCTTCAGTGTCAGCAAAGAGACCCCTGTAATCTCCTTCTGACCAGTTTTTCGACCCCCTTATCATCTGTGGGCTGAGAGCTCTGGAAGTAGCTGTTACCACTGCTGAGTCATTCACTCCCAAGGCCTACTCCTGGTTTGCTGGGGCTGGGGCTGTGCTGCTGCAACCTGCACTGGACTGTACTCCTCTCTCACCCTGGTGCAACAAAACTTTCCTGATGACCTCCTAAGTTGTCTTGGGCTAGAAAATTGTTTCATCTGTCATTTTATGGGTTCTACCACTCTGCAATTTGTTTAGAGTCATTGTTTAAAGGTATTTGGAGGGGTTTGGGGGAGAGCTTAGGCAAGTCCCTGCCTTTACTCTGCCACCTTGGCTCACCTCCCTAATTTCATGTTTTAAAGTGCTGGGGAGAGAGAGAGAGAGAGAGAGAGAGAGAGAGAGAGAGAGAGAGAGCGCACTAGCACATTAGAACTTGCAACCACAGTGGAGCAGGACCCTCCCTCATAGTTCTAGGGCAGAAAAGAGTGCTTGTGGTCGCTGACAGACCAGAGCACAGGCCAGGAGAGTAGCAAACACCTCTCCTTAATGTCAAAGGAGTTTATGTTCTTTTGGAGAAGACAACACATGAAGGAGATCTAGAAAGTATGTGTGGGTGTGGGAAGTGGCATGAAGGGATCAGGGTCCCAGTTTGAGACTAGGGAGGAAATGAGTATGAAAACTAGTATGCAGGTAACCTGGTATGATAGAATCCAAATGTGGTTGGTATCAATAAAAAAGATTAAAAAACTAGCATTTATTAAGGATCTTCTATTTGTTGTTGTTCAGTTGTATCTGACTCTTAGTGACCCCATTTGGGAGATTTCTTGTCAAAGATACTGGAGTGGTTTGCCATTTCCTTCTGCAGCTCATTACAGATGAGGAACTGAAGCAAACAGAGTTAAATGACTTGCCCAGGGTCACACACTAGTAAGTGTCTGAAGCCAGATTTGAACTCAGGAAGATGAGTCTTCCTGACTCCAGACCCAGTAATCTATCTACCACACCACTAGCTGCCCAAGGATCTTCTATGCCTCACATTAATGGCAGTAGAGCATAGAGCTGCTCTCAGAGTCTCGGAGACCTGAGCTCGAATTCCTCTATTGATACATATCAGTTAAGTGACCCTTGGGTAAGTCACTTCACCTCTAGCTTAGTTCCCAAAGCTTCTTGGCTATTTCCACACAATGCCATAATGTGTCTGTGATGCCTCCTTATGACCCTTCTAGCTATCCTTCATATGTTGTCTTCTTCCAGAATACAAACTTCTTGAAGATGGTAACCATCTTGTTTGCTTGAAGTGTACCCCTAGTGCTTAGCATAGTGTCTGGAAATAAATATTTTATCTACCTCTCTCTTTCTCTCTCTTTCTCTCTCTCTCTCCCTCTCTCTCTCTCTCTCTCTCTCTCTCTCTCTCTCTCTCTCTCTCTCTCAAAGTGTTAAGTTGCAGAGAAGATCTTGACCTACATTGATAAAGGGCATTTCTCCATCCAGGAACTCCCTATATGGAATGGAACCATAGGTCCTTTTTTATCCTTGGCTCTGTGTTTCTAACACTGTACACATTTCAGGGGATACAAAGATAAAAACAAAAGAATCCTTACGTTCTAATGGGTGACTCATCACAGACACATATAGGTATTTCTCATACAAAAGAGATACATGTTAACTAACCACAGAGGGAGATACCAGAAGCTGGGGAACCAAGAAAGGCCTCACACTGAAAGTAGCATGTGAGCTGAGACTTAAGGGAAACCAGAGATTCCCAAAGGCATCAGAGAAAATACATGCATTCGAAGAACCGGGAAAAGAAATCACCAAGGCATGGAGATGGGAGACTCAGTAATTAGTGTGAGGTACAACAATAAGGGAACTTGACTGTGGAGGGGAGTGAGTAATGTATGATGAGACTGAAAAGGTAATTTGGGGTTAGGTTCTGAAGAGCTTTAAATGTTAAAAGAATTAAAATTTGTAAGGAATGGCCCCATTTGTAGTAAAGGGCTGCCCCCCCAACATGTACCGTGGACTTGAAGGCAGGCAGAATAAACGTCTCTAGCCTCTTCTCCTCCACCCTTCTCCAAGGGAGACTTTAACTCCTGCCAGGAGGGGAAGCAGGAAGTTGAGTCCAGTGACCACCCTGCTGTCCTCAGAAAGAAGGAATACTGGGCTAGAATTTTATCTACTTGGTCCCTTAAAAATGATTAGTCTAGGGGACATGATTGGGTTGGATGTAACTTCTGATCACTGTGTCATTACTGGGGGGAAGTAGTACCCCAAGCTTTAGATCCAAGACTTGACCTCTCTCCCACACTGAAACTTGACTCTAGCATAGTGATGTCATTTTGGTCCTCTTCAAGAACAAAGGACAACAACCAGTTCTTCAATGAGCACACATAGCAATTATCAAAGAAAACCCATTCATCTAAAATGGTGGCAAAACAGAAATCAGAAAAGGTATACATAGGAAATATGTACCAGACAATACAGAACAAAGGAGCTCTCCAATTGAGAGCAACTCAGCTCAACTGAGAGAGAGACAGATAGAGAGAGAGAGTTCTAGATCTCACCCAAGGGGAAACTCTGCAGTCTTTACTATAGCAAACTGAGGACAAACACAAGATGAAGACTGCTAGCTCCTCTCATGTCTTCTGGAAGCCTTTTAGCAACCAGAGGTGGGATTGGCCTCTTCCATCTTCCTTCTTAAAGATGGAAGCCAAAGTGTACTAAAGGAGTTAAGGCTACTGAAGAAGTCAGAAGAAAGATGAATCTATCCCGCTGTCCCCCACTCTACCGCACCCTTCATCTCCACCTTATTGAGGAGAGAGTCCCATACCAATGGGCTTTGGGACAGAGGTTATGTATATAATCCCGGAGGTAATAGGGAACCGCTGGAGTTTATTGAGTAGAGGGGTATCATTGTCAATATTCTGTTTTAGGAAAACTGCTTCAGGAGTTGTGTGGAGGACAGATTGAAATGAGGGGAGACTTGAGATAAGACAATTTGGGAGGCTGTTATGAGAGACCAGGTGAGAGGTGATAAGGGTCTGAACCAGTATGAGTGGAGAGAAGGAGATGGATCTGACAGAAGTTGTGGAGTTAAGATTAAAAATGTTTGACAACTGACTGGATATATGCAATGGGTAAGGATGAGGAGTTGAGGATGATTCTGAGGTTGTGAACCCAAATGATTAGAAAAATGATGGTGCCCTCAATAGAAATAAAGATGTTAGAAAGAAGGGGTGGATTACAGGGAAAAGATAATGAATTTGGTTTTGGATATGAATGTTCAGTAGGCATTTGGTGACATGGCACTGGAGCTTAGGAGAGAGGCTAGGGCTATACAGATCCAGCCTTTATAGGTAGTTCATTATCATTGCCAAAGAGAACAGCACTTTAGGAACACCAACAGATATCTTCCTCTTCTTTATTATTGTTGTTATTTGTTTGTTTTGTTCTTCTGGTTGCCATTACAAAGGCTTTTGGGTGGAACTAGTTTGGATGGATCTCAGCAGGTTCTCTGTTTTCTCAATATCTTTTTGCTGTTTTTTGAGGTAATATTGTTCTTCTGTCACTTTCCTCAGGAATGTTTGGCAGAAGAACTTGCATTCCAAACAGATGCTGTTCTTGGCTTCACATCCTTCTGATTGATAAGGAGATCAAGTATCTGCTGACTGACGTGATTTGATAGCTCTTTTGACATTCTTGTTTTAGTGATGATTTTGTATCCATTCAACTTTTCTAGGCAATGGAAATGTTGAATGGTTTTCCTTTCAACTAGTTCCTATTTTTTCAGTCAAAACCTTATTTATACAGGTTGGGTTGAAGCTCCTGTAACTACACTAATGTCTTTTAAAATCATTTTATCATTTTTTGATATCTAGTATTTACTGTGACTTTTTCTTGAACCAGTCAATGATGTGATTACATATAGATCGTCGACCATAAAGGACTTTTATATTGAAAACCAATCCTTCATTTCCTATGTGTTAAGACATACTCAATTTAATTTTTTCTAATGTCCTTAGGTACTTGACAGACACAGAACCATCTTATTTTCTTCTTGAATAAAGTATGCATAATATATAGGCATAGCATTTCTCTGTTAACAAATCTTTAGTAAAATAAAGGCTGATCTGGGAGTCAGGAGAGCAAGATTTAGATCCAAGCTCTGAACCTAGCTATATATAAGCTTTGGGCATCTTTCTTTAATCTCTAGAGCCTTAGTTTCCTTGTCTGTAAAATGAGGGTAATAATAATTTACCCTAATTACATCACAGAGTTGTTGTGAGAAAATTATTTTGTAAACCTTAAAGGATTATCTAAGTATAAGCTATGATCATTCCAAATAATATTTTCCAATGTATTTTTTGCCATCTTCCCTTGTATCCCCTTTTCTTTGCATTGAAACTGTTAAATAGCAGGTATATGTTGATTTACTTTAGAGAATCTTATCAAGAACCTCATAGAATTACATGTTATATAGCAGTTGCTCAATAAATATTTGATGAATAAATGAATGAATAAATGAAGTAGGCAACAAAGAACTAGTGCATGTGTGTGTGTGTGTTTATGTGTGTGTTTGTGTGTGTGTGTGTGTGTGTGTATGTTTGAAGAGAATGAAATGATCAGAGGTATATTAGGAAACTTCATCTGACTTCTGTATATGGAATGGATTAGAGCTAGAAAGAGAATGAAGGCTTCCAGACTAATTAGCAGCCTACTGTAATAGTCCCTGTGACAAGTAAGGCAGATCTGACCCAGAGCAGTGTCAGCAGGCAATGAATATGAGAGCTGGGGCAAAAGTAAGACTGGATGAGGCAGTAGGGAGAGAGGGAGAGATAAGCTAGGAATACCAATACTTCAGTACAAGGAAACATAGCATATACAAATATACAACAAGACAATAAAACAAGCCAGCTTTATTGATAAGTCACACTTCTAATGAAGAAGGGCAGTCAATTTAACAAGGTGGCACAAGGGATGTGATTTTTTTAAAACCAGGGCAGAGTAGCTTGGTAGCACATTGGATAGAATGCTAGGTCTGGAGTCAGGAAGACCTGAGTTCAAATCTGACCTCAGATACTTACTAGCTGTGTGACCCTGGGTAAGTCACTTAACCCTGTTTGCCTCAATTTCCTCTTCTGTAAAATGAGATGGAGAAGGAAATGGCAAACCACCCCAGTGTCTTTGCCAGGAAAACCCCAAATGGGGTCATAAAGAGTCAGACATGACTGAAACAACTGAAAAACAACAGGGAGGCTACTGAGGTCCTTACAGGGGTTGAGAGAAAGGAAGACAGATGATTACAGGTGCAAGTTAAAAGCTTGGTCAAAAAAAAAGGGGGGCAGAGGGGGCTCTGACTCACTGGAACTGGAAAATATGTTTAGAATAGGGCCAAGCAGCAAGGCTGACTTGATTTTGAGTCAATAGACTACTAGCCTAGAGTCCCTTCATTTCTTCTAAGGGCAATGTTGGTCACATTATTTGGGTTCAGGGTTGACCCTGTAACTGAGTTAAGTGGTCTCAGCTTCAAAGTTTAGAGCAGAGGTGTCAAGTTCCCAGCAGGTGGGCTCCAGAGGTGAACCTTCCCCCCACCCCCATTAAAATGCATGTGGAAAATGTTTAACAAAATAAATAAAAATACAATACAATACAGATAATGTTAATTTGTGGTTGTCTAAGTCAACATGGGGCAGCAGGGATCCCTTTCTATTTGAGTTAGACACCACTAGAGAGGAATAGAGAGATAGGGGAGCTAAGTACATTACTACCCTACCATATTTTATTTAATGTGTAATAAGAACTTTTATGAATCATTGAAAGAAAAATCAATTAAACAAGCACTTAATAATCACCTACTATTGTATATGCCAGGCACTGTGCCAGGCTCTAGGGAGACAGAGACAAAAAAAAAAGGATCTTCTTTTGAGGGAACTAACTTTTACACACACACACACACACACACACACACACACACATGAGTGTCTATGGTAGGTGTGCATATACAAAATAAATATAAATATGGGGCATTTATAGAGATACAAGTAATAAAGTTGAGAGACCGAGGTGTGGTTAGAGAGAACATACAAAGTAGATTAAAGGGTAGCTGATGGAAAACTGTGCAGGGTTAAAAGGCCCGCACATTTATTTCCCTAAGTTCTTTCCCAGATTTACAAATTCTTGGAGGCAGTCACTATTTCTATATTCTCCACAGGGTCCAGGATGGTATTGGGTACCTTGGAGGCATTTAATAAGTATTTGCTAATTAATAAATATCAATTGATTCAATTAAGTTCAACACATTTATTGAGCATCTAGTGTGTCAGTCATTAAACATTTATTAACGTCCTATTCCACAGAATTGTCATAACCATACAAGGCTCAAATGCTATTATGCATGTAAAATGCTTTGTGTTTGTTTTTATAAAGAAAGTAGATTATCTTTTCCCAATTTTTTTCCCCATTTTTATTTAAAGTTTTGAGTTCCAAATTCTATCCCTTCTTCCCTCCCTCCTCTGCCCCCTCCCTGAGTTGGTAAGCAATCAGATATAAGCTATACATGTGTAATTATGTAAAAACATTTCCATATTAGTTACTTTGTACAAGAAGACTTGAATAAAAGGAAAAAAAATGAAAGAAAGTAAGTGAAAAATACCATGCTTCAGTCTGTATTCAATCAATATCAGTTCTTTTTTCTGGAGGCAGATAGTATGCTTCATCACTAGTCCTTTGGGATTGTCTTGTATCATTTTATTGCTGAGAATAGTTAAGTCATTTACAATTCTTCATCGAACAATATTACTGTTACTGTATACAACGTTCTCCTGGTTCTGTTTACTTCACTATGCATCAGTTCATATAGGACTCTCCAGGTTTTTCTGAAATCATCGTGCTTATCTGAGCAACCTGAGAAATCTGAGAAACTGAGGCTCAGAGAGAAGTTAAGTGATTTATCCATAGTCAAACATCTAGTAAAGGATTAGAGGGAGGGTTTGAATTGTGGTCTTCCTCCCTCTAAGTCCCACAAATCCCAATTGTCTCTTACTTACAAAAAAAAGCAAGGCAAACAGTGAAGGGACAATGGAACATATACATAAAAAGTCAAGCAAAAATGAGAAGTTCAATTCTTGTTCTAATTTTCTTGTCTGATTGTTAGAGGCAATGATGGATTACAAATGCTTATGATTCTATAAACTGGTGAGTCGTCTGAGTCACTATACATCCTTTCTAAAGAACTATATTATTGTTCAGTCTAAGTGTCCAGAATTCACTTGAATTCACCAGACTTGGTGCAGATTTGTTTAATGGTCTGAAAATATTCAAGAAATATGATAAAAGACCATGTAAAATAGACTGTGTGTATATATATACTTTCCTAGGTACTTCATTGGAATTTGAAATACCATCATTTTTTCTTCATTTCACTAAATATAATGAGTCATTATTTTGATACCAGAAATTCCATTTTCTTGATCCCAAAAGACATCTTAAAGCTCACTTGTTCCATGGCAGATCTCACATAATTTCAGGCTTTCCTACTGGAAACTGTGAATTCTGCTTTTTTCTAACCTTTTTCCATGACATCAGAAACCAAGTAGTCAAACAACTTCATTTAACCTGATTCATATGGTAGTCCTTTGCTTTGAACTAACTATATGACAGAATTCTCCTTTTATATTTATAATGATTGTCCAAACTTTTAATAAGCCATGTAATTATTTAAATACTTAAATTTAGAGGTAGGATCAGTATTTACTGTTGTAGATCTTTTGTTGTTATTGTTCAGTCATGTCCGACTCTTCATAGATCCAGTGGACCGTGGGATTTTCTTAGCAAAGATACTGGAGTGGTTTGCCATTTCCTTCTCCAGTGGATTAATGCAAACAGATGTTGAGTGACTTGCCCAAGGTCACACAGCTAGTAGGTGTCTGAGACTGGACTTAAATTCAGGTCTTCCTGAATCCAGACCTGACTCTCTATCCACTGAACTACCTACCTGCCTCTGTTATAGATCTGGTTGATGACATTTAACTCATAAAATTAATTATTTATAAAGAAAGAAATTGGACCTATGAGGAGACACCCTCTCTCAATGCAAGTCAGGATCTTTTCTACTATTTATAATCTTAGAGAATTGCCTAGGGCACTATCTAGTCACATCTAGTGACTTTTCCAGGGTTACAGGTACAGCTATTGTCAGAGGTTACATTTGAATCCAGTCCTTCCTGGCTTTAAAGCCAACTCTTTATTATATCATGCTGCCTGTTTATGAGAAGAACCAAATTCTTTTCTTAGCCAAATGCAAGGATCCTTTTTCATTCATTTTCTTCCTTCTGTAATTTTCATTATTCTGAATTACTTTCTCCTTTATTTCTTTACTTTCTCAGCCTCAGTTTCCTCAACAATCAAATGGGAAGAATAGCACCTATCTTACAGGATTGTTATAAGGATCAACAAATACATGTAAAGTATTTTAAACCCATGTAGAACTATATAAATGCTAGGTATTATTATTTACTTTAAAGAATCCATATTGATGCTTTAAAAACAAACATACGTTTTCCACTAATACCCTCACATAGAATCCTCATTTCATTATAAGAAAAACAATTAAGCAAAACACATCAATACATTAATTATGAATGACTGTGTGCATCATTCTGCACCCATAATATACCACCTCTTTACTAAGAGCAAGGAGGCTTCATTATTTGATCTTATATTAAACTGAATTTTGATGTCTTTTAATATTGTTTTTCTTTGTATTATTTTGGTTACTGCCTCAATTATTCTCTTGCTTCTGCTTTCTCTTTTCTATATCAGTTCACAGAACCATAGGTAACATGTGGGTAACCCCATTTTCCAACTAAGCCTGAGCTATCCTTCCTCTTAGTCATGACCCTGAATTGGTGGAGAGAATTCTTTCCTGCCTGAAGGGTTGGATTGGTGCAAGATCTTTAGAAAAGAAAAACTTTCTTTCTTTGAGAGATATATGGCAGTTACAGACTTTCTCCATGACCAAACCAACTCCAGATGTTGGGGCAGGGTGGGGGGAGAGAGAAGAGAGAGAGAGAGTGAGAGTGAGAGAGAGAGAGAGAGAGAGAGAGAGAGAGAGAGAGAGAGAGAGAGAAGTCTATTATATTGGAGAGAGAAAGAGATAGACAAAGACAGAGAGGGACAGAAAGAGAAACAGAGACAGAGGGACACTGGCATATTTTAGAAGCCATGGACATTTTGAAGAAGACTTCAGGGAACTTCCCCTTGGGTATGATGGGGGCTTGATCTCTTGATCTACCTGGCATAGATTTTGCTCCTAATATCTCCTGGTGGCTCACTTTCAAAATTCGCAAGGACATAGCTGTTTCCAATCTCCTTCACCTAAAGGAGGAAGAACAGCCACAATAATGACAAAAACAGCTACAGGGCCACGTACTCATGGGCCATATTATGGTGGTGGGTGGTGCCAAGGAGGCTTCTTTCTGCACTGGGGGCTTAGTTTTTGCTTCCTTATTTGAACAATCCAGGCAGGAAAAAAGCCCAACCAATTGACTGGCCTTGGTTGACTAAAGTCTTTTGAATGCACCTATTTCCTGCTATGTGCCAACCAACAGTCTACCTCTTCACAAAGTAGTTAACAGACTGGAACCATCTACAGTATGTCTTTGTGTCCATGGTCAACTCCCAGAGTAAGGCTTCTTCCCTTATTCCCTGAAGTCTTTAGGGAGGCAAGCTATAAACCAGGCACATGTTGAATGATTAGCTTCCTCAAAATGTCTGCAGTTTCCAAAGTCTGCCAGTCTCTCTCTCTCTGCGTGTCTCTCTCTCTCTGCATATGTCTCTCTGTCTGTCTCTCTCTCTGTCTTACCCCACATGTCTGGAGATGGTCATGGAGAGAGTCTGGAACCACTACATACCTCCCTTACATGCTTCCTTTCTAGAAGCAGGCTCCCCAGCCTCTTCTACAAGGGAAGAATCAATCAGTGCTTTGCCCCCGACTTCTGTATGTTTCCACATATTTCTGTTAATTTTGTATATTCATAATTTCTTACAGTACAAAGATACGACGTTAAATTGATATAAGTACAAATTGTTCATCGCTATCCCCTAATCTCACTTTGTTTTCAGGTTTTCGCTACCACGTTAAATACTGCCATCAAGTACATTTCTTGTGGGGAAGGAGCTGTAATTTGGACCTGTGATTTTATTACTATAGTGAACTCCTGGAGAGGAAACTCATTCTATCAATGTAGACTGACAACTATTTTGAAGTTTACAGTCTAAGAGCGTTATCTAGAACACTGAGAGCTTAAGTGATTTGCCCAGTGTCAGCCAGGAAGGGTCAGAAGTAGGACATGAAGCCAGGTCTTCTTGATGTCAAGGTGGGCTCTCTCTCCACTTCCACCTTTATATGACTATTTTGGTACACATGAGATGTTCTCCTTTGTCTTTGACCTCCTTGGGGTTGGAATATTCTTTGCTCCTCACTGCCATTTGTTGGCTTTCCCTTCACCACCATTCCTTATCACCTTCTTCTTTGAAGTTTATAGTTAAAATTTTCCACCCAACCCCAATTATGGTGGTGATTGTATACCAGCCCCCAGGTCTTTCTCTCTCTTTTCTCAATGAGTTCAGCACATGGCTCATCATCTTTCTCTCATTTCCAGCTCTTCTTTTTGTACTAGGCAACTTCAACTTCCATGTTCACATTTCTTCAAACTTCCTAATTTCCCAATTCCTGAGTCTCCTTAAATTCAGTGACCTACTTCATACCACCTTAGCTAGATTTAAGGACGATACTGGATCTCATTATTATCGTCCCCTGTTTAAAACCTGTGACATTTCTGTTTGACCATAACCTTCTATGATTCCATCTTTCCTTATTCCTTGCCCCTCCTAAACTCATTCTTTGCCCTCACTGAGACCTCCAATTTCTCCAACCCTCAGGACTTCCTCAATGTTTTCCTCTTGCTCTCAATTCAATTCTCTCCTCCATTCTTGACTTTATACTTAATCAACCCCACACTGTTATTTACTGCATAATCTCTCATAATCTTGTCTTCTTGCCTTGCCTTACCTCCCTATTACTGGAATCTATACCTTTCATGATGATTATTAGGTTTTTTTGGCAGGCATATCCACATAAGACTTATATTGAGCTTAAAGTCCACTAAAGGCCTCAGGTCTTTTTCAGATAAACTACGAAGTTTTCTGAAGGTATAACTCTGCAGTTGAGTTTCTAAACTAGTATACTCTAAATTCAAAGCAGTAGGAGAATAGGGCTCTTTTCACTGTATCAAATGGCCTCTCCAGGTTCCAGACTATGTTTGGGTATAATCACAATGCCAGGTATCAGGGAACAAGCGAGATCACTGCTCACACACTACCAAATTGCACCAAGCTAAAGGCTGGAATGAAATGGGGTAAACCGACATTTTTTAATCATTTAGTAAGCACTTCTGAGACCATTTCTGACTTCCTTTTTTCAACTCAGTGACAGAGTAGAACAGCAGAATAGAGGACAAGTGCCAGATTAAGTGAGCCTATGTTTCATTAGACTGTAAGCTTCTTGAGGTCAAGAAGTCTTTGGCCTCTTTTTTGTATTTCCAGCACTTAGCATAGTACCTGGTACATAGCAGGTACTTAATAAATGTTTACTGATTGACTGGTTGATTGAATATAATAGGGACTACAGGTGGATAGGTCAGCGACCCTGAGCCCTAACCGGGGGAGGTTCCTTAAGGTTGGCAGTACCAGGCACACCATGGCCTGCACCTCAGCTCCACAGTCCCTGATCATCAGGTCCAGGGGACAGGGCTGGAGTAGGAAAAGGGAGTCATAGGGAGGGCAAAAAAGAGGTGAGACTTGGTCAGCAGAGGTAGATATGAGACTTCAGCCCCATTACATTGTGTCTCCGACCTAAGCCTATGTTTCAGTGTTGCGGCCCCTGGCCATCGGGTCTGATAGTATTTATTGAGAGAACTCCTCCCACCTCAATGGAAGATCGTGGCGATGCACCTTCCGCAGATTGAGGTCGGAGAGGTGAATATGAGGCACTTCTCAGAGAAGCGAGGTCCCATCCTGGAGGCCCTATGCCTCAGGGAAGGCAAAACCCTGCAGCAATCCCACTAACCCAGTCCTATCATTGTTTCCCTGGCCTTAATCTGGTTGGGGAAAAAAAAGAAACAACTCTCTGCACAAGGGGATGAGACGACAGACACCAAGGTACAAGACCTTTTAACACGGGCCTCCGAACTCAGCTGGAAAAACTGAGAAACGAAGACTTCAGCTCGTTACCCTTGTTTGTGAAGACACAGAGATGGAGAAAGCAGAGAGGATAACTGGAGGGCCATGAAACATCCTTCTGAGAGAATGGCATTGAGGGAGAGGATGCAGACAAGGCATCAGAGGAGAACTGAAGCAGAAGGGGCAGGTCTTCGGTTGCTTCCAACAGCTGGCATGGGTGGAGGAAGGGGTGGGAGTGGAAAAGGGGGAAGGGACTGGGATGCTCATGGCTTTGTAGTGATAAGTCAATTCTCCCTAGGCATATGAAGGGGACCAGGTCACTCCTGTCTCCCCACGAAGAGTATAAGGGCAGGGGGGTATATTGTCACAGCCATCAGTGGCAGAGTAACTGAGCTGTACACGTAGGAAGGCATCCTCTCCTCTCCCTCTTTGACATTGCCTACAGATAATGCAAGATGACCCAGAATTCCCAGGACCATTCCGAAGTTGGCCTCGGTGGCCGGCCTCTCAGAAAGAATGTGGCCAACAGCAGCCAGGCTGTTGCTTGCACTGACATGAATCAGAAGAACCAGAGAGCCAGGAGAGACACTTCGTGGTGGCTCCGAGATGCTCTGAGAGGCTCCGTCCTCTATGGAGGGCTTTCCCTCTGGGCCTGTGATGGTCTTCCCTGAGCAGTGGGTGCCCCTGGCACAAGTGGTCTGCATCAAGCACAAAGGACACCGGGAGATGGAAATTCTGCGGCTGTGGATTCAAAAACCCCCTCTGAGCATGTTCCTTGTCTCTCACAGTGCCTGCGGATGTAGTGGGACCCAGCTGAGAGTGAGGTTCCAGAGGCTAGTTAGAAATTATCCTCATAATCTGTGATACTCAAACCTGAACACAATATTACAAATGAGGTCTGAGGTGGGCAGAGGACAGTGGGACTATCTTCCCTATCCCTGGAAGCTTTCAATGCAATCCAACACTGCAGTAGCTTTTTTGGCTACCACATCACAATGCTGGCTCACACTGAGTTTGTGGTGCACTAACAGCCCCAGATCTCTTTCTGACAGACTACTGTCTAGCCATGTTTTCCTCACATTTTACCAAAATAAGAATTGAGCATTTCTGCCTTCCCTGTTGTTGTTTATCATTATGCTATCTACTCCTAAGCAAAAGTCCTATCTCTTATTTTAGCCTTCTTCTCCTCCAAATATAACTAAAAATATCCCTTGTCTGTTATCCTTAGATTCCCTTAGCAGGTTCAGCCCATTCTGAGCTTTAGCATTCCCGACATGTTTTTACAGGTTGATGGCATGATCTTATACTCCTCTTCTGTTATCTGGCCTTGCTTCCATCTTCCAACTTTTTTAAGCCTAAATTGCTCAGGGACCATTCTTCCTCCTCAGTAGAATTACTTCAGAATTTCATTTTTGAGCATCTCCCTCCTGAGTTGACTTCCCCTGAAGCATTTTACTTCTTGGAATCTTTATGTTTCCTCTGAACCCTCTGAAATCTGTTTTTCCAAAATCTAGAGTGCACACTAGACTTTATCCAGATTTCCCTCTCCTCTGTGACAAACTCTAGAAGAAAGTAGTCACTTAGACCCAGAGTAGAATTTCCCTTTATTCCCCTCCACCTTCTGAAGGATGAAAATATCACTAAGGCAAGCCAAAAAGTTATTTGCTGTTCTGCTTTTGGGAGAGAGAAAGGGGGAAGAGGGAGAGGGAGGAAAGGGAAAAGAGAGAGGGGAAGGGAGGGAGAGAGGGAGGCAGAGCGAGCACTCCAGTGCTGGTGGTTGTCTAGATAACTGAAGTCTCCCAACATGGCAGCAGGGTGGGAGGCTGCAATCACTTTAATAAAGGTATTGGAGTGAGCAGGCACAGAAAGTACAGAGACAAATGGCAAAAGGGTGGGGTGGGGTACAGATATTTACTAAACTAAGATATTATCTCAACATAGTCCCTTAGGATAACTGCTCTTTTGTCATGTAGGCACTACAGTGGAAAGGAAAACCAGACAAGAAAGCAGGGGAAAAAAGTTTATGTGTGTGTGTGTGTGTGTGTGTGTGCGTATGTATGTATGTATATATACACATACATATATACATATATACATAGTTTCTTTATCTGTAAAATGGGGATAATAATAGCCCATTCCTTACCAAGGTTGTTATGAGGATCAAATGATATAATATTTGTACAGTGCTTTGTAAACTTTAAAATGCCATATAAATGCTATCATTATATTCATCTGTTCAAAAATTACACAATGAATTGGGCACAAGGTATCACTTACCCCTGTCCCTCTCCATACCCAGCATTTGACAGTACTGCCTCTATCTTGGCCTGTGAGAACTAGGGGAACAGTTGGTTAATAGAGCTGTAACTTGAGTTGGGGAACCAAGGCTTTGTTCCGGGTGCCATGATTTAAGTGTTGGAAACACTTTCATTCTTTCAGTAGGAAAAAAAGGATTAACTTAGCACCTCCTCAGCAGTGATAATTAGTCTTAACAGGAAGCCATGAGGTGGCATGCTTCTGACTTTGTGCAAGAGAAAGAACATAAAGGATACCATCAGAGAGACATGTGACAAGAAATGAAAGCGGTCCAGCCAGGGAGCAACAGTAAAGTATCACTAGCAGGCATACGGCGTGTGCCCCGCTGGTATCCACATAATGTTGGGAGATCTAGAGGAAAGCTCACAGCCCATTGGGAGAATCTTCTCTGGAGGATTTAAGGGAAGACAAGGACAAAGGTCTCACGGCATGAGGAGACAGGGAGGGGTCATGCTCTATACGGCTGGAGGGAATCTCCACCTCAGGGAGATCATAGCTCTTATGAGGCAGGGCTAACAGTCAGTGCGGGGTTGGGGGGACAGGGCTGGAAGGGTAGGAGACCAGGCAGATCAAAGAACCATTGCCACGTAAGTGGCCAAACCAGGGGAAGTCCAAGGTTCACACAGGGGGCAAGCAGATCGAAGTGACAACCAAAGGTGAAGTCCTTACGTCTGTTTAGGAGGAAGGTGAGCAGTTCCAAGCAAGGTCCTGAAAGGTAGTTCAGGACCACAGCTTAGAATGGTAAAACTAGTTTTGGGGTTTAAATCCTCACTCTGCTACTTATTACCTGTGTAACCTTAGCCAAATCATTTCCCTTCTCTAAGCCTCAGTAGGCAGCTTGGAAGAGTTGTTCTCTCAGCTCTCACCTTCCAGATCTAAGTCCTAAAGTATAGGCAGAGAACACTTGCAAAGGAAACAATCTGGATTGGAATCAAGTCAGAAAAATGGTTTTCAAAAGAATAAACACAAATTGTTAATAACCACATAAAAACATCCTCTGTATCATTACTAATAAGAGAAATGCAAATAAAACAACTCTGAGATTTCCCCTCCACCCATCAATTTGTCAAAAGATGATTCAAAAAAAATATGGAAACGGTCAATGTTGGAACAACTGTGGGAAGACAGTGACCCCGGTACTCTGCTGGTGGAGCTGTGAATTAGTCCGACAGTTCTGGAAAACAACTTGGAATTATATGAGAAAAAAAACTGTTCAAACCCTTTGACTCCAGGATCCCATTACTGGACACACACCAGTAAAAAACAGGAAGAAAGATTCTGGAGCTTCCATGATATTCATTACAGCCCTTTTTTGTGATAGCAATCAACTGGCAAAAAACTGGTGCCAATCAAATGAAGACTGAGCTGACCGAACTGTGAAAGTAATGCAATGTTATTTTGTAGAAAGGATGAATCTGAGGAATTCAGAAAAACAGAAATATTTGTGTGAAATGATACAGAATAAAGTATGTGAAAAAATAAATATCTGCAATGACTATAATAAGATATAACTCATGTCCATGCCCTACTGCCCACAGTGGGTTCTCTTATTTGTATTGAACTACTATCAGTTGTAGGGTCCAGAATTATGACTTCTGTGGGGCAGAGGGAAGGATGGTATAGCATTTCTAGCAACCGCTGTGTTTTCTTTTCTTTCCCTCTAGGAGCTTGTGACTGTCTTTCCTCCTACGCAGAGAGAGAGACTTGGAGAACACATGGAAGAAGCAACCCTGGAGAAGACAGAAGTGGTGGGTTAATGGTGGGCATGGGTCTGCCCTGCTCCTTTTGCCCCTTTTTTTTTCTTTTGCCCAAATTTCCAGAGTGGCCATTCCAATTAGTCGACTTGTGTTTATTAAGAGCCTATTATGTGCCAGGCACTGTGGTAAGCACTGAGGTGCCAAGTTAAATCCTTTTTGTCCTACTAAAAGAGTGCAAGTGTTTCCAACACTTAAATCATGGCACCTGGTACAAAGCCTTGGTTTCCCCATTTAAGTGACAGCCCTACTACCCATCTGTTCCCCTAGTTCCCATGGGCCAAGATGGAGGCAGTGCTGTCATATGGAGGGAGACAGGGGTAACCAAGCTGAACAACTCCCGCCCTTAAGACACTTATGGTAGTGCATTAAAATTGTGCCTTGTTCTGGTTTCCCTGACCATCCCACTCCCCTTCTAGTCAGGGAAGTAAGTTTTTAAGTAGCCAGTATAAGTGGCAATAGCAGGAAGTAAGATTGCCAAGGGGAACCTAGAAGTCACGTACAAAATATCCCAAAGACCATAAGAGCACCATTTACAAATTGTATTATATATTAACCAAAAATCCCATCCTGGTAATATGTGCTGAATCTAGGCTGCTGTCAGGGCCTTTTGGTCCTATAATATATAAATCTCACACAATTTCCAGACACCTGCAGATCTCCAAATGATGCTGATAATTTTGAAATGGCATGCATATGTTAACTTTAAAGTTTTATTGATAATTCTAAGGCGGTTTGGATATGTTAATGAACTAATCCTAAGGTGGCACAGATAAGAGTTAGTCTGTTCCCCCAAACAACTCTATAAAAATGAGACCTCAAACTCTTGCCCAGGCCCCTATCTCCCCTTCCATCTCCATTTGGGTTGATGCTGGCCGGTGCTCCCAACTCTAATCCATGGTTACATGAATGATTATCCATGCTTCTCCTACCCATGCTTTTTGTCACACTGCCCACCATCCTTCACCCTATCTTTCCCTTGACCCCATGCCATGTGCCTCTGTACCCCATCCCAACCTTTCGCTGCTTGTCTCTGTACTTTCCGTGTCTGCTCGCCCTGACATCTTTATTAAAGTGATTGTAGCCTCACGCCCTGCTGCTATCATGGTCTTTCCCAGAGAGTACCCCAAAAACCAGGCATGCCTGTTCCATTTCATAATCTCACAAATTAATTATCAATTAAGGTGGCTATCAGAGAGATACTCCAGTAGGGATGGATGGCTATGGGTGCCTCTATTGCTAGTAGCTGTACTCTTCACTTCCATCTCTTGTGATGGGACAAACAGTGCAAGAGTTGTTGCCTGACCAGGAGGAGCAAGAGACTAGATCAAGATGGGGACTAAAATTTTAGACAGTCAGTCATCATGAAATGCTAAAGAGGGACTGAGCCAGGGCTCCAGAGGCCCAGAGATAGAGGCTCAGAAAAGAACCTACATATCACTGACCCTTTCTCTTTCCCTTCTCCTTGACATGTTCAAACAGGTAGTTTGCAACTGTCCCCAAGGTTACTAAAGATGTAGGAGGTTTAGAGATGAATTGGTTAAGCACTCTGAGAATGAAGAGCTTCCTTCAAGTTCCAAATAAAACCCTACCTTCTTTAAGAAACTTGTCTTCATCTCTCTTAATGTACCTTTCCTCTGGTGATTATCTCCAATTTACCTTGGATGTACAAGTACAGTTTGCACATGGTTGTTTTCATGTTGTCACTCCCATTAGACTGTGAGCTCCTTGACAGCAGGGACTTTTTTTCCCCCTAGTTCCTAGAGCTGTGTCTGGTACACAGCAGGTCCTTAATAAATGTTTATTGACAAACTGGTTTGATGGCTTCTTTTTAATTTTATGTTCAATAAGCCTTGTGATCAGAGAAAAGGTAACCACCCATGTCAAATAAATACGATAAATGGATTAGATGGAACTAGGAAATTTCCTGGATACAGGTTGGAGTAGAAATGTTTCTTATAATTTTCCAGTAATTTAGTGCCATACTTTTTATTACCCTTAGTTCTATACTGAAGTTAAGCCAATAAGGTAGACATGTCCAAAATTCCTTCCCTCACCCTTCTCCAAGGGAAACTTTGATTCTTGCCAAGTGGGGAAGAAGGAGATTGGGTCCAGAGGCCACTTCGTTCTCTTCAGAGAGAGGAGCTAGCGGACTAGAATTAAATGTATCTGTTCCCTTAAATATTCTTAGTCTAGGGGAAATAATTTTTTGGTTCAAGCTAAACTCCTGGTGACCATTTCTTAATGGGGAAAGAGTGCCCCAAGGTCTATATCCAAGGCTTGTCCTCTTATCCACCAGATACCAGTTCCACCATGAGTAGACACCACAAATAAACTCATTTATCCAAGATAATAGCAAAACCTAAATCAGAGAAAGGATGTGTGTATAAGTATATATATATATGTATATATATATATATATATGCACACACACATATATATATACATGCATATACATACACACACATGCCAGATAATACACAGAACAAATGAGCTCTCCCATTGAAAGTGACATATCTCAGCTCAACCAAGAGAAAGATCCTCAGATCTCACCTAAACAAAAATTCCCCAAAGTCTCTAGAGTAGTAAGCTGGGAATAATTGAAGTTCTACATGTCAGTTTCTTCCCAGAGTTTCTCTCTTCATGGACCTGAAGAGAAGTTGAAATCATGCCTCTTCTCTCTCAAAAATGGAGGCCAGAAGACCCCAGATCTCTCTTCTCTCCCACTCTTCTTACCTCTCACAAAGGTGTGGAGCATTGAGTAATCAATCTCCACCAATGACCCAAAGGCTACTCGGATATTGTCAGAGAATGAAATTTTTTTTGTTTTTGTTTTTGTTTTTTTTGTTTTGTTTTGTTTTAGGCAATTGGGGTTAAGTGACTTGCCCAGGGTCACATAGCTAGTAAGTATCAAGTGTTTGGTCTGAGGTGGAATTTGAACTCAGATCCTCCTGACTTCAGGGCCGGTGCTCTATCCACTGCACCACCTAGCTGCTCCCCAGAGAATGCAATTTTAAAAGTTGTTTTTCTTTTAAAAGTTAAAAGTTTTTCTTTTAAAAGTTGTTCTTTCTTTACAAGAAAGAATTTAATTCTATGGTGATGGAGCTATGTCCAGGAATTTCTGTAATGTAAAAATAAAATAAAACTAAGTCCTTAAAAAAAAATCTACAATGGTATGTGTTTCTAAGGAGCCTTGTCTATGTTTTAGCTAACTCAATGTTTATCTTGAGTAGCAGCTACTTATGTCCAGAAGGCATATTAACACGTGCTTTCTTTACACGCTAAATGCATATCTTTCCATTTTTAGACAGCTCTTCTTAATAGAAAACTATCCCTCATATCGAGCCAATTCCAGTCTCCCTCTAACTTACAACCATTGGCCCCAGTACTGCCCTCTAAAGCAATAAAGAATGATTTTATTATTTCATGTAAGTGACAGCACTTCTGATATTTGAAGACAGCGATCAATGCTTTCTCTAAATGTTATTTTCTCTAGGCTACACATCCTTAGTTCCTCCAGCATTCCTTGTATCACATAGTTTCAAGATCACTGGTTGCTCTCCTTAGGACATGTTGCAATTTGTCAATGTCCATCTTAAAATGTGGCTCCCAGGACTGAACATATCAGTCCAGATGTTATCTGACTATAAAAATCAGACTACAGGAAAACCTCAGAGATACTATGGATTTGGTTCCAGACCACTGCAATAAAGTGAATATTGGAATGAAGCTAGTCACATGAATTTTTTGGTTTTCCAGTGCATATAAAAGTTATGTTTACACTATACTGTAGTCTATGAAGTGTGCAATAGTATTATGTCTAAAAAATAATGTATACATCTTAATTAAAAATAGTTTGTTGTTAAAAAATGCTAACCATCATCTGACTCTTCAGTGAATTGTAATCTTTTTGCTGATGGTGGGTCTTGCCTCAATGTTGATGGCTGTTGACTGATCAGGGTGATGGTTGCTGAAGGTTGGAGTGGCTGTGGCAATTTCTTAAAATAAGACAACAATAAAGTTTCCCACATTGATTGACTCTTCCTTTCACTTGAACACTTAGAAGCCATTGTAGGGTTATTAGTTGGCCTAATTTCAATGTTGTTGTCTCTTAGGGTAGCCCCGCCCCCACCCAGGAGAGGGAGAGAGACTGGGATGGCTGGTTGATGGAAAAGTCAGAACACACAACATTTATTAAGTTCCCCATCTTATGTGGGCCATCTTATTGTGGCGCCCCCAAACGACTACAATAGTAACATTAAAGATCACTGATCACACATCACCATAATAGACATAATAATAATGAAAAAGTTTGAAATATTGTTGAGAATTGCCAAAATGTGACAGAGACATGATGTGAGCACATGGTATTAGAAAAATGGCACCAACAGATTTGCTCAAAGCAGGGTTACCACAAACCTTCAATTTGTTAAAAACAAACAAACGCCACAGTACCTGCAAAGCTCAATAAAATGAAACCCAATAAAATGAGGTATGCCTGTATTACCCTTGTTTTGGACACTATATTTGATCATTTTGTCCGCATGAAAAATCAGGACATGAGGTCTGACAAAAGATTATTGTTTTGATTATGAATTTGTCTCATGGGTTTGGTTGAGTCTGGAAGGCGCATAATGGACCCTGCTCTTGACCATGCCAATACTTCAAAGTGAGGAATGGGTAATTGAATTAGAGCTGGAAGGGACCTAAGGCAGGTACTACATGGCAGAAATGGGATTTGAACCCAGCCATGTCTTCTAACTCCAAAATGAGTACTCTTTGTACTGCCATCATTTGTTTCTAGTATTTTCTGAGCAGCCAGATCACATTGTCAGTCTCAAAATTGATGGTAGGTATAGAGAGCATGAAACGCCATCAAATGTTTTAATTTCTAATACAGTAAACATTGATAGTTCTTAAAAGACAGACTTTGGCAGTTATGAGATGAAATTTGTGGACAGTAACAGTAGAGAACAGAGCTGATTGTAATAGTGACAGCAGAGCAATGGTGGTTGTGGAGAGGGAAAGAAGCTTTTGTAGGTGTTTGCTATATATAGTCCAAGACTGAAGACTGGTTAATGTGTCTGTCCCTTTGGAGAGAAATAAGAGGTTTATTTTCTCTAACCCTTTCTTAGTGCCTGTCACTGGAATGTAGGGTTTTAAATATATACATACATATATATATATATACATATATAAATATATATATATATATAATTTTCTCTATGTCTTTAACCTGTTTCTATCTCTTGACTGTTTCATACAAAAACATAATTGATCATAATGTCTTTGTGATTTATGACTGTAAATTTAAATGTACGCAGGGGGAAGGGCAGTGGAGGACATCAGTGCCTTACTGGGTTTACAGAAAACAAAATGAGGTCAGAGGATTAGACTAATGTACAGAATGCCAGCAATGCCCAGCTGGGAAATGAACTAATTATGAGAAATTTTATAGTTGTGATTTTATTAACAATTTTTGTAAGCTCCTAAAATAGCAGAAAGAGAATCAGTGTGATATAGTGGACAGAGGCCTTTTGGATTCAGGAAGACCTGGGTTTGAATCCTTCCTGATATTTACTAGTTGTGTGACCCTGGGCAAATTACTGGAGTTTCTCTGAGCTTATTTCCTAATCCATAAAATGAGGAGATTAGATAAAATGACATTTGAGGTCCCTTCTAGCTTCAAATCTATGATTCCATGACTCTAATGAACTAGGCTGAATGAACGACAGTTGAAACCAGAGTCAGGGTGCTTTGAACGTGGGCTTTCTTGGGAAATATCCTATCTTTTCCAGTAAGGGGCAAGGTAGAGGTATAGATGAAGAGAAGGTCACATCCCCTAAGTGTGGTCTGGATAATCTATTGGTCCCATTTACCTGGTGGGAGACAGAAACCAAAAGAGCATCTGTCTTTTCTCAAACCTTGCCTTGCAGTGCCACCTGCTGTTTATATGCGTATATATGTAAAATTTCTATGAGGACAATTCCTAATTTTTATATATCCCACCTCAGGTTCTCTCTTGAGTCCCAGTCCATATCATCAACTGACTATTGGACATTTTATACTGGCTATCTTTTAGATATCTCAAATTAAATGTGTTCAAAATAGACCTCATTCTTTTCCCACAAATAGACCTGTCTTCTGAACTTCCTGTTTATGATAAAGGCATTACTATCTCTCCAGTCACCCAGGTTTGAAGATCTGGAGTCATGGTTAACTCCGTGTTTCCCCCCTTACATCATGTTCTCAATCTTTGGCAAGCTCTTACAGATTTTATCTTCACAGCATCTCACATCCTTCTCTCTAACCACAGGTTGAATACCTCATTTCAGGTCCTCATCACTTCTTGATTCTATTGCTTTTCCTTTGTTGATTATTTCCAGTTTATTCTGTGTACAGTTTGTTCATATGTTATTGGTAGCATACTATCTCCTTTGTTAGACTGTGAGTTCTTTGAGATCAGAGGCCTTTCTTTGTATCCCCAGTGCCTAGCACAGTGCTAGGCACATAGTAGATACTTAATAAATATTTATTGACTGACTAACTTCTTCCCTGAACTATTGTAATAGCCTCTTCATTGGTCCTCCAGTCTCTATTCCAACAAATCCTCCATATAGCTACTAAAGTGATTTTCCTAAATCACAGTTCTGACTGCATCACTCCCTATTCCCTTAACTCCAGTGGCTCCTTGTTATCTCTAGGATCATGTATAAACTACATTTAACATATAAAGACCCTCACAGCCTGACTCCTACCTACATTTCAGACTTACTATTATTATGCATCATATCTATTCTACTGTCTAACCACATTAGCCTTCTTGCTGTTCTTCACACAAAACATTGTTTCCCTCTTCTCAGTGTCTTTCCACAGGCTGGAATGCATTCCATCCTCGCCTTCACCTCTCACAGTAGCTTCATTCAAACCCTAGCTCAACTGCTAAACGAGGCCTTTCCTGATCTCTCTCTTGCCAAGCTGCTAATATTTCCCTCCTGTAAAAAAAAATTACCTTGTATGGATTTTGTAAATATTTTGTATATTTTTACTTGTATAAGTCATCTGCTCCTATAGAATATAAATTCCTGGATGGTAAGGATCATTTTTGCCATTGCATCCTCAGTGCCTAGAATGGTACCTGGTATACTGTAGGTGTTCAATACATTTTTGGTGAATGACTGATATTATTTAGGACAGGCATTACAGACGGGCAGTGAGTGGGACTCAGAGTTGAGTTGGAGCAGGAAAGTGGGTGGATATCATTTGACAAATTGGACAGCATTTTCAGTGGTCCTAAATTGCTTCCTGGACATCTGGAATACCACAATCTCAGATGAATCAAAATTGCAGGCCTTCATCATCTCACATCTGGACTCTGGTCTGTTGGTTGCCCCAAGACTCTTCCCGCCCCAGTCCATCTTCCACTCAGCTGTTGAAATGATCTTCCTAAAGATCAAATGTGATCATGTCTCCTCCCTCCCCAGTAAATTCCAGTGACTTCCCTATTGGCTCTTAGATCAAATATAAAATCCCATTTGGTTTTTAAATCCTTTCCAACCAGACACCTTTCTACCTTTTTAATCTTATATTTCACTAACTTTCTTCTCTTCTACACGTTCTGTGATCTAGACACTGGCCTATTTGCTGTTGCTCGAGCAAGGCAATCTCCTGCCTCCATACCTTTTCACTGCTGACTCCCATGCCTGGCATGATCTCCCTCCTCACTCTTATCTCCTGGCTTTCTGGGCTTCCTTCAAGACTCAATTCAAATGCCACCTTCTACAGAAGCCTTTCTTCTTTAGTGCTTTCTCTCTGACATTACTTCCCATTTACCCTGTATGTACCTTGTAAATTCATAGTTGTTTGCATGCTGTCTCCCAATTAGAATTTGAGCTCCTTGAGAACAGGGTCTCTTTTTACCTAGAACATAGTTATAAATGCTTGTTGATTGACTGTTATAGGTGGCCTAAAGCAAGATGGAAAGAAGTTATGATGGGCATAAATAGGTCGCAGCATATTAACAAGGATAACTTGTGGTCAAGAAGCAGGGTCAATGTTATCAAGGACATGTATGACCAGAAAAGAAGGCTGCTCATGTTTTGAGAAGCAAGCTTAATAGATGGACAGCTTGGGTATTACACTGGTACCTTAGAGATGTTCAAAGAACCAGAAGGAGGCCTCTGGAATTTTGGGCAGATTTTCTGTGGAAAATTTATGGAAAGATAAGTATTATACACGATGAGAAGAAGGTGATGTGTTGTAATCTGCACCAGAGGAGGAAACATCCACATCGATGAAATCATAGACTCATTGAAGTATTTTACTTATCAGATAGTATTCCATTATGTTAATATGTTATAGTTTTGCATAGTCAATCTTTATAGTTCCCCCAGTCTCTGGGTTCTTTCCAATTTTTCCTTATTACAAGTAACAGCTCTAAAAACACCTTCATGGAAACAACAGCACCTACTTTAGTCAGGTGTATTCTACATTGTAGGTACACAATAAATATTTACCAAATGTTGAAATTATTATGTGTGTATGGGGGGGGTGGAGTCTTGGATTAGATGATTTTAAAGGCTCTTTCTACTTTTATAAGCCTACAATATTCTGATTTTTTTCCCAGGGAAGTCAGAGTGACTCCCCATTTTGCCAGGGAAAATGGCATGAATAGTTTATAGAACTTGTCAGACACTTCCTGATAGCTCTCAGAAAGAGTCATTAATAACATTCCTTTTAAAATGTTTAAAATTATTCAGTTCTTTGGCACCACATAGTGGTGAAATCATGTATTACAACATGATGATTTTAAAGATGCTTCATGTCTACGTGGTGACATTGGTGTATATAAATACTTTCTCATTAAGATAATTTGAATGCTGACATCTCATTTTATACTTCCAATAACTCTGTGCAGTAGGATAAATATTATTTTGTCCATTTTGTAGATGAGAAAGTTGAAATTAATAAAGGATAAATTACTTACTCAAGGCCCTACAACCAGTAAGTGGCAACACTGTTAGTAGAACTCAGCTCTTCTGGGTCCTTGGCTCTTTCCACAATAATATGTTACTTCTGTTAGAGTAATTGCGTTCTGTACTCCACCCAGATACTTTATTACATGCTGCTGTATTGTTTGCTTTTTCATGTGTTAGTCTTGTCTCCCAAAATAGATTTTAAGCTTATGAGGGCAGACACTAGGCCATATTCTTCTGTATTTCCCACAGTTTATAGCTCAGGTCTACACACATAATATGTACTTAGTGGTTTGAGTTTAATTAAGGAAAACATACTTATATTCAAGAATAAAAAATCTGATCCTATAGGTCTTTATCAATGCACAATCAGCATCATGAAACTGTGTTGGCATAGAGCTGAGAAAATTCTAGACCTGGAGTCAGGAAGACTTGAGTTCAAGTCCTACCCATAACACTTAATAGCTGTGTCCTGATGGGCAAACCGCTTAATCTTTGAATCTCACTTTCTTCATCTGTAAAATGGGGGCAATAAGAAGTCACTCAATCCACAAAAAGCACCTACTGTGTGCCAAGCACTGTGCCAGGTATTGGGAATACAAAGATAACATCAAAACAGTACTTGCCCTCAAGGAGCTTACATTCTCCTAGGAGAAACAACATGAACAGAGAAAATTACATATAAAATATTCATGAAATAATTTTTGAGAGGAAGGCACAGGTTGAATATGAAGAAAAGTTTGTTAAAAACAGAACTGGGGTTCCAGTGGGCACAATAGAAAGGTACTGCAGAGGGGGATTGGGTTGACATGGATATGAATGAAGAAATATTGCATGGAGCCTCTAAATAGTACATAAAGTAGATCTTGATTTATTTTACTATAGTCCCTTCTCCTTGTCTTGGGTATAGACTCCATGACAGAGGCTGCCCTTGATAGATCACCTTTGGTGTATATTTTGCTTACTTTATATTTAATATCAAAGTATGAACCATTCTGATAAAATTCCAAATGACCCCTTATTTATGAATGAATCAGGTCCTATTTTCCTAGTCTTTTATTCAAGGCATTCCACAATCTGTTATCACCTTACTTTCCCAGCCTCACTTCATTCTACTTTCTTCCACACGTGCTCAATCCAAGTTAAACTTAACATTTTCCATTCTCCAAACCTTTGCACAATCTAGTGCTTCTACCAGCGATGTACCCTCCCCGACCTATGGCTTTGAAATCCTATCTGCTTGAGGAGGCCCTGTTTAAAGGCCATCTCTCCTATGAAGCCTTCTCTCATCCCCCAACTCGAAATTATCTTTCCTTCCATTTATCCTGGATAATACTTGCTCGTATATAGCCATTTGCTTGTTATCTCTCTCATTAGACTTCGAGCTCCTTGAGAGCAGGAACGGTCTTCTGCCTTTTTTTCTTTGTATCCCCAGGGCTTAGCACAAGGCCTGGCACACAGTAGACACTTGATGTCTATTTGCTGACAGGTATTTTATGTTTCTCTTATGCTATTATGTTGTTCTGCAGTCTGTAGTAGAATAAACACTGGGCTTGTAATCAGAAGACCTGGGTTCAAGTACCAGCTCTCTACTCTTGTGAGACAATGGGCAAGGCACTCACCATCCCCAATTCTCACTTTCCTCATTAGTAAAATAGTGATACTAATACATATGCTACCAATCTCAGAAAGTTATTATGAGGAAATAACTTTGTACATTGTAAAATGCTCAATATATGAATTATTATTGATGTATATTTATTAAGTGATTATTGCATATTTTAATGTGTTATCTCCCCCTGATACATTGTAAATTCCCTGAGGGCAGGAACTTTTTCTTTCTAAGTCTATTTAATCTGAGGAAGAGAGACACAGGTCATGCTAGTGGTGAATTTGCCTAGACAGAGCTTATTGATGTTAAAATAAAGGATGTAAGCCAGGTGTGGTGGCCTCTCCTGCTGGGGGAGGCTGAGGTTGACAGATTGCTTGAATCAAGAGTACTGAGCTATAGTAGGCCTAAAGCTGATCTGGTATCCACATCAAGTCAGGCACCACAGTGAGCCTGTAGGAGCAGAGGGCCACCACGCTGCCCAAGGAGGTATAAATTGGCCCAGTGTGGAAAAGCAGAATGAGTTAAAGCTTCTGTGATTAGCATTGGGATCAGGCCCACGAATGGCTTCTGCACCAGCCTGAATGAAACAGGAAAACTCAGTCCCCAAAATGACATAAAATAAAATAAAGGATGAAGCAGAGATATATGTAATTTTAAAAATAGAAATCCAGAATTCCTTTTTAATAGATTCATGGCATGCTACAGTACACTTGAGGTCTCTCAGGAGTACTGTCAAAACTGTAAATAACCTGAGTAGCTCCTGAGGAAAAAGTGAGCTGGATCAAATGTACCAATCCAGCCCAAACAGATCCCAGGTTCTTTTAATTACTCCAATCACAAGTTAAATAAGGATAGAACGTGGGGGTCGGTAACATTCTATTGATGTTTGAGACTCATTATTCTCTCTAGTTGTTATCTACATATCCCCCCTCCTGCTGGGGGAAGGGGCTTCGACTGACCAGTCTCAGTTTATATCTCCCCCAGTTTCTAGCAGGCTATGTTGCCCAGAGTAGACACTTTGTAAATGTTTCAATGGTTAAATGACATTGGCAGCCTATATACATGAACTTGCAGATTGAAGATGATCATTTTCCTCATTTTGTAGAATGTAAGCCCCACGAGTACAGAGATTTGATTTGTAGTCCCCATTATACCATGCACTCAGTCAATAAGCATTTATTAAAGCTCTTACTACCCATCGGGCACTGTACCAAGGGCTGCAGAAATGAGGACAAAAATGCAATCCCTGCCCTCAAGAAGCTCACATTCTCATGGTGAGAAAAGACACGCAAACAACTATGTACATACGAGAGATATACAAAGTAACTGGAAGGTAATCTCCATTAGGAAAAGCACTAGCTGTGTTGGGGGTAGGGGGCAGGTGGGACTGGGAAAGGTTTCTTGAAAAAGGCAGGATTTGAGCTGAGTCTTGAAGGAGGCCTCGGAAGCCAAGAGGCAGAGGTGAGGAAAGAGAACATTCTAGGCTTGACAGACAGCCAGTAAAAGGGCAGAGTCAAGAGATAGAGTGCCATGTCCTAGGAACAGCAAGAAGGCCAGGGATGCTGGGTCACAGAGAAGGCAGAGGGGAGTAAAACAGAAGGACACTAAAAGGGAAGGAAAGGGACAGGCTGTGAAGGGTTTTAAAAGCTAAACACAAGATTTTATATTGGATCCTGGAGGTTATGAGGGAATCCCTGGAATTTATCAAGTAGTGGGCTTACACAGTCAAACCCACACTTTAAGATGAGTGGCAGCCGAGTGGAGAAGGGGGAGAGACTTGAGACAGGAAGATTAGCCAGAAAGTATTATATTCCTCCAACTGAGAGGTGATGAAGCCTACACTAGGGTGGTGGCTGTGGGAGTGGAGAGAACGGGACATAAGGGATGTTGTGAAGACAGAAATAACCAAACTTGGCTACAGATTGGATCTGTGGAGAGATTGCAAGTGAGGATGACATAGAAGCTGTGAGCTTGGGAGACTAGGAGGGTGGTAGTGCCCTGGGCAGGACTAGGAAAATTCAGAAGAGGGGCAGGTTTTCATGGGAAGATAATATGTTATGTTTTGGACTTCTGAGTTTGAGATGTCTATGGGACACACAGTTTGAAATGTCCAAGAAACAATTGGTGATTCCAGACTAGAGGTCATAAGAGAAGTTAGAACTGGATAAATAGATCTGAGAATGATGGAGATGATAACTGAACTCAGGGGAGCTGATGAGGTTAATAAGTGAGATAGCATAAAGCAGGAGTTCTTAATCCTTTTTTTTATGTGTGTCATGGACCACTGGTGAAGCCTATAGCCCCTTCTCAGAATAATGTTTTTCAACACATAAAATACACAGGATTACAAAGGATATCAATTATATTGAAATAGTTATCAAAATATTTCTTTTGAAAAAAAAAAAAAACAAAACAAAACCAAGAACCTGTTAACCTGGGACCCCAGGTTAAGAACCTCAGCTATAAAGGGAGAAAAGAAGGTCCAGACAAAGCTTTAGGAAATACCCATAGTAGGCATATTCTGAAAGAAGTTCCAGCAAATGAAGGAACAGTCAGATAGGCAGGAGGAGAACCAGGAGAGAGGAGTGACTGACAAAAGACCTAGAGAGAAGAAGGTATCCAGGAGAAGAGGGTGATCAACAGCTACAGAGAGGTCAAGGAGGAGGAGGAGGTCTGAGTCCGTTAGATTTGCCAATTAGGAGATTATTGATAATTTTGTAGAAAGCAATTTCAGCTGAATGATGAGATCAGAAGTCAGATTGCAGAGGCTTTAGAAAGGAGAGGGGAGGAAATGGGATCACCATTTGTAGATGGATTTCTCAAGTTTAGCTATGAAAAGAAGGCAGGGACAATCAGATGAAATGAGGATTTTTTTTTTTTTAAAGAATGTGGGAAACATGACTGGGTTTATAGGCAGCAGGAAAGCAGCCTATTAGAAATGGAAAGATTTGAGATTAGTGAGAACATGATAAAGGGACAATCTGCTAGATGGAATGGGATCAAGGGTATGTGATTGAGGGGTTTGCCTTGGAAAGAAAAGCTACCGTTTCATGTGATGGATGAGGAAGGGGAGATAATGGGGCTAGACAGCTGAGTGTAGTGAGATAAGAAGAAAGAGGGATCTGTCTTTGAATGGCCTAAGGTTTTTCCTTGAAGTGAGGCAAGGTGCTTAGAAGAGGTGGGGCAAGGGGGTTCCACAGGAAGATTGAGTAGGGATGAAAAGGTTTGGATTAGCTACTGTGGTGAGTGGGAAAATAAATCAATTAGGGAGATATAACAGGATTGCAGTGAGGGCCCAGTTGAGATTATCTATCATAAAGTTGTAGTGGATTCAGTCATCATGGTTTAGTGATGAAGGCAGCACTTGGGGGGAGTAATCCAAGGTAGGGGGATAATCGGAGCTAAAGATGCAAAGCATGCAAGTGTACAGGACAATACGGAGTTGAACTGGTTCACTATAGGGCTGAGATGGGAAAAGGGGCAGAGGGTAGTCAGTGCAGGAGTAATGGCTTTATTACTCCTTAGGATAATGAACTCAGGGCTGAAGGGGAAGGTCATGATGAGAATAGGGTTAGGAATGGTAAGGAAGAGGAAAAGATGGAATGATAAAAGATTATAATCAGATTACAGAGTTTCAGAATATGAAAGCGGAGAACTTTGTGGACAAGATCAAAGGTAAAACAGCTTTGCATGTAGCTGAGGCAGAGCGAAGATATAGGTCATGGAAACTCAGTAGACTGAGGAACTGGAAACTTTGGAGTATTTGAGGCAGGACAAGTATGTATGTTGCAGTTCGTTAGTATGAAGGCAGGAGGTGTGGTGGTGAGAAAGACTGTGAGCAAGGAACTAAACTTTCTGAAGAAGAATGCCCAAGGAGTAGGGCTACCAGAATCTTGCTTGATTATAAATTTGGATTGAATGAGCCTCAGAGGAGGATAGGTTACTGAATTATGGCGGCAGAGGGAAAGTCTGGAAGTGGCAGTGGCCAACAAGGAGTATTCTCTTTTACCAGTGAACAACAGGGTATAAGTAAAGATGCAACCAGTACTGGAAAGACTGAACAGGGATGCCATGTTGACAGAAGGGAGTCAGGTTACTAAGTAATTTTGATATAATTGACAATATCTTGAAAGGCAGCATGATGTAACAGATTGAGGGCCAGCCTTAGACTTGGAAGACCTAGGTTCAAGTCCTGACTTTGACACATTTTAGATGTGTGATCTTGGGCAGATCAGTCTCAGTGCCCCAGGCAACTCTCTAACACTATCAGGTACAGAAAAGTTACCCTTCTGACTTGATGGAGGGAGTTTCCACACTGGTAATTCCCTACATGGATGAAATCATAGGTTCAGATGCAAAATAACAAAATGAGTATCTCATATGGATAATTAGAATCTTGCAATAAAATAAGTAGATGAAAAATTAATCTTGCCCATACCATGAAATTCAATCAATAAGCATTTGTTAAGTGTCTACTCTGTGCCAGGCTCTGGGTACAAAGACAAAAATGAAATAACACCTGCCTTCAAGAAACTTACATTCTAACCTCATGTTAGAATGTAAATTTATAATAATAAATCATATTATATAATCATATAATTATATAAATTATATAATCATATAATAAAAAATCATAAAATTTATATAAAATAAATGCAAGGAGAGAGCTGCTGCTAAGGGGATGAGTAAAGGCTTTATGTAGAAGACTGTGCACCAGCTGAATCTTGAAAGAAACAAAGTATTGTATGAGGCCGAGGTGAGGAGAAGCATTCCAGATGTCGACAACAGCCAGTACAAAGGCATGGAAATAGGAGATGGAATAGCTAACGTAGGAACAGCCAGAGGGCCAAGCATTGTAGAGCTGGATAAACAGCTTGTACGTCAATGCGTAAATCTTTTTTTTTTAATTATTTTTTTTTTAGTTTTCAAAATTCACTTTTATAAGATTTTGAGTTCCAAATTTTCTTCTCCTTCCCTCTCTCCCCAAACATCCCCAAGATGGCAAACAATCTGATATAGGCTATACATGTACAATCATATTAAACACATTTCCACATTAGTCATGTTGTGAAAGAAGAATCAGAGCAAAAGGAAAAAAACCATGAGAAAGAAAAAACAAAAAAAAAATGAAAACAGTATGCTTCGATCTACATTCAGACTCCATAGTTCTTTCTCTGCATGTGAGTAGTATTTTCCTTTGTACTTGTCTTAGATCATTGTGTTGCTTCGAAGAGCCAAATTTATCAAAGTTGATCATCATACCATGTTGCTGTTACTACATACAATGTTCTCTTGGTTCTGCTCACTTCACTGGGCATCAGTTAATTTAAGTCTTTCCAGGTTTTTCTGAAACCTGCCTGCTCATCATTTCTTATAGCACCATTCCATTGATATACCACAACTTGTTCAGCCATTCTCCAATGGATGGACGTCCCCTCACTTTCCAATTCTTTGCCACCACAAAAAGAGCTGCTGTAAATATTTTGTACATGTGGGCCCTTTTCCATTTTTTATGATCTCTTTGGGATACAGACCTAGTAGTGGTATTGATAGAACGAAGGGTATGCACAGTTTTATAGCCCTTTGGGCATAGTTCCAAATAGCTTTACAGAATAGTTCAATCAGTTCACAACTCCACCAACAATGCATTAATGTTCCAATTTTCCCACATCTTCTCCAACATTTATCATTTTCCTTTCCTGTCATATTAGCCAATCTGATAGATGTGAGGGGGTACCTCAGAGTAGTTTTGAGTTACATTTTTCTGATCAACAGTGATTTAGAGCATTTTTTCTTATGACTATAGATAGCTTTAATTTGTCTGAAAACTGCCTGTTTATATGCTTTAACCATTTATCAATTGGGGAATGACTTGTATTCTTATAAATTTGACTCAGTTCTCTATATATTTTAGAAATAGGGCTTTTATCAGAAATACTGGCAGTAAAAATTGTTTCCCAGCTTTCTGCTTTCCTTCTAACCTTGGTTGCATTGGCTTTGTTTGTGCAAAACCTTTTTAATTTAATGTAATCAAAACTATCCATTTTGCATTTCATAATGTTCTCTATCTCATTTGGTCATAAACTCCTCCCTTCTCCATATATCTGACAGGTAAACTATTCCTTGCTCTCCTGATTTGCTTATGGTATCACATTTTATGTCTAAATTATATACCCACCATATCTTGGTATACAGTGTAAGATGTTGGTCTGTGCCTAGCTTTTGCCATACTGCTTTCCAGCAGTTTTTGTCAAATAGTGATTTCTTAGAAGCTGGAGTCTAGGTTTATCAAACAGGACATTACTGTAGTCATTGACTACTGTGTTTTGTGTACCCAAGCTACGCTACTGATCCACCACTCTATTTGTTAATCAGTACCAAATAGTTTTGATGATTGCTGCTTTATAATATAGTTTTAGATCCATCAGTGTGTAAATCTTGAATAGGTGATGCAGATAGGTCCAGAATTGAAGAAAAGACAGGGCTGGATTACATGTTTGGCACACATTTGCCATTTAATATCTGCTGGTTGAATTAATGAATCACATTGGGAAAACTGTAAAGTGTTTTAAGGATCTCAAAACACTGGTTGCCACAAAAGTCCACATCTTTGGGGCCACAAAGCACAGAATACATTCACTAAACAAGTATGGGTTAAGTGCCTACTATATACTAGGTACTGTGGATAAAGATATACAAAACGGTTCCTGCTCTCCAGATTACCTTCTACTGGGGGAAATAATAGAACTGTAGAGTGGAAGGGATCTCATTGGTTATCTAGTGCAATCCATATTTCTCCCCCTCAAATCCTTACTACAGCCTGTATAATGGTAATCCAGACTCTGCTCAAGGAGCTATGAGGGGAAACCCACAAGGTGGTAAAGGTCAATAGTCGATAAACATTTACCAAGTGCCTACTATGTGCCGGGCACAGTGCGAAGTGATAAAGATGCAAAGAAAGGCAAAAGACAGACCCTGTTCTGAAGGAGTTAACAGTCTAATGGAAAAAGACATAAACTATAAAAAGAAGCTGAAATAGAAGAAGAAAGTATAATGAAGTCCTGCAGGGGAATGATGAGGTGTGTGCCCTGGGCCTCCTCTTGAAATACAGGGTCTGAGTGAGGAGCCTAAGGGTGGGGTAACAGATCTGTTTCAGAGTTGATTTGATTTTGCAGAAAGATAGGTCTGTGGAGACTAACAAATGGGGTTGATGGAAGTTTTTCCTTCCATTATGCCTAAATCTGCCTCTAGAAAACATCTACCTATTGCTCTTAGAGCTAGGCATTAGATCAAATCCGTCCTTCAGTGCAAAAAATCTTTTCTGGTAGGGGTGGGGGGCAGTGCTGGGGGCTGGACATTGGGGAGAGCTCATGGAAGAAGTGACATTTGACCTTGAGCCCTGAAGGCTTAAAAAGGCAGAAATTTTGGATGGGGAGGGTGAAGGGTATGTTTGAAGTAAACATAATGAACAAAAATGTACAAGTAAGAGATCATTGAGCACTTTAGGAAAATAGGAAATATTAGTTTGTTGGGCCAAAGTAATATTCCTAAAGCACAGAGCTAAGCAACTCTCTTGCTCAAGAAGATCTACTGGTTCTCTATTGCCTCTAGGATAAAATAACATTTGTTTGGATTTAAGGCCCTTTACACACAGACTGCTTCTGGCCTACTTTCAAGCTCTACATTCCAGCTAGATTAGCCTTTGTTTCCCTCAACATTCTAAGTCCCATGCTGTCCCCATGTCTAGAGTGCATCCTCTCTCAACATGTCTCTTAGAATCCCTCTTTTTTCAAAACTCAGCTCAAGTACCGCATCCTACATGAGGCCTTTTCTTATTCCCCTACCTGGCAACCCCAAAATCCCCTTCCCCATTACGTTGTGTTTACTTTGTATATATTTTGTCTTTTTATATGTGTACATGTTGTTTTCCCCAAGAGAACATAAACTCCTTGAAGAAAAGGATTATTTCTCTATTTGTATTTTCAGAACTTAGTGCCTGACACATAGCAGGTGCTTAATGTTTGTGGATAGATTGATTTGTTCAAGGCAATAAAAGAGGACAGGGTTGGAGAGATAAATAGGGACCAGATGGTGGAGAGTGAGGCCTGTATTCCAGGCATTTAGACTTCATTCAGTGGGCAAAAAAGTGAAGATCGGGCGAAAGAAGTAGCATGATTAGAAATGTGCTTTCATGATTTTTAGCTGGCAGCTGCTGCCAAAAAGCCAGAAGTATTTGGATAAAAAAGTACAAGCCTTCGAAACAAGATGAAGAAAACCAAACAAAAATTATTTGTGTAATTCTATTTATAAAGAAATAATGTAGGTTTTCCTAGCTATACTGTACCGATTTTCCTTAACCAAATTAGTCTTAATATTTTTTAAAAGCCCATCTGCAGGGCACAGCTAGGTGGTGCAGTGGACAGAGCACCAGCCCTGAAGTCAGGATGGACCTGAGTTCAAAACCAGCTTCAGACAAAACACTTGACATTTACTAGCTGTGTGACCCTAGGCAAGTCACACATTGCCTAAATAAAAAAAAAAAAAGTCCATATGCACACATATATACCTAACAATGTGGCAAAAAAATGTTACTGCTATTTCCCACTGTTCTGCTTTCGAAGTGTTACTCCTGACAGAATTTAGGATAAAATACAAATTGTTCTATTGCATTGATATAATGGTATCCAAAGAGTAAGTTCACATCATGTTTTTATTTTAACTAATCTTCTGACTTTGGCCCCTTCCCGGTTTAACTTGTCCTTAAATTGTTTCTTTGAAGCAATTAGGTCTGTGATAAACTTTCCTGACCTTACTAAAATGACTGCGACTTCAGGCTTATCCAAGGACTTTCTTAGAGTCCTGTAGTTGTTGAGTTGTCCCCCCCCCCCCACATTACCTTGAATCTACTTTATACCGGGTGTCCCAGAAGTCTTAGTGCAGTTTAAAACTTAATTATTAAGGTTTTTGGAACAGACACGCTAATGTATCGTCTCCACCTATAGAATGCATGCTCCTTGAGGGAAGGGGATGTTTCATTTGCTTTTGAATTTCTAGGGCCTGGCATAGTAACTGGCACAAGGCTGGCACTTAATGGGCTTGCTGACTAGGTATAATAATAAGAAATAATAACGATAACTACCGTTTATGTAGTGCCTACTATGTGCCCAAGCACCTGTGCTAAGCGCTTTGCAATTATTTCAAATCTCTTAGCTGGGCAAACCGCAGCACCTGAAGACCCAAGAGTAAGTGGATAAAGGGAAGACACAAGGCAGGACTGCCCTAGATTCAAGAGCACAGACTACAGGTGCAGACTGGGACTAGGGTAGGTGGGGTCCTATCAGAGCATGACCTCCCAAAGCACCCTTCCCCACCCCCTTTAAATTTGGTGTCTCAAATGAACTACGCCGGAGGGCCCGCCTCCTAGCGACGTTTAGAGGCCATTCAGAACTTCTGATTGGCTGTTCCCTCCGTCAGTCAAGCCTGACGGCGATTCCACCTCCCTCCTCCCAGACCCAGTCGGCCTAACGCATCCACGCGCGCAAGGGAGCCTCTCGAGACCCCTACACGGTGGGAGGGAAGCGCGTGGACCCCATCGAGAGAGCCGCGCCTCTTCACACGGACGCCCAGGACTACGAGGTACGCTGGCGTTGGACGCTACCCCCGCCTGGCGCCCTCCCGTCCCGCCGTTGCGCTCTTCCGCCGGTTAACTGGGGATCGCGGCGTGAAGCTTATTCGCCAAATCCTATACCTAGCATCGCGAGAACGGGGAGGGCGCGTGACTTCCGGGCTCTCTGGTTTCCTGGGAGACCCTTGTTTATTACCTTCCTAGCCACGTGTTTCCGAGCTCTTCTTGGAAGAAGGCAGCTGAGGGCGCTCGTGGGACCCCCGGGGTGGAGAGAGAGTGATTCTTTCCCCCCTGGAGAGGGGAGTCATGGGTTTATCATTCAGTGTGACCCTCTTGGCAGGACCTCAGCACACACTTTTATTAGACATCCAGAGAGTTCTGAGCAATAGACATAGGAACCATTTTTGGAAAAATTTTGCTCTTATTCAGCCCTGCCCAACTTTTCTTGGTCTCATTTGGGGTTTTCTTGACAAAGTTACTGGAGTGATTTGCTACTTCCTTTTCCAGCTTATTTTATAGATGAGGAAACTGAGGCAAAGAGGGCTAAGTGTCTGACCCACAGCTAATTAATGTTCGAGGCTGGATTTGAACTCAAGAAGATGCAATGTTTCTGACTCCAAGCCCAGTGCTCTACCACCCTCCTACTACTTATTAAACTCCAGAGGGTCTCTATAACTTTTGGAGTTGAAAGTTCTTCACAACACAGATTACTTACTAACATTTCCAGTTTTCTTAATGCTTTACACCCCTCCATGCACCCTGTGATCCAGCTGCACTGGGCTGCTTGCAGATCCTGGCACGCAGTAGGTCCTACATCTGCCTTTGTACTGGCCGGCTCTCCTTCCTGCCTGGAATGCTCTGTCTCCTTACTTCCACTTTTTAATTTCCCAGGCTTCCTTCAGGATTCAGCTCAGTTCATCTTTCTGCAGGAGATCTTCCTGGTCCCCTCAACTGCCAGTATCTTCTTTTCTGAGATTACCTTCCATTTACACCACCCATATATTGTATTTACACAATTATTTTCATATTGTCTCCCCCGTTAGATAATGTACGTTTTCTTCCATCAAGGATGTAATCTTTTGCCTTTCTTTTCTTCAGACCTTAATATAGTGCTCAGCCCATTGTAAGTCCTTAAGAAATGCGTGTTGAAGCACTGATGGGTTTGGAAGTTGTCAGAAGCTTTATACTGTCTTGGAGATTTCCTGGACCCAAAGCAGGAGTTCATATAGGTTCCTTAGGCAATTTCAAGGTATTGATTGCTGTTGATTGAGTAGGGAAGTGACACAATAGGACCTGTGCTTCAGGAAAATCACTTTGGCAGCCTTTTGTAAGATAAATTGAAGTGTAGGGGTAGAGAGACTTGAGGTGGGGGGACCAATTAGGAAACTGAGGGTTAATTGACTTGCCCAGGGTCACACAGTTAATAAGTGTCTGAGGCAGGATTTGAACTCACATCTTCTTGATTCCAGGCTCAACATTCTGTTCACTGAGCCACCCAGCAGGTAAAAATGGGGATAGTTTTGTGAATTAAGAAGTGTACACATAAGTGTTTCAGACCTAGAGAAGGGAAGGCCATTTCCCTTGGCTATCCCCATGCCTGGAATGCTCTCCTTCTTCATCTCTGCTTCCAGGCTTCCCTGGCTTTTCTCAGGCCCCAGATAAAATCCCGCTTTCTACAGGAAGCCTTTCCCATTCTCTCTCCTACCCTCCCTTTGTTGATTATTTCCTTTTTGTCCTACACACAGCTTGTTCAACTATATTTGGTTGCATGTTGCCTCTCCCATCAGATTGTGAGCTCCTGGAAGACAGGGACTGACTTTTACCTTTGTTTGTATCTCCATCTCTTAGCACAAGTACCTGGCACATGATAGGGGTCTAATAAATCCTTATTGATTGACTATTTGGGTGATGATCAGCGGAGGGGGAAACAGAAGTGATTTTGCCATTTGAATATAATTCAGACCACCTGGATGGAATGAGGAAATTAAATCAGGAGTTTGAGAAATGGATCACAAGCCTGGCACAGAGGCATGATATTGTAGGGATGGGGAATTTCATTTATCCAGGAAACTACCAAGAGGTTCCTCTTTTCTGAAAGTGGAACAGATGATATCTTGACTTGTATTAATGGTGATTTCATCTTTCAAAAGGTAGGAGAACAAGTGAGGGGAAATTGTTTTCCGAATCTTATTCTCACTAATAAGGAGGAGCTGGTTGCAGGGGAAGTGACTTAGTTTGTGATAGAGAAAAAGAAGAAACCTGGGCATCGTCTGACCACCTGTCCCAGATTTTGGGAAAGCAGATAGCAAAGGGTTCACAGAAAGGATAGGATCCCATGGAGTAAAATGCTTTAGAGGAAGTCAGTCCAGGAGGGACAGGACGTACTCAAGAAAGAAATTACGAAGACACAAAGGAAAATAGTTGCAATGAAGTGGGAAAATGAGATTTGTTTAAAAAGACTGGTGTGGGGGCATCGAGGTGGTGCAGTGGATAGTGCATCAGTCCTGGAGTCAGGAGGACCTGAGTTCAAATTTGGCCTCAGACACTTGACACTTACTAGCAGTGTGACCCTGGACAAGTCACTTAACCACATTGCCTAGTCTCCCCCCCCCCCCCGAAAAAAAAGGACTGGTATGTAAGCAGAGGGAATCAATTTAGATTAAAAAAAATTATTGCTATTTTTTTTACATCATCTACATTTCCTTTTCTCTCCTAGAGAGCCATCTCTTATAACAGAGAAAAAAAAAGAGGAAAGAAAAACAGTTCAATGAAACTAACCAATATATCAAAAAAGTGTGGTATTATATGTAGTGGTTTATACCCATAGTCTTCTATCTCTTTAAAAAAAAAAAAAAGGAGGAGAGACATCTTCTCAGTATATCTTCTTTGGGTCTAAGCTGGGTCATTATAAATTCACAGCATTTAGGTCTTTTCATTTACATTATTACTCTCATTGAATATTGTCTACCTGGTTCTGCTTATTTCAGTTTGCATCAGTTGCAAAGATTTGCATACAAGTTTTCTAATGCTTCTCTATATCCATCATATTCATTGTTTCTTAGAATACAGTAATTTTCCATTGCATTACTGTGCCACACAACTTGTTTAGCTGTTCCCCTATTGATGGGCATATACTTTAGTTCTTTGCTATAGTGAAAAATGCTTCCACAAATATTTCAGTGCAGATGGATTCTTTCCTTCTTTCTTTCTTTCTTTTTTTTCTTTCTCTCTCTCCCTTTCCTTCCTTCCCTTCCTCCCTCCCTCTCTCTTTCTCTCTTTCTTTCTTCCTATATCTTGGTGTGTATGCCTAGCAGTGAAATCTCTGGGTCAAACATTTTATTCACTTTTTATTTTGTGCAAATTCCAAATTGCTTTCCAGAACATTGTGCCAATTTTCAGCTTGACTGACAATGTACCTGTTTTTTCCACAGTCCTTCCAACATTGACTTCCACTTTGCCAATTTGGGGATTTGGGGGAATTTGCATCTCTCTTATTATAAGTAGTTTGGAGCATTCTTTCATGTGATTCTTAATGGTTTGTAATTATTTTGAGAATTGTTCATTCATATTCTTTGACCACTTATCTATTGGGGAATGACTTTTGATCTTATGTAGTTACATTAGTTGCTAATGTGTCTTGGATTTTAGGCTCTTATCAGAGATATTTGATATAAAGGTTTCCCCTATTTGTTAGTGTCTTTTCTTATTCTAGTTTCATTAATTTTGTTCATGCTTAAGCTTTAGCATTTCATGTGATTGAAATTATCAGTTTTATCTGTTATCATTGCCCATGTCCGTTGTTTGGTTACAAAATCACTCCTAGCCATAGTTGTGAAAAATACACCATCTGGTTCTCTTCTAATTTTCTTTTTATATCATCTTTAATTTTCAGGCCATGTATGCAACTTAGAGGGCAGCTAGGTGACACATGGAATAGAGGGACAGGCCTGAAGTCAGGAAGACTCATCTTCCTGAGTTCAAACATGACCACAGACACTCACTAGCTGTGTGACCCTGGGCAAGTCACTTAACCCTGTCTGCCTCAGTTCCTCATCTGTCAAATGAGCTGGAGAAGGAAATGGCAACCCACTCTAGTATCTTGCCAAGAAAACCCCAAATGGGGTCGTGAAGAGTCAAACATAACTGAAATGACTGAACAACAACAACATGCAACTGAGATTTAAAAAATAGATGTATAGAAGTGTATGGTAGGAGTATTGACCTAAGGCTCTACTCTACATAGGCTAGCTTAGTTTTTCCTTAAAAGATACTGAAACAGTCCTCAAGACTTAATTGGCTTGGGGAACTAAAGCCTTGGAATGTTACCAGAGCCTCCTCTGCTGAGGGCATTGAATACAAAAGAAGCCAGGCCCTGACAAGTCACTTGCTCCTTTCCTTGGCTGTGGACCAGCTTGGGCAAAGCTAAGTCTAGCTGTGTCCTTGCTGAATCTCCATTCACTTCCAGGCCCAGTTAACTACCCTGTATTAACTGTCATGTGTTCTCTGAGTGTCTCATTTCATTCATTCTCAAGCCTGGTCTACCAGCATGAGTCAGGTTTGGCCTGTTAGAAGGTGGAAAAGAGGGCAGGTAACAGAGGATGAATACAAGAGCATTACATATTCCTATATGCATAGTGTCAGGAATGATAATGCTTAGAATGTGCTGAGGCTGGTGAGGGCCCCTAAGGATGATAAAAACTTTATTTAAAAAATTTTTTTTAAAGTTCTGTTTGGAGAAAAAGGAGGCTCAGAGAGGGGTTAGACTCATTTGGTGTGAATGGAATGATGCTAACTGACAATGGAGAGAGGGCTGAGCTGCTCAATTCTTACTTTAAGTTTTCTCTGCAAAGGAGAATGACCTTCACACTGGAGACTGAAAAAGTGACTAATAAGCAACTGATAGCCCCCATAACAAACATAAACAAGGAGACAGAAAGCATCTAATTGCCCCTTATGACTTTGAATCACTTGACTCTCATGGACCATTCCCTTGGGTACTGAAAGAATTGGTACATGTGATTACTGAGCGACTTTCAGTGATATTTGAAGATTATAGAAAAAAGGGAGAGGAACCTTGGGACTGGAGAAGGGGGAATGTTGTCTTGATTTTCAAAGAAGGGAAGAGAGAAGATTCTGCAAACTATAGGTCATTGAACTTGACTTCTGTTCCTGGAAAAATTCTGGAAAACTTCTGTGATTCTCTGTATAGGAAATGAGCTGAGGATGATTTCTCACTGGCTTCTGGAACCTTACTCTCAGTTGGGTCCCACTACATCTGCAGGCACTGGGAGAGACAAGGAGAATGCTCAGAGGGGGTTTTTGAATCCACAGCTGCAGAATTTCCATCTCCCAGTGTCCTTTGTGCTTGATGCAGACCACTTGTGCCAGGGGCACCCACTGTTCAGGGAAGACCATCACAGGCCCAGAGGAAAAGCCCTCCAGAGAGGATGGAGCCTCTCAGAACCACCAGGAAGTGTCTCACCTGGCCCTCAGGTTCTTTCTTCTGTCCGAACGGATCAGCAGACTGGCTGTCTTATTGAGGGCCAATTTTAGAACACCAAGCAGACTTTGGGGTTTGAATCCCAATTCTGTTCCTACTTGTGTGACCTTAGACAAATTATTTCTCTCTGTGTCTGTCTTCAGTTAACAAACGAAGGGTTAGAACAGGTAACCTTGAAGGTCCTGTTCAGCTCTGATTCCTATGATTTCGGCCAACTTTTCTTTCTCTAGAACAACTCCCATTTTTACTTCTGGATGGTCTTGGTATCATTCCTTCAGTTTCAAAGATATATTCAAATTTCCATCTTTCTTGTGGGAGTCAAATGAGATAACATATGTTTAGCACTTTGCAAAACTTTGTAAAACTCTGTTAAGGCATCAATAAGATGGTTTCCATAAAGCCAGCAAACACTGAGTGATTTGAACCAGAGGAGAACTTGATTCTAAATTTAACAAGGTATCAGATTGTAGAATTTTAAATAAGGTGAAATCATGCTCTGTGTTGCCGTATGTTGAAACAGAAAGACTGACCTTAATAGAAATGCTGAATAGAATTAAACAAATATTTAGTAGTCATTAATAAATCATTTCTGAACTACTCCTCTCGCAAGTCTTAATGTTAAAAATAAAACAAATACATTTTAAAACTCTTCTTTCTTACAGTATACACCGTTTTAATTTGTCCAAAATGGTTTTAAAGAAGAAAAAAGATATTCAGGTTGCTCCACTGATTGTTGGTCACCAGGAACTTGAAACATTGGGATGTGAGTGCTTTCTTTTTTTGCCTGTTTAATGCTTGTTTAATGTATTTCTGTCCTAGTTTGTAAGCATTTTTTAATGTGTCAAGGGAGTTTCTAGGGGATGTTTCTGAGTCAGCAAATAGTAAAGATGACTCATGGTATAATGGAAAGACCACTGAATTTGCAAAGAGAGGATCTGGGTTTGAGTCTACTTAACTCTGGGTAAGTTACTTTATTCTTCTGAGCCTCAGTTTCTCTATGTGTAAAATGTGGATAATGATAATTGTGAATAATGATAATATGTGACTTCACAGAGTGGTTTGGAAGAAAAGTGTTTCCTAAATCTCTAAGTGCTATATAAATGTGAATTATTACTGTGTTGAATTGTATTCCTGTGTTTTTCTCTAAATGTTATTGCCAGTCAGATTGTTGTCCTAAAATATTGTATGCAGATTAATAAAGCTTATGTTTTTAATTTATAAATATTCAGTTCTTTAAAATGTAGATTAGAAACACAATTTACATATTGTTGAAGTCACAGGAAAAATATCTTTTGTGTATTATTTAGCATTTGCAGATGCTGAAGGGGAGAATCTCGCTTCCTTGTTGTTACGCTGTGTACAACTGACTGATGGACTAGTTCAAATCCATTGTATCAAACAGGTAAGACTTAATTGGCAACCAGGATTGTACCTCTTAGAATATCATATCATATGATTTTTTTTTTTTAAAGGAATTAGCCTCTTTGGTTCAGAATCTTCTAAAGCCATTGTGTGCCCCTTAGTTCCAGCCCACACTATAGCCACTATGGGACTTTTCTGAACACCAGGTAGTTTTAGTTGTTCCTTCATTAATTTCCTAAGTGATGAGTGATGGATACCATATTTAGGGTTCACCTTAAGAGGGACCTATTAATGAGAGGATGGCTAGACCACTTCTCAGACCTTTGGAGAGTATGAAATGCTTTTTTTTAATGGAGGAAAAACCAGTTTGGATTAATATTCCTTGCAATGTTTTAAAAAGTTACATTGTATGTTATTTAAGATATTAAGGTTAGTATCATTTGTGTCCTGAAGCAAGCTTTTACCACTTGAACTTAAATAATGAGAGAAATGATTATTAATAACAAATATTTTGGGTAGATTCAGAGCTCTCTCTTTCTTCCAAATTTTTGATTTTAAAAAGTTCAGTCTCTTGAAGGACATTACTCATAATGAGATTGAATTAATTCTCTTCTATCTTGGTTAGACCCCACCCAATTTTACAAAGAATTTAATCTAAGGTGGGGAAACCCTTTGTATTCTACCCAAGCTTGGGTGGAGATAGATCCTTTTGTCTGGATAGCCTAAGGCTGCAGGGTTGTCTGAGTATAGAGATTGGGTGGTCTGACATGATATTTTTGACATGTCACTCTCAGCCCCTCATTGAACACCTGCTCTTTGTAAAGTATATAAACTGTGAGCCCACCACTGCCACAATTGTCTTTGGTCTAAGAGAGGTGGCCAAATGACCATCTTTTTATTAATAAATGTGTTGGCCCTGTTAATAAGATAATTAAATTACCCAGAAACTATGTCTCTTTTTTAATTGTCACAATAATATATTTTGATGTTTCTGTTTTTAGTAAAATGCTGGTATCTCATTGGTGCAAAAAAACCTTATTTTTTTAAGGGAAAAATTTGATGTATGCTAAGGCCCTATCTTTCCAGCTCTAAATCCTATAATCCCATGATCCTATGCACAGTACAGGTGTTTCACTCAGCATTCTTAATAAAAGGGAAACTATTTAACAACTATAATTTCCATTATTTTGGAGTGGTTGGGAGATTCTCATCATGATAAATTAGATTATTTCCCACCCAGATGATATTTTTGGATTTTTCATTTGGTCTTGATTTTTTTTTTCCTCTCATAGATTGTGCCTTTGCTAGAGAAGATAGATGGGAATCAGGCATGTGATCCCATGTTTCAGAGTTGCTTGGATATTTTAGGACGTATTTATTTTTCTGTGGGGTCAAAGAACCCTTTGAAGAAAGTGTTGGCAAGGTAAGAAAAAAGAGACTAATAATAATGATGGCCTACCTGAAAAACAACAGTTAATCTGATATTTAAAGGTAATTTATATGGAACTACAAGGCCAGAGCTCTGTCCACTGTGCCACCTAGCTGCCCCTGGAGTGCATTTTCTAATCAAGAAAGAAACAAACAACATCACTCCATTTTCCCTTTTTTCCCCTCTAAGTGTGGCTTGATTTTAGTTGTCTGGACTAAAGCATACTTAGGCTAATTGGGCTGGGACAGAAAATGATGGTTTTCTTAACCCTACGTGGACATGGTAGCGATTTGTGGCTCAGTTAAGTAACTGTATGAGGACTGGTCCTTGGGAAAATGATAAAGTAGGTAAAGTTTCTATTGTAATTTTCCTGCTAGCTTCTGGGTTCTTTCCCTTCTTCCTTCAGTGTCTTCTCCTGGAGCACAATGTTACTTGGCTCCCTGCTATCAACAGAAAATTTTTAGACTTCCTAGAAATTATTTGTCTTGTAAAAATAATATCTCAGGGAAAGTAAATCTAAGGACTGGCTCTCTAAAAGTAGAATTTTAGATATCAGTCAAACTTGGGTAGGGACAACATTTTGAGGGTTGGGGATACCCTTTGCCCAGACTCTCAAATTATATTATAGATATGTCCCATGTCCTATGTTCCATTATATGAATAAATCCCTGTAGATTATGCCTACAGAAATTTCTATTTCTGTATAATTTCCCTCCAATCCATAGGCATTTATTTGGTACCTACTGTGTGCTAGTTACTATGTGAGGCAATACAAAGTCAAAAGGGAAGCAACTTCTGCCCACAGCTTATATTCTTCATATAAGTACATGTATAAATAGATGCTACATTTAAAATATATGTGAAATGAGCCTAATGTAGTTTGGGGAGGGACAGCATTAGTAGTTGGGTGGGACCAAGAAGAGCCTTGTGTAGAAAGTTGAGCTTGAGTTGATTATTGATTTAAACCAGGGATTCCAGAAGCTATAGATGAGGAGATAGAGTGTTCCAGGCATGGAACCCACCAGTTCAGAGGCATGGAGATGGCAGATAGAGTGTTGCATATGAAGCACATCCGGGCTAATATGGCAGGATTGTAGAGCTCCTGGACAAGATTGACGTGTAATAAGGCTGGAAAAGTAGGAAAGGGCCAGGTTGTGAAGAGCTTTAAATGCCAAATCATGGTGTTTATCTTTCATCCTAGAAGAAATGGGGAAACTAGTGGAATTCATTGAGTAGGAGGGATAATGTGGTTGACCAAGTTATGCAGACTCCAGTTAAACAGACTCATCTGGGCCTTAGTTCTTAGACTTTTCCTTTTCTTTTTTTTTTTCTTCTAGTTCACTAAATGGCCTCCCTGAACCATTTTTTGCTGATGCTATATGTAGCTTCACCTGTTGTCTTCAAGAAGAACTGAAAACTACTAACTTGTACTCTTATAGGAAAGTAATTGACAATCTTGCCTCCTGTATGGAGAACTTTAACCTGGGTAAGAGGGCATTTGGTATTTTTGTATTCTGCTGCTGTCTTTGCTATAATTCTCAATATGTATTATAAAACCCACAGTGGAAATTTAAAACTATACTAATATTGGTTGTTGGGGTTTCTTTTTCCTACAGGTAGGACAAGTGTTATGAACCTGTTTAAAGATGGTAAGAGCCGGTTAATTAGTTTTTATGTTGAGAAAAAGAAATAAATATTAAAATGAATTATGAAATTATAAAAATAAATTGATCACTGCTGACTGCATGCTTTCTTTGGATTAGGAAGAGGAAGGGAAATAGGGTACCCTGGGGAGCCCCCTTCCTGCTACCTCCTGAAAAACTGCACACTTTGGATAAAAACCAAGGTGTGCCAATGTAGGTAGAGTGTAATATAACATTTTTCATATACTAAAATTGATATGGTAGTCAATAGGTTTCAATTTGTGCTTTGTTTTTTCCGTATTTTAATCTTATGGGGGGGGTCATACTGTTCTTTAATTGCATGTTTTTTGTTTCAGTTCTTCAGTTTCTACAGAAGGTTCTAGTTGAAATACCAGAAGAAAATAGGTAAAATACATTCTGTGTGTGTTCATGCATGCATGCATGTGTGTATGTATGCATGTGTATCTCTCTCTCTTTCTCTCACACACACACACACACACACGTGCGCGTGCGCGCGTGAAAAGAGAGAGGCAGAAACAGACTTCCCCTCTGTGGCAGTGTTGTCCATATTTTTTTCAGCATTAGGTAATATGATTATATAGCCTACATTTTTCCACAATTATTCACCCCATCAGCATTTATTTTGGCCGTACTCTGTAGCAGGCAGTGTGCTAGGTATTTGGGATATAAAGGCAGTAATAAGTCCCATCCCACTAGTATAATGCCTGGTGGTGGTCAGTTGCCCATTGGTAGTGGCAGACAGGTGGTTAGGCCCTCCTGGCTGGCCTTTTGTTTCATGTATGCCAACTAAAGAGGTAAAACACTTTTTGCCAAAAGTCTCAGAGAGGTGACACTCAAAGAGTTGGTGTTTTGGTGCATGTTGGGTATCCTGTCTCTCTGGGAAGATAGAACAACAGCAGCAATAATAATAAACATTCATATGGTGCTTACTGTATCCCAGGCCCTGTGCTCTGTGCTTTACAAGTATTATCTCATTTGATCTGAATATGATTATTTTTAGAGGGAATGGTAATAAATGTACCACTTGGTGCTTTGTTTCCTAGTATTTTTTATTTGTAATTAAATACAGATATTTAATTTGCAGTAGATTTTCCTTTTTATTGATGAAGATGCAGCTAAAAGCACCTCTTTATGAGAAGAAAAATTATTATAAATAATCTGGAAAAAGTTCTGGAAGATTCGTAATTGGTAGAGCCTTTTGTCCGGCAGAAGTTATGACTTCTGTGGTATGATAGCAAGTTCTCTTTGGCCTGTATTAACTGACTAAAACATTCAAAAGCAGACTTTTCAAGGAGGACCAAGACATTCATAAGCTATGCAATCAGGGCAATTGACCTGTTGTCTTATTATGGGGGAAAGTAGTTGGAAGGAAATGAAGAAGTAGGGAGTTAATCACACCGGTGCTAAAAAATGAAAGAATTCACAGGCCAATATACATATACACGTGTGTGTGTGTGTGTGTGTGTGTGTGTGTGTGTGTGTGTGTGTGTGTGTGTATGCACACTGTTGGGGCTGGTTGACTGGCTACAGCAGCCCTGTTTACCTTCCCTTTCCCTCACCATCTGTTCTGAATGTTGTAATTTTGTGACATAACCTCCCTTTCCTTTTGCCTTTGAGTCTTCCCTTCATGTCAGTCAATCAGTCTGTCAGTCAGTAAACATTTATTAAGCACCTGCCATGAGCCAGGCACTCTCCTGAGTCCTGGGGATACAAATACAAATAAAGACAGTCCCTGCCCTCAAGCAGCTTCCAATCTAATTACTATTTAATTTAAACTAGATTTTACCTGGATGAAAATAGAAAGGGTGATGCTGCCCACATAGTAGGATTTGTCCTTGGACCCACATCCCTATGAGGATATTGTTGGTTGGTACATGAACCTGTGATTTTTTTAGGGGTTTGTGAAAGAAGCAATGAGTCTTTGACTCATAGAGTAAGTAGAAAATAAGCAAATCAGTGCATGGCTAATGATAACATGAAAATTTTTTATTTAGAGAAAATTGTCTTCCTATAGCCTTTTGGTAAAAAGGTATGAATATTTTCATTTTTTGAATGGATGAGTGTTTTCTTATGAGGTGGGGATGGTGGTGAAACTTTTATTTAAATTTCCTTTCATGATGTTGTCTTTCTCCATCTTTAGAAAGTTTACTGGAAACCATATTGCTCAGACAGAGCTGATGCACGACTTGCTGATAGCCATTAGAGTCTCTGTGATGCTAGTGCAGAAAGTACAAGAAATCAGTCAGGGAGATCTTTGGAAGATCCCCAGTTCTCCAGTTTGGCAAAGCATGGGTGGCCTTCTGAGCATTTTCTCCAAGTTCCTAAGGAATGGTACAGTATTTAGAAGATAACTATAATTATGTGCTAATCAGATTGCCTCTAATACTTAATTGAAATAGATTATTAATAAATTATCTTAAAGAGGGAAATCATGGTTCTTTACCATATTTGCCATTTTCTTTCAAATGTAGCAGTTTAGTGGGGGTAATTTGTAGGCATTGCTATGTAGTGGCTAGAGAGCTAGCCTTGGAGTTAGGACTAACTAGGTTCTGGGCCCCCTCTGGCTCATACTGACAGTGTGACTCTGGGCAAGTCACTTAACCTTCCAGTGTTCTAGACCAGAAGTGTCAAACCCATGGCCTGCAGGCACCAGAAACCCGCAAAACGCCAGAGTTTGGACTGAACCAGGTTAAAGCGTAATTGGGAAATGTCTAACAAAATAAATAAAAATACAAGACAGCATAGATCTTATTAATTTGTGGTTTTCTAAGGTAATTGGCGGCCAGCAGGGTACCACTGCTCTAGATAGCTCCCTGAGGCTGTGAATGGTGAAGAAGGTGCTGCTGCTTTCACAGGGGCAGGTTCTCGACCTGAAAGTTTCCTCTGTCAGTGAAATCACAGGTGTAGTTCCTGTTCCTCTCTATAAGGGCTGACACTTATCTAGGGCTTCAGCATTTGCAAAATGCCTTTGCTTATATCATCTTGCTGTGTAGTTTTGCTGATGGTTTATTAAGGAATTGTTCAAGAATTTTATATTTTTAAAAAGTACTTTCTATTTTTCTGTCAAATAGATGACCTCTTACAGAATATTCAGAGTACATCTGGGTTAGCTGTTATTCTTCTCATTAAGACTATGTGTGATACAGCTGAAATGATACCTGGTTTGGTGAGTTGATCTTTCTTTAAGTTGTACTAATTAAATATTGTTAAATGTAATATATTTTGATTATTTTATCTATTTAAAGTTATTTAAAGTTTCTCTTATTAAACCAGATTTCTTATGGTGTTAGATTCATTTGCAATCTTAAGGATATATAGAATCAAGATTTCTTCTGTATAGTGGCAATTTATCCATGCCTATGTGCTAAATATTGAAGATTAACCCACATAATCCAATTTTTTTTAACAGTGTGTTAAAGGCAATGCATATGTTACTGTGTTTTTTTAAATAAGGCCTTTTATTTGCCTCCAAAATATTTTAGTAACTATCTTAATAGATACAACATTTCCTTCCAAAAGAAAACATTTGAACTCAAGATGATTTAACTGTTTCAGTCATATTTGTAGGAAACATTTCATTTTGGACCTTACTTGGATACTTTTCTGTATCTACGAACCTACTGATATAGGTACTTCATTTTCTGGTTATAAATCTCTGTTCTTCACAATTCCTCTTTGGTAATGTGTTGTGGAGTACTCACACCCTTTGTGCTCCTCTCCATTTCCCTTTGGGTGATCTCCATGTGTAATTTTTCATAAACTGTGAATATTGATATTTAGAAGATGGCCCTTTGTTTTAGGGAGATGTTTGGGATCATTAAAAGTATCATGTATTTTCTCAAAGGTAATTCAACCTACTCATCTTTTATTCAATTAAAGGCTCAGTTCAAATCTTTCCACAGTGTCTTTCTGAGACACATGTATTGATGGTGCATGGTGGGTTTTATATCCAACTGCATGCTATAGCCTAGACAAAGGAAGAGAATACAGTGTCCCACTGTGATTGTTGTTTGTTTATGATTTAAAAAAAGAAAAGAATTTGATTTGGCAGAGTAAAATATTGCCTTAAAGACTTTGCTCTAATTAGGTATCTTCTGTACGTGTGTTAAAATCATACAAGATTCTTTGAAATAAAAAGAAAGCTTTGTTTAAAGACCCTCTGATTATTAATAGCAAATGAGGCAAAAAAACCAAACAAACCAAAAACCAAGGGCCTGTATGATCTGTAAAGTATTTATCATTGACATGGAGGATGTGCAGAACAAAATCCAGATGCATGAAGGGAGGTCCTTATAAATGGTGAGGGCCCCAGATGCTCCTGTTTGCAGATGATGTGCTGATTTTCTCAAGCCCTGTAACATTGCAGAGCTTCTAAAATGAGACTTGTAATCACCCAAAAGAGTTTGGCTTACTTAATTAGTGCTTGCGGTATTTTCCATATAATGTATTTTTAATACAAGTAGCATGGGATAGGAAGTAGAATGCTGGGCTTGGAATCAGAAAAGTTTGGGTTCAAATCCTATTATGATACTTCTTGGTATGCCCCTGGGTAAGTCACTTAACACCTATGTGCTTCAGTCACATAAGACTTACCTATTAAGTCATGAATGAACTGTGAACTGAATTGTTGAATGGAGTTCCCACATTGGGAGTACCCACATTGGGAATACCCTACTAATGTTTCTGGTTGTTGCTGTGGTTTTGGGATTCTGATTTTTTTTTTTTGTTAGAAAACACTCATTCAGAATTGTGTAAATTCACATTTTTAAAAATTGAAATTCATTTAATAGATTTCAGTATATAATCAATTTCAACATATAATCGATTTCTATATATAATCTCAATATATAATCTGCTATTGAACAGATCTTTTAGTCATTGAATTCACAAATATGATAATTTATCAGTTATTATAATTTTAAATTGCAGCGTTATTTCAGACTACAAAGACATATTTTAGTCTGGCATTGTGCAATCTATTTGAGGGCAATAAAGGACTTTTATTTATTTATTTATTTTATTTATTTTTATTTATGATTTTTTAAATGCCATTTAGGTAAATGTAATCAAATTATTTTTTATTTTATTTTTAAAATTTGTTTATTTTTAAGTTTTCAGCATTTACTTCTGTAAGATTTTAAGTTTTAAATTTTCTCCCCTTCTCCTTCCCTCCCCCCCCAAGATGGCACACAATCTGATATAGGCTATACATATACATTCATATTAAAATATTTTCACATTAGTCATGTTGTAAAGAAGAATTAAATCAGTGGGAGAAACCACGAGAAGGAAGAAACAAACAAAAAAAAAGAGCAAATAGTATGCTTCAATCTGCATTCAAACTCCATAGTTCTTTCTTTGAATGTGGATAGCATTTTCCATCATGAGTCTTTTGGAGTTGTCTTAGATATTTGCATTGCTGACAAGAGTTAAGTCTATCAAATTTAGTCATCTCACAATGTGACTGTTACTGTGTACAATGTTCTCCTGGTTCTGCTCACTTCATTCAGCATCAGTTCATGTAAGTCTTCCCATGTTTTTCTGAAGTCCACTTGCTTATCATTTCTTATGGAACGATAGTATTCCATTACAGTGTTCAGCCATTCCCCAATTGATGGGCATCCCCTCAATTTCCATCAGATTATTTTTTATTTCATGTAGGTTGTGTATTTGCAGACAGAATGAAATGGAGAGCTAAATTGTCATTTTTCTAATCTTTTCATTGTCAGTCTAAATCCAATCAATGATAAACATTTTGTCAAGTGCCTACCACTTTTTCTCCTCGTGAGGTTTTTTGTCTGCATTATGTAGATAAGTATCTTTATTATTCATTTGACTTTGCCTGTGTGCCAGCTATTATTTCAAGGATCATTTTTCATTAGTTCTCACAAGTTGAGTGAAATTTCAGAATTCAGCTTCATATATTGTTTCTGTAGAGCATTTGTTGTGCACCCGCCTGCAGATGGCACTGTGCTGGCATGTATTTGAAAAACAACATGGCCCTTGCCCTCTAGAAACTTAACATTTGAAAAAGGAAGTCCTTAACAGTTGTCTTGACTGCACCAAATACTAATTTATGTTCTGCTATATTCTTTATTGGTTGTTTTTAGGCAAAAATTTCAGGGCAAACATAATTTGGACTTACTGTTTTGGTGACTTTTTTTGGAAAGAATCTTTTGGTGACTTGTGTGTTAATTTAATTTAATTTTTTTTCCAGGTGAACTGCTTGATTCTTCATTCAGTGGGAAGTTGCAGAGTTCCTGAGTGGTTTATGAACAGCTGTGGAAGCCTGTGTGTGGAGGATGTCCCTGGGCCAGCCCTCCTCTTCCTGTGTCAGGGCGCTTTGGCTATGTTAAACTGGAAGAATGGGAGCATGGGCCAGAGTGGAGAGAAACTCCTTTTGGATATTGCCAGTGTTTTGTTCACCCTGAGTTTGCAGTGAGTTCAGTTTCTGCTCTGTACCATCTTTGGTTGTAAGAATGGCTTTGGTCGTGATTGGGAGTAGTTAGAAAATGAAAGCTGAACAAACTGATTTAGCAGTATCTTTAGGTATCTGTGTAAGGATTACCGTAGTATGAAATTAAGACAAATGGGAATATTTGATGTATGTTTTTGGTGACTCAAATACTCAAGTGGAGCTATTGTTTCATTGTTGGGAATGTTCCCATCAATCATGCAGCTAGCAACCCATCCATGCCTCTCATATGACTGTTCCATGTCTTCTCATAAGTTATCACAGAGGGTCTCTGGGTCTCCCCAGCCTTCTAAGATCCTTCTTTACTTTCTCCTGATGTGGGATATTACACTGCTCTTGTCAATGTGGCTGTCCTTCTTTTCGGATCATGGATTTCTTTGATGACATCCTTTGCTCCATTTCTGCTTGAGAGTTCCTGATTTTCATGGCAGCCTGTTCACACCTACCACATGCATGTGCCTCTCCTTGTCTCCTGAGTGATAATCATTTTTCATTCTTCAGTGACTGTAGATTTATATGACTTGTAGCCATATCATAGCATCTGTAGACTGTTGGTATTAAAAAGATGGACCATTGTTTCTGGGAAAAAGTTGAGGTAATTAAAGGAGATTTGCAGTTTTCTGAAGGCAATTTAGCCCATTCTCACTGGGCTGTTTAATCTGGGGCCCAACTTACCCATTTCGGTATCCCATCAGTTGCCAAGCCTGGGATCCTCTTGTGCCTTTTGAGAGTCTAGTCTCTCAATACTACGAGGGTCTGTGATTAAAATATCTAAAATCATTTAAACATTTAGGCCTCACTTCTTATGTTTTTCACTGTAAAATTATATTTTCTGTTTCCAGATTTAGAATTTCATGTAGTCTTTGTTTTTAATGAGGAAATCTCGGCAACACAATTCAAAGGGCTCTTTCATTTCCAGGCTGATGGCATGCTTAAAATGACAAACTAAAGATTCAGTCTGTCATCAACCATCATAGAGATAAAGTATGAAAATGTGATGTTCCAGTACTTATTTTTAACTTTACCTTCTAGTTCCGTTTTAGAAGTTTCATTTTGGGAATATATGATTATCTTCCAGAACAAATTGCAAAACTTTTATATCAGAGATAACATTTAAAATTATTACAGATTAATTTTAAAAGTAAGGCTGCTGGGTGGTGCATTGGATAGAGCATTGGGCTTGGAATCAGGAAGACTGATCTTCCTGATTTCAAATCCGTTCTCACACACTTATTAGCTGTGTGACCCTGGGCAAGTGACTTAACCCTGTTTGACTCAGTTTCATCATCTGTCAAATAAGCTGGAGAAGGAAATGGCAAACTATTCTAGTATCTTTGCCAAGAAAACCCTAAATGGGGTCACGAAGAGTCAGATATGACTGAAGCAACTAAACTAAACAACAAAATTTTAAAAGTGATAAAACTTTTATGTGTTAAGAAAGGAAATCTCTTTTGGGCTTATTTAGATTATTTTTCCCATGTACTATTCATAATAATTTTATATTGTGGTCTCATTGCATTTTTTCTTTCATAGTTTATCATTCTAAATCATCATAAAAGTCATAATAGAAATCTGGGGTTGTTTAACAGCAAACTTTTATCATTAATGTAACTCGTTTCCTTTTAGGCTCAAGGAATCAAGCTTGGAAATGTTCCTGTCTAGAATTTTGGTGATGTGGACCAATTCAGCATTAGATAGCTTTGAATCAAGTTCTTTGAGTCTAAAGAGCAGTCTGAATGGGAATTCAGACACAGTTGGGAAACTTCTGGAGTACGTCTACACCCACTGGGAACATCCCTTGGATGCTGTGAGATATCAAACAAAAACAATCTTCAGAAATCTTCTCCAGATACACCAGGGCACTGTGGAAAGATCTGACTGTGTCTCTGATCGTTTCTTCTTGGGACTTACTGAGAGCCTATTGAGGTTGGAATGGCATGTTAAGGGAAAATACACCGGCCTCAGCTGCCTGGTAGATTGTGTAGGGATTGAAAATGTTTTAGCAGTGAATAAAACAATCCCTTCTCAGATCCTGGAGGTGATGGGTGATCAGTCGCTAGCCCCTTATGCAGGCGACCTCTTAGAAACCATGTTTAAAAATCACAAGAATCGTTTGAAATCCCAGGCTCTTTGTAGACCTTGGATTGATCAGTGGCATGAAACATGGGTTTCTCCTCTCCTCCTCATACTGCGTGAAGGGAGCCTGGAACAGATGGCTTGCCTAATTGATTATTATTTGCCAAAGCTATTGAAATGCAGTCCTGAAAGCCTCAGTTATATGGTAAACATTCTCCAGACTTCTACTAACATTAACACAGGTAAGAAAAACTGGTTTTCATAGTTTGTTGCTCTCTGAAAGAAAGCTCAATTATGAATGAGGGGGAAAGGGCACAAAGGAAGGAAGGAAGCATTTATTAAGCCTACTGTGTGCCACACACCATGTTAAGGACTTTACAAGTACTATCTCCTGTAATCCACTATTTGGAATAGTGCAGTTAAAAGAAGCAGTTAAAGAGGAAACAATTAAAAGAAGCAATTAAAAAGGAAAAAAAAAGCTCTCTGCAAAGCAAAGTCAAAACAATCTGAATGCTCAAATTTTAGGGAATAACTGAACAAACTGATATATCAGCAGTGGTGTGCCATAGCACTGATAAGGATAACAGATGTCAGAAGAGTGATGAAATAATGCTAAGTGAGAAAGCCCAAGTTGAAAAATGGCCTGTGCACTGATGACAACTTATAATTAAAAAAAAAATTTACTCATACATATATGTAACTATACAAAGAAATTAGCATTGGATTTGCATCAGAGGACCCAAGTTCAAATACCAGCCCTTCTACTTGTTAAATACTGTATGACCTTGGACAAGTCATTTAATTTCTTGAGGTCACCAGGTGCAATTGTTTTGATTTGAAGGGGTTGAAAAGGTGTTTAGATTTTAGGTAAGGTTAGTCTTTAGGATTTGCAAGAGGCCCAAAACCCTTTTTTTGTCTGGGGTGGGGAGGGAGAGTGACTGGCATGCCCTAAGTTTTTTCATCTGTAAAATGGGAGGGTGCAATGGAAAGAGTAGGTTTTGGGGTCAGGACCTGGCTTTGAATTCTTGCTCCGCCTCTACTACCTTTGTGATCTGAGACAAGTCAGGTAAGTTCTTTGGTCCTCAGTTTCCTCATATGTAAAAGGAGGGCCTTGGAGTAGGTTTATAAGATTAGAGATGGAAGGGGCCTCAGAGGTCACCTAGTTGCACCTTCTTTAAAATGAGCAAACTGAGGATGAGGGTAAGGGGAATAATTGACTTGTCCAAAGTCACACAGGTAAGTTGGCATTAGGAGTGGACTTTGAACCCATGTACTCTGACTTCATAATCAATTCTCTTTCTTCTGTACCATGCTGACTCCATGATTTCTTTCTTTCGTTTGGTAATTTTTTTATTTTGCACTTAGATACAAATGAGAAAAGAAAAAAAATTGTCTTGTACACAGCAGATAATAAGAGAGGATTCAATATAAAGCTCCACAATTTCTAACATTCTTTCCAACACTAAATCACCTTCCTAGCGCTAATATTTTATGATCTGTGATTCATAAGGCCCTTTTTAGTTCTAAGTTCTGTGTTCTTTTGACTTTGAGAGAATTTCTTATACTTGTTCCCAGTTTCATGTTCAGTAAGTTTTTTTATGTAAAGCTAAATAAGTTGTTTTGGTTTTTTTTGCTTTTTGGTGAGGCAGTGAGGGTTAAGTGACTTGCCCAGGGTCACAAAGCTGGTACGTGTCATGTGTCTGAGACCGGATTTGAACTCAGGTCCTCCTGACTTCAAGGCCAGGGCTCTATTCACTATGCTACCTAGCTGCCCCCTAAATAAGTTCATAATAAAAATATTTTAAAATAAATGAAGTAGAGACAGAAGTTTTATTCCAAGGAAATGGAGAGGAAGGAGGCAGGAGCAATGGTAGATGATTCTCTTGAGAAGTTTGGCAATGACCAGAAGGAAGGGATGGCAAGTTGAAGGCACGGCAGGACCAGAGGGCACTGTCTTTAGGATCGGGAAGACCTGGGCATGTTTGAAGGCAGAAGGAAATGAGCCAATGGAGAAAGAAGGGTTGAAGATGCCAAAAAGAGAGGGGATGATTGATGGAACAAGGAGGAAACAGGAGGAGACAGAAGCAAGGATCTCCGTGAGGAGCTGGAGCAGAGGAAGACAAAATGGGTGAAGCTGTCGAGAGGCTTTAAGGCATCAAAGAGGAGACATAGGGAGCCTGCCGAAGGTAATGGCTATCTTCTCAGTGAATTGGGAGGCTCTCTCCCTGACTGAGAGCAAGATGGGAAGGAGAAAAAGTGGGATACAAATAACACAGAGGTTTTGAGTTGTGGACAGTTGAGGGAACTAAAATTAGATAGCCTTTGTCTTTTTAGTAAAGTATTCTTGTTAGAAAATATTATTTATTTCTTTGTGCTGTTGAAGTAGTTTACCTATGATCTGGTTGGAAAAATAGACAGCGTGATTATTTAAAATTGCAGCTGTTGTTTTATGACACAGGAATGCTGGTATGTCAGTGTTACATTATTTTTGTTATGTTATCTGGGATGACAGCTTTCCCGTCTCCTGTCCTTAGGGTCCTGCAGCAGCAGAGGCTCCCTGGGAGTTCTGATGGCCTGTCTGAGGACAGCTAGGGCTCACGGACATCTGCAGTCTGCGTCTCACGTTACATGGGGTAGCCTTGTATCCAGTGCAAAAATAAAACAAGGTTTAGTTCATCAGCATTGCCAGGTAAGTGAATAAAAACCGCTGGAGTGATAGAAGTTACAAGTCGTCCCTCTGTCTATTTCACTGGTAACTTGTGGAGAGCCTTATGCTATACTCTCCTGCTATGGCCCAGGAAGGGGATGCCAATTGTCCTCTACCCTGGAATTCTTTCCCCTTTCTCCTTCTACTATTCACTCTCCACCTTGGTTCAGTCCCAACATCCATCTGCTTTCTTTTCCTGGTCTGCTGAACGCTACCAGGGGAGCTCATAAAATTCTCCTGACCCGGCCCACTACAAATACACATGAACAGACCTCTGCAGGGTCCTCACTGGTATGACAGTCCTTTTTGTTACCTTCTGACTAGCTCTCTTATCACATTCCTTAAAGCCTTTGCTCCAAAACCCTCCCTTCTCCAGCCCCACAGCTCCTGCCCTTTCTGGGTAGAGGACTCTGCCTCCCAGCGTTCTGAGACAATTGAGGCCGTATTTCCGTGAGCTCCCTCAGTTCCTGCCTCTATGTCTCAGAATGTCTCTGTCTTTACCTATCCTCTGCCTGTGCTCCAGGCTCAGAGGTGGTCCTTCTTTTGTCAAAACCAAGCCTTTCACTTGTGTCTTAGTTCCTATCCCTTCCTTTCTCCTCCCTGCCAGTTCTTCAGTATCTTCCTTTCTGCTGGCTCCTTAATCTCTACACACATGATCGGGCTTCCCCTTCTTTAAAACAAACAGTAGCAACCACCACCCTTTCCCTTGATACTGCCTTCCCCTCAAATTATCATTTCATAGCTCTCTTTCCTCTCATTGCCAGACTTCTAGAAAGAATAGAGGTACACTCTATCTCCATTTCCTTCCTTGTAGTCCAGGTGTAGAGGTGTCAAACTCCTGGCTTATAGCCTCTGGATTTAAAATATAATTGGGAAATGTTTAAACTAAAGAAAGAAAAATGTCGTGCAACATGGATAATATTAATTTGTGGTTTTCTAAGTCAGTATCCTGCCTGTGGGAATCAATTTCTATTTGAGCTTGATACCACTGGTACAGGGTTTATACCTCTCTCTAATGAAACTGTCTGGTCATGGAGTAGTGAGGTGGTACAGTGGATAGAGCACTAGCCCTGGAGTCAGAGGACTTACATTCAAATCTAGCCGCAGACACTTACCAGCTGGATGACCCTGGGCAAGTCACATAACCCCCATTACCTCTTTAAAAAAAAACCCCACAACTGTTTGGTCACCAATGACCTTTTAATTGCTAAACCTGATAACCTTTTCATAGCCTTTTCTTAGGCTTCTCTTCCTTGTGCCTTTTATCTCATTTCACATTGGTGATCGCTCCTTCTTCCTGAATACTCTCTTCCTTTAGTTTCTGTGACTTTGCCCTTTCCTGACTCATTTCTTATCTGAGTGACTTCATCTTTTGGGTTTTCTTCTTAGTTCATTGTTTTTTTTATCCAACCCAAGTATGGGTATTTTCCAAGGGTTATCCCAGACCTTTTTTCCTTATAGCTCTGTCAACTTTAACTTTGGTAATTTTATCCATTCTGAAGCTTCAGTGATCACTTCTATATAGGTGATAATGTCAAGTCAATTCAAATAAAAAAAAAAACCAAAACACAGCATTTATTAGGAGTCTACTGTGTATCAGGTACTATACTAAACACTGGGGATACAAAGAAAAGCAAAAAATAGTCACAGAGAGACAACATGCAAATAACTGTCAGACAAAATATGTGCAGGGTCAGTTAGAGATGGACAAGAGGAAGGCACTAGTGGTAAGGGGAATCCAAGAAAGGCGTCTTATAGAAGATGGGACTTGAGTTGGAACTTGAAGGAATCCAAGGAAGCCAGGATGAGGAGGGAGAGAATTCTAGGTGTAGGGGATAGACAAGGCACAGAGTTGGAAGACGGAGTGTCAGCAAGGAGGCCATTGCTACTGGATCATTGAGTACATGGAAGGGAGTCAAGTGTAAGAAGACTGGAAAGGTTGGAAATGTCCGATTATTAAGTCAAACAAGTGATTTTATATTTGATCCTCGAGGTAGTAGGGAACCTCTGGAGTTTATGTCAGGAGGGGTAACAAGGTCAGACTGTCACCTTAGAGGAGGGTGGACTGGAGTGGGAGAGACTGAGGCAGGCAGACCCGCTAGCAGGCGATGGCAGTAGTCCAGGTGGGAGGTGAGGACGAGGGTCTGCACCAAGGTGATGGAAGGCTCAGAAGGCAAGAGGGAGCATAGGAGATACATTACAAAGGCAAAATTGACAGAACATGATGGCAGGATGGACAGATGGAGTGAGAGAATGAGGACTTGAGGATGGCTCTGGAGTTATAAGCTTGGGGACCCCAAGTCTTGCAACTCCAAGTGACTTGTAGTCATCTTCACCAATATATTCTATCACAAATCAACTCAACACATCCAAAACAGAGCTTTTTCCCTCATAAAGCTTCCCTCCTTCCAGCTTCCCTCTTTCTATTGATGGTGCCACCATCTGCAAAACTAATGCTATGGTCCCTCTCGAGTGGAGCCCCGACTAGGCTAGAGCTTTGGAGACTTTGAAAACTAAATTGACCACATTAGCTCTACCCAATCTAGAAAAACCTTTCACTCTGTATGTAGATGACAGGAGAGGACAGGCTTTGGGGGTCCTAACCTAGTCCTTAGGACCTGACCTGAGGCCAGTTGCTTATTTTTCCAAAACAATTCCAAAACATCAGCGGCTGTTGGGTGGCCTTCGTGCCTCCAGGAAGTGGCTGCTCCAGCCGTACTGTTCAAAAGCCATCTGACTGGCAGTAAGCTAGGAGAAACACCCGACAAGTTTGTTAGGCTTGCCCAACTTGTGCGCAGAGACTTTGGAATTTACTTGTGAATCCTTGGAGGACCTTAAGCTATTGTTTGGAAAGATTCCAGTCCCCTCCAGCAGACAGGTGGATAAAAAGAGGTGAAATCATACATGCCCTTTTCCTTTTATGTTTTTATCCTACATAGTCATCTTTAATTCCCTCCAGGGAATTCGTCTTCTCTATACTCCTTGTGTACCTGTTTGGTCTTTGTTTACTTAACCTCCTTGCCAGATTTGTCTCCTCCAGGGCCCTAGCCATCAATTTCCAGATGACTGCTCAGGCTATACCAACTTCCAACTGAGTCCAAAGTCTCTAGCCCACTGGACCTGGCATCCGCCAGATTCGGAAGTCTGACCCCTTGAACTGGACCCAGCGAGGCAGGATCAGCTCTGTGCCCCTTGCCAGCAGGAAGCAGTTTCAGAAGCTGAGACCCTTACCCCAAAAAGATTTGGGTCCCATTTGTCAATGGGCCCTAGAAAAACCCTACTTTGGACTCTCCTTGAACTCCCACTTGATCAAGGAAGGTTCTAGCGTTTGCCTGAGGCTATAATCCTATCAACTGGCCTTTCCTTATTGCCTATGCCCAATCTCCCAATTCGGTTACCCTTAACCCATCCTACCCCTCTTATTACCTCTGGGTGCCCCCCCCCCCGATCCTATCTAGACCCCATTCTCGCCTTCCCAGTCACTCCCATCAATATCCTCCCTAGGCCCTTCCAGTCACCCCCGCCTACTGGCCACTCCCATCAAGATATCCCTTCTCCCAGACCCCTCCTCCAGTCACCCCAAACTACTTGGCCACTCCTAGATCCCTCCCACAGTCTTTCTGTATATAAGGTCCATCTGGCCTCCGTTAAGGTGCTCAGATTCTTTAAGAGTCTAGCCAAGGGCTCAGATTCTTAAAATCTAGCCATGGGCTGAGGTTTACTGTAATGCACTTGTCAATTCGGACAAGCCTCACAAATGTTTAGATTCCTTAAGAGTCTGGCCAATATGGTGGATCTTTAATAAACCTTGTCTTTGGCTGAAAAAACAGCAACAACAACAACAACAAGAACAAAAACTGATGCTCTGGGATGAACTGAATGTCAGAACTTTAGAGCCATCCCTGACTTTCCTCCTCCTTACCCGTCTCTGCCACCATCCCACCCCAGCTCACCCCAAACCAGGCAGTTACCAAGTATTGTCAGTTGTGCCTCTATGACATCTCTCACATCCTTCCCCTTTTCTCCACTCATACCACCCCCACCATAGTTCAGGCCCTTATTACCTCCTAACTTGCCTGCCTGTCTCCAGTATTTATCTTTTCCAACCTGTTCTTCATACAGTTGCTTAAATAATATTCCTATTACGCACTTCCGACCTCTGCTAAAAAGCAAAAAATCAAAAACCTACCTTCAGGATAACATTGAGCTCTTAGCCTAGCATTCAAGGCCCTCTCTAAGCAGACTCTGACCTTCCTTTGCAATTTTGTTTCATATTACTCCTTTTCATCCATTCTGTGTTCCAGCCAAACTGAACTACAAGCCCGTGACTTCTACACAAGCCCTATTCCATACCTGAGATGCCCTCCCTCCTCACCTTGGCTTCTTTCAATCCTCTTCTTCCACCTAGATGCAGGCCAGGTGCCGCCTTGTTAAGTCTTCCCTGATTTCCTGCATTTGAGAACAGTCTCTACTCAACTTTTCCTAAAGTATTTTGGATCCCTCTATGCCTGTCACAGTGTACCTTTGTATTATACTTAGTTGTGTAGAAGTTGCATCCTCCCAGTAGATCATAAACTCCTAGAGGGTAGGAACTGGTATTTTTCATCTTTGTACCCACAGAACCTAGCACAATGCCTTATGCATCATAGCTGCTTAGTAAATAGTTATTTAATTGGAATAAATTTACAAGACAGATCTTCTGTTAGCTTCCAGTTTATTTAGGAGGGTAAGACAAACATACACGAAACAACTAAGGAACAAATTATAAGATAATCTATGTTCAGGCATATAATAATAAACAGAAACTGTGTAAGTGCTGGAGGAACACCGAATGAGACAGTCAGGACAGGTCAGGACAGGATCAGTTAGCCAGGAATGATTCTTGGAGGAAGTGAGTCCTGACCCAGACCGTGAAAGATGGAGCTGAGAGGGTATTGCTGGCTGTTTGACTGTTTTAAGCACAGAAATATGAATGAGTAACAAATATCAGAGGTAGGGGATAGCGTTTGTAGGGGACAGTGGACAGGACTGGCCTGACTGGAGGGCAGGGGCAGTGTCAAATAGTAATGAGTGGTGAGATTGGATAGATAATTGGAGGGATTGAATAAGGAAGGGTGAAGTCAGGCCGTCGATTGAAAGCTCTATTAATAAAGAACCCTTATGCATGGAATCAACATAGCATAAACAGTGTTTGAGGGAGATTGACCTGGTTTCCATTGGCATGATGGACCAGAGTAGGGAGAGCCAAGAAACTGGGGACTAGTTGGTAATCCAGGTGTGGAGTAAGGAATACTTGGGAAATGAATGTCCCAAAGAAGGGATGAATCAGACAGATGCCACGAAAGAAGACTTTGTCAGGACTCGATGAAGTTTTATACGTTCCCAGTGGAACGTGCCTGACTTGGCGATTACAGTCTCTGATGCTGTTTTATCTTGCTTTGTGTGTGTTTTGGGAGGTTCAATTATGAGTACACAGGGCTTCTGCCTGATATGTTGAAACAATCAATAAAAAAGACACAGGAGAAGAAGATACCAACAAATCATCTCCATGTGCCAATGGCATGGTTCCCTCTGGTTAGGGCTTATGTGGTCACTTCAGTGTTTTAAGACAGTTTGTGTCCTGTTAGATCTCATCAGAAAATTATTATTATTATTTTTTTTTTTTGGGCAGTTGGGGTTTAGTGACTTGCCCAGGGTCACACAGCTAGTGTCAAGTGTTTGGTCTGAGGCCGGATTTGAACCAGGTCCTCCTGACTTCAGAGCTGGTGCTCTATCCACTGCACCACCTAGCTGCCCAAAATGATTATTTTCAAATCATTTATTTATTTATTTATTTTTAGTTTTCAGTATTCACTTCTGTAAGATTTTGAGTGTTAAATTTTCTTCCCCTCCCTCTTCTCCCCCCTCCCCAAGATGGCATGCAGTCTGATGCAGGCTGTACTTATACATTCATATTAAGTATATTTTCACATTAATCATGATGTAAAGAAGAATTAGAACTGTTGGGAGAATGAAGCAATAAAACAAAACAACTAAAGAAAAGGAGAGCAAATAGTATACTTCCATATGTATTCAGACTCTTCTCTCTCTGGAAGTGGATAGCATTTTCCATCATGAGTTTTTTAGAGTTGTCTTAGATCCTTGCATTTCTGAGAAGAGCTGAGTCTTATCAAAGTCAGTCATCGCACAATGTGGCTGTTCCTGTGTATAATGTTCTCCTGGTTCTGCTCATTTCACTCACCATAAGTTCATATAAGTCTTTCCAGGTTTTTTTGAAGTCTGCCTGCTCATCATTTCTTATAGCACAATAGTATTTCATTACATTCATATACCGTAACTTGTTCAACCATTCCCCTCAATTTCCAATTCTTTGCCGCCACAAAAAGAATTACTATAAATAGTTTTGTACATGTGGGTCCTTTTCCCGTTTTTATGATCTCTTTGGGATACAGACCTAGAAATGGTATTTCTGGGTTAAAGGGTATGCACATTTTTATAGCCCTTTGGGCATAGTTCCAAATTGCTCTCCAGAATGGTTAGATCAGTTCACAACTCCACCAACAATGCATTAGTGTTCCAGTTTTCCCATGTTTTCTCCAACATTTATCGTTTCCCTATTTTGTCATGTTAGCCAATCTGATAGGTGTGATGTGGTACCTAATCAATAGTGATTTAGAGCATTTTTTCATATGACTATAGATAGCTTTAATTTCTTCCCCTGCAAACTACCTGTTCATATCCTTTGACCATTTATCAGTTGGGGAATGACTTGTATTCTTATAAATTTGACCCAGTTCTCTACGTATTTTAGAAATGAGGCCTATATCAGAGACACTGGTTGTAAAAATTCTTTCACAGTTTTCTGCTTCCCTCCTTATCTTGGTTGCATTGGTTTTTTTTGTGCAAAAACTTTTCAATTTAATGTAATCAAAATTATTTTGCATTTTGCATTTCATAATGTTCTCTATCTCTTGTTTGGTCATAAATTCTTCCATTCTCCATAGATCACTATTCCTTGCTCTCCTAGTTTGCTTATAGTATCAGTCTTTATGTATCCATGTAATCATGTACCCATTTTGACTTTATTTTGGTATAAGGTGTAAGATGTTGGTATATGCCCAGTTTGTGCCATACTATTCTCCAGTTTTCACAGCAGTTTTTGTTAAGTAGTGATTTCTTTATCCCAGAAGCTGGAGTCTTTGGATTTATCAAATAGCAGATTACTATAGTCATTGGTTGTTGTGTCTTGCATATCTAACCTATTCCACTGAACCTATTCCTTGTTTTTACTGTCTTAGGTTCGCATTGATGCTTTAGGTTTGCTCTGTGAAAGTCATCGCAGCACTGAAATTGTCTCTGTGGAAGAAATGCAGCTACTTCAGTTCTTTATTCTGTACAACCTGAATAGTCAATCTCCTGGCATGAGGCAGCAGATCTGTTCTCTCCTGCAAAAGGTGACCTTGAAGTACATTTATTAACCACTTACCTGTGTGCCTAGCAAGGTGCCAGGCACTTACCATAAATCACTATGATGCATTTCCTTACAGAGAGTGTTACTGGTATTTGTCAGTGGAATGGTAGGGGATAAGCCACAAGGTCACCTTGTCTGGGTGCCTTTTGAAAGGGAGGCTTAGGTACAGTCAGGGATAGAACAATTGACTTCAGGTCCCTCCTCAGCCCTCTTTATTAGAGGCTTGCATGATATGGTCTTCAAGATTAAAATTAAAGGTGGAAAATGTTATCATTGTTTACTAGCAGATTCATTTTCAATGGTTTTGTTGATATCACTCCCCTTTCTGTATACTTCTTTGTTGAGTTTTCAGGAATAGTTAGGTTGTTGTCTTTTTTTTTTTTTTTTTTTGAGGCAATCAGGGTTAAGTGACTTTTCCAAAGTCACACAGCTGGCAAGTGTCTGAGGTTAGATTTGAACTCAGATCCTCCTGACCCTAGGGCTGGTGCTTGATCTACTGCATTACCTAGCTTTGCCCCTGATGGGTTGGTTTTTACAAATCCTACCACCTGCCAGGGTTGTTGTGGGGATCAAATGAGATAGTATTTGTAAAAAGCACTTAGCATAGTGCCTGGCACATAATAGGTGTTATGTCAATGCTTACTCCCTTTCCTCGCCCTACAAATAGGCATAAACCCTTCTGTTTTCGTGGTATTTTTTACTCCTGAAGAGCATAAAGTGTTTTGTGGAAGCATCGTTATTGGATGTTTTATTTTCATTTCATCCCATTTGTGAAGCTGAGGGTAGACAAGTATCATAAACCTCAATTTGGAGATGAGTGAGGCTTAATTCCCAGAGAATATTGACATAGAGAAATAGGAGAACTTTATTTAAGTGGGTATCTGTTTTTAGGTTTTCAACATTATACATATTTATATGTATTTTATTATATATTTTTTATGTATACACACATATATAAAATCTGTAAATATACCTATGTATTTATACATACACACAGACCTAAAAGAGTGTGGGCACATAGTGATCACAACCCTATTGGTAAAACATTTTTAAGCATGAACCTTCTATATGGCTCTATATACTTATTCATAATTTGTGTATGTGTACTGCTCTATCAATAACTATGGGCGTTATAAAACTTATGCAAAAAATAGACATTTTGCAAAGAGTGAGGTAAAGATGAAATTATATTTGATCCTGGAGATATTAGGGAGCCACTGGAATTTATTGAGTTAGGGCAGTGACATGGACAGACTTGCACTTTTAGAAAATTCTTTTGGCAGCCATGTGAGGAAGGATTAGAGAAGTAAGACCCTTGAGGCGGATAATAATCCATACAAGATATGGTAAGAGTCTGAACTAGAGTGGTGGCTATGTGAAGAGAGAGAAAGGCAGAGATTTGAGAGCTCTAGTGGAAGTAGAAATGTCAAGATTTGGCAACTAATTGGGTGTGCGGAGTGAGGGAAAGTGAAGAGGAAAGGATAACAGCCAGGATGCTAACTTGGAGGGTGGTGGTACCCTCAACAGAAATCAGGAAATTTGGAGCAAGGATTTGGGGAGGAAGGGGATGGGAGGGAGATTCTTAGGGAACAGGAACATTAATTAAACAGAAGTTAAATGATTTGCCAAAGGTCACATACCCAATAAGTAGAACCAAATTTAAATTTAGGTCTTTATTCATTTATTCATTCATTCAGTAAACATTGATTAAGTATCCACTATGTGCCAGTCACTGTGCTAGTCACCCAGAGGCAGTGGGATAGAGTGCTAGCCCTGAATTCAGGAAGACCTTAGCATAGTGCCTGTGTATGTATATGTATGTATGTATGTATGGGAAGGGTGTGAGTGTGTGTGCATGTATGCACTCACATACACACACTTGCGCGCGCACACACACACACACATTTACATTGTTGTTGATAGTAAAGTGTTCCATAAAAGAAACACAGTTCAAAAAGGGTTCTAGAATCATTATTTTTTTTTATACTTAGTAAGTTTTAACTTACAGCCTGACATTTGTACTTTTATATCTTTCCTCCATTTCATTTTTATTTTTTTTCCTCCCAAAGTTGTTCAGCAGGATACAGGAAAGTTCTCAGGTACTTTACAAATTGGAGCAAAGTAAATCCCAGCAAGAATCAGTGAATGATTCGACTAAGAAGAATCCTTCTGAGACTTTACAGCAATATCAGGTAGGTAATAGATTTCTAGAAAATCAGAATTTTTTTTTTTAAATACAAGCAAAAAAATAGAGATGAGGTATTAAGGGAAACAAATGGAAGTCTCTTGGAGGCTGGTGGTTTTCTGTGCTTTTTTTATTCCCTCTTCCCCTACTCTACTTCTAGCTCGTGGGTCTGGTTGGACAAAAAATGCTTTATAAACCTTAAATTGTTAAAAATGTCTTAATGTGACTTGTCCTGACGATGGTGACCTTTGAAGGGACCTTAAAGACCATCTTGTCTAGGCCCCTCTTTTTAGAGATGAAATAACTCCCAGAAGAGCACAAGAACTCACCCAGATAAATGCACATAGCAATTAGCAGAATAGGAATTTGAACACAAGGTTTCTGGACCTCACTTTTTCTATAGTACTACAAGGCCACTGGGTTTGGATACTAGTATCTAAAGACTTGGAACACTGATTAGTGGAAAGATCAACAAACATGATTCCAGAGGACCCGTGTAGTGGCTTTATGACTTTAGGCAAGTCACTTTAATTTGCGGTTAGTATTCAAAAAAAATGCTAGACTTTGAGTTGAGAAGGCCTACGTTCAAATTCTGACTCTGATTTCTTCTGTGGTCCTGGTGCTAAGCAGAATCCTAGACTTCCAGCTATCCTGCCCAAAACAGTGGGCAGGAAGAAACTGATCCTTTTTGGGAAGATGATAATATACTTGTTTCTATTCTAGCCCTCTGTGATAGTAGGGAGGAAAGGGGCATCATGGAATGGTGGATAATGAGCCAATCTGGAGGTCAGGAAGGCATGGGTTCAAGGCCCATCTCTGACACATACTGGCAGTGTGATTCTGGGCAAATCATTTCCCTGTCCTTGCCCTGGGCACTTCTATAAGGCTCTGTGTTACTGAGGTGGCGTTGGCTTTCACTGGTAAAGGGAGTTTAGTCATCTAGGGTGTTCCCTTCATCAGTGAAATCACTGGTCCAATGCCTTTCTTTATTTCAGTGTAACACAGTAGGTCTACTTGCTGTTCTAGGAAACTAACAACCAATGGAGAAGTTTAGTCATCTCAAATCATTGATGTTTTGGGCTTTGCAGCCCTTTGACTGACAGGATCAAGAAACCCCTGCCCAAATGAGAAGCTATCTCTGTTCTCTTCCTCTGTCCCTCTAATTTGTTAAAAGTTTCTATGTTGTTTTTTTTTTTCCAGCCAAATACAAGGTTTATTTGAACATCCATCATATTGGGCAGACTCTTAAGGAGTCTGAACATTAGTAAGCTATTGGCTTATTGGCTAGATTATAAGAATCTCAGCAGTGGCTAGATTTTAAGAATCTAAGCCACGGCTAGATTATAAGAATCTGAGCCAAAAGTTTCTATGTTTGGAGGCTTAAAGTATTAGGTAAGGATAAACTGTGGTGCTGGGCTTGAAGTTGGAACAGCCTTGGTTCCCAGATCACCTCTGACACTAGCTGTGTGGCCATGGGCAGGCTTCTTCATCTTCTGAGCCATCTGTAAAGTGGGAATAATGATGACAGTACCCACCTCACAGTGCCATTGTACACTTTAAGAACCTTAATGAACTATATCAATGCCATTATTACTATATAAATGTCACTATCTATTATCAACATATCAATGTAAAATAGAAATATTGTGATTACTGCTGTTGTTAAGTTTCACAAATAGCCTTGAATTGCTTTATTGTTTTGTGAACATTATATGTCTCAGGAAGCAGGTGCTAAATTCTACATAGACTCTCTTTTTGTTGCAAGGATGTTAAGTATATGAAGCTTTAGACTTTTTTTTTTTAAACCCTAGAGTACCCGTATGAAGACCCTTAGCTTTTTTTTTTTTCTGTTTGGGAGCAAGACTGATTTGCACATTTAAGATAGACACTTTAGCAAAGAGACTGATTCCCACACACTCACCATCAATATGGAGGCAGATTTTCAACAGCAGTTTGTAGACAGAGCTCAGTGCTAGGTGCAAGGGGAGATGTGTAGATAAGTAAAACACAGCCCTTGTCCTCATGGAACTTACAATTTCCTGCTGGGGCGGGGATGCTCTTTGTACAGATATGCGGTAACTCTTAAACCCTTAAAAAGAATAATAAACTCTTGAGTAAAGAGTTGGACTGTCTTCTAGATCTAAATCTATGACCCTGTAATGTTCAGAGTGTGAGGCAGGGTTGAAGTGCTCTGTGGGTTTTGAGGTGGAAGAGATTATTTTGTCATAGTGGATCTGACATGAGGAGGTAGCTTTTGAGCAGGGTCTTGGAGGATGGGTGAGATTTTAAAAAGTGAAGCTGGGAGAAGGTATTTCAGGCCTAGGGAGCAGCATGAGCTAAGACATTGAGGCAGAAGAGTAATACATGTCCAATTAGGATGGAAGCATGTGTGGAGTGGTGTGGGGACAGAGAGGGAAAGGTGGGGAAGTCATTCATTTCTTGTGGCCTTCACTCTGAGATTCCATTCCATTTCTACTGTGTTAGGTCTTATATATAAATAGTTATTTGCCTATTTTCTTCTCCATGAGAAAGTTAGCTACTTGAGGGCAGGGACTGTGTTTTTGCCTTTCAGTGCATCCCCAGGGCTTAGCACAGTGCCTGGCATATGGGTGATTTATAGATTTTTTTGACTGACTCCCTGACTGTTGAAAATCTTCTTCATTTAGAAACACTCTTCCAAATGCTTCTCTGAAGATACTCATTTTCACCTCTTTTGAGTTAACTCTCCTGTCTGTTGTAACTTTTGTTGTTGTTGTTTGTTTTAGGATTTCATGTCATCTGTATGCAACAGTCTTTTCAGAGCTCTATTTCCTGGCTCTTCCCACTCAACCAAGTTTTCAGCCTTAACCATTTTAGTCTCAATAGCTGAATTGTTTCCTGTCCCAGAAGGTAAGTTTTCATTGTAATTTGAGGGGAAGATATTTTTTTTTTTATGAAGACAGATTATGTTCCCCAAAAGTCAAAAAGTTTTGGTTCTAATTAGTGGGGATTCTTTTTTGTTTGTTTTTTGTTTTTGTTTGGCTTAATGAGGGAGGTTTTGACAAGCTAGAATAGATCTTGTTTAGACACAATCAGATTTCTCAACTGGGGAAATAAAAACCCAGCTTTTTAAAGTGGTTATTACTAACCGGTAACTGGTTTTCATGGACGAAGCTGACTTTTAGGCAGGATCACCCACAACCATTTCCCCCAGATAGTATCAGTCTATTCTTTTAAAAAAAAAATCATAAAAGAGTGATTGTTCTTTCTGCCTTATAGAACATCCCTAGCAAGGCTTTGTGGCTGAAATGTGATTCTTCTGTTTGCTCTTTGTCCCACAAGTCTTTGGTGGTACAGACACTGGCTTCTTGCAGAGTCACAGAGGTCATACCTCACACAGGTTACAGAAAGTCAGTGTCAGAGTGGCATTTCCAGGTACTCTGGTTTTTAAACATTTTTTGCATTTTTTTTTCTTCCTGTGGGAGATGAACATTTGACTTTTCTTTTTGAGTCATTTTTTTTCCATTTGATGTGAGACACTATGTTTATGTATGTGCAGGGTTTCTTTTGTGTAAGAGCCTTGCAAACCATTTCCTTTATGTTTTTTGGTTTGGGGTTCTGCACCAGCAGTTGGCACAAACTGAGAAGCATGTCCCTTGCTAGTACCACTCTGCCAACAGCCTGTTAGAGGGCATTCAGTTTAGGCAGGGGCAAAAATAGTCTCTATGTGTTTGCATTCATCTTAAATAAAAGTCTAGCTTGCCTTAAGAAAGGACAAGAAGGCATTAGCAGCTGGGGAATTGGGAAATTCATATTCAAATTCAATTTAAAAATCCATGTTCATGTAAAATATGGTGCTTGAGTTGAATTTTGAAGGGAACCAGCAATTCTGTGATTGTTACATTGACATTTAGTAATACCTGTTTGAACTTTTTATAAGTAAAATAGTTGAATATATTTGATTATGTTATGTCTTATATATAAGTAGTTATTTGCCTATTTTCTTCCCCATAAGAAAGTTAGCTGCTTGAGGGCAGGGACTGTGTTTTTGCCTTTCAGTGCATTCCCAGGGCTTAACACAGTGCCTGGCACATAGTAGGCAATTTATAAATTCTCTTGATTAAGTGAAACATAATTAGATAAAGCAGGGGCTCCTTTGTCTTTTTTTGGTGTCATGGACTTTGGTAGTATGTGAAGCTTATGGACACCTTCTCATAAAGATATTTTTAAATGCAATGCAAATAGATTACAGAGGAAACCAAAGGAAAATGAAAATAAAGATGTAATCGTTTTCATAGGGACCCAGTTCAGAACCTCTGGGATGAATGACCTAGTCTGTTATAGTAATTGTGGTTATTAGACAACTGGAAAGAACTATAATTGGAAGTATCTACTCTCACAATGTCAGCCTATCACCATATATGTTGTTATTGCATAAATTGTTCTTCCAACCCTCACATTTTACCGGTGAGGAAACTGAGGCAGAGAGAAATAAAGTGAACTGTGCATGGTTGCCCAGCTAGCAGGTAGAGATTCAAATCCAGGTTTTCTGACCCTAGAACTGGGCTTATTCTGTTGCTCCATGCTGGCCCCTCTGGTCCAGAGGATAGAAATACCTTCTAGCCACGGTGCCTAGGGTAGGCTTTGTGTGCAGAGTTGGTGCAGGTACAGAATTTGGATAGATGAAGGGGTATTTGGGAGCACAGCATAAGCAAAGGCAGGGATTTGGAAATATACAAAGCATATTATTTAGGGAGCAGATTCACCTGACTGGAATGGAGAGTATGTATTAGAATGGGAGGTCTGGCAAGAATAGTAGATTGGTTACTTATGACAACCAAGTATCTGTTGTAATGAACAGTATTTTCTGTCTCATTTACTTAACATGGTTGTTATTCATTCAATCTAACAAACATTTATTAAGCACCTACAAAGTACCGTGCAAGGTGCTGGGGATGCAAATGCAGAAATAAAACAACCCCCTCCTTCAAGGATATAGCCTCTGCCTATATTCTCTTGGGAATAATATCCTATTCTACTTTACATGATTTTAGATAAAGATGGTAGTACCAGTGGATCATGGTCTAGGCCCAACTTTGTTACTGTCATCAAATATTTATTAAATGAACTCTCTGCTTCGATGCTAGGGATATGGAAAGGTTGAAGGTGTGGTTCCTGCCTTTGAGAAGGTGTAACTTAGATGGGAAGACAAAACATTTAAAAAGATAAGCAGAAATTTAAAGGAGCTTAGATAATAAATGCTCCAGGAGGGGAGAAGAGGGAGAAAGTGACTGTTGAGCTTACTGTGTGCAAGGCCACCATGCTTTGGATGCAAGGATAGATGTAAGCTGCAGCCTACTCTCAAGGAGTTTATGTCTGTCAGTAGGCAACTCAGTGACTCTGTAGAAAGAGCGTGGGACTTGGAGGCAGGGAGAACTCAATTTGAATCCTGCTTTGGGTACCTGTTACTAGCTGTGTGACCCTGGGCAAGTCATCTCAGTTTCATCATCTGCAAAATGGGGATAATAATAGCGTCAACCTCACAGGGTTGCTATGAAGAGCAAATGAGATAATGTGTATAAAGAGCTTTGCAAACCTTAAAGCTTTACATCAATGCCAGCTATTATTCTAGCTGTTCATAGAAGGATGAATGAGATAAGTGCAGAGGAGATAATCTGGCAAAATGCCATGAGGATTTTTCAGTTTTTGGGGGAAGGGAAGAAATCACAGGTTAAGGGAAGGCTTCATGGGGAAAGGAAGATTTGGGCTGGGCCTTGAAAGAAGAGAGGGACGTCAGCAGACAGAAGCAGAGGCTCTAAAATCCATTCCTAGCAGGCGGGACAGCATGGGCAAAGGGACAGAAGGAAGGAAGCAAGATGGAGACAGGGAACAGAGTGACCCGGTTTACTTGAGCATAGACTAGATTTGATAAAACTTCAAGAAAGGAGTTGAAGGAGTTCAGAGGCCCATGACAGTGAGGGAGGAAATGTTGGGGAGCCCTAAGGAGAGAAGAGAAGTCTTGGAACAGAGATGGAAAGGAATGTGGCAGAGTCATTAAGAGATGAAAGCTAGCGTTGCTGTGAAGCACTCATTTATTTAATGAAGATGACCGCCAGTGTATTTTATGACATCAGAAGCGTTATATAAGGAGAGAGTAGAGAAAGTATGTTTGTTATGTTGAGGTATGCGTTTGTGGTTAGGAGATGGTGTTTGATCTTCTGTTTTAATTTTTTCAAATCTTAACAAATAATTGTAAAGTTCCTTTCACTTTTATTGAAAGATATGTACTTGTTTTTGTTTTTAAATTAGGTAAAACTCAAGCAGTGTTTCAGCTGAGTCATGAGATTGATTTTGCCCGAGTTGAAACAATAATGGAATGTTTTTCAAGCACTTTTGAGGAAGTGAAAATTTTAGCATTCAATCTTTTGATGAAGTTACCAAAAACTGTCACACGTATTCAGGTATTTGGAGGTTTTATTTTTTTCCCACCCATGTAAATGTCCATTCATTGTAGGTAGGAACAACTTCTAATTTTTAGATATCCAGAGCCGGAAGCATCTTAGAGGTGGCTCAGTCCAATACCCTTATATTACAGATGAAGAAATTGAGGCCTAGAGAAACTGAATCACTTGAACAGGGTTATGTAGGTACTGAGTTTCTGAATCAGAATTCAAATGCAGGTCCTCAGACTCTAGAAAGATAGAAAGATTTGAAGCAGGAAAGGAACTTTAAACACCATTTAGTCCAATCCTTTCCTTTTTTTCAGAGGAAGAGAAAGAGGACAAAAAAGGTGAAATAACTTGGCCAAGGTTTTATAGGTACTAAGTATCTCAGTGAGGATTTGAACCCAGGTCCCTCAGACTCTAAAACCAATATTTTTTCTGCTGCCCTATCAGGGACAGAGAATCTCATTTGTGGATCATCCAGGCCCATTGTTTCTCCTCTTCCTGTGTCTTTTGAACATTTCATTTATCACTAATGGACCTATTAGAATGTAGGTAGAATGTCAGAGGACGTTAGGAAGCAAAAAGAAACCTTGTTTCTTATGATCCACTTGGATCAAACGTTGTTGGATGGTGGAAGTAGCCATAACTATTGGCCAAAAGGATTGTGTAGGATTTTCTGACCATTTTATTTACCCAAACTATTCCTTCCTTGAAGAAAGAAATGTTTAAGAGTTAGTTATAAAAATACGAGGTCATTTTGTCTTTGATTCCAAAACACACCACCAGCAATATTTAAGGAATTTTTGGAGCCTCTTCTTTAGTAGATTGAAAAGCTGAATTAGTGATGAGGTAAGTGACATGTTGCTGGCCCCAAAGCCAGTAATAGTTAAAATGGAGAATGAAACTCAGAAATTCTGACTATTTGAACTTTACTCTAACCCAGTTCTTAACCCACATACCCTTCCCTCACCCTCACGTATTACACCCACTTCTCTGACTTGGGTATGGGAGCTTAATTAAGGCTTGCTTCTTTAACCACTGCACTTACAGTATGGGGATATCTGTAATGAGCTGCGTATATTGGGAACTTCCCAGGTTTAAGCTGTCCAGTTTTGTGTCTGGGCAGATATTCTGGGGCTCCTGCTGGAAGTTGTTTCTGGAAACCAGCAAAATAGCAAAACTGGGGGTTTGCTGTGGCCTTTCTATTTTCAGATCTACATAGGTGTGATGGCGGGTGCTGGGGCTGTCTTTGAGCTGTGGTCTGGCCCTAAAGCTGTGAGCTTCTAATTTTAGTTGTCCTGGCCATCAGAACTGGGTGGATGCTACAGTAGCACACATCAGGGAAAATGATGGATGAGCAAATGAAAAAATATTTATTAAGCACTTACTATGGTGCCAGGGCTGGGGCTGTATGGTGGGCATACAAACAAAGACTAAGATAGCCCCTGCTCACACAGTCTAATGGGGGAGTGGCATGTGGAGAGGGCTGTGGGCCCTTAGGATGTAGCAGTAAAGCTACATCATCAGTGCATCATCTTCAGCGTCATTTCCATTGATAAATCCTTACCCATTTCTGAGGTAGAATCATTCACCAGTGCCAGAGACTTTGGGGTTGTGGGAAGTATCTCTTCTGTTTCCCTGTGGCATTGTTAGGCTGCAGAACATCTTCAGAGCTGGTGTCTTTGCCACGGGACTCATTGAGGAACAATTTATTCTGTGTCTCCTGTGTTTGAGACACTGAGATGTTTCGTCTTGCCCCACCCTCACACTTGTTTCCCTTTTTGTGTAGTTTTTCTAGTGGGACAGAGAGCCAGACTCTCCATGTCCAGGATTGCTTGGGCTGTGTGTAGTCCTGCCATTCTCATGGGATGAAGACTCCTTGAGACTTCATTGGCATCCCAGTGTCTTATTGTTTTTAAGCCTCTCCCCTTACTCTGGTTCTATACCATTTACAGACACGTTATTGCCTGAATACCTCTTTCTCTCTCTCCCCCTCCACGTTCTGTCTTTCTCCCTCTTTCTCCCTCCTTCTCTCTGTCTTTTTCCCTCTCTCCTCTCTTTTCCTGTCTGTCTTTCTCTCTCTCTCTCTCTTCCTCCTTCCCTCTCTTTCGCTCCCTCTTTCTCTTTCCTTCCCTTTCTCTGTCCCTCTCTCTCTCTCTCTTTCTCTCTCTCTCTCTCTCTCTCTCTCACACACACACACACACACACACACACACACACACACACACACTCTCTGTGAGACTTAAAAAGATCCATGACTTCATTGACATGAGTATCCTTATCACCCGGCGTAGATCCCTCTGTGCCCTAGTAAGTGGTCTTTATGATTTATTTCTGATGGGGATAGGACTGACTTGTGATTTCATCGGCACAGGGAACTTCGAGATGAGAACACTTTCTTCTGTCGTTATAGGTTGGCATCTTCTCTGCAGCTTAGAGGGCTGCCCAGAGCAGTCCTGTCAAACTCTAATAGCAGCAGATTCCTGCAGACAGCATATCGATTTAGAAAACCACAAATTGGCATTATCTATGTTGTGTGATTTTATTTCTCTTGTTAAACATTTTCCAATTGCATTTTAATCTGATTCCTTTTGGGAACTGCCAGTTTGACATCTTTGGCCTAGAGCACTGAGAGATTAAGTGTCACCAGGGTCACCCAGGAAGTCTATGTCAGAGGCAGATCTTCCTGTCTCTGTGGCTGGCTCTCTATCTCTGCTCCACCATGTTGCTTCTCAAGCATGTGTGTGTGCGAACACATCATGTAACATCGTGACTTAATGTTCCCAACACATATGATGAAATTCTAAGTTATGATCCTCAAAGCTATTCTCAATTTCTGTCCAGGCCTCTGTTACTATCATTTTTTTTTTTTAACAATTCATAATTGTTAAAACAAAATTGATTTGTAATATAGTAATATTAAGTAGTAATATTAACAGATACAGAAACTGAAGAATGTGGATGCTTCAGTGAAAAGTGACTCAGTCTGTTTTTGACTTTTAGGATTCTTTGAAACTGCAAGCCTTGTTCCATGCAGCAATGGACCTGAGCACCAGTACCAAACCGTATGACTGTGTCACAGCTGCCTATCTGCTGAGGTTCTTAATTGGTCAAGAGGGCCTGCTGGCAGCCCTGGCTGCTTTCTTTAACAATTCCCCTGGGCCTTCACCCTGCCAGAGAGGTGGAGAGGAGTCTGTTGCTTTTGTGGAAAGGAACACATTAATGGGTTTGTATAGAGTTAAAGACCATTTAATTGCATTTGTCAAACCATCTGTCTTACAATACCTCTCTTCACTCTAGTACAATATTTATTGAAAATTAAACATTTAAACTTTATACAAACACCCTCTTTTCCTCAATAGCTTTCCAGTAAAAGTATGCCATGTATATCCATTATTATATTATGTTATATTATATGGCTATATCATATTATATATCTTAATCTATATTATATTATATTTATGTTATAATATATTATCTTATGCTATATAATATGTAGTGTTATGCTATGCTGTATTATATTACATAATATACTGTCATGCTATGCTGTACTATTCTCTTATGCTATGTTATATTAAATATATATCATATTATTATACATGCTATATTATATTGTACTATACTATATTATTATATCATTCTGCCTATGCTATGCTATATTATACTATATTTTATGCTATGTTATATTAAAACCTTGTGCGTATCAGCAGCCTATCCAGCTTTGAGTTTACTCTCAAAGTCCTTTTTCATAGCTTTAAAGATGTGCATTTTAGGGCAGCTAGATGGTACAGTGGATAGAGCACCAGCCCTGAAGTCAGGAGGACCTGAGTTCAAATGCTGCCTCAGACCAACACTTGACACTTACTAGCTGTGTGACCTTCAGCAAGTCACTTAACCCCAATTGCCTAGAAAAAAAATAAAGAAAAAAAAAAGATGTGCATTTTAAAATACTTTTTATCCTTCATAATATTGCTGTGCTAATGTAGTTTTAAGGCAAAAAAATCCACAGTACCTTAGTACTTTAAAATAATGCATTACATTTGCTTTTGGAAACAAAGTAGGGCATATATCTGTTATCTCTATCCATGGTCTTAGTTGTTATGTATATGAGTATTTCTGTCTTTATTTCTTTCTTTTTCTTTTTCTTTTCTTTTTTTTTTGGTGAGGCAGTTGGGGTTAAGTGACTTGCCCAGGGTCACACAGCTAGTAAGTGTCAAGTGTCTGAGGCTGGATTTAAACTCAGGTTCTCTTGACTCCAAGGCTTGAGCTTTATCCACTGCACCACCTAGCTGCCCCAGAGTATTTATATCTTTCTAAAAAAAAAAAAAATGCACGTGCAATACACATTCCGAAGCTCTTGTGGGTCTGGGTGCTTCTTTCCATCCCCTTCCATCCTTGGCTGAGTAGTTACTTAGTTGCCAGTTCTAGCTCATGAAATTGTTCAGCCGCACTCATCATCAAAGGGCATCATGCATCTTTGTCTGTAAGAGGCCTAGAGATAGCCCTGTGAGAAGGAAGGATGTGGGACCAGAATAGGGGAGGGCAGAGAAAAGCATAGAGAGGGGAATAGGAATTATTCTCACAAAGGTATTAGGGAAAAAAACACATGGATAGAGTAGTTCCTGGTGTGGGGGAAAATGGGGTAGTTCTGGGAGGTATGACCAGGGCAATGGTGAAAGATGATAATGTGACACTATCAGGTTGGAGCAAGTGGTTTTTAGAGCTGAATATTGCAAAAAGGATAAGTAAGAAATGACATTAGATTTAACTTCGAAACAGTAATCTTGCCAAAAAATTGGAGTACAGACAACATAACCTTTTTTTTAGTGAAAATCTCCCACTTCGATCAAAGGTTTGGTTTTTACAGATTTTTTAAAATTTATTTTTAATTGAATTAATTTTTAAAAAATGAACTGTCTTTTTCTTGTCCTTTCTTCTCTCTCTTCTAGTTATTAGGCATCTTTTAGAAAATCTGGAGAGAGAAATATCACAGGCTGAAAGCTCTCTACTGCAGGCGGCAGCATTGTTTCCTATGTATGGGCGAGTTCACTGTATAATAGGGGCTTTTCAGCAGTTGTCTTTAAAGTAAGTTGATTTCTTTTGAAAAACTCATTAGGGAAGATGACTGACCACGTCGACTTTTAATTTTAAGTTGGATTTGAGATACAGTTTAATTAATGATGACCAGCAGAATGTTTTATTGTCTTATGAAATTTTAATGTGGATTTATTTAATTAACTAATTTTCAACAAGAACTCACCAGTCTTAAGATTTTAAAAAATTGTGTGGGAATTGTGTGTGACTTTTTTTGTTTTTTAAATTTTGGTAAACTTCCTTTTGCTTTGTATGCTTAAATTCATCCCTCTGGTTTTCCTTGAAGCAACCTGACATTGGTGACTGAATGGAGACACATGGTGGCCAAGCTCATTTTGATGTCCTATAGGCTTTCTGCTGTGGTGGCACCAGTGGTTCAGAGTTCTTCCCCAGAGGGCCTCATTCCAGTGGACACTGATTCAGGTAAGACAAACAAAGAAAAGAAGATTAAGGGTTCTTTGAGCCATAGATTTGGAGTCGGAAGGGACTGTGAAGATCAGAGCCCCTCATTTTACAGATGAAGTAGCTTGCCCAAGGTTTGCTCGCTCAAATCTTCTGACTGCAAATCAGCGTCATTTCTATTGGGACATATTCCCACTTGCAGTGGTTTAATTTTTATAAAAATAATTTTACTGCTCCATCGATGTAAATCCTAAGTTATAAAGAATTATGATAGTAATAGTAAGGGAATTTATGCTTTATTGTTAGAATTTGTTAACAGAAGGACCTGGATTTGAATCTTTTCTCTGCTGTTTGCTCCCCAAGCAATTTTGGGTGAGGTGTTTCTTGACTTCACTTTCTTCATCTGTAAAATGAGGGGATTGGATGAGGCGATCTCTGGTCTCTTCCAATTCTAGCTCCAGTGATCCAGTGAACAGTGAGAAACGCGTCTTGTGCTGCCTAAGTGCAGCCAGTAATAAAGGTAGTTTTCCCTTAGGGGGATTTGGATTCTTTCTTGGGCAGCGTCATGATCATGTGGATCATGGTCGAGGAAGGGTCAACAGGCAGGGTCTGTACTTGGGGAAGGGAGGTAGTAGCGATGAGTTATGCAGTTAGCAAAAACCAGAGAATCCACGGGAAGCAAACAGAAGGCACAGTATGAGGCATGATGAGAAGGCAGGCTGATGACACCACAAGGTTCTGGGGTAGGCTAAGGCTTCTCCTGATCCCAGTGACAGAACTCGGGGTAAGAGCAGCTAAATAACCTTCATGGGAGGACAACTGCCCAACCAGAGAGGATCCTGATAAGCTATGAGACTGTTGCTTTGGATCAGTACAGATCTAGGAAGGACTTTTTCTTTTGGATTTGAAGTCAAATACAATTGAATCACCCCTCTGGTGCCGAGTTTTCTAAATGTAACTCAAAGCTCAAATGACAGGTACATTTTTGGGGTAGCCAATAAACATGGGAGGGCTGTCTTAGGCTGATTTGGCGCCATCCCTATCAAACCCAAAATGTGTGCTTCGATCAGGAAATGTTGCATCTTAATCTTTGCTAAAAATGAGCTGGAAAAGAATTTGACACTGAGATTCCCAAGATTGGACTCTACTCCTTGCTTTGCTGTCTGCCTAGGGACTAAACCTCAGCCCTTTCCTTTCTCATCTGAACAACGGGGGAAAACAACCATACTTGTAGATAGTGGTTGGCCTTGGATAAGCGCTAGCATCTGCTGCCAGGAGCCCTCCCTGGTTTGGGTTTTACTATCTGGTACTTCCAGTGGATGGGACAGGGCTGGCAGGGTTAGCATGAATGATTGCTATATTCTTATAAATATTATTGTTTATAATAAGAATAAGATAAAAATTATCTTATAAATAAAACGCTTTTTCTTATTGATAAGGAATTTAAAATACAACACACATCTTTAGGCCTCAAACTCTGTTTTTAATGTGGCTTTTTGTTGTTGCCTGTACCAAAACCTTAGGGAGCGCACGAAGTTTACTTTAAATTCCCACAGAGTTCTCCCAGTATAGTACCCAACCAAAAAACCCAAGTATTTTATGTTTATTGTAGCCTCGCCTTCTTTTCCTTCATTTGTCTGGTCCATATCCATTTGTATAGCTTTAATAAATCATCCCTGTTCTCTATCTGCTTCAGAAATGCATTAGGCTGGAAGGAAAAAATTTAAATGAAATCACAACTGAGTACAAAATGGGAATTTTTTTGTCACAAGGAACACTGCCTGTTACACTTCTTACCTCTTCCAGTGCCTGGCACTGTGCACAGCATAAATTAGGTGTTCAGTAAATGTTTGTTCATTGATTATTAGTGGTGTCTTAGGGAGTACAATCTAATTTTAATATCATTCTGAGTTTAGAACTATAAAGCTTCTGCAAAAAAAAAAAAGTGTATTCTAAATCTAAATATAGCTTTAATAAAGTATCTGCAATTTTAAAAAATTGAAACAATTTTAGTTTTTAAAAACTATTTAATAATTTAGTAGTTTAAATTTAAATTAAAAATAATAGTTTAAAATTAAAACTAATTTATTCATTTGTAGAAATAATGTATAAATTATATTCAAAGGAAAAGTGAGTTTTCTTCTCACAGCTGAGATGAACTATAATTTTACTAACCCCAGGGATACAGTCCCTTCTCAGCTATAGTAGTTGTATTTTTTAAATCATGGGAACAGATATAAGAACACATAGTACACAATTACATACTCTAGTTGTCCTAGTTAATTTTTTTTTAACAAATTTGATTGTAAATGATATTTTTACAAATTACTTCAATCATGTATATGACTTCAGTAATTAAATTTTTGCTGCTATACAAGTATTTTATTAAGACCTTGTATAAATAACTTTTGTAGAATCATAGAATCAGTGAGAAGGGACCTTAGAAATCATTTAATCTAGGGCCAGCCTGGAGTTCTTAACCTTTTTGTGACATGAACCCTTTTGACAAGTCTAGTGAAGCCTCAGGACTCCTCAGAATCATATGTTCCAAGGAGACCAATTATACTGACATACAGGGATCAAAATATTTTTAAAAAATAAGTTTGTGGATCCTAAGTTAAGAACCATTGCTCTAGTCCAACACCCTCATTTTCCAGATGAAAAAACTGAGGCTCAGGGAAAGTAACATGATTTATTCAAGGTCACAGATTTAGTTAGAAGCGGGTCTGCTGACTCCAGATTTAGTGTTCCTTCCATTATGACAGCTGACTTGTCCCCTTCAAGTGTGCATAGCCTTTTTCTGCCCGCAGGGACAAGAGGCATCACCTCTGTCTTCAAGCTGGAGCTGAGGTCACACCCTCTTCCACTGTCCCTGGCACACTCCCAGTTCTCCTGTGGAGTACACACACACACACACACACACACACACACACACACACACACACACA
>NW_020954556.1:51201862-51214460 GCF_900497805.2 Vombatus ursinus
CACACACACACACACACACACACACACACACACACACACACACACACTCCCCAACATGCTTTCTTCTCCTCTCTTGTCTTCTCTCTCTCTCTGTCTCTTTCCCTCCCTTCCTCTCTCTCCCTTTTTCCCTTTCCTCCTCCTTCCCTTTCCTTCTCCTTCCCTTCTCTCTCCCTTCCTTTCTCTTCCTCTCCCTGTTCCTCTCTTTATTTCTTTCTCTCTGTCTCTCTCGCTCTCTCTCGCTCTCTCTCCCTCTCTTTCCCTCTCCTTTCCTCCCTTTCCCCCCTCTGATTCTCTTTCTCTTTCTTTCTTTCTCAGATTCTTGTTTTCTCTCATTCTCTCTCTCTGTCTCTCTCTCTCCCTTCCTCCCTCTCTCCCTCTCCTCCTCGTTCCCTTTCCTTCTCCTTCCCTTCTCCCTCCCTTCCTTTCTCTCCCTCTCCCTGTCCCTCCCTTTATTTCTTTCTCTCTGTCTCTCTTTCTCTCGCTCTCTCTCCCTCTCCTTTCCTCCCTTTCCCCCCCCGATTCTCTTTTTATTTCTTTCTTTCTCAGATTCTTGTTTTCTCTCATTCTCTCTCTCATTTTCTCTCTGATTATCTCTCTCATTCTCTTTCTGATTCTCCCATTTTCACATTCACTCTTAGTCATGATATTTAGAAAATGCTTTGGATTTCTTTTTTAGCGGTGAGTAACCTTTTTAGGTTGTGGATCTGACCTGAACGTTTCTAGAAAGTAGCATTTACAGTAGCCTTAATTATGAGACATGGTATGTAACATGCCTAATTCAAGGACATATGAGGTTTTTGACCTGTGAACTTTAAAAAATATGTATATTTACATTTCAGTATAATTGGTTCCTTTATAATCCTCTGTTTTTCATTCAATATATTTAAAAATGTTACATGACATGCAAAAAAGTTAAAGAGCCTCTGCTAAAGAATGTCCCTAACCCCGGAGATGTCCTTCCTCCCTTTCTATTATCCAGCTTGTTCCCCACCTTGTGCATGCTTCTGGTGTGTACTCATTCACATACATATGGGTGCCCACACACATATACCTTTCTCATCAGTAGCCCCTGCTGATTCATACCTGGCTTCTTCTCAGTGTGAGTAATGGAGCATTGGATGGAGTTGTCACGCTTTTGGGAACCATGAACCCTTAGGGAAAGATCTGGATGTGACATGAAAGCCATTGACTTGTCAATTTCACATATCATCATCTCTCTCTTAGAAATGGCAAGTCGCTTGAAGATGATTCTCAATGAGATTCAGCCTCGAGACACAAATGATTATTTCAACCAGGTCAAAATGACAAAAAAACATAACAGTCTTGGTTTTGAGGACCTAACTGCTGATGTGCCAATGATTACTACGTCTGCAGAAATGAAAGGTAATGCAACTGTAGGTTAGAGATTTCATCCTGCATGAGTGCTTGTTAAGTAGACCATGATATTCAGAACATGCTCTGGTTATCATCTTTTTAGTATGGAGTTAGGCTACAGGTCTAACAAGGGACTCAGATGATACAGTGGCAAGAGAGAAGGACTTGCAATCCGGAAGACCTGGGTTCAAGTGCTGCCTCAGACTCCAGCTGTGTGTCCCTGGGCTAATCTAACCTCTTTTAGCCTCAGCTGCCTCACAGGGTCATTGTGAGGATCAGGTGAGATAACTTTGCAAACCTTTAAGTCTAACTATCATTATTAATATTATTATTACTACTATTATTATTGTTATTCTACCCAGAACATTTCTAGAAAGTAATGTTTGCATTATTCTTAATTGTGAGAATGTCCATGCAACATACTTACTTCAAGGACTTATGATTTCATTTTCCCTCATAGAATTGAAGCTCCTTGAGGGCAGGGATTGAATCATTTTTGTCTCCTTAGTACCTGGCATAGTTGGGTATTCAGGAAATGCTTGTGACTCGATTGACTGGTTGGTATGGGTACTCCCTCCACCATTACAAATTACAACCTCTTTTTGCCTTGGTAGAAAGTCTTCATGAATTGCTGTGGGTGAAAAAATTCACATCCTCTTGGTCAGCTTTTTAGGGGCTAGGCCTCTCCAAACTCAGCTAGTCTGGACCTCAGATGAGAGACTAAGTGTATTACTGCGCCAGCACTGGAAGCCTGTCCTGCCTGGTAGGCCCTGTTTTTGAGCTCCACATCTAGCCTGGTGAATGCAGGGTCACTTCTTTCCAGGGTGAGGCACTAGGAAAGATCTCTCAGGGGGGGACTCTGTAAGGTGCTTAGAAAACTCTCCCCAGTGTAGCATACAAGAACCCTTAATAAAAGAGTCTTGATTTGTGAAATCTATCTTGAAAGCCTAAAAATAAGGCTGTGATGGGAGAGTTGGCAGAGGGTTCCTGCCGGGTAAGTTGGTGAGGCACAGATGGACATCTGTTGTTGGGGAAGCATACAACTCCTGCCAGGATTGTGTTTCATGATTATCTGCTTCAGGAGTCATTAAAATCAAGCTGACTTTTAAAGGAAAGTGAACCTTTCTCCTTGGGATAGAATGGGAACTTCTGTGTTATGTCAAGGCTACAGTGTTTCAGCTCTCACTTTCCATTTAATCACTGGACAGTGTTATGTAACTTTCTGTCGTGCTGTAAAAGGATATTTAGAAGTTGAGAGTTTCTTCGGGATTTATTGGTTTTCACTTGCACTGACTAGATTAAAATGGTTGTGGGCTTGCTGCTATAGGATTCAATGGCATAGAGAAATGCTCCGAGCAACACTCGGGAGTGCCTCGGCTTGCCTCTAGGTGGGGCTGCTGCTACATCGTAGAAAATATTGTTTATCAATTTGGAATGTATCCCTGAGAAAATCGGCAAATGCAAATTGCAGTTTTCAAATTGAGGGTAGGACTGAAGTATCACTCTAATAGGATATGTCATGTGCATCTGTATGCATATGTTAGAGTGGAGATTCCTTTTGGGTACAGATGGGTTGGACTATATGGCCCTAGGGGTCCTTTCCAGCTCTCAGATTCTGTGAAATGTGATTCTGGGTTCTCTTTGAATTGATTTTGATTTCGATGTGCTTATCTTGTCTTCTTTCCAATGTAAAAGCCACCTGGACCATATTATTAGATAGTGACGTGCGATTTGTAATCCCTTGTGCTTGGCTGTGCGATTGAGAAAACTATTCTTTTCCAGAGGAAAAACTTAAGTTTGGTGATATAATTAATAAATTTTAAACTAAATAAATTCTAAACAACTAAATAAATTTGAAAAATAAGGCATTGATTTACTTAATCTGATAATTCATAAACCATTCACAATAAACTTTTTCTCAGACTTAATAATATAACAGATTATATTTGTCTCTTTGCTCTTCCATGAATCCTTCTTGCAGTCTTTTCTTTTCTGTGTACCTTTGTTCACTCTATTTTCTATTTCTTCGTCTTCCTCCCCACCCATTGCCTCCATCTTTCTGTATTGAAATTTCATCTGTGCTACCAAGCCTTAGCAGCACCAAGGCTACCTTTATGAAGTCTTCCCAAACCCATCAGCCACAAATGCTTTTGTCCTTGTCAACAGTCTCACGTATCTCTAGTGCCCTTAATCAGATTTTAATTTGTAGGTTTGTATGCATATCTTACTTCCTCAACTATGGCTCCTAAGAGCAGGCATCTTTAGGAAAAACAGTCAACAAGGATACCTGTCTTCTTTATTACTGCAGCTCTGCCCTCAGCCCTTTGATGTGAGCATAGGGGTCATTCAGTGTATGTTTCTGAATTTTATTTGTGTTGTTGTTGTTTTTAAGGTAAAGAAGGGCAGTCGTGTGATGTCACAGCTCAGGCAGTGCTGGTGTGTTGCTGGAGAAGTATGAAAGAAGTTGCTTTGCTCCTCGGCATGTTATGCCAACTTGTGCCCCTGCAGTCTGTGCCCGAAGCTCCTGATGGATTAGTGACAGTGGAGCAGGTAGGAAAGCTCTTCTTTTCTTCTTAGTGTAATTTCAAAGCAGAGCCTAAGTCCGAAATTTGCTCTCAACCTAATTTTAAAAATCATCATTGTTTTAACTTTTTCATCAATAAAATTTCATGTAGTTAATAACTAAGGGAGACTTATGATGGCTGCTTGCCTTTGTGTGTGCATTTCAGAACTATGAGTTGTAAAAAGTACATTCCTAGAACCTGATTTAGTAGTACATTAATAAAAGTACTCATCACTCTAACTTTTGTTTTCCTTCTTCATATACCAGAATTTAAGTTTTGGCAAACTTTGCCTATTCAGTAAAACTTCATATGGTCCTGAGAGTTTTGCAAAAAAAAAAAAAAAAGAAAAGAAAAAAAGAAAGTACAATATTGATTGATTGTGAATCTCATGTTTCCTGCTACATAGATAATAAAAGTGTAGTTTTTTTGGCTGACTTTAAGCTTAAGACCACAAAGTTAGTTCACCATCTGGGACTGTTCAAGTGACTTGACTGCAATGTTTACAAGAAATTAGCTTACCACAAGCATTTCATTTGGAAATATTTTGGATTTATTAGATTTCTGTTTTTAATTGATTCTCCTTTCCTTTCCATATGGTTTCAACAAAAATGATTTTCCAGCAAAGATATGCAACATGTATTTTCTGTTTAACGTTTTCCAAATGAAAATAAATATTTACTCTTTCCCAAGGTGTTACAGCATTCTAGAACAAAATAAATAATAGTATATAGTATGTGGCTGCGCTTTTTTATTCCCCTGCGCTTTTTATGGTAGTACGTGAGAAGTGCCGTGGAGATAATGACAATATTTTTATTCTCACACTGTCTCTAACTTTGGTGTTCTCATATGGTTAGCAGCTGGTTTTGTAGTGTTGCGAGGCCCTGAGATAGAGAAGTGGAGAGAATAGTATTATGCTTCCCCCCATCGTGTACCCTGGTTCCTTCCAAATCAAACAGGCATCCGTGTCCTAGTGTTACAGTCAGTTCTGGCTGAGTGGCCACAGTGCCAATGCCAACATCTTCAGGGTGGAATCTGGCCATGATTAATGATTGCCTCACAAGTGTTTGCCATCTTGCTAAGAAGTAAACATGTTCGAATGCTCCATTCTCTGCACTTCTCGTCTTTTATTTCCAGGGACTTGTAAAAACAGCCTCTCTATGTGTGCACAGATATGTGTGTTGTGTGTACCACACATGTTCTCACATGTGGGTGTGGTGACTGGGTACTGTGTTTAGTTTTTATTTAAGAGAAAGTTATTTTTCTTTCACCATAGCTGAGGAAGAAAATCTCTTCTAATATGTAATCTACCTTTCGTTAGAACCAGTTACTCATTGTGAGAAACTTACGGTCCTGTAACATTTTATGTATCCCTCAGTATTTGAATCTTTTTATGAAGAGCACATTATGGAGATACACATTTACTACAATTATGAATCAATAGATGGCCATAAAAATAGGAAGGTCATATAAATGGAACAGCAATTTCTCTTCCCCTGTTTATGGTTGGCTTCCTACATAAAATGTACCTGTTTCATCTGCATGACAGTAGCTTCTATTGGAATGGAGACTGGTCGTTTTTCTATGTTGTAGTTTGTGAGATAATCTTAGACACAGATATTTTAGAAGCTGCTTACCATTGAGTGAGGCAGTTGGAGTTCAGTGTCATCCTGCTGTCGCTGGTAAACTTTGTTTCTGAATCTATTGTCCGTTAGGTATAGATGTGCACCAGTTTATTAAACCTAATTCAGGAACAGCCAGATTGGAAATGTGGAGGGTAGAGAGCCACCAATTAATCATGTGTTCCTTTTAGATTCCTTTAGAATGTTCTACTTATGTATTTAAAATAGGATTTTATTTACAGAATTTGAATTGTCACACAACTAACTGTTCAGAATTCTGTCTGTTACATAAAGCACCATTCATCTGTATTTTGGTCACACAGATGACCCTAACTCTGGCGTGAAAATTATGATACCCTTTGAATTAAAATATGACTTCCTGTCATGATCTTAGGTAGCTTTTAAAATTGCATTGATTGGATCCTTATATTTATTTGTAGTTATTTAATGTATTTAGTAAGTTGTTTTCTATTCATTATTGGGGAAGGGAGAAGAAAAAGAAAAAAATAGTTGAAGGCATGATTTTAATGTAGTATAAGAACCCTGTAAGGACCTCCATAACTTCCCTTGGATCCAGTTCAATTCTATGCTGTTCTCTGCTCTTGAGTCCTGGCTCCCTTATCTTGTGGCCAGTCAGGCCTTGCTAGGTGCCAGCCTCATATTGTTCCCACTATCTGCTACTTTCACTCCTATTCTTGTACTGCTGAATGGAGCCAGGGAAAATCATGAAACAAAACCTAACCGGGGGGGGTCTACTCAAATTTGTGTCATATAATCTCAACTGGGTCCTCACTTCCACAAGGCAATCCCTTCACACTTTCCTAATTGATTCACTATCCCTTTCACCACATGTGGCTTTTCCAAACCCTCTTACCCTTCCTCAAATCTCCAATGGTTCCCTGTCCTCCTCCCCTCTCATCTGAGAACATTCCTTACGTTTCACTGAAACAATTGAGGTCATTCACTGAGAACCTTTACCTTCCACCTTTCATCGCTCAGATGCCTTCTGTCATTATCTTTGTCTTCACCCCTGTCTCACATAAAAAGATGGCTCTTCTTACCAGGGTGAGCCCCTCTGCTTGCAGAAGTGATCTCATTTCATCCTGTCTCCTTCTCTCATCTCCACTGTCTCATTTATCTTCACTTTATCTCTGTCTGCTTACTGCTTCCTTATTGCCAGCAAACATGCCCATCTCTCCCCCATCCTCAAAGAACCTTGAGCTAATTCATCCATCTCTGCTGCTAGCTATTGTCTCTTATTTCTCAGCGCTTTTGTTGCTAAACTCCATGAGAAGGCCATCCACCATAGGTGCCTCCTCTTTCTCTCCTCTCACTCTTATTAATTCTTTATGGTCTGGTGTCCAGCATCATCCTTAACTGAAACTGCCTTTTTCAAAGTTATAAATCATCTCTTGCCAAATCTCAGTCCTAATTCTTCTTGACTTCTCTGCAGCCTTTTATACTGTTGATCATCCTTTTTCCTGTGATAATCTCTTTTCTCCAGGTTTTTGTGACACTGCTTCTTCCTGGTTCTCCTCCTACCTATCTGATGGATCCTTCTCAGACTGCTTTGCTGGATTCTCATCTGGGCCCTGACTAGTCATGGGTGAACCAAAGGGCTCTGGCCTAGGCATTCTTCTCTTCTCCCGTTATACTATTTTACTTAGTCATCTTATTAGCTCCCCTGGATTCAGTTATCACTTTTATGGAGATGATTTATTTATTATGCAGATCTATCTATCTAAGCCTTCATTTCTTGCCTGATCTCCATTCTCAGGTCTTCAAATGGCTATTGGACTTCTATAACTGGATGTCCTGTAGATAATCTTAAACAAAATATGTCCAAAACTGAACTCATTATCTTTCCCCTAAAACCCATCCCTCTTCTTAATTTCCTTATTACTGTCAAGGGCACTACCATCCTCCCAGTCACCCAGATTTAAAATCTAGGTGTCATCCGCAGTTTCTCACTCTCTCGCACTCCACATATCCAGTCTGTTGGCCAACCCTACTCGATTTTACCTTCATAAAAGCTCTCATATATGTCCCTTTTTCTTCTAACACTGTTACTACCCTGGTGCAGGCCCTCATCACCTCGAAACTAGACTATTGCAATAGCCTGCTGGTGGGTGTCTCTGCCTCATCTCCCTGCTCTAATCTATGCTCCATTCAGCTAACAAAGAACACTTCCTAAAGCTCAGGTCTAAACACGTCAACCCCTGCTTGATAAACAATAATGGAATCCTGTTACATCTAGGGTCAAATATAAAATGCTGTTTGGTTTTTAAAGCCCTTCATAATCTAGCTCATTCCTATTTTCCTGGATGCCTCATTCTACTCCCTCATTCAGTAACAGTAGCATCTTTACTATTCCTTGTACATGGCACTCGGTCTCCTAACTCGAGGCATTTTCATTGGCTGTCTCCCATGTTTGAGCTCCCTCCTTGCCTATGCGTCCTGGCTTCCCTGGCTTTCAAGTCTCAGCTAAAATTCCACTTTCTGTCAGAAGCCTTTCCTGATCCCTCTTAATTCTAATGACTTCCTTCTGAGATTACCTCCAGTTTACCCTGTATGTATCTTGTTGGTACATAATTGTTCACATCTTGTCTCTCCCATTATAATGTGAGCTCCTTGAGGGCAAGGATTGTTTCTGTCTTTCTTTGTATCTCCAGTGCTTGGCACAGTGCCTGGCACAAAGTAAATGCTTAATAAATGGTTGTTTACTGATTTCCAAGAGGATTGGCAAATGTTTCATAGCTTCATTGACTTTTAATTTTTTTTTCAAAAGTAATTTGGGCTGCGTGCCAAGATGGCTGCCTAAACAAGAGGCAGGCCCCTCCTGTTGGATGATGGCAAAACCTGGGAGGTGGAGGTCAACTCAAGAATCTAGGGGACCCAGGACAAGAGCAAACTGGGCTGACTACCACACACAGGAGCATGGCAAGGGGCACAGCCCTACCATAAACCTCTAATTCAGGAACTAAAGCTGGAGAGATGAATAGATTTTAAAAAATACCATTTAGTATCAAAAATTATTGCAAATCTAATTCTGCTGCAGCTGCAAGCAGAGACTCAAAGTCAAAAAAAAAAAGAAATGGATTCTCTACAAGGACTATGTAAATACTTGGAAGAAATGAAGAAAAGGCTGAAAAATCAAAAGAGAACATGGTAAACTTTACTCAAAAAGTGGAATCCCTGAAAAGGAGAAAAGACCATAGAGAAACCAATGACCATTTTAATAGGGGGAGAAGAAGCAAATGTTCTGTTAGAACCTTAACGTCGTCAAAGGATATTGAAAGAATTAAATAAGAAAAACAGAGGTCCTGAGGAAAAGAGGAGAAATTGGATCTGTTGTAAGCATTTTAAGAGGGAAAACAGAAGGGAAGATAAAAAAGGAGGAATAGACTAGTAGTGTAGAAAGGAGAGAGAAGGGGGTCAGATTTGCTTCTCAGAATTTGAGTATGTGAGAAGAATATATTAACATGGAGGAAGTGTGTGGGGTGGGCCTCAGATGAACCTCACTCTTATCGGAAATAGATAAAGGAGAGTTGAACTCCACACACACACACACACACACACACACACACACACACACAACACACCAGTTTGTTTAGATATATGTCAAACTCAACAGAGATGCAAGCAAAGATAGTTAAAAGAAAGAGTAATACTGGAAAGGGAATGGTCACAAGCAAAATTAATTTCCTGATCCTAAAAGAATTAAAAGAGTGGAAAGGAAGAATGGATAAAGAAAAGAACTGGAATTTAAAGGGTTGCCTTCAATTGCATTTTAGACAATTTAGGCTCAACAAATTATGAATATAATATAAATATAATATAATTTCACCATAAGAAATGACAGAAGAGATGATTTCAGAGAATGGTTGGTAGTAGGAATTATTGCAAAGTGAATTGAGCAGAACCAGGAGAACACTTTATATAAAGACACAACAACATTGTAATGAAAAACAATTTTGGACGAGCATAGAATTCTGATCAAAGTGTTGACCAACCATGTCCCTAGAGGACATATGGCTCCCCATCTTACCTGCCTTCTAATAGAAAGGTCAGAACCAGGGTGCAGAGATATACATTTTTGGACATGGTCTTTGTATGGATTTGTTTTGCTGACTGCTTATTTTTTATAAGGGTTTAATTTTTTCTTTTCTTTCACTTTTAGTTGGTAGTTGATAGGGTAAAGGGTATTGAGGGTAGGAGTGATGCCATAAGAAAATGGGGGGCCATTACAACATTTTTTAAATGCACAGAAGAGAGCATGACGTTCAGAAGGAAGCACTGACAAGCAGGGCAGTTTTGAATTTATCATATTTTTTTTTTCTTTTAAAGCAAGTGCTATGAAATAGAGATTTGTGCTTTTATATTGAATATTTTTGTGTTCTGCACTATGTATGGAAATGTTCTCTTTTGCTATTTAAGTTAAGAATTTTAAGATAAAATTTTAAAAAACTTTTTAAAAAGGTATCATTGCTTTGAAGTTCATGAGGAATGAAACTCCTGTCTTGGAAGGAGCTGTCAGCCTCCCACAAAGCTTTGCTGTCAGGCCCCCACTTAATCTGGCTATGCTGTACCTGGTGGTGATTACAGGAGTGCTTCATCTCTACTGCCACCATTGTCTCATGGACCCCAAGACCAGGCACCCTGTTGGCAGAACTACAGATTGAATCTCCAAACAGAAAAAACGGCGGGGCAGAGATGTGAATGTCCTTTGGGATAAAAGAAAAAAAAGACAAACCACCCTTAGGGACAGTAAGGAGAGTCGTTGCCTTCCTCTCCCTTCTAGTAGCTGTTTTCTTGAAAGAAGAACATCTGCTCAATTTTAACAGGATAATGAACTTTGAAATGAAGAGGCCTCTCTGTAAAACTAAGGCAAGATTCTTCTATTTCTTAATGCATTGGGAGGCTCTTCTAATTTTTTTCTTTCCATAGGCTGTGGCCCTTTGTAACGTTAGGTTACAGACTCACATATCAGAATTTTAGAATAAGTAGGAAGGTAGTGAGAGGAATAAATGGGAACTTTAGTTGTAGTGGAAAGAGAGCATGCTATATGTAAGGAGAGCCAATAAAGTGTTTTTGATGTGGCACCATATTAATGGAATCAGAGAAGTCTAGTTGGAAGGTACTTTACAAACCATCCGTTCCAATGTTCTCATTTTACGGGTGAAGAAACTAAGGCACAGAAAGAGGTTAAGTTTTTCACTCAAGTCATAAAGCTTACTAGTATCTAAGCAGGGATTTGAACCTAGCTGTCCTGATTCACAGCCACCATGATCTTTCCACCACGACACCCCCACTACCTTTGTCCTCTCCTTGTTTGATTTTACAAATTAATATGTATCCAGAGGTCTGTTGAAGTTCCTTCCTACTGTGTAATCACACAATGAAAGGTTCTTTCATAATATCCCCGTATAAGAGGCAGAGATAAAACTACCTCTGAGGGATGTAAGTTGAGACCCTTAAGGAGTGAGCGGGGCAGGCAACCTTATCATGCAGCTTCCTGACTCAGTGTGTCTGAGGTTCATGCTTGATGTTCCCTAATGCAGGGGTTTGGATTGATAGACTTGGTTGGTGATCTTTCTGAGGGATATATGACACCCCTGTGCTCAGTCCCAGATGTGAAGAGGTACTGATTTGTAAGAATTTCCTCTACCCAGGGCCTTAGCATATATTTTCCTCTGTAATTTTAGAACAGAGGTTGGACTAAGCCTTGGGGTGGCTTTTCACATTGACTTTCCTCTGCCTGCGTAGCATTTATTGCTAGAGAAAACAGCCATTGCCTGCTGTCACGGTCTCCCCCTTCCCCTCCCTTCTGCAGTGTAGGCAGCTGACTGGTTGTTTTTTTTTTTCTTTTCTACATTCCTGTAGTTTCTTTTATTTCTGTTTTTAGTTACTCAGAAATGGCCTGTAAATAGGGTGTGTACGTTTACCAGCTTTGAGAAAGAGTACGAGCGTCTTTTCCCTAGCTAAAATTTGTTTTGTATGTGACTACTGGTTTTTACCCAATAATCATCTTAAATTATGTCAGCAGCTGACTTCTCAAAAATGTTATGTCGTTTATTAACCTAGTCTAACGTCGTGAACTTAAAGGCATATTTTAAGGCTTTTCTTACAACTTGAAGAAATATTCTAGACTAAATTGCCCTTTCCATCCTAATTTCCTCAGGTTTCTGACTTGTAGGGGAAAGTGGCCATTTTACAAAGACTAGCAAATGAGACAAATATATCAGATCCTGGAGCAAGTTAGATTGTTAACTCCTCGAGATTAAGGACTATGATTTATTGGGCTTCTGTACAGGATAGTAAACAGGGCAGAATACGTATATTTGTCAAATTGAGTATCATTGAATAAACACTAATCAACTTTAGATATGGAAGAAAGTTGAAGGATATAGTTTAGCAGTGTTCATTAGTTAGAGGCTTAGCAAGCAGACATTGGGGTGTGTTGAGGTGAGGGATGCACAGAAGTTTTAAGAAATTATGTTTTCTTTCCCACCACCACTTCACTGCTTTCCCCCTGCCCTCCTATAGCATTCAAGCTAGGACCCTAAACCCAAGAGCCTTGGGAGAGCCAGATTTCCACCCCAGGGCCCCCTGGCACGATCCTGGGAAACAGCCCATATGGAGAGGCAGCCTGGCAACAGATCCTGCAGGGGCTCCAGCCACCAGGGCCCCAGCAAGGAAGGTGCTTGCTGTCTAAGTCCTTGGCACCGTTAAGTGGCTCAACATCAGGAACTGATAGGATTTGTATCAGTGGAAATGACGTTAAAGAAGAAGAATTACTATCTACTTTGCAGATATACTCTAAGGACCATGAGACCTTTCTGTCAGCTGCTGAACCTTTCCATGTGTATTGTCTCCTCCATTAAAATGTGAGCTCCCTGAGAGCAGGGACTGGACTGCCCAACGTTTCCATGAGCATTCCCAGTGCTTAGCATGGTGCTTTACACATGGTAGGGGCTTAAAAAATAAACAAATGCTTCCTTCCTTCCTTCCTTCCTTCCTTCCTTCCTTCCTTCCTTCCTT
>NW_020954556.1:51214470-51264437 GCF_900497805.2 Vombatus ursinus
CTTCCTTCCTTCCTTCCTTCCTTCCTTCCTTCCTTCCTTCCTTCCTTCCTTTTCCTTTCTTCCTTCCTTTCTTCCTTCCTTCCTTCCTTCCTTCCCTCCCTCCCTCCCTTCCTCCCTTCCTTCCTTTCTACTTTCTTTTTTCTCTTCCTTTATTCTTTTTTCTTTCATTCTTCCTTCCTTTCTTTTTTCACCTTCCTTTCTTCCCTTCTTTCTCTCCCTTCCTTCTTACCTTTGCTTCTTTCTTTTCTCTCTTTCTTTCCTTCCTTCCCTCCCTCCCTCCCTTCCTTTTTTCTTTCCACCAGCTGGAGTGATAACACAATAAGTTAACATAATATTTGTTTCAGATCGATACAGAATCTTCCTATGTGTAAGGTATTTTACCAGGTGCTAGGGATGATGCTAAAATCATAAACCCAGTTGGGCTGATCAAACAGTGATGCCCCTCTCCCCCATGAAAACAGAGAAGTTTGGAGGAGGAGTGTTTTGAGGAGAGGAGATGAGCTAGCTTGGACCTGTTGTTTTTGAGATACTTATGGGACACCAAGTGAAATGTCTAGGGCAGCTGGATTTGAAAGACTGGAGTGTGATTAGGATGGGAGACATAGCTTTAGGAGTCATTTGTGTATAGATGGTAATTGAACCTATGTGAGTAGAGGAGATCACCCAAGGAGAGAGGGTCTGGAACAGAACCTTGTGCTTAGAGGCTGGAGATGGATGATGGACCAGCAAAGGAGACAGAGTCTTGTTCTGTTTGGCCTCAGGGGACAGCTCGAGGAACAGTGGGTGGAAATTAGAAAGTGACGTATCTCAGTTTGATGCAAAGAAAAATTTTGTCATTAGAGCTGTCCAAAAGTGGAATGGACTATTTTCCTCAGCAAGGAGTGGGTCTTCTTCCCTGGAGGTCTTTGAATCAAGGGCAGACAACCGTTTGTGGGCTCTGTGGTAGAGGGCATTCTTGTTCAGGCCTCCCTAAATATTAGGTTCAGGTCTTCCTTACTGCAGGCCAGGTGCTTCCTCCACTGCATCATCTTGTTGCCCAAGTATTTCATCTGTTATGCCTTGATCCCAGTCATTAATAAAGTTTAACAACCCTGTGCCAAGTAGAGATCTTTGTGACTCTCCAATAGACAGATCTTTTAGTTAATACCTAAACATCAAATACTACTTTTCAGTCCAACCGATCTTTCTTGGTCAGGAGACATGTCTACTGGACTGTGATGTTGAGTGCCCCTAGGCGTTAGGATGGCAAGAGGTTGCAGGGGTGGGGAACCTGTGGCCTCGAAGCCACATGTGGCCTTCTAGGTTCTCAAGTGTGGCCTTCTGACTGAGTCCAAATTTTATAGAGCAAATCCTTTTATTAAGGGGATTTGTTCTGTGAAGTTTGGATTCAGTCAAAGGGCCACACTTGAGGACCTAGAGGTGCCACACGTGGCCTCGAAGTCACAGGTTCCCCACTCCTGGGAGAGCACCAGGCCTAGAGTCAGTAAGATCTGAGTTCAAATCTTACCTGAGACATTTATTCCTTGACCCTGGGTAAATCATTTAACCTCTGTCTGCCTCAGTTTCCTCAACTGTAAAATGGGGATTATCATAGCACTATCTCCTAGGATTGTTGTAACAATCAAATGAGATAATATTTGTAGAGTGCTAGGCTAATTAGACTAGTCAGTAATGAAAGGACCCTCTTAAAGGGATAGCAGTGTTCAGTCAGAGGGGAATCTTGTTCAGATACAGGTTGCACCAGAAGGTCATTGAGGGCCCTTCCAACCCTGAGATTCTGTGATTCACTGGGATGGAATTCGGAGGACTTTGGTTTCATTCCAGATTCTGGGTTTTTAAAGACACTTTTAAAGGCACTCTGGGCCCACAGGAAAGATTTATTTTGCTGCCACCACAGCATGAATGACTTTGTGATGGGCGCTGTGGAAATAGTGAGTATAGATCATAACACGGCGTCTGCCTTCCAAGTATTCACAGTTGGCAGTGGGAACCAAGACAGAAATATATGTAATAATAATGCTATTTATTGGCCACCACATCAAGTCTGAGCTCCTCTGCAAGGCATACTCTGGCCCCACCCTACCTTTCCATCCTTTTCTTACACCTTCTCTCCACAGTAGGCCCCAGCCTTTGGGCCTTCGGTCACACTGCTCTCCTCTTCTTAAAATGCGCTTGTCTCTCTCCTCCCACCCCCACTTCTGTTTGGCTAAATTCTCCTCATCTTTTAAGGCTAATTGAAGTCCCCCCTTCCCCATAAAACTTCCCATGGCCACTGCAGCAGGCAGTGATTTCTCATTTATGCAAATGATTTTAATTGTCTTCATGAGTTGAAGGCATCTTAGCAGCCATCTAATCTGACCTTTGCCTTGATATTCTATGTCTTTATATTATACCAGACAGGTGGCCATTGGCCTTTTGTTTAGGGGAGTACCTACCAAACTCATGGAGAGTTCTAGTTGTTAGGAAGTATGTCCTTGCATTCAGCCTAAGTTTATCTCTCTGAAACTTGCCCCCATGCTCCTAGTTCTGTCATCTTGGTCCAAGCAGAGCGCCAGGCCCATTCCTTCTGCTGTTGACATCCCTTCAGATACCCGAAGGTAGCTCTCCTGTTTCCCGAAGCCTTCTTTTCTTTAGTCTCAACAACCCTTTTCCTTTAGGAAATCTTCATGGATTATCATTGGAAGACCTGTCACTGTGCCGGCCACGTTCCTCTGCATGCTGGCCAGTTTATTAATGTCCTTCCTAAAATGGGTGCCTGCAGCTGAACACAGCACTGCTGATGATGTCTAAATAGGGTAGAATCCAGTGGGATGTCGCCCTCCTCATCCTGGACTCTGTGCCTCTCAATACAATGTGATGGAGCATCTTAGTTGTTCTTGATTTATTAAATGAATGTTAGTTTTGATTTCTTACATAGACTGAAAACTCCTTGAGGACAGAGACCCAATTTTTTTTTACTTCCCTTGTATTCTTCCCCAGGTTTTAGCACATTAACTGGGCACATAAGATGGTTTTTTGAAAATAAATTTTTATTGATACATATATTTTTTACATTACCAAAATTTCCCCTAGTATCTCTGCCTTCCCCTCCACTATCTCAGAGGTATCCCATATAACAAACCCCATCCCATATAACAAATCTTTTTTTTAAAAGGGAGGAAAAAAATCAGCAAAACCAAAAGTCTGAAAATATGTGCAATGTATCAGGCCTGTGGACCTTGTATTTCATGTAACAGGATGTTCTAGAAATCCTTATTGATTAATTGATAATAGGATGTCTATACTTTTCCACATAAATAATGCATGGGCTCTAGTACTACACAGAAGCGGAAAGAATAAGCATTTCTCTAATAGCACTTATGCTGTGCCAGGCACTGTGCTAAGAGCTTTACAGATATCATTTCATTTAATATATCAACTCTGGGAGGTATGTGCTGTTATTATCCTCATTTACTGAGTCAGACAGAGGTTAAATCACTTGCCCAGTGTCACGTACCTGGTAAGTGTGTGAGGCTGAATTTAAATTAACGTTTTCTTGACTCTAGGACCAGTGCTCTATCCAGTGTCACCTAGCTGCCAGTAGGTGTAGATGGAGGCGGGATGGGTTGCCCAGTGATTATTGAGTATATAATTTTAATCAGCAGAGACTTTTTATATCTTATTCTTGCTTTAGAATAACTCTGTATCCTGGTGACTTAGGTCTTAGGTAAAGCTTCAAACCGCCTCTTTTCCATACCACACACACACACACTCATGCCCTTTTCTTTTTCTATCTCTGTTCTCTCTGTTCTCTCTCTCTCTCTCTCTCTCTCTCTTTCTCTCTTTCTCTTTCTCTTTCTCTCTCTCTCCCTCTTTCTCTCTGTCTCTCTCTCCCTCTCTCCCCTCCCCTCCCCCTTCTCTCCTCTCTTTTCTTTCTGTCTCTCTCCTTTGTCTCTATTTCTGTCTGTCTGTTTCACTTTCTCTTCCCCTCTTCTGTTTTCTCCAGCCATTCCCAAGCTTCTTAGAGGTAGGCTTGATCTGAAATTGGTTTCCTCTGTTAGCTGACCTTCTGTTTTCCAGCCACTATTTGAGAACACGCACTTGCTGGATAATTGAATCACACAGCATATCTATGAGGAGATTGGACATTTTTATTTTGTGCTGTTTGATTTAGACCTCAATGAGAATAACAGATAGCATTGAAAATCTGATCTCAGAAATGACAAATGCTCAAAAGGATGAGGGAAAAATAGGTACACTAATGAACTGTTGGTGGAGTAATGAACTGGTCCAACCATTCTAAAAAACAATTTTGATCTAGACCCAAAGGGCTATAAAACTGTGCATAACCTTTGACTTAGCAATACCACTACTAGGTTTGTATCCCAAAGAGGTCAAAGGAAAAGGACCTATATGTACATAAATATTTATTTTTTTTGTGGTGGTAAAGAATTCAAATTCGAGGGCATGCTCATCAGTTGGAGAAGGGATGAACAAGTTGTGGCATATAGAATACCATTGTGCTATGGGAAATGATGAGGGGGGTGGTATCAGAAAAACATGACAAGACCTATATGAACTGATGCAAAGTGAAGTAAGAAGAGCCAAGAGATCATTGTGTGCAGTGACAGCAATGTTGTAATGATGATTAACTGTGGAAGACTCAGGCACCCTGATTGCTACAGTGATTCAAGACAATTCTAGAGGACTTATGATGAAAAAATCCTGTTCACTTCCAGAGAGAGAACTGATGAACTCTGAATGTAAATTGAAGCATAATTTTCTCATTTTCTTTATTTTTCTTGCTTTTTTGAAAAAATATGGCTAATATGGAAATATACTTTTCATAATTTCACATATATAGTTGGTATCACATTGCTTGCCTTCTCAGTGAGTCTGGAGAGGTGTGGGAGGGAGGGAGAGAATTTGGAACTCAAAATTTAAAAAGAAAAGAATGCTAAAAATAAATAATAAATTGAAATGTTCAAAAAAAATCTGATCTCTTCTAATGGAGTTAGCACATGGGGCATTTCTAAAGTCACATTCAAGGGGATTATCTGGGTTTATTAATAGAATTATTTAGCATTGAATCCATTCTCTAGAGCATATTTTGATACCTGTCATGTTTTTGAAAAATGTTATCTTTGTTAACTAAGGAAGTCATAGGACCCCTTCATTATGATTTCCTGTTTTTATTTTCTGTAGCTTGAAATATCTGCTTAGAAAGTTTTAAAAATAAGGTATGTGTATGGGTTGTTTGTTTTTTTTTTTAAGATCATAGTCACATTAGAGTCAGAGAATTGATTTTCTCTCCTGCCTCATCCTCCTGGTAGGATTTGGTTTTCTAAAGTTTTTATGCTGCTGTAGGAGCTGAATGCAAAGAGAATTCAGGTCTCCAATTGGAAAGGAAGCAGAATAGTCTTTTAAGTTCTCCCATTTGGGATGAAATGACAGGATCCATGTGCATTTATCTTAGGTTTATTCTGTTCCGACTTGGCTGCAGACAAGAAATTCTGCCTCTTTATTATAAACTCCAAATATTATCATTTACTAATATTGTATTGCACCAAATTTTATCAGCTACTAATATTGTATTACATTACTCCAAATATTATCAGGTCTTTAGAAATGTCTTTTTTGAAAGAATAGAGCAGGGGTGGGGAACCTGCCTTCTAGGTTCTTGGGTGTGGCCTTTTGACTGAGTCCAAGTTTTATAGAACAAATTCTTTTATTAAGGGGATTTGTTTTGTGAAGTTTGGATTCAGTCAAAGGGCTGCACTTGAGGACCTAGGGGGCCACGTGTGGCCTGGAGGACACAGGTTCCCCACCCCTGGAAGAGAGCTTTGGTCACTGCTGTAGTCAAGATACTTAACTAGTCTAGTGTTTCCTTTTAGGTTACCTTGTTAAAGTCTCTATTTTCTTGTCTAATTTTTCAAGTTTATCAGTTGTTTACTTAACTGGACTTGTGGTTGATGTGATGCTCTCCCCTGCAACACCCTCCCCCTAATGGAAATGTAAAAAAAACCCAGGAAATAAATAAGTATCGTCAAGCAAAATAAATACACACAAAAGTCCATGTCTATAAATGTCAATCTCTTTCTGCTTTTAGAATCCATCACCTGTCTTTTAGGAAGCAGGTAAACATGCTTCATTTTAGGTCCTTTATAGAATGGGTGGTCATTTCTTTGATCAGGGTTCTTAAGTTTTTCTTTACAATGTTGTTGTATTGCTTATTGTGTTATTGTATTACTTGTTCTCTTGATTCCAATGACTTTACTCTGTACTAGTTCCTACTTCCCAAGATTTTCTGAAGTCATCTTTTCTAACTTTTTATGACACAGTAATACTCCATTACACATGTGTACCACACTTTATTCAGTCATTTGCCAATGGATAGAAACCCTCTTAGTTTCTAGCTCTTTGCTTTTTCCTTTCCCTTTTAATATCCACTTTAGAATTAAGTTTATTTTACTTACATCTGTTCCCTCCATGGTATTATCCTCTCTCTTAACCTGTCTTATTCTTATCCCTGTCATTTTCCCTGTTGAGTGTGATATATTATTACACAAAACTCTTGTGTTTGTGTGTGTGTGTGTGTGTGTTTGTCTGGTGAAGTTTACATGATGCCCACTCCTCACATACCTTCCTCTATGTTTTCTTTTCCTCTTACTCCAATTTTGAGAACTAGTACAACCCCTTTCTTCCTCTTTTCTAAAATAGTGTATTCCTTTTATATTACCTTTTCTTTCCTTTCTTAAAATTCCCAGAGCAGAACCAATCCATTTCCAGGTCTTCTGTTTTTTCTTATTTGAGTCCCTCAAGACATTAAGGTAATGGAGGTATATTTGTTTCTTTTTCCACACTAGGATATCAACCCTTCATCATCATATAATCCCCTTCCTTTTCTTAAATTAAACCTTTCTAGGTTTTTCTTTACTTTGCATTTCAGAATTCCTACTCAGTTCTGGTCTTCTCACTAAAAATTCTTGAAAGTCCTCTGTTCTTTTAAAGATCCACTTTTTCCCTTGTAGAATTATACTTGGCCTTGTAGGGTAAGTTATTCTTGGTTGTAAGCCTATATATTTTGCCTTTTGGAATATTGTACTCAAAGCTCTTCTCTCGTTTATAGTAGAGACTGCCAAGTCTTGTGTGATCCTGACTGTGGTTCTTTGATACCCAGACTCTGTTTCTGGCTCCTTAGAGTATTTTTTTTTTCTTGAGGAAACCAGATTTTGACTATGGCATTCCTGAAACTTTTCTTCTGTGGTTTCTTTAAGGGGTGCATCAGTGAATTCTTTCTATTTTTACTTTGCTCTCTGGTTCTAATAGATCTGGGCAGTTTTAGTTTATGATTTCTTGAAATACAGAGTTTATACTTTAAAAGAGATTATTATTTTCAAGGAGTCCAATAATTCTTAAATAATTTCTTCTTGACCTGTTTTCCAGATCAGTTTTTTTAAAAATAGTAGATACTTTACATTTTCTTATATTTTTTTTCCCACTTTTGTTTTTGTTGTAATGTTTCTGTCTAATGGAGTCATTGATTTATGTTTGGTCTTTTCTAATTTTCAGGGAGGCCATTCCTTGTGTAAGATTTATTACTTTCTCTTCTAAGTTATTCATACTTCTTTTAGTTCTTTCCTCCAAAGCTTTTATTTCATCTTTTATCTCTTACTTCATTTCTTGTGGTGGAAAATGCATTTTTCCTTTGTCTGTGCTTGTAGTCGTTATGGAGTTATTCCCTTCTAGGTTGTATTTTTTTTGGACATTTTTGGATTTATTATAACTCTTTATTGGGTCTGTGTCTTCTGCTTGCTCTTCCCTCCTACCTTAGTTCCTGAATTGGGTCTTTGTATTGGGGCCGGGCTCCACCACCTGCTAAGCTTTGGGGTGGCATGGTCATCCTTGCTTGGTCTTAGCCTGAGTCATCTGGGTTCCTAAACTGATCCTCCCTGAGTTAGGCCTCTCTTCTGGATCTTTGAGGTTCAGCGAGCGGAATCTTCAGTGCCCTCTCTGGCGCTCAGGATAGATGGGCCTGGGGTGTCCTGGGCTAAGTGCTATCACACCCACACTGTTGGTCCCTTCTAAGCTCTACACTGAGGGATTCCAACCATCATGGTACTCTCCCTGGAAGCCTTCCATTCTTGATGTTTCCAAATATAGAACCTTGTCAGCTGCATTTGGCACCAAGGCTACCCTATTATTTGCCCATGGGCATCTGGCTAATTTTTTGTGCGATTCTAGAGTTGAAGAAGTTACTATAGTTTCCCACGGATTTTTTTTTTTTATCATTATTCAGTCTGGTGTCATTCCCAATCCTATCCTCCTGTACCCCTTCCCTAGAATAGGTGGGAGGTGGGGAAAAGGAGAAAAGCCGACCTTGTGTGCCTATGACACATTTTTTAAAGTCAACACAGACCAATTTTAATAACCTTAATTTGCACCACTGGACTGAATTTTAATAGTTATAAATCAAATAGCTTGTTTAATTTGAAAACTATAGTAGTCCTTCTGGTCCCACCTACAGGTATAGACAAGCTGGCTTGTAGGACATTGATCCGAAGGCAGTCTAATAAATCCAGTGATCCTTGGTTATTCAGGGGAACTGATAAATTGAAGCCAGTTTTCTTTGGGTCATTATTCTTGAAACCAGGGTTTCTGCACCTTTTTGGTGTGATGGTGACAACAGTCTGGTAATGAAGCCTATGGACCCCTTCTCAGAACCATGTTTTTACATGTGTAAAATAAAATACATGGACTTACAAAGGGAACCAATTATATTGAAATGCAGTTGTCAGAATATTTTTTTTAAAGTTTCCAGACCCCCCTCAAATCTATCCTGCACCTTAGACTAAGAACTCCAGCTTTATATGAATGCTTTTTAGTTGGAAATTCCTTTATTTCTCTAGAAATTTTGGTGTCTGAGCAAGGTCATCTTGATGGGATGTCTCCTTATGGTTGCGTTGTATGATGTAGTTTGACAGTTGCCCCACTGGGGGTAGTTGCTGTGGTTTTGGTAAAATATGTTGATATCTAGGGTTTTTGTTCTGTGTTATAATGTGGATATAAACGAACTTGTAAATACCCACACATAAATGAAATATGTACTTTTAATTTTTTTAGGTAAAGAATATAGGAGACTACTTTAAACAACACCTTTTACAATCCAGACACAGAGGAGCATTTGAATTGGCTTACACTGGCTTTGTAAAGCTAACTCAAGTCCTAACCAGGTAAAAAACAAAACAAATGTTCTTTTTGTATATATTTTGTAGAGTTAATATGCAAGCCATGTGAAGAAAAAGCTTATAGCCTTATGTTCTAGTGTCTACAAGAACACAGTTTAGTTGGCTACAAAACTTCTGGAAGAAATTGTTTTCTTAGGTCTTATTGTATGGCCTGCTACAAATGTTTGAGTGAAATGTCCAAACCTGGCAATGTTCTCCTTGAAAGTGGATTTGAAGTAAACTTGAATATTTTTCTAAAAATAGCTCCCAAATTACTCTTTTTTTTTTTTAGTGAATAAACTGAATGTTTGGTCTGTTTGAAAATTACTTGGTATTTGGAATAAAGCATTGCTGGGTGTGTATGTATGTGTATTTGCACATGTGTGTGTGTGCACGCATGCATTATAGTCAGAGAAACACTTAGCAATTTAGTAAGTTTACCTTCAGAAGTTTATTCTCTGGGAATCTTTAAATGAGCAGTAAGTAGATTGAATGGTATTTTTTTTCCTATGACTGGAAAAATACTTAGGTAGGCTTAATATATTTTGTTAAAAAGGTACATGTTTTTGACATTCTACTTTAATGACATTTTTTTTTCATTCATATACACCTTTCCTCCAAAGCTGGCGGAGGAAACCTTAAATTACTTAATGACTAAGTGTTCGCTGGCAAGTGTTTTCCAAATAAAAGGTAGTATTTTCCAGGAAAACATTTCCATTGCCTGGAAACCTTTTGAAACGAAGCAGATTTTTGCCAGTATTGTGGCCTTAGCAAACATTTTATTTTGGACTGTTAAGACAACTACCCCATGAACATTTTCTAAACATTTTTCGCACTCCTGGTAAAAACATTTGTAAAATATATTAGCTGTTATGGTAGTACAGAATGTTTTCTAAATGGTAATTTATTAAATAAAATACACTTGCCACTAACTGGCTGATTCTTGATGATATTTCAACATTTTTTCAATAAAGCTGTGGCTTTTTGGATTGGATTTATCCATTTTGGATGGATTTATCCATCATTACACTGTGATGATGCTTCACTGTAGAGACAGATTGATGGTACAGTGAATAGAGCATTGGCTCTGGAATCAGAAGGACTTGAGTTCAAATCCATCCTCAGACACTTACTAGCAGTGTGACTTTGGGCAAATCATTTCACCTCTGTCTGCCTCAGTTTCCTCAACTGTAAAATGAGGTTAGTAATAGCATGAACTTCCCCGGGGGTGTCATGAGGATCAAATGAGATAATTCTTATTAAACATTCAGCATAGTGCCTGGAAAATATAGGTGGTTAATATATTTCTTTCCTTCTGGAGAATAAAGTCTATCTGAGTCCCTCTCCTGTAGGCATTAATCGCTCAGCAACCATAGTGGCATCTACAACCCCCAGGATTGTGCGGGGTGTTAGAGATATAAAGAAGTATAAGACATGAACTAGCTGGGGATTCAGAACTTAATGCAGCAAAGTAAGAGCAAACAATATATAACAGTTTATTATTACATGCTAAATTATGTGGTAGAAGCTATGTATACCATAGGAGTTAGGGGAGGAAGGCATCAGTGAGGGCTGGTGTGGCCAGGAATGGCTTCCTGGAAGAACTAGAAATTTGACCGTTTCTTGAAAGATGGCTAGCCTTTGAGGGGGCTGAGGGAGGAAGAGAAGACATTCCATGAGAAAATAACAGTATAAGCAAAGGCAATGAGGTGGATTTTATTAAAGCATGTTCTTGGTAACTTGCTTGATGATAATGACATTGTATTAGGGAGTAATGGTAGATAAGACATCTAAAACTGGACAAGTGAGTTTAGATTTGATGTAGTAGGGAACAGGGCTCCCTTGAAGACTTTTGAGCAGGGAAATTACATGATGAAAGATAATTACTTTTTATTTCTCTCTCCCCCTCCCTATCCCCAATGCAGTGTATTTACAAATATGTAATCCTTAATAAATGAATATTTAATTAATTAATTGGAAATGGGAGAGATTAGAATCAGGGACAACAGCTATAATACTTTTTAATCATTTCAGCATCAGTGGGAAGGAAAAGATTGGGTATAAAACATTCAGCTTGTGCCACCGAGTTTGCAATCTAGTTTAGGAAACAAAACAAACAGGCAACAACCATTAACCTTTCAAAGAAAAAAAAATAGGACTTGGTGACTCATTGGATTTGGTAATGATGGAAAGAGATGGATCAAATGTTACTCCAGTTTTCAGGCCTGTCTGACTGGGAGAATATTCACATCATTAACAGAGCCTAGGAAGTTGGAAGGGGGATGAATTTAGTCTGGGGCATATTTAGTTAGTGGTGATGGCCATGCATTCACGTGGGAATATATAATCACCGGTTGGAAATTTGATAATGGAGATAGGATTTGGGAGTCATCAGCATGGAGGGTAGAGTTGAAGCCAAGAAAGGATAAGAGCTAAGTGTCATAGGTTCAAGGTTGGAAGAGATCTTAGAAGTGATCCATTTCAACCCTCCCATTGAAAAGATGAGGAAGCATCAGAAAGAGTAAGACAACAAGACATATACTGAGTCTTGGGGAACATCAGTGGCTTCAGTTGCATGGTGGAGTTGGGAGAGTGGCATGGTTGGGGGAAGAGAATGCATCCCTGATTTTCCAGACCTCCCCTTAGAGGGGCCACTCAGAGGACCCTGGACTGCTCCTTGACTATTTTTGACCAATATGTTATTAGTTCTTGACTGCTATGTCTGCATTAAGTGGGTCTTTATTTCCTTGGAGACATTTCAAACCTGCTGACCAGAATGTTTAGCAGAGAACATCTTTTCAGTGTGTGTGTGGCTTTCTTTTGTTTAGTTTTCATTTTTAAAAGAAAATTTGTTGCTATTGGTTTCCCTTTGATAGCCTTTTACAAGCCTCCTAAGCTATGAGAAAATTGTTTACGTACAGAACTTAAAAAAATAGAAGTTTGCAAAAAGAAATCTTAAGAGATCATGAAAATCCGCTGAAATTGAGGCCAGTTGCTGGCCTTTTCTTGAACTACAGCTGTGTTAAGGAGGAAACACTTAAGGAGATTAATGGGTAAATCACGGAAGAGTTAAACATGAACAGCATTTGTTTGAATTGGTTTTTAATAGGATTATTCAGAATGTCTTCAAATATAAACTAACTTCACAATTAAACAATCAGCAAAGAACAAATAGAAATAGGAGGCATCTTCTTCGTTATGAAAACCATACATGAAAAAGCAAAATTTTGACTTCATGTAAAAAAAGGATATTGAGTAATCCAATATTTTTTTTTATTATCACGTGCCTTCTTGTTAGAAAGAAAGGAAACCATCCATATTTCCGTTCTTGGAAGGATCATAAGCGCCATCATTTTAAAGATGAAAAAAAAAATCCAAAAATGAAAATGCTTTGAACCAACCATGGGTAGGTATTTAATTAGGATTCAGTAGTACCAGTATTAGTCAACTACAGTGCTTTTTACTAGATTTTCTTCAACTCGACATACATTTATTAAGTTCCTTATATATATACCAGGCACTACTTCCAAATATCTAAGCCCCTTAGAAAGGCAGGGTGATGACAGTTTCATACATAAATTTCATCATGAAGTTTATATTGATTATCTATTTCCAGCTTCCTTAGATCCTTGGTCACTTTCTCCTTCTTTTTCATCATCATCATCATTATTGTTATTTTCCCTGTGAAGTGAGTCCGTGTGGCATAGTAGATAGAAAGCTGGCCTTGAAGCTGTTGAGAAATGGGTTCAGGTTCCACCTCTGGCTACATTGGGTGTGGCCCTGTGAGGGTCACTTCCTCCCAGGGGTCTGGGTACATCACTAAGACTACAGATTTCAGAGAAAGTACAAAGGGTATTCCCTATACTAAAGAAATTTCAGGCCTACTACTTACCTGTATTCTTTCCTCCATGAAAACAGTCAGAAATGCTTTCCCTGCTATATAAAGTTGAGCCTATTATTTGCATCAGAAGGAGAGGCTAACTTTGTTTTTTCCCTGTGTGACTTTCCTCTGCATAGGTCTTCATAATTTAGCCCCTTCCTGTCTTTCCAGACTTCTTATACCTTACTCCCCTTTCACATCCTTTCCACTTGGACTTAATTCACCTTTGGAATGTTCCTGTCCTTTACCTCCACTCCTTAGTTTCCCTGACTTACTTCAGGGCTGAGCTTAAATCCTATTTTTTGCACACCTGTCTTGGTCCCCTTAGCTGCCAATGCTTTCCCTTTTTCAGATTACCTCCATCTATTTTGTGTATGTTTTCTGTGTCTTTAGTATTTACATGTTGTTTCGCCCACTAGAATGTTAGCTCCTCAAGGACAGGGCTGATTTTTACTTTTCTTTGTATCTCCATTACTTAGCACAGTACCTGGAATAAAGTAAGTTCTTAATAAATGCTTGTTGACTGAGTGATTGAATGAATGAAAAGCTCAATAAACTTGTAATAGCACAGTGACTTTTAGCACAGTACCACATCTATGGGTGGAAGTGGGAATAGATAAGCCAACAGATATTTGTTCCTCATTATAGATGTATCGTAATAATCCGTGAATTATACTTTCATGTGGACCTCAATCTATTATTCTTCCCAGTGCTTACTGAAATGTAATGACCAGTCAGGTAACCAGCAGATTTTTTTTTTTTTGAAGTCAGGACAGCTATTTTTGCAGCCTTGATTAGAAGAAATTAACTGATAGCACATAGCAAATTTTCCATCATAGAAAACCAATACTGATTGACTCTTGGGGACTCCAAATTACAGTATGGTGGTTTAATAGGAGTAATGCCCAGATACAATTAACATCGCTTAGTCATAGCTGCTACTATTTAAAATCTAGCAGGAAGAATTCACATGAGTTGAACTTTAACTCTTGCAAATTGAAATAGATTAATGCAGAAATCATTTTCTCCACCTGAGTATGAAAAGACTACATCTTTGAAGAGCATAAAGTTAGATAAGAAAAGTGTATGAGACATATCAGAACTGAAAAATAATGCTCAAAGTGACCATCTACCCTAAAAGAAAGGCAACTACATCTTGTTCAAACCTTTAACATTTTTTCTTTTTACCAAACATGTGTAAGAGGTGTTATAGTGTGCAGTTCATTTAGCATTTTGTAAATTTTATTTTTAAGAATCCCTTTTCTATTTCAATATTTGATTGGAATTAAAGAGACTTGGGGAAACTTAAGGGGCGGCTAGGCGGCGCCATAGTGCATAGAGTGCTGGGCCTGGCTCATCTTCCTGAGTTCAAATGTGACCTCAGACACTTCCTAGCTGTGTGACCCTGGGCAAGTCACTTCACCCTGTTTGCCTCAGTTTCCTCTTCTGCAAAGTGAGCTGGAGAAGGAAATGGCAAACCACTCCAGTGTCTTTGCCAGGAAAACCCCAAATGGGGCCATGAAGAGTCAGACACCAGTGAGAAGTGACTGAACGACAACAATAAGAGGGAAGCGTCAGTGCTTTGACAAATATAAATTACAACCTTTTTTCTTGTGCGTGTCTACCTACCTAGTGACTTGTCGGTATCACAGTCTTCAGTCTTCTCAGTTCATATTTTCTTGAGTTTGCCTTGTAACTGTAGAGGATGTTACGTACTTTTATGTATTATTAAATACCGACTTTCTGGATACTAAATCATTTCCTTTAAACAATTAGTAATACACTTATCGTTCTGGCTAAACTGCTTCTCAGTGAAGAATTTGGGACCTATCTTTATTGGCAGAGACCTAGAATTACTTATGTTAACTTTCCCCCCACCCTCCTTGATTTGAAAGTTTACTTTTAATACTTTAGAAAATCCAGCTGGGGAAAAAAATCCAATTGAGACCTAAATGTCTGTGCCACTCACTTCTCTTCCTGCCCCCACCACCCCTTTTATCCATTGCATCTAGTAATTCTTCCCAAGATTCTCTCTGGACTTCAAATTGGTAATTTAATTTTGTCACTATTATTGCTCCCGCCTGAAGCTAAGTCTCCCAAATAGTCCTGTTTTGTTTTGTTTTGTTTTTTTGTCTGTAGCAAACCTCAACAACAACAACAAAAAGAATTGTGGGGGGGGAGGGTAGTATAAGTGGAGGTTGAGATTGTCTTTACTGATAAGCACCATTTACAGTGGGTTTCAGTTGGGTAAATAATTTCTGAGGCTTGAATTTTTCCCTCACATTTTTATGTTTCCTTTAAAAAAAAAAATGCACATGCATGCATACACCCTACACATCTGTCAGTGTTTAGTGTAATTTGAAATAATAAACGTAAAACTTGAAATAATAAACATATTACTTGACCAAAGAATGGATGAATCAAGCCCAAAAGAATGAAAGGGAGAAGTTATTTTAGAAAACAGATGGAGATTGGAAAAATCTCTTTAGGTTAGGAGAAATAAACACACTAGTGGACTTTGAGGAAATGAAGGAAACATTTTTCAATTAGCTAAAGTAATATACCTAATCAGGAGTCAGCAAGAACCAGCTCTGTGCTGTAGCACTCTGGGGTGATGGATTTCTGCTTGAAGATGGTGGAAAGCCACTTTATGGACGGTACACTTGATTGATTGGCACAAAATGGACTTTAACGACCAATTAGCTGAGTGTACAGCACATGTAATTTGATTTCAGCCTGTGGGTTTTATGCTTATCTTAGAACCCATACCCACTAGAAGTGAGATTGCTTCTGTGGATAGAAGGTGACCTAACCTGTTTATAGAATGATAATTTGCTTCGGGGATCTGCTCCTGACTGAAACCAGGGGCCTGAGCGCCAGTTGCCAGAACCGAGGTTACACTTGTTATTTGGCCTGCACTTTTCATCTCTTACTTTTAGTAGAAATTCAGAGCCCAACTCTGCACTCAAAATTTTCCATTCCTGCTCCCTCTTTTCCCATCCCTGTCCCTTTTTCATGAATCTTGAGGCAACAGGGAGCCGGTTGAAGCTCATGCAACGTGGGAGTGACGTGGTCAGACCTGAATTTTTAACCTCTCTTATTCACTTTCCTCAAATAGCCAGATCAATCTTGAGACAATAAATAAGTAATCTAGCTGCTGGGCCTGGAGCTGAAGTGTTTCCAGAAATTGTGTTCCGTTGGGGTAGCCTTCAAGAATGCAGGGTCACCTCCACCCAACAACAGGGCAGCCTGTGGGACTTGGATGGCCTTTTTAATTATAATGTGCCATGTTGTGTACATGATGATTTCCCGCACCGCATCTTTTCTAAACTTGATTTGTGATAATCAGGCAATTCACTTCACTTTACTTTGCCTCAGTTTTCTCCTCTGCAAAAGGAGAAGTTTATACTAGGTAATCTCTAAGTCCCCTTCTATCTCTAAAAAGTCTTCTGGTGCTGTCTGTGCTTTCTAGTTTCTGATAGGGAAAAATTGGGGCTTTTTAGATATAAAAGTTTAGGGGAAGTTAGAACTTCATTTATTTATTTATTTTTAGTAAAAGTTACTCAGTGTTGATCTCATCAGAGTATTTTGTGGTTTAATGTCTTTTTGGAAGGGCACAGTTTATGAATTGTCCCTTGAAAGAAAACCATACTTGGGCGAGGGACCTAAAGGATAATTACGTATACATTTTATATTGGACTCCAGTAGGGAATTCAAACGAAAGAGAAATCCAAACCGAGTTGTGTGCTTTTCCACAGAGGGACAATAGCTGGCAAAAAAAACAGTGAGTTTGGAATTCCCCTTGGCCGTTATCAGTGATTATAACATAGAGCTGGCATGAGAAGCTAGTGACTGTGCCGCTGGGAGAATCTTTTCCCTTTCCTTGCTAAACCCTGAGATGTGCTTGATGTGACGGGGAACCAAAACAAACACTGAGGGTTTGTTGCCTTATTCTTAGGGAGTATCTGAGATTTCCATTTCTGTTGCTCAGTTCCTTTGTTCTCACAGAAACACTATCAGGTCCACTGGGTTTTTCCTTATACAGTAATCTCTTCTAGCTAGAGCAGGGTTCTTAACCTTTTATGTGTGTCCTGAACTCCTCGGGCGACAGTCTGGGGAAGCCTGTGGACCCCTTCTCAGAATCATGTTTCTGAATGTATAAAATAAAATGCATAGGATTGCAAAGAGAATCAGTTATCCTGAAATACAGATACTAGCCTATGATACTTTTTAAAAGTTCATAGACCTCAGGTGAAGAACATCTGAGTTAGAGAGAAAGGAAATGATTCCTTAGTTCAGTTAAACCCTTGTTAGGCTGATTTGGCTCGGCATGATGGCAGCTGCGCCATAAAGAAAGCTTGGGGGTTCTTTCCCTCCTGGTTTGAATTTTCAATTGTTGACCCAACCAATGGGAAAACCTGAGGTAGTTCAGGCCAGCAGTGGTTTCCATATAGTCTTCTATGATAACCTGTTTGTTAAAATTTCTGAGAGCATGACTCCAGAATTATTCTTTGTTTTGGGACCACTCCAGATCCATTGGTCTCAATTAAGCCAGGAAAGTCTTGCCAAGCCCTGGTTAAAGGATCAAGGCTTTTAAAGGACCAAGATGAAATGTAAATGGAGTGGTTCCAACAGAGTAGCACTTTTCAGGGTCATTGTCCTTTCTAACACAGTCGTAACCCAGATAACAATTATACCAATAACCTCCTTAAAGCCCAGTCCATTGTCTATGTCCTAAAGGTGACAAAGTAATAGAATGCCAGCCATGGAAATATACAGTGGAAAATTTGTATGCCCTAAGAATGCTTTGGTAGCTGTGAAAGCCTGGCAGGAGCCCTATTGCTGGCCAACAGGACTCTGGCAATGCCATTACCAGTAATAGTGCCCCAGCCAGTGGCTAAGATATAGACAAGGTGAAATAGGGTTGCAGGCTGGCCCTACTGGAAACTCTTCCTAAAGATCAACTTGATATGAAGAAAAGTGGGATGAGTGGCAATTCCTTAGTATTCTGGTACCCTAAGAAGGTGAGATACATTGGTACCAATCAGAAATGCTAATACCCCTCCTGCTGGCAATGCCTCAGGTGATCTAAACTACAGCTACCACCACCTTCACTATCATCTTTTCTCAGACCCTGGTAAAGTAGCTTAGAATAATGTGCCTAGAAATAGCAGCAGCATGCACCCACCCAACCCTACCCCAGATCACCAAACCATTCTAGCCTGATTCCAGCATCCATCATACAGTGAAGCAACATTTGTAGAGACCTATCTGGAAACCACCTTTTCGGGACCGCAATCTCCTATCTCTTTAGCAGCCACACCTATTGAAGACCCAAAGAAGACTTTTTTTTTTTGCCATCAAAGTCCTTAATACTGTCAAATGGTTGATCACCAGAAATGGTTATGGTTTTATCAATAGAAAAAAAAACCCTCTAAAGAACTGTTGTTTTCTGTTTTGCTTTTGTACCCTAAGGACCACTGGGATTTTGCACCTGTCCTGAAGCTAAATCCTCCTGTGTGTATTGTCTTTTCTTGTTAGAAAATGAGCTCCTTGAGAGCAGAGTCTATCTTTTCTATTTGTATCTGCAGGGCTTTGCACGTAGTAAATACTTAATCAGTACTTTTTGTTTCATTCATTCATTTAGATGACAGGGCTTACCAGTAACTAATGGAGGCAAGCCATCAATGTGTGGGAAAGGGATTGAACGCATGACTGAACTCATTATACATTAATACTACATATCGTAACAAAATTGAAAACAAATTGCACAAGTGCTAAGCAGGGGCTTCATAGGGCTTTTTTGTCATTGGCATCTTTAGTTTCAAGTAACACAGTAATTTACTGTTGACCTGTTGAGGGTAACCCTAAAAAGAAAAGGTTGGCAAAATTAGAGAACATCAAGGCATTACTAAAATCTTAAGAGGGAAACGATGAAGGTTCTAAATTCATTGAAAATCTTTACTTATAGAAATTATACTGAATAATAAAACGGGTGGTAAAAATGGCACTGATATCTCAAAGGATTTTGAAAAAGAGATGGGCATACTTAAGTTGGAATTCTCGAAGGGCTTTTTTTTCCCTTTTAGTTTTATAACATGAATTAAACTAGCAGATAATTATATACCAAAACAAAGTAATTCAGAAAAGCTAATATTTGCTATAGCCATCAAGACCAACTATATTCTCCTACAGTATTTGACAGGAAGTATAAAAATATTGTATCCATCACATCTCTTTTACAGAAAGACTTAGAACATCATTGACCTCTCCAAGTATAAGCCCATTATACATTTATATACTTTTTACAAAGCATTTATAGCTTGTATTTGTAGCACTGTGTCAAAATAATTAGCTTGTTTTAAGCCTGGGACAGTGTAATTGTCCTGGCTTATTGTAGGTCTCTCCTGTGCTGCTTTCAGGAGTTGATATTAACCAAAAACTTGAACAGCATCGCAGTTGTCCTGAGCCCCCAGTTAGGAAAATTCCTGACATTGAGAGTCAGCTAGGTGGCTCAGTGGATAGAGTGCTGGACCTGGAATCAGGAAGATTTAAGTTTAAATCCTACCTGAGACACTTAACTAGCTGTGTGACCCTGGACAAGTCACTTAAACTCTGTCTGTTTCAGTTTCCTCATTTATAAAATGGGGATAATAATAGCATTTACTTTGCAGGGTTATTGTGAGGATCAAATGAGATAATATTTGTAAAGTGCTTTGCAAGCCTTAAATGCTAACTGTTATTTAGTCTTTATCTCTTGCTGACCACTGAGCTCTTTGTTGTTGAGGCAAAATTCAGATTACCAGGAATGTTTGTGTAAAGAAGCAGCATAGCGTTTTATATGTCTGTAAATATGTAGATACTGGGAGAGAAAGGTAGGAAAGAGCAGACTTTTTCTTTGAAGTGCCCTCAGATGAGGAGGTGGGTGCAGGTGGTGATGTTAGCTTCAGTCTTTTTCTCTGAGATGCCTTGAAGGCTGATGACCCTCCTTAATCTCTTCTTTCTCTGCCACAGCTCAGTCCCACTTTCTCCTCTTCTCTCTGGTTGCCCCTGTGCTTCTCATTCTTTCCAGGTCAGTTCTGAATGTCTCCACTCCTTCCTTTCTACTGCCTGACTCAAAATCTTCCTCAGTCCTTAACTAGCTTCTCCTTTCATATAAGCTTCCCAGAGTATGACCAAGCTTTTGACTCAATTGGAGCAGTTTTTTTTTTTAACACCTAATTGAAATATTTTTGATGAACTTAAGGAGGTAGTCTAGGCCTCATTCACAGCTAATAAATAATTGAGATGTGTTCTCACTTCATACAAAGTATCAGCCGTTAACATCTTCACACTTACCTTAAATACAGTGGGGTGATTTGATTTATTCAGTGGATTCCTACCCATACATATCACTAAAAAAAAATCTGTAAAATCAAGAAAACAGTTTTTTGTCTTAGGAACAAAAAGAGTGAGCAAAACATCCCAGGTATATAAGGAATAACTTGCTCTCAGTTTGATAAACTGCCTAATAAGATGCTCACAAGTGCCTTAGCGATTGTATTGCCTTTTTTTTTTTAATTATGGCAATGGCTTTGACTCAGTTTCAAACTCGACTTATTCATGTACTGCAAATATATAAATAATCCTAAATATAATCAAGGCACTTGATGAGTATTTGAGAACATTTGCTGTCCATGTTAAAAACTTTACTAACATAGTAATATTTGGAAGAGGAGACATAAAACATGACATTTTCAGCCCATTATGGTTTTGCCTTGCCTCAAATCCATTATCATCCTACTTAAGTAGAACTAAGTATAACGTCTAAATTGAAGGAGTCAAACCAAAATATCTTATTAATCGCTTAATGTTCATGGATGACATCAAGTTACGTGACTCTACCAAAAACAAAGGAAGTATCTCCATCATGTGGAATTTTTCGCCAATGATCTGGTGTCATTTGGATTTAATTAATGTAAAATTCTTAAAGTATGCCAAGCATACTTAAAGTATGCCAAGATAAGAGTCTGAAGGCATCAAATTAGTCAAATTGAACCAATAAATGGTGGCAATGCATACAGATAACTTTGGACTCCTCCAGGCAAGACAAATCAAGCATAAAGATGTCAAAGAGAATGCTGTGACTGAACACTTAAGAGATTTACTGGCATCCTGAAATTAAAACTGAATAGGAAGAACACATTTAAAGCAATTAACACCTACACCATAAAAATACTAGGTGTCACTATTATTATTACACAATACTAATCTTAAAGTGTACTTTCAGCACTATAAAAGGAACCATAATATCCTTTAGAAAAAACAGTCACTTGATCCCATTATTCCCACTGCCTATCTCCTATATCTACTTCCTTTCATGGTTAAACTTGAGAAAGCTATTTATGTTCAGTGCTTCCACTTCCTTTCTTTCTACTCTCTTTTAAAACACCTATATTCTGTTTTCCAACCTCATCATTCATCTAAAATTACTTTCCCCAAAGTTACCAGTGATTTCTTTTTTTTTTCTTAAAGATATTTTTTGTTGATGTTTTCTATTTCTTACCTCATCAAAGTATCCCACGTACTCCCTCCCCCCATCCCCAAGAGCCATCCCATAAGATTAAAGATTTTGCTTTTTTTTTTTGAGAGAAAAAAAAGTCAGTACAACTGTTTAATGCACTGAGAAAATCTGAAAACACATGGAATGTATGTGTAACACCTGTGGACCTCCCTCTTCCATGAAAGAGTAGGTTGGGGGTGTCTTCTCATATCTCTTCATTCAAGTCCAGCTTGAGCTTTATAAATTTGTTACAGTTACTTTTGATTTTTTGCTGTGTCATTGTTTACTTTAGTGATTTCTTCATTGCCACATCTAATGGCCTTTTCTCAATACTCATTCTTGAGCTCTCTGCATCTCCTGGCATTGTTGATTGCTTTCTAGATTTACCCTGCTTTCTATGACATTGCTCTCTCTCTCCTCTTTCTATCTATTTGTTCTTTCCCAGTCACTCCATTGTTGCTTCTTTATCCATGTTATTCCTACTAACTGTGGATGTCTACCAAGGTCTTTGCCTTCTTCTTTTGTCCTTCTGTATTCATATTCTGGTGGATATCAGGAATTGAAGCCTCCATAAGTATCTCAACCTCATCATGCCTAAAACACAACTCATTGTCTTTTCCTCCAAACGCTTCCTTCTTTCAAACCTCCGTACTAACAAAGCCACTGCCATCTTTTCAGTCACCTAGGTTTGCACCTTTGGTGAACACATATCTAATCTATTGTTGAATCTTGTTTGTACAATCATCACATCTCTTGTACACATCTCCTCTCCACTCACATCGTTGCCACCCTAGTTTAGGTCTATGTCACTTCTCACTTGGACTGTTATAGCAGCCTTCTGGTTGTCTCCCTGCTGGAAGTCTCTCCATACTCCAATCCATCTTCCACTCAGTTGCCAAAGTGATTTTTCTAAAGCACAAGTCTGACCATTATATTCTGTCTTCCCTACCTCATCTCTAGTTAATAAATTCAAGTAGCTCCCTATTAACATCCAGGATAGAAAATAATGCCTTCCATTTGGCATTTAAAACACTTCACCAGTTGGCCCCTTCCTGACTTTTCAGTCTTCTTTTTTTAATCATTGATTTTTTAAAAAAAAATTTCAGTTTTGAATTCTCTTTTCTCCATTCTGTTCCCAGCCTACTGAGACAGCAAGAAATATGATACCTATTATACACATGAAGTCATGTAAAACATTTTCACATTAGCCACAGTACCCCCCTCCACCCGAAAGCAAGAAAAGAAAGTGAAAAAATATAATTCAATCTGTACTTAGAATTCATCGATTCTCTCCCTGGAGGTTATTAGCATTTTTCTTTTTAAGTTCTTTGGTATTGTTATGGATCATTGTATTGATCAGAGTAGCTAACTAAGTCTTTCACAGTTGATTGTTGTTACAATATTGCTATTACTATGTACAGTGTTCTTTTTTTTTTTTTTTTTTTTTTTTTGGTGAGGCAATTGGGATTAAGTGACTTGCCCAGAGTCACACAGCTAGTAAATGTTATGTGTCTGAGGCCGGATTTGAACTCAGGTTATCCTGACTTCAGGGCCGGACTCTATCCGCTGCGCCACCTAGCTGCCCCTACAATGTTCTCCTAGTTCTGTTCACCACACTTTGCATCATCAATTCACATAAGCCTTCCCATGTTTTTTCTTGGAACTATCTCCTTTCTCTTTTCTTACAGCATAATAGTATTCTATCACAATCATATACTACAGCATATACTACAAATTGTTGCCCCAATTGATGGGCATCCCTTCAATTTCCAATTCTTTGCCACCACAAAAAGAGCTGCTATAAATATTTTTGTACATATGGGTCTTTTTCCTTTTTCTTTGATCTCTTTGGGATAGAGACTGAGTAGTGCTATTGCTGGGTCTTGGGGCAGCACAGTTTTACAGTCCTTTGGACATAGTTCCACGGTGTTCTCCAGAATAGTGGGACCTATTCTGGAGTTCACAACTCTACCGACAGTGCGTTCATGTACCTATTTTTCAGTATCTCCACCAGCATTTGCCATTTTCCTTTTCTGAATGATAGTGAATCTGATAGGTGTGAGATGGTACTTCAGAATTGTTTTAATTTGCATTTCTCTAGTCAGTAGTGATTTAGAGCCGTTTTTTCATGTGATAATTAATTGCTTTGATTTCTTCTTCTGAAAACTGCCTGTTCATATCCTTTGACCATTTATCAATTGGGGAATGGCTCTTTTTTTTTTTAAATAAGTTTGGCACAGTTCCCTTTATATTTGAAAAAATGAGACCTTTACCAGAGAAACTTGCCATAAAATGTTTTTCCAGTTCCTGTTTTCCTTCTAATTTTGGTTACGTTGGTTTTGTTTGTGCAAAGACTTTTTAATTTTGTGTAATTATGATTATCTATTTTACCTTCCATCATCTTTTCTATCTCTTGTTTGGTCATGAACTCTTATCCATGGACCTGACAGATAATTTTTTTCTATGTTCCCCTAATTTGCTTATGATATCACTCTTTATAGCTAAATTATGGACCCATTTTGAGCTTATTATGGTAAAATACAGTGTGAGATGTTGTTCTATGCCTAGATTCTGCCAGACTGCTTTCCAGTATTTGTCGAATAATGAGTTCTTGCCCCAATAGCTTCAATCTTTGGGTTTATCAGACACTAGGTTACTGTGCTCATTTACTTCTGTCTAATTCATTCCATTGCTTTCTAGTCTTCTTACACTTTACTTCCCTCCATGTATTCCATGATCTAGCTTATGTGACACTCTATGCCTCTCCCCCATGCCCTGAATTCTCTCCCTCTTCTCTATCCCTCATCTCCTTGTCTTTCGTCAGTACTCAGTTCAGTCCTGCCTTCTTCTGGAAGCTTTTTCTGATGCTGCCAGATGCTAGTATTTTCCTCTCTGAAATTACCCTGCATCTACTTTGTCTACATTTTTCACGTGCTCTGTTATTTATGTGTTTTTTCCCCTATTAGAAAGTGAGTTAAGGGCAGGGACTGCTTTTGCCTTTCTTTGTATCCCCAATGATATTGAATGTTTGTTGACTAGCAGACTTGGAAAGTATCTTCACAAAAAACCTATGTAGTATTATCACAGACTCCAGCACTGGCACAGGTTACTAACCCCTATTCTGACTTCACTTTTTTCTCTCCCAATCTTGATCCTATATTTAGCCATTTTAACAGTCTTTTCTGTCTCAAATCCCTTGCTTACCTTATCCCATCACCACTTACCTATTGCCAAAGTTCATTCCCCTTCCATTACTACTCACATGCTGATGAATATAAGTAGAAGAACTCTGCTCTCTGGGCATATTATAATTCATGTTATGCAACTTCAGTGGGACCCTCGCAGCAACAAAACAATTCATATATTCCTCTTTTTTTATCTCATTCCACACAAAAGCTTTTCCAAGCTTTCTCTTCTTTGTTCAGGCCTGCCACACTTTCCCTTACCCATATCTCTCAGCAGAGCACCTCATCTATTACTTTACTGAGAAAACCGGGGTCATTTGATATGAAATTCCTCTTCCTCCCCTTCTCTTCATCTGAGAACCTTTTGATATCATAACTCTCTCTGTCCTCCTTTCCCTGAGTCCATGAAAGCGAGGTGTCCCTTTTTCTTGTCCAAGGCCAACTCCTCTCACTTAGATTATTGTGTTATTTTTCGGTTGTTTCAATCAAGTCTGACTCTTTGTGATGCCATTTGGGGTTTTCTTGGCAAAGGTCCTGGAGTAGTTTGCTGTTTCCTTCTCCAGTTTCATTTCACAGGTGAGGAAATTGAAGCAAATAGGGTTAAATGACTTGTCCAGGGTCACAAAGTTTGTAAATGTCTGAGGCCAGATTTGAACTCAGGAAGATGAGTCTTCCTGATTTCTCTGTTCATTCCTAATCTTTCTCCCTGCCTTAAGTCTCTCACTTCTTCAGTCCATCCTACACACTGTAGCCAAAGCCGTTTTCTGTAAGTGCAGATATGACTATGGCACTTCCATACTCAATCAACTCTAGGATAAAATGTTCTGCTTAGCTTCTTTTTTTTTTTAATGTAAATACTATTTTATTTTTTCCAATTACGTGTAAAACAATTTTCAACATTCATTTTTCATAACATTTTGAGTTCCAAATGTTCTGTTTAGCTTCTGAAACCCTGTACTACCTGGCTCTAACCTGTCTTTCTAGCCTGATTGGACATTACTCCTTCTTTTGCATTCTTCAGTCCAGCCAAACTGACCTTCTTCCTCTTTCTAACATGTGACCTCCCATCTCCTGTTTCTGTGCCTCTGTCACCCAATACCGGGAATGTCCTCCATTCTTACCTCTGCCTTATAAAATCTCTCTTTCTTCAAGACTTCCTGGGGCCTCTTCTCTCTCTCTAATCCCTCAGTGACCTTATGAACTGCCATGGCTTCAGTGATCACCTCTGCAGATGACTCCCTGACTTTTATCAATTAGTCAATAAGCATTTATTAGGTGGTGCTATGCTAAGTGCTAGGGATAGAAAGAAAGGCAAAAAGATAGTCCCTGCCCTCAAGTTGCTCACGGTCTAATGATTTATATGTGCTGCCTTCATCTTCCCTGAGCTCCAATCCCACATCATCACTCGTCTATTGGACGAGTCCAATTGGACGAGACAAACTGGATGTCCTTGAAATATCTTAAAGTCAACATGTCCAAAATTAAACTCATTATTTTCCCCTCTCCAACTTTCCCCCCTTCTAAATGTCACCATTTCTGTTAAAGGAACTACCGTCCTTCCGTGCTTATAACCTAAGCATGACCCTGGACTCCTTATTCTCTTTTCCCCTTACGTAGTCAATCAAATCTTGTCATTTCTTCCTTCTCAATCTCTCTTACATTGAACTCCTTCTCTTCACTTACACCGATACTACCTTAGTTCAGATCCTCAAAAAACCCTCGCCTATCACCTAGGTTATTACAAAAGGCTCCACACTGGCATCTGTGCTTCAAGTCACTTCATCCTACACACTATAGTCAAAGTAATTTTTTATAATCACTCTCTACTTAATGAACTCCATTACCTTTGTACTGCCTCTAAGATCAAACTGTTGAGCTGTTAAAGCCCTACACCACCTGGACCCAACCTATCTTTCCACCTTCCATGGATATTACTGTCCCTCCTGCACTCTGTGATTCATCCAGTTGTTCCACACACATCACATTCCGACACCCAGCACCATGCTTTTGCTCTGGACATTCCCACATGATGCATCCCTCCACAGCAGTATGACTCTGGGCAAGTTACTGAAACCTCTGTTTGCCTCAGTTTCCTCGTCTGTAAAATGGGCATCACCAACCTCAAAAGATTGCTCAAGTAACCCATAATTAGAGAACTGATAATTCGTTACTGTAATATATAGGTGATCTCTGGGATCATTTACAAGTATTTCTTCCAAGATGCAAATGAAAACCCACACAAGAAAAATTAGGAGGTTAATTTGTTTTCAGTGTCTGATCTCTGGGAACTTATATTTTGAGACCTCTACATAAAACAGGTATAAAAGATGCATAGTCAGATGAATAAACATTGCACAAACACAAAAATCAGTTTAACAAATGTTCATTGACCTTTTCCTGTGTGCAAATATGGTGCTGGGTTAAGTAATGAAAAGCAGTAAGATTGTGTTCAAGCAGAAGGGCATGTGCTTGCCATGGGGTTAGCCTAGAAGGGAAGGAATGGATTGAAATTTCCTGAAAGTTTTTGTGCTAAGGTGGGACAGGCCAAGGAAGCCATTGCCCTGCTGCTAAAGTAGATTGAGATGAAAACTTCTGTTCCCAGAAAGTCCACCTTCTCCCCTGTAAGTTGCCCCTTGCCCACTCCTAACTCCCAACTGGCATTCAGTGTCGTAGCTTGATTTTATGGCTTCGTTAGCTGGCGGTTTTTGATCTTGTATGAGGCATGTTTAGGGTGTGTGGCTTGTGAAAGCAAACACCTTTTTCTGCCTCGTAAAGCTTCATTATTTTCCTCACATTCAGTGGCCACCTGCTTCTTGAAACAATACTTTTCCTGCCAGACCAAAAGGTGATGTTGCTGCCAAGTATAAGGGAGTAACCTCCTCTGTTTCAAAGTCAATCTTCTGTAATGTTTTTTACTTTATAGGCAGCTAAAGGTTTGCTTTACAAAACCGTGAACTTTGGTGGGTGATGGAAGAAGACTGAATTATTTGCAGCAACATCAACGTGGTCGAGTTTTGTAGGGAGTCTGAAATTATTGGATTAACTTTCAGTATATTTTCCCTTCTTCCTTTCTACCACTTCCCCACCGAGAGAAGTCTCACTTTTATGGGAGGAACCTTTGCATTTAACTACGTATTATGTAGTCAGCTCTGCTTTTTTTTTTACCCTTATCCTTCACCATGTTATCCTATACTTTCATCCTTTGTGTCAGATTGAGTTGAACATTATATATTATTCTTCAAAGGGGTCAAATTTAGGAATCTGAAGTGTTCTTTCCTAAAATAAACAATGAGATGTCTGACATGCCTAACTGTTAAGCAGAAAACAATTTTCAAGAAGTGTATTTTATTTTTTTCTTTGAAAAGAATAAGGTCGTATGGGCTGTATGTTTTTTCTATAACAGGTGATGATATACCCAGCACCAAAACAGAATTAAAAGCAGTAATGGGAGAGATTCAGAGAACCTTGAGTTTAGATTTAAGTTACTTCAAGATAAACTGATTTTTCATTTCTGCTAACTACATTAGAGTTTTTGACTGCTTTGTAATATCCTACCAAAATAAGATATTTAAAGCAAGTAGATTGGATGTGCCTTTAAGGAGCTTTTCCTTTCAAAAGTGCTTTGTTGCAGCCAAGTAAAAGTAAGTGATTGAATAAAAGCTACTTTTCCAGAAGTAAAAGGCGAGAGAATGAAATCTCAACTGCCAAAGAAAATTTTGGCTTGAAAATAAAGCAATCAACGGAGCATAGACTATCTGATAAATTGCAATAGTCAACCAATATTTAGAAAAAGCTTCATACCATTGCTTTGCTTATATACACACCTACTCTGAGATTTATGGTCTTTTGGCAAGTTTTCTTTACTTTGATGGCATGTTTCTCTGAATAGCCTTCTTAAGCTCTTACTTTTTCTCCATTTGTGGCTTTAACTGATTGCTCTGTGTACTGTTTTCATTCAGATGATGATGATACACTACTTAAGTAAACCCACATTGTTTTCTTAAGGTCAAGACTTGGGGCAAACTCTGGCTTGTAAATTGGTTTTCTTTACATTTTGTCAAGAAAATAATGTAGGGCATCTAAATGGGAGGAGAATAAAAAATGAGAAGAGAAAAAGGAATATGGAATAGTGAGAAGAGCCATGGATTCTGAGGCAGATTTCCTTGAGTTGGAGGCCAAGCTGTGCCGTGGTGATGTTGGGCGAGCCATTTACCTTATCTGGGTCGAAGGTTTCTTCATCTCTAAAATGATGGGTCTAGTTTAGGTCAGTGGTTTCTAACCAGTGGTTTTTAGTCATGAGTTTATTGCAGGAGATCCTTGAATCCATGTTTGTGCCCCTGCCATTTCAGCAAATTACTCAGTGTAAGAAACAGGCAAACATGCCTATGTAGACTGATATATGTTACTAGTTTTCAACTGTATGTAAATGCAATCGTAATGAAAAAATATAGAAATTAATTTTAAAACACCACCAAATTCCCAGTAGCTTTTTGTCATTAAGTATTTTCTTAATCAATGGATACTCACTAGTACAACTAGTATCACGTAGGTAGTCTTTGAAATTGTTTGATGTTAAAAGGGCTCCTCATATTCAAAGGGTGGGGAACCATTGGACTCGATGCTTTCAAAGAGACCTTCTATCTCTAACAGTTCATGAATCCGAGAATCACCTGACCAGGCTAAAGTCCATCAACTATCAACAAATAAATCTACTGTGCTTCTGTTTCTTTTTCTTTATCTCATTTTTACCATTCACATTTTCTCATCTTTAACATCTTTTTTTTTCCTTTCTGTAGCAGATACTTTGTTTTGAAGCTGTTAAGCAGTGGCTGTAGTTTTGATTGAGCTAAAACAAAATATCAAACACCTCAAAAATTTGCGTTTCTCTTTTGTCACGCTATATATATATATATGAAGAAGATATTCGTGTGTGAGAAAGTCCGGGAACCAAAAAGGGAAGACGGTAGTGGAAAGCATGTGGCTGACTATCAGTGGAGGGAGAAACAAATACTTTTACTGTTATATATCATGTATATAATTACATCTAATTATATGTATATATGTATGTCTGTTCTCTTCCTGGATATGTGTGGGTGTATGTACACACCCACACATATATATACATACATATATATATGTGTATATAAATATATCAGTTTATATAATCTGTGTGTATGTGTGTGTATATATATACACACACATACACACACACACAGAGTATACCTCAGACCACCTGGACAGAAGGATGAAATAGATGAGTAGTTAGGAAACAAATCATTAAGTCTGGCACTGAGACATGATATAGTGATGGGAGACTTCAGTTATCTGCTTCACTGAGTAGCTTGCATGTTTTCAAAGTCATCTCCTTAGGTAGAAAATTGCTCACACTATATCTAATTTCAGATTCCTAACAAAATGTGGTAAATGTACTTCATAATCGAGGTTGGTCTTCTTTCTCTTTATTACTTTTACAGTTGTCTGCAGATGGACTTTGCTTGGGAGTCTGCAAAATATGTTTAAATGTGTGAGTGCTTTATCAGTGCCATTTAATAACAATAATAATGACGATGAAAGCTAACATTTGTAAATCACTTATTATGTTCCAGACACTGTGCTAAATGCTTTATAATTATTATCTCATTTGATCTTCACAATTCCCATTTTACAGTTGAGAAAACTGAGGCAGAGGTTTAAGTAACTTGCCCAGGGTCACATGTCCGAGGCTGGTTTTGAACTTAGGTCTTCCTAACTACAGGCCTGACATTCTGTCTATACCACCTGAGGAGTCTTAGAACTCTGAATTACCAGGTGGCATTTGGGAATTATAATTTTTAAAAATATCCTTCCTTCTCCCAGATGCCACTTTGTAAGTAAATCTACTACACAGAATTTCACACTTGGAGAAATGATAATCTAATACTCCCAGATCTGTGATCTCATTATTGTAGTTATGTCAGAGACAAACTCTGACAAAAGCAGAGCACTTAACTTCTTGATTTGCCTTAACAATGATTTCATCTTTTTGGAAGAAGAAGAATAAAAAAAGGGGACATTACATTCTGTATTTGATCCTTACTAAGGGAGAAACTGAATGCTGGGGTAAAAGTGATTGGAACCTTTAGAGGGGAAATCACTTGCTCCTAGAATTTGTGATAGAGCAGAGAAAAACTGAGTCTCATTTTACATGCACCCTAGATTTGGGGAAAGCCTGATTTGGAAGAAATCAGAGAAAAGATAGGTAGGATCTGATTGATTAAAATTCTCCTAAGAAAGTCAGCCCAGGTTGGATGGGGAATGCTTTATTTAATTTTTTATTCTGAGCCCAAACTGTCCTCTCCTTAAAAAAACATTTCCATATACAAAGCAGAATACAAAAAGAGAATTGTTCATTCCCTTCTTGCTCCTTTCAGTACTGATGTATTCCTTTTAACTTTCCTTCTTTTTTCCCCTCTTAAAATCCCTGAAACAGAATAAATGCATCCTCAGTCTCAATCTACCCCTAGTATCTGTTGTTTTTCTTATTTTACTCAATACCCTTTATAGGTCTGAACATTAAGATTCTGAAGGGACACTTGTTTTTTCTCCTTCTGTTAGAATGTTAGCACAACATCATCATATAACTCCTTCCTATTGCTCAAATGAATTTACCTTTCTAGGTTTTTGTGGACTCTTTTTTTTTTTTCTAATTTCAAAATTCCTGCTCAATTCAAGTATTTTCACCAGAAATCCTTGAAAGCCCTCTATTCCATCAAAGGGCCATTTCTCAGCTTCCTAGGATGAGATATTCTTAATTTTAAGCCTATTTATTATTTTTTAAATATTAAATTCTAATATCTCTCATTTTTAGCTAGGTCTTATGTGATCCTGGCTATTCTGCACATATATCTTGCATTATATTCTGCATATATATATTGCAATATATTTGCTTTGATGAGGGAGCTTGTTATTTTGGCTTTGCTTGTCTTAGGACTTTTCATTTTGAGGCTCCTTTCAGGAGATGATCAATATAGACTTTCTAGTTTTACCCTTTGGCCTCTGTTTCTGAGTACTCATTTATGCTTTGTTGAAATATAATATCCAGGCTCTTTTTAAAATCATAGTTTGCAGCGTGTCCAGTGATTCTTAAATTATCTCCTCTTGACCTGTTTCTCAGGTCAGTTGTTTTTGATAGCATACAGCTTATGTTTTCTAGTTTTCTAATTTTTCGATTTTGTGCTAATATTCCTTATTCTCTCATTGGAGTTCTGTGTGGTCTACCCTAGTTTAAGGAAATCTGTTACTTGAGTAAGGTTTACCATTTTCTCTTTCAAGCTCTTTATTCTCATTCCAATTCTTTCCTTATCATTTTTTTTTTAAATCTCTTGCTTTATTTCTTCTAGGTATTCATGTAAACTCTGTGGAAAATCCATCATTTCCTCTGAGTGTAGCTTTTGCTAAATTATGTACAGCTTCTATGGAATTACTTATTCTTTTGGAGAATCTGTAGATCTGTAATAATTTTTATAATGATCAGGTTTTTTGTTTGTGTGTTTTTAATTTATTCATCCTTTTAGCCTTAGTTCTTGATTCGAGGGTTTTTGGTCAGGACTAAACTGCTCCCGTCTCCACCATGTACTTTTGGGTGGAGTATTAGACTCTGATTGGCCTCACCTTGGTTCCCTTGAGTTTTTGGCTGACTCCCACCTTCTACCCGTCTTCCCCCCCAATATTAGAATTTCAAAATACTGACTCTTTGGGGCCTTTTATGATGTCTCAGGACAGGGTACAGGTACCTTGGAGCCCCTGGGCCCCTGCTATGTCCTGGTCTGAGTGCTAGAGCACTTCTCTGATTGCTACTCCCCTGGGCTTCCAAGAGCCCCACCCTGACTCTTCCCCTCCTGCATTTAGACACAGAGCCTTGAAGATTGCCCATGTTTTTGGGGAACTGTCTGTTTGCATTGCTGATGCTGGTGCTTGCTTTGCTGGTGGCCTCCTTTCTTCCTGCCTTTGATTCTTGCTAAATTTATGGAGCAGATAAATTTGCTTACCATACTTTCTCACTGTGGTTTTATATTATTATTCTCATTGATTATTCATGAGCAACAGTTGATGAAAGTGAGGATGGATGACCTGGAGAACAGAAAACTGAGGAGGGAATGATAGTTGTGAATATCTGAAGGTCTGTCATGTGGAGGAGTCAAGTCAACCAAAGTTTATTAAGCACTTACTAATGCCAGGCACTGTGCTAGGCATTGGAATACAAATACAAGCAGAAGGAAAGACAGCCCCTGCTCTCAAGGGGTTTACCTTCACGTGGAGGAATACAGCAAATAAAAGGAAACTGAAAAGAGTAAGGAGGGAGGACAGAGGGTCCCTGTATAGGAGCATGGTGGTGAAAGTCTAAGAGTCAGGAGTGCAGCCTGCAGGGGGCTGAAGACATGACTGGCCTGGGGGTTGTCTAAAAGGAACCATCCAGCTTGAGGAAGAGGCCATGGGGTGAGGTTATTTCCAATAGGAGGGATTAGACTGGTTCTTTTTGGACCCAGAAGGCAGCACCAGAAACACCAGGGTGGAAGTTTTCAAGGAGCAAATTTAGTCTTGATGGCAGGAAAACCATTAGAGTTATCTCACAGTGAAGTGGATTGTCTTGGACAGTGATGGGGTCCCCTTTTTGATAAGTCTTCATGTAGCTGGATTACCATTCAGCCATTCCTTTTTGGGAATGGCTTGTTCTGGGTAGCTGGTAGGGTCTATTTCAGTTCTGAAATTCTAGGTTTTTGTGATTTTTCTTTTTTTGTTTTAGAAATGCTAATTATTGAGCTTTTTATTACTTCTTTGATAACGTCAAGTGCTCTTAAAGGTGATAATTAAATAAATAGCTCAGTAGGTAGAGAACTGGAGCATCAATAGAAACAATTTCTCTTCTTTTGATGAGCTTTGAGGGGGCACCTGGACAGAGGCACAAGAGCAGGTGGGGGGGCTTGGCATTTATATCATTAAACTCTTTGGGGGGAATTTTGGGTTGAATGTAGGTTTTAAGCATGCTAAGGCCTCTAAGTGTGATTAGTAGCTTTCAATTTGTAGTTGTGTCATTTCTCTGAAGCACACAAAGAACCTTTCTGCTAGAGGCCTCAGTGAACTTAAGAAAGCAATGTATTAAGTATCCGAATTTCCAGGAGGAGCTGGTGTACCTCCCAACATCAATCAGAGTATAGTCATTCCTGGGTGGTTCACATGTGGATTATCTCGTGAATGGATTATCTTTAGCAGTTTTTAATTCCTGAGCACTTTTTCCCACACCTCCTAGCATGCTAGACTCCCTACCATTCTCTTACTCCTCCATTCAACCCACAACCTAATCAGCACATGCTTGGGGAATAGAAACTACTTTTAATCCTAATATGAGTAAAACAAAATCAGGCAATTAAACAGATGGTCAAAAAAAGTAATATTCTAGATTTCAATCTATAGCTAAATTAATTTTAAAAAATTATCTCTTGTTTCATTATGTTGCTCATTTCACTTTTTGGTAAAACAGAAAAATTCTTATATTGCTTACCCTACAATTTGTTGTGAGTAAAACATTTTGTAAACTGCAAAGCCCTACAAATAAATAAATGCGAATTGCTTTTATTATGCCCTTTTATCCATGCCATTGATCCACTCTATTAATTTTTTTATTCAGCAAATATATATCAAACACCCGCTACTTGCAAGGGATAATTAGTTTATTTTGCCCCTTTTCTTTTCAATAAGATTGGGCCATATCATGCAACAGGATATCTGGGCATGGGAGCCTTCATGAAATATGCTCTAAATATTAGTGAACCTAATTCTGGCTGTTTGCTTTTGATAGCTAGTCCTAAAGTCATTATTAAGATGTAGCAAACACTACTGGATAGATTTTATTTTCAGGTGCAGTTTATAATTATAACTATAATTATACTTTTATTGAAGTTATTCCCAAATTTCTTTAAATTAACCATGAGCAAGGTTTCAGTCCTTGAGAGAATAATTGGGGCAACCTAAGGTCAACAGGTTATAGCGGCAGCCGCCAAGTATATGAGCAGTAATTGTTTTAAGGTTTATTCTTGCTGGATAACTGGATGTGGATCTGGAAAATTTAAGATGGGAGTCTGCCCTTTGATGCTCAGGCCTGTGTACAAGATACCAACATGGTTAAAGGTGTAGACAGAGTTCAACAAGTATTTTCAGAATGCCTCTTGTGTTCTCAGCATTATGCTAAAAATGTTTATGGAAAGCAGTGTAGGGGAAAGGGCTTGTTACAAAGAAGTACAAAGCAAACATCTTTTCTTATGGGTTTCACACTCTATCTGGTAAAATAAAACTAATAGGCATAAGAGCTAGTTAATAGCATTTATATAACCAACATGCTTTAGTATGTTAACTCATTTGATTAGATGACAGTTAAGCTCCAACGTGTGTCCTAATAATTTTTCATACAGAAAGATTTCAGAGTAGAAGGAATCTATGTTGACTGTAGTAATAAGAAGAAACTTCATGGAAAGGGTGGGATTTGGGCCTTGAAGCATGGCTCAGATTTGTGTCAGCAGAGAGATGGTGAAAGGAGATAAGCTTCCAGATGGGAAAGCCATTAGGAAAGGCTTAGAATTTGGAATAAGTTAAATATTGTGTGTGCAGGACATATTGAGGAGGTCAATGGCTTGGCTGGAATAGAGTATATGTGTAGGTGAGCAGTAAAAGCCAAGTTTGTGTTAGTCGAGTGGGGTCAGAAAGACAAAGAAAGAAGATCTGACTCAATAATAGTTGGAATTTATGTGACACCCAAAGGTTTGAAAAGCACTTAAAATGTATTTAATTAGATGCTCAAGACAACCCATGGAAAGAGAAAACCCATGGAAAGGGAAAAAGAAGACATTTTGACTTTCCTTTCCCCTTCCTCATACACTTCTCTTAATCTCTTTTGAGTGATATGTCATTACACTCCTATAGCAAGCAAATGCTATCTAGTTTTAGTGGCCTTGCTGAACCTTTCTTGGGTTAGGCCTTGCAGGTATTATCATCCCCATTTTGTAGATGGAGAAGGCCCTGAAGAGATTAGCTTGTCTATTGCCAAATAGCTAGCAAATGTCAGAGGAGGAATGCATTATTCTTTCTACTACACCATGCTTTCTGTATATTCCCATATGCATCTGGAAACTGTGACAGAGCAGGGGAGCGATGTAATATCCTCCTTTAATCCTAAACCTGCCTCTCTTTTAAAGTTCACTGAGTGCTGGGCTCACACCTGTAATTCCTGCTACTGGGAAGGCTGAGGTTGGTGGATTGCTTGAGCTCAGGAGATCTGAGCCCCAGGAAGGCTGAGGCCAATCAGGTGCCTGTACTAAGTCCAGCACCAATCTGGTGATCCCCCAGGAGCAGAGGGATACCAGACTGCTTAAGGAGAGATGGACTGGCCAGGGTAGAAATGGAGAAGCAAAGTTTCAGTATTGATCAGTAATGAGATTAAGTCCCTGAGTGACTGCTGTGCTTTCAAACAGGGTGACATAGGGAGACCTAAACCCCTCCTAAAAAAAATAAACAGAAAGTTCACTGAACTTGGTAGAACTCTTGTCTGTCCAGGAGACAAGGATAACAAATAAGACCCTAGAAAGATTCATCAAAACCACTAAAAGCTATTACCAAGCTAGCAAGTGCTTTCTGTAGGAGTACAATGATATATCATTTGAAAGAGCATGATAAGACAGGTGGAGGGGAAGGAAAGTTAAAAAATGTCTTCCTTTTCTCTTGTCCCTCACTTCCTTTTCTTACCTCAAGGACTCTAGGACTAAGTACTTGAAGAAAACCAGTCAGTCAATAAGCATTTATTAAGTACCCACTAAGTGCCAGGAACTCGGCTAAAGTGCTGGGTATACAAAGAAAGATTATTTTCTGTATGACAGTATATCCATGGTCCTTGAGATCCGGTGAGCACAAACATAGGAAAAACATAGAGAATCTGATAGTTTGCCCATAATCTCAGCATCCATCCCCATTCAAGTCCTTAAAACAAGGTAAAATAGTCTGGCCTTTGTCTTTACTTAGTCTTTACTCTTCCATCACTCTCCTGTTGATAAAGGTACTAGCAAATGCAAAAGTGCATGAAAAGCCAGTAAGGAAGGAAGTATGATCATACTTCCTTCCTGCATAATCAGCTCATGAATCATTGAGGGATGTCGAGGAGAGGAAATTGTACTTCAGTTTGGTTGGGCAGTTCATTCTACTAAATAGCTGAATACTGATTCATGGGAGAGGTTCTTCTGTGAAATGAAGCTTTGGTTTGACTAAATATCAAAGTCGATGGGATGTAGATATGGAGGGGACATTTGTGATCTTCTAGGCCAGGGATCAGCAAATTCTAGGCCAGGGGCCAAATCTTGCTGTATTTCTCTCTTTGTTTTTGTTTGTTTGTTTTGGTTTTTGAGGCATTGGGGTTAAGTGACTTGCCAGGGGTCACACAGTGTCTGAGGTTGCATTTGAAATCAGGTCCTCCTAACTTCAGAGCTGGTACTCTATCTGCTGCGCCACCTAGCTTCCCCAAGTCCAGGAAGCTGACTGGTTTTTATATTTTAAAAATATAATAAAACCTTACTTACAGGTATAGAAAGCATTCTTCGCTTATACAAAAACAGGCAGGAGCTGGCCTGAATGCAAGGCCAGCCCTCTCATTTGACAGTTGAGGAAACTGAGACTCAGAGAAGTAAGTGATTTGCCCCAGTTCACTCAGATAATAAGTAGCAAAGCTGGAATTCAAACTCAGGCTCTCTCTGAAGCCAAATGCAGCCTCCTTTCCATTACATCTTTCTGCAACACATAAATGAAGTGGGGAAAATGGATCCTAACCAGGAAAAGATGGATGGCTTTTGAAAGGTGACAGAAGAGTTAAATCACTGGTCTTCTTGGCTGCATTCACAGATCCACAGCAGATCCACAGTGCAGAAGTTCTGTCCTTTCCCAAAAGTTCTTTGCCTTGGCAAAATTCTGCAATTTTGACAGAAGTGTTTAATTTTAGGGCTCAGTGCCATTCAGAAAGGGTTTACTGGCAAGGACGATTTCTATGTAACCACAGATGAATGCTACATTATAAGAAGAATGCAGTTTAGACACTGGATTGCTAAGACAGAAGATAATGAGATAGGGTAGGGGGAAATAACAGGGCTCTCTCCACAGCAGTCTACAAATTGTCATGTTTCATCCCTTGGATGGCTGGTTTTGTTGAAGCCATGTTTAAAACAAGCTTTTAAAAATCAGAGAGCCTTCTGGTTTCAGGGAACTTCAAGAGTCGTTTTTCATGACTGAGATAGCATCTTAAATGCCCATGTCTGCCTTCTAAAAATACTTCCTTTTATATGGTATTGCTTAATAGTGTAGGAGAAAGAACAGTTGACTTGGGTCTAGTTCATGGTTCTAATACTGGCTGTGTTCTACCTTATTAAGCACTCTGAGCCTTCGTGGCTTCCACAGCCTACCTTTCAGGGTTATTGTCATGAAAATGCATTGTAAACCTTAAAGTGCTCTATAATTTTGAGTCATTGTGTATTGATTTATGTTGTGTGAGCAATGGAAGTAGCTTCCAATTGTTTGGAATTGTTTCTGTTCAGAAATTGAATTTGGATTACTGAAGGAGCTTCTAATTTTCACCACAAATTGGAAAACAATTGCCTTCTTTTCTGCAAAATATTTTCCTGAAGTTATTTTTTAAAAAATGTTTTCCTCTGAACCTTATACATTTATTTACACATTTTGAGCTAGATTATGGACATTATCAAAAGTTGCTGTTTAGGAGGAGATGACACTTGAGGAAACCAGGGATTCTAAGATTTTAATTAGTCAATGAACATTTATTAGGCATCAATGCCAGGCATTAGGGATACAAAGAAAATGAGCTAATATCTGCCCTTGAGCTTACTTTCCTTATTTAAAAACTAAATTTTCTTGATTTTTAAAAATTTCTATATTTCCCAATGTATTTCTCCCCATTCTCTGCCCCAAAGAGCCTTCTCACATAAAAAAGCATAAAAAAAAGACCAGTAAATCCTAAAAGTCTGACATCTGTTCCATACCTCTGGTCCACCACCTCTGCAAAGAAGGAATTTGTAGTCAATTTTGCGCATTATAATTTCACAGCTCTTAATTTCAATTGTTTTGTTGTTATTCTTTCCAACTACATTGTTGTAGTCATTGTGTATTATTTTCTTGGTTTTGATTATTTCATTTTGTATCAGTTAATAGAAGTCTTCCTATGCTTCTATTTTATGGTCATCATATTCATTATTTCTTACAATGTAGATGAGAGATGGAGTGATGTGTGTAAGGAATAGCATGACCAGGTTGGATGGACCATAGAGTACAGGGAGAGGAGTAATATATAATAAGCCAGATTCTGAAGCACTTTAAACACCAAAGAGATGAGTTTATAATTTATTCTAGATTCAGTGGGGAGCTATATGAGTTTTTTGAGTAGGGAAGTGACCTCAAAATTATTTTGAGAGATGTGTGGAGGATGGATTGGAAAGGGGAGAGACTTGAGGTAGTCCAATTAGGAGGCCATTACAGTAGTCTAGTTGAGAGGTGAGGACTTGAACCAAGGTAGTAGTCATGGGAAGTAAAAAGAAGAGGATGGATGTGAAAGATGCCATAGAGGTTGAAATGACAAGATTTGGCAACTTATTGGGTATATAACATGAAGGAATGTGAGGAGTCAAGGATCATACTAAATGAGCCCAAATGACTGAAAGGATGGTGGTGCCCTAGACCAAGATAAAGATATTTGGAAGAGGAATGGGTTTTGGGAGAAGATAGCAAGTTCTATTTAGGATGTAATTAGTTGGAAATGGCTCTGGTACATTTACTTTGAAATATCCATTAGGCAGTTGGAAATGCTTGGCTAGAGCTAAGGAGGAAGACTATGTAAGGAGGGCTCCATATATAGATTTGTGAGCTGTAATGCCCATCATACCTATTATCTGAGGTATGGTTAGACAAGTTGTAGGACATGAATGTAATGGGATATCACTGTGTTGTAAGAAATAATGATTATGACGAATATAGAAAATCATAGGAAGATTTCTATTAACAGATTCTATTAACTGAAGTAGTCAAAACCAAGAAAATAATACACAATGACTACAACAGTATAGACAGAAATGATAATTAAACCCATAAAGCTAATAAAGTCAGGAAACAAAATAGTATAGAGAAGAAAGAAAAGAACCCTTTCTGGGAACTGTGTCCCTATCCCTTGGCTCTGTCCAGAATGGCCTTTTTTCTTTTTTCTCTTTTTATTTCCTGATTATATTACATTGTGCTATAATGCAACATAAGAGTTATTATGTATTTTATATATTAATATATAATATTATATATCACTGAGGGAAACTAACAACAATTAGTCAGGCAGGTAAGAGAAAGAATCAAGAGAGAGAGCATTATTTTGGAAAACCAAACAGTAGAAAATATATAAGAGAACGTAGTCAGCGGTATCAAGTGCTGAGGAGGATGAGGACTGAGAAAACACCATTAGAATTGTCCATTCGTGGATTGTTGGTAACTTTGGAGAGCAGTTTCAGTTGACTGGAGAGGTTGGCAGCCAAAGTGCAGAGTTGAGAACTAAGATGAGCACGAAGTAGATGCACAGAATAGAAATAGCTTTTTTTTTCCCTTTGAGTTCAGCTGAGAAAGGGAGGCAGGCTATAGGATGAGAGCTAAGAGGATGGGAGGGTATGCTAACAGGTTTTTTATGATGGGAGAACTTAGAATAGGGTATGTTTGTAGGCAGCAAGGAAGGGGAACTCTAGTACATGGGGAGAGATTGAAGATGAGTGAAGAAGAGGAGAAGGGACGTTGGGGGTAATATGCTGGAGAAATTAGGAAGAAGGGATGGGATCAAATGTAAATGTAAAGCAATTGATCTTGGCAAGAAGAAGTTTATCAGAGACTAGAATAAAGGAGGAGATAATAGAAGATATGTTGAAGGGTTTTTAATAGGAAATGATAGGAAGTTGTAACCAGCTAGATGGATAAAATTCACACCGGCTGGAATTCCAAGTCCTCTGGAAAGAGGCAGAAATGTTCCATAGGTTGTTGGCGATGTAAGTCTGAAGCTTGTAAGAAAGGTCTGGGATGAAGAGAGAGATTTAGGAGTTATCAGTGTAGTAATTAGAGCCTCTTAGTTGAAGCTGTGGGCTGACTGAAATTGTGGAGGGAGAGAATGTTGAGAGAAATAAAACTTTTCTTGTACAGGGTAGAATGCCTATGAGAGCCAGATCTTCTTAAAGTTTGGCAGAGAGGTAGTGCAGTGGAGTCAGGAAGACCTGAGTTCAAATCTAGCCTCGGACAGTTATTAGCTGTGTGACCCTGCTCAAGTCACTTAAGCTCTGTCTCTCTCGGTTTCTTTATTTGTAAAATGGAGATAACAATAGCATCCACTTCCCAGGAATATTTTGAGGATCAAATGAGATAATATTTGTAAAGCTCTTTGCAAATCTTAAAGTACTATGTAGATGCTAATTATTATTGTTGTTGTTAAATTATTGCCATTATTCAGGGTGTGTTGATTTGGGATGCCAGATGAGGTTGCCAAACTTGTGAAGTTGGAGCAACAGATTTCTTCCTAGTGAATACATGTGATTTTTTTTAATGCATCTTTTTTTTTTTTTTCTTATTGTACTGAATACCTATAGGTGAAGAAATAACAATGTGAGAAATGTAAAACAGGGCAAATATACTTGCACATTTTTATAGTGAATTTCTCTTTCTGAAAGTGTTTGGAGCATGTGTATTCTTAACTGTTAGTGTCAGTCATTTTAGTTGTGTCCTGACTCTTCATGACCGCATTTGGGGTTTTCTTGGCAGAGATACTGGAGTGATTTGCCATTTTCTTCTCCAGCTCATTTTACAGATGACAAAACTCAGGCAAACAGGGTTAAGTGACTTGCCCTGGGTCACACAGCTAGTAAGGGTCTGAGGCTGGATTTGAACTCAGGTCTTCCTGACTGCAGGCCCAGTGCTGTATCTACTTCCCCAGCTAGCTGCCTGTTAGCATTGTTACATTGTGTGTGTTTGCTTTGAATGCGCCAACTCCAAGCTCAAGTATTTATTTCTTTACATTCCTTAGGTGCCCCAGTGAGTGCCTGCAAAGGCTACCAGAGCAGTGGTTGCGGGATGTCTTGGAAGAAATTAAGTCCAGCAATCCTTCTTCTAAACTCTGTGCAACGAGACGCAGTGCTGGGATTCCCTTCTACATTCAGGTAACCACGAGACTTTTTTTGAAAAGACAGTGAACAGTACATGGTCCAAATCCCTGCCTTTGCTCAGCTGGAAACTTTTAACTGCAAAAGTGTTTCAGATGGAGCCATCTTGCATTTTTCCTCTTCTCCCTTTTCAGGCAGTACACATGCTGCTTTTGTTAGGAAAAGGGATCATAATACCAGAATGTCAATGTGTTGAGTAAAGCAGGCTGTTCCTGTGCTCATGGGCTGGAGGAGAGAGGAAAGAAGCTGGGAAGAAGGAGAGTTCATTCAGTAAGCCAAAAGGAGATCCCAGCACTGAATAGTCTTTTTTTATTTTATAATTTTTTTTACTTTTTAAAAAATGTATTATTTTTCACATTCTTTTCTTTTTAAATTTTGAATTCCAAGTTCTCTCCTTCCTTCCCACCCTCCCCCCCCACTGAGAAGACAAGCAACAAATAAATAATTAATTATACATGTGAAATCATGTAAAATGTATTTCCATATCAGTCATATGTTTTTAAAAAGCAAGAAAAAGAAAGTGAGAAAGTTGTATGTCAGTTTGCATTCAGAGTTCACCAGTTCTCTTTCTGGAGGTAGATAGCATTTTTTCATTATGAGCCCTTTGGAATTGTCTTGGATCATTATATTGATTAGAATAGCTAAGTCTTTCACAGTTTATCATCATTACAACATTAATATTATTGCGCACAAGGATCTCCTGGTCCTTCTCCCTGAACTTTGCATTAGTTCATATAGGCCTTGACATGTTTTTCACTGAATATACTTTTTAGCCAAACTTTTTTTGAGTATTCAGTGGGAAGAAAAAGAAAAAAATTAAGGCGAGATTAAAAATGTGGGAAAATTCCAAATGAATGAGATGAAGTTTTATTACTCACTTCTCCTTACATTCTTCTCTTTTTTGCTCCTTACATAGCCACTCAGTTCCAATAGACACCATATGCAGAAGAAAGGATTCATTATGCTTAAAAGAAAGAAGGATGTTGACTTGACACAGAGGTCAGCAATGTATAGTTGCACAGGGTTAAAGCCGGTAACCTTCATAAATCAACTCTGTGTTAGCCTCTGCTGGGCCACTGTTCTTTCTCCTCAGTGTGATACATCCTGGAGGAACATTTGTGCCTCACCTGAGCCTGAATACAGATGTGAGGGCAAGGAGAATATCTCCTTGTTTGGTGTGAACTGTGTGCTTTTAGCACACACATTTTTTCCACACACCAACATGAAATGATCGTCAGCTTCTTAAGAGTAGGGACAGACTTGATTTTTTTATTTGTGTATATTTTCCATCCACATAATCTGTTTATACAGTGCTTTCCCCCCCATTAGAATGTAAGTTCTAGATAGTAGGGATTGTAGTTTTTTTTTCTCTGCACATAGCACGGTACCTAGCACATAGTAGGTGTTTGATAAATGCTTGTGGAATTAATTTGTATTGTAACTCTTCAGGGTTCTTCTGTGCAGCTAAACAAAAATTAAATATTAGCCTATAAATGATGTCTTTCAGAGGCCAAAGGGCTAATTTTACAGGGAATTTTATTCCTAGTTCTCCGATTAAAGGAGCTGATACTTACTGCAGAGTCTTTGTTATAGCATCTGATGTACAATTTTCAACTTTGGAGTTACTATTAATTATGAAATCATAGATTTCATATTAACAAGTTATTGATATGAACCATTGCCTTGGCATCTTAGAATTTTTAGAGCAGGCAGTTATTTTAGAGATTGCCTAGACAGGCATCTTCATTTTACAGGTGAAGAAACTGAGGAATAAAAGGTTAAGGGATTAGCTTGAAGTCTGGGTAGCTGGAGCTACCTAAAGCTCCTGGCTCCAAGGTCAGTGCATTTTGCTCCACAGCAAGCTGCTTTCCCACTGTCTCATGGATGATTCAAACAAACAATTGAAAACAGACAAGTTGTATGATTATTCTGTGTGACGATGAACCTATACAGATGAACTTTGGAAATTTTGAGCTTGGGATTGTTGTATGAGGAAAAGGGAGTAGGGTGTGTATAAGGGGAGAGTACATTGAGGCCTGTTAATATCTGCCCTGTTTTCCCACAGGCATTGTTGGCTTCTGAGCCAAAGAAAGGCAGGATGGATTTATTGAAGATAACAATGAAAGAATTGATCTCTTTGGCTCTACCTTCAGGTGACTCACAGAGTTCAGTCCCACAGGTAATAATTAAAACATACTCCCTCAGAACCTTACCAGGAAGGCAGTTGTTTTAAACTGTTAACAGTCTTTAAAGCAAAACAAAACTCAGAAAGAATTCTCATTTGAGTGGACCTGCTAACACTGTATAAGTCAGGGACAAGACAGATACTCAAAACCGTTTGGATTTTGTTTTTGTTTATTGCCTCTCCCCCCTCCAAAATAAGCACCACTTCAGTGGCCATGTATTGTCTCTATAAGAAGTTGTTTCTAAGCTGTGGTGAAAAACATCCTGTTTCCGTTAGGGAGGATTTTGTATACAATAATGATTGCCTCTGATATTTATAAACTAATATGATGTCACTTAAGAATTTCCCATGTGTGTCTCTCTACCACTGGGGCATATTGAATAGAATAGGTCAGGCAAAACGTTTCTAAAAAAAGTTACCACCCAACCTTTTACAGATGAAGAAACCACATCTTTCCATTTTAATATTAGTTTATTTTAAGCCCCCAAAAACCTTGTTTTGCGAATTAGGTTTCAGTTATTCAACCAACCAACAAGCATTTTCTGAGTTTTTACCACATGCCAAGGCACTATGCTAGGCTGTGTGAGAAACATAAGGAAGCATTAAGACCTGGTCCACACCCTGTCCTGATAGTTTAGCTTAGTTGGGGAGAGAAGACAAATACACATAAAAAGGTATCTAATAATACAGGAATGTTCATGGTGAATGCCAGATGGAGTACACTCTAATGCTGGGCTTGTTCTTGTAATATCAACAGCAGCCTCAGAAATGTAGTTGCCACCTGACGGCTGGTGGCTACCAAACTTGGCCCGTGTTTGGTTAGCATGCACTCTGTATCATTTTGAAACAGGCATGGGGTCTCATTTCCCATATGGTAGCACCTCTTTCCAGTGTCTCTGACACTGTCTTCTATACTCTTCCTAAAAGTGGGGTTGAACAAGTATGAAAAACTCCCAGTCTGACCAGAGGGCCCACGCTCCGTTACCAGCACTCATACACAGTTCTGTCTACCTCATGCCGTAGCCGCATACACACCTGCCCATCATACACCCTTAGTGCTGGGACCTGGCTGGTTCCCACCTTTGTGGAAGAGCACACAGGTGGAGGGAGATGACTAGAAAGTGGAAAGTTCAGAAAGCAGGACATACAATTCTACCCCAGACCTTGAGAAAAAAGATAGAGACATTGTGAAAACAAAGATAGGTAAAAGGATGGGAAGGTAGGAGGCACAAAATGGAAAGATAATTTTTAAGAAATAAATTTATGTTGATATGATTTGTTTTTATACCACCAACAATCCCTCCTCCTCATTTTTTTTCTCTTTCCAGGAGCTATCCTTTATAATACTGAATGAGAAAGAGGGAGTAAAAAGTTTGGGAAAACTGAGCAACTCATCAGTAAAGTCTGACACTGTATACACTATTCCTCCCCCACAGTCAGCCATTTGGATGAAATGAGGGCGTGTGCCTTCTCATAAGAAGAAAAGATTTTAAGAGTATATGAGAGGCAGAAGCCGATGTTTAGGTCTTCTGTTCTTGTGAAGAGGTAGCATAGGCAAGCCATTATTTGTTGAGCCTAACATATGCCCATCTCTATGCTTGCACTGTGAGGTATACAAGAGAAAAAGACTCACTCATTACTTTTCAGGAACTTGCCATCTCTTTGGTGAGTCTAGACTTATCCACATGAAAAAGAGAAGAATATAATAGAAAATGAAGTTATAGATTGAGTTATAGAGATAAATGCTATTAATTAAAGATATTATCGGTGTCTCTTAGAATAATCAGTGTATATGTAAAATAGGATAGGCCTCATGCAAGAAATGGGACTTGAGCTAGCCCTTGAGTGTGGGGATTGAGATTGTTAGAGAGGAGGCTTTTCAAGTGTAAGGTATGGAGCTATAGAAGTGATGGATATCAAATACCACCAGTAACCTTCGTGTTGATTCATATTGACCACAGATTTAGCAGCTCTTTAGTATTTGAGTTTGAAAGGTTCTCTAATGTTTATTTAAATGAGTGCCTTTCAAAACAAACGGTCATTTGGGTCGGCTGTTTTTAAACCATTTATACTGAAATTTAAGAGAAAATTATTGAATCCCTTTTCAAATAAGTTTTCTTTCTTTGTGAAATCAAGTTATTTAGACTCTCCATAGACTATTCTGCCAATCTGGGTATTTTATATATTTGTAAATATTCAGCCTTTTCATTTATCTTAGTAGTTTGCATATTGTGTATAGTAGTTTCCAGTAATTATCTTTATTTCCTAAATTATCTTTATTTCTGTTGTTATCCTCCATCTCATTTTTTATTTTGGTAATTTGGTTTTCCTTTCTCTTTTAAAAAAAATCAAATAAGATAATATTCTGTCCATTGGGGCTTTAAAAAAAACCCAGAATCTAGTTTTACTGAACACTTTACTGAACACAAACATTTTGTTTTCTTTTTTGTGTTTATTGTTTGATTTTTAGCATCTCTGTTTTTGTGCTTTTTTTGAATATTATTTTGTTAATTTCTAGGTTTTTTAGTTGCTCAATAACTTCTTTGTCTTTTTCTCTAATCTACTAATATAGGTTTTTAGGAATAATAATTTCCAAGCCATATTTATTTCCATAAGTGCTTCCGAAAACAATGGATTTCAGTTTAAGTAATAAGTTAATAGCCATCCCACCCTCTACCACATATGCAAATTTATACTCTTTTAGTGACCATTTAATATTATTTTTATTAAATTTTGAAGGTTTTGCATTTTCTCTCTTTATATGTTTTAGTTTTGTTCTGTAGCTTGAAAGAATTTCAGTGTCAGTTAATTTTTTTTTTCTGGCTGTTTTTGTTCCAGGTCCATGCTCTAAATATCCTTAGAGCTTTGTTCAGAGATACTCGTCTGGGTGAAAACATCATTCCTTATGTTGCTGATGGAATTCAAGCTGCAATTCTGGGCTTTACATCTCCTGTCTGGGCAGTAAGTTACCTTTGTTTTCATCAAATTCCATGTGAGAGGGGGTTATTATTGACTGAATTTCATTCATTGGACTGCTGGGAAGAGGCACTTTTTCAAAGTGTTGTAGTGGTTGGCATAGAAAAGCAGATTATGTGGTCCAGATTTTAATTTTTTTATGTAAATTTCTATTGGTCTTTTGTTTACATATCTCTTACATTTTCTGGTGTATTCCTCCCCCACTGCCTTTTGGAGAGCCATCCCTTATAATTTAAAAAAAAAAAAAGGAGGAAGAAGGAAAAGAAGTTCTGCTATCAAAAAAGTCTGACATTATATACCCCAGGCCTTCACTTCTACAAGAAGCAGGGAGAAGTGTCTTTTCATATCTCTTCTTTGGGACCAAGCTGGGTCATTATAATTTTGCAACAGCACTCAATTTCCATTGCTTTGATGGTGTTGTTTTTGCTTATATTTTTGTAGTTATCAGATACATTATTTCCCTGGTTCTGCTTACTTCACTTTGCATTAGCTCATGCCCAGTTCCATGGGCCTAAGTTTTTCTGTGCTTCTCTGTGTTTACCATGTTCATTATTTTTTAAAGGACAACAATATTCCATTATATTAATTTCCCACAGTTTGTTGAGCTGTTTCCCAATAAATGGACATTTACTTTATCTCTGGTTCTTTATTGCCATAAAAAGTGTTGCTGCAAATCAGTATTTTGGTTATCTATCAGGCCTTTCTTTTTGTGGTTGATCTCCTAAGGTATGTTGTTGTTCAGTCATTTTTCAGTCACGTCCAACTCTCTGTGACCCCGTTTGGGGTTTTCTTGGCAGAGATTCTGGAGTGGTTTGCCATTTCCTTCTCCAGCTCATTTTATAGATGAGGAAACCAAGGCAAACAGGGTGAAGTGACTTGTCCAGGGTCAGTTAGGAAGTATCTGAGGCCAGATTTGAATTCAGAAAGATGAGTCTCCTCTCTCCACTGTACCACCTAGCTGTACCCTAAAGTATAAACCTAGTATATTCCTAGTGGAATCTTTGGGTCAAAAACCATGGGTATTTTACTCTTTATAAAGTTCCAAATTGCTTTCCAGAATGGTTAGACCAATTCATAGCCCCACCAACAGTCCATGAATGTGCCAGTCATTCTATACCCCACCAAACATTGACTGTTCCCATTTTTTTTTGGTCATCTTTGCTCATTTGCTTGGTATGATCGAAACCTCAGAGTTGTTTTGATTTGTATTTCTCTTATTAGTTATTTGGAGCATCCTTTTATAGGGTTTTTAATATTTGTAGCTCTTCATTTGAGAAGTGTTCATATTCATTGACTTACTTGTTGCGGAATGGCTTTTAGTCTTATATATTTCTGTAAGTTGTCTATATATTTTCTATGTTAGATGCTTATCAGGGATATTTGATACGAAGATTTTTTTTCCCCTTCTTAGCCTATTTGTGTTTATTTTGTTTTTATAAAAGCTTTTCAATTTCATGTAATTGAATTATCATTTTGTTTTTTGTATTTGCTTCTGTTCCTTCTTTAGTTAAGAATTCATCCTGTACTATAGTAGTCAAAGGTTTATGATCCACTTCTTTCCCAATTTTTTTTTATGATCTAACCTTTAATATTCATGTTGAGTGTTCATTTTGAATTTGTTGTGGAATATGGTTTAAGATGCTGACCAGAACCTAATTTCTGCCAAACTATTTTTCAGGTTTCTCTTTATTTATTTATTTATTTATTTTAAGGCCAATTGGGGTTAAGTGACTTGCCCAGGGTCACACAGCTAGTAAGTGTCAAGTATTTGGTCTGAGGCCAGATTTGAACTCAGGTCCTCCTGACTTTGGGGCCAGTGCTGTATCCACTGCGTCACTTAGCTGCCCTCATTTTTCAGGTTTCTCAGCCATTCTTGTCAAATAGAGTTCTATCATAACAATTTATGGTTTGGGGTTTAATGAGCACTGGGTTTGACTTTAGTTATTTCTGATTCTTCTTTGTCTAGTCTTTATCTGTTTTTCTATCTTTTAATCATTATCAAATGATTTTGATGGTTATTACTTTATAATATATTTTGAGATGTGGAAGTACTAGTCTTTTTTTATTATTTTTCATTATTTCCCTTGATATTCACTAGACCAGAAGTCAGTGGATAAATTACAATAGGTCTGTGAAGTTGGATGAAAAAGAAATTACATTTTAATTTTTATTAACCTTTGGTTTCCTTTATGATTTTATATGTTTTATTTTAGGCATTTAAAAATATTCTGATAAGGGGTCTTTAGGCTTCCCTAGACTGTCAAGGAGGTCCATGACACAAAAAAAGTCTTGAACCAATGTACTTGCCTCTACCATCCCCTCACTCAGTCATCCTGTGTCTCTTCTATCCTTCATAGCCTAACTACTTGAAAAAACTGTCTACACTCCCTGCTTCTGTTTCCTCTTCTCACATTAACTCCATAACCCTTTACTGTCTGGCTTCTGATCTTTAAGCAACTGACACTGTTGTCCCCAAAGTTAGCAATGATTTCTTAATTGCCAAATCTGATGATACTTTCTCAATCTTTATCCTTTTTACCTCTCTGCAACATTTGATGCTGTTGACCACCCTGTCACCTTGGATACTTTGTCATCTGGGTTTTCTTGACACAGCTGTCTCCTGGCTTGCCTCCTACCCATTTATCTATTCTTTCTCCCTCTACTTTGCTGGCTCATTATCCACATCATGCTCCATTCTCTTCTCTTCTCTTCTCTTCTCTTCTCTTCTCTTCTCTTCTCTT
>NW_020954556.1:51264447-51387882 GCF_900497805.2 Vombatus ursinus
CTTCTCTTCTCTTCTCTTCTCTTCTCTTCTCTTCTCTTCTCTTCTCTCCTCTTCTATTCCTTCTCCTCTTTCCTCTCCTCTTCTTTCTGTGACTATTCTTTCTCTCTCTCTCTCTCTCACACACACACACACACACACACACACACACACACACACATACAACCATTTGTCTCTTGGACATTTCAGACTGGATGCCCTGGTGACATCTAAAACTCAGTATATTCGAAACTAAATTAATCTTTTCCCCCCAAACACTCCTGCCTTCCAAATACCACTTATTTGAATTTTGTAGTTATTTTGAATGGGACTTCCCTTCCTCTTATTTCCTCCTGGATTTTGTTAATTACTGCATAGAAAGGGTGTTTGTTTTTTGTGGGTTTATTTTTGTAGCGTGTTGCAGTTTATCATTCTTTCTGAGTGTCAGGTTGTGTCAGCTGATTTTCTTTGTTCTGTGAGACTATGTACTTTCCAGTGTGTGTGTTAAAGAGTAACCTTTGGACACCGTATGACCAACATAAAGTAATAGTACGTTGAGCAGCTCAGTTCTGAGTCATGCTCTCTCTCTCTGCTGTCCTGTAGTCACAGCATCAGGATTTTTTGAGTCTGATGACAATTTTTTTATTAAAGATTTCTAGAGATTTTATTAAAGATTTATTCTAAGATTTCTACCTAGGTTAAAGCTTGCCTTTCACAAAATTTTAGGCTACCCCAAACCCTATAGATTTTTTTCTGGTTCCATATAAAATAGACTCAGGTTTTATTTTATCTAGCAGACTTTAGAAGGAGGCAACACTTTGTCCCAACCTTGAAGGGAGCTCAGGGTTCGAGGAGGCAGCTAGAATGAGGAAAGGCTTTTCAGGTTTGGTAGAGCAGCATATACAAAATCCCAGATCTGACAGTCCTGGGAGGATGCCATGTCTAGAAGTCACATAGAGGTGGTTTTCCACCTACCACCTCAAATAAAGAGCCCCTAAATTCAGCAAACTCAGCATGAAGAGGAAGAAGAAAATAGAGCCTTTCACAAGGTAATTCTTCAATCAAAAAATAACTGATGGGCAACTTACACATCCCTTGCTCCTCGTAGAGATAGCACTCTCTGCCATTCCCCTTTCTCCAAAGAGCTCGCAGCTGGGGCAGCCTTTATATATATATCCCATTTTTTTTATTCATTTATTTTTATTTATCAACAATCACTTCCATAAGCTTTGAGTTTTAAATTTTTCTCCCCTTCCTTCCCTGCCTCCCTCCCCAAGATGGCACGCAATCTGGTATATGGCAGCTCTTTTCCTCTCCGTGGCTGCTTTCTTAGGTAGATACTCACTGACGTTTGCACTGAATCTCTTGGCAGTATCCTGGGGTAGGCAGCTCCCTGCTCCCAGGACAGGTTCCCACTGTTCTGGTGTTACCAGGCCCATTCCCTGCTCCTTGCTCACAATTGGATTGTGTTGGCCTGGGAAGGTGCCCGTGTCATCCATGGCTGCTGTGCTTCTAGGTGCGTGCTTATGGGAGTTTTCACTAGTATCCCTGGTACCCTGCTCTCAGGATGTGCGGAGACCCAGGAATTAGACCAGCCCTAAGGCTCAGGAAGAAGAAAAGGCGGCAGCTTGTAGTCCATCAAGTCTGATTCTCTTGTAGTTTTATTTTTCCCCTGTGTCGTTTGTCGTTGACACAGGGGGGAAAAGGGATTAAACACTAGGAGGAACAAGGTTTTGAGGAGCAAATCGAACAGAGTGATTGCTAACTTTAACTGTTTAATACCGCACAGGAAACCGAGGACATATGAAAGACAGCAGGAGAATCGCATTTGCAAAGGCTTCTTTCACAGAGCAGTATCCTGGGAAATTCTCTTCTAATTGCTCTTTAGCTTGGTCCCATCAGGTCACACCGGGACTGAAGAAGTAAGTCGGAGAGAAAGGGGAAGAGCTCAGAGACGTGGCACTGTAAATGTAGAATGTAGGCTCAATGATGGGGGCTTTTCTGGATCTTCCTACTAACGTGTCCCAAATGATCATCGTCCTCCTTGAGGGTCACAGATCTTGTCCAACCCGAGAAGACAGCAAGGGCTGGGGGATAAGTGCAACACTGAGGCTTCCAAAGGGAAAAGTGTTAAGAAGCACATTTACAGAAAACATTGTGAAAGAGTCGCCAGAGTGATTAATAAGGACAGACCCAAGATGGATGAAGAAGAGAAATGAAAATTAAGTGAAATTATCAATGAAATAAGGATAGAAATGATAGCTCTTACGGAAGAAATCAGCAAGTCTATCAAGAAACTAGAGAATTTAGAATAGAAGATGGAAACACACTTTTCATAGCAGTAGATTCTGTGGAAAAGAGAATGGCAGAATTGTAAGGCAAAAATTCAGACACAGAAGAAAAATTGAAATAGGATTTAAAAATAAGATTGGAAAAACACGTGAAGAAAATCATACTAGTTGCAAATATTTTCATTTGTTGGAGCAACTGGGAATGAAAATGTTTGCAATACATTGTTAACTTTGTCTTTTTATATATTTATTTATTGTGCATTATTCTACTTCAGGAAAACTTTAAAAATGGAAATTTATGAGCCAGATTAGAGTGTGATTATTTAAACTATACAAGTCTTTGCCACATATTTTTCTGTTAACTTTCTTTAAGTAGTGAAATCTACTAGTGTATTTAAAATCTGATTCAATATATAGAAATTTGATTTATAACATAACTTTTTAGGAACACTTCTGTTGCTTAAAGCAAAATGCTGCTGTACTTTCTATGTAATTGCTTGTTTTTACTAAATTATAGACTTTAAAAATTAGCAAAATGACTTTAATTCAGATTGTGGCTCAAAAGAGTGTTTTTAGGAATGGCATTAATGCATATATTTAAGAATGATTGCTAACAGATTCCTTACATTAACATTCCCTTACATGAAACCATATAAGCCCATCATTTGATCAGTACAAATCATCAGCACATTTTTAAAAACATGTATATTTGATTATTTTATGCATCAAGTAAACTTGTAAAACTAAATATGAATTAAAGAAAAAAATCAAGTCAATGGACAATCAGAAAATATGAAGCATTTAAGTTTTTCCATCCTATTTGAGTGTTGAAGGAGGAAATGTTATTAATGCATGAGTATAGGGGCCCTTAGACTAAAACTTTAAGTAAAATATTATTATCTCTTATTTAATAGATGAAACATTTGAATTGCAGAAAAGGTAAATAAGTCATCCAAAGTCACGTCAGCTAGTAAATTCCAGAAAGGAGACAAAGGCCAGGTCTTTTGACACCTTGTGAATTGTGACTTCCACTTGATTTTTCATTTCTTCATTCATTCAGTTAACACTTTGTTAAGTGCCTGAACTTAGTGCATAGTACTTAGCACAGGAAATCCTCAGTGACTGTCTATACTTAGAGGTTGAAATAGACTCCTTAGCTTGACATTCAAAGCCCTTCACAATATAGCTTCTAGCTCCCATTAGTCCCCATCTACTATAATGGAAGTGATTATTTCAGCCAAACTGTACTAACAGGCCCACAAACTTAACATTCCATCTCTTACCTTGGAGATTTTGCACAAATCATCCTCTGTGTTTGGAATTCACTCTCTAATTTCTGTCAGAATCCTTACGTTTTTTTCAAGGTTCAGCTCAGGTACCATCTGCTTTGTGAAAACTTCTGTGATTCCCCCAGATAGTGTTCGTTTCCTCAGTTTACCTTGTATCATACTTATTTGTGTACGTATTACATTCCCTTTCCTCACCTCAGTAAGAATGTACCCTAGTTGAGGGCAGATGTTTTATTTTTCTCATTGTCTTCTAAGTACTTAGTACACTTAAACATTTCTTGGATCAAATACAAATTAAATAAATCATAGGCATTTCCATTAAGGAGCTTACAATATAGTTGGGGTGATAAAATGCATATACAGATAAATACATATAATCCAAATTTGAATATAAGTACATAAGAGGAGGACAAAGTATTAGGAGGTCAAATGACAAAGAAAAAGAAATTCCAACTGGGCTTCAAGGAGGAGGTTTTTTCAAAGAACATTTGCTTTTTTTTTTCTTTTTTTTCTAGTCAAAAAAGTGAATACTGTTACCACAGAAGCCATTTATGCAACTTGAGAAACTGAATAAATTTTTGGTTTTGTTTTTTTTTTTTAGGGGGGTGGTAGAGAGAAATGTGCTTCTGAGTTGAGCAAACTGACATGAAGTTAACTGCACAGCTGCAAACGCCTTGTTTTACTTATTATAAACTAGCCAGGTTCAAAAGGACAGCCAGATAAGATTGATGCTTTCCTTTTTGTGCATTAAAATCTCTTTAAAGAATTCTTCAATACATAACTTTGGAATGAGTCAGTTTTTCTGAAAACCCCATTTTAAGGTGATCGTACATATTGTACATCAAAACTTAACATTGAAAATGCTTTCGTAGAAATAATTTGGTCATTTTAAATTGATTTGACTATTTACAGAATACTCCTGTGACTAAGACCTAGGTTTTATTTGGAGTTTGAGTTGGAGTCAGATAATTTATGTTATAAAAGAAGACTCATTTTATAGAAAGCTCATAATCCTGGATTAGGGAAAAGTTGCATTTCCTGGCAATTTCAGAAAAGGCTGTTGCATACATCTTAATATTTTACAGCTTTCCTCTGCAAAGAAATGAGGTCTGAGTACAGAGAATTTACCACCTCCCTCTCCCCTTTTTTATTATTTTAACCAGGAATAATCATCAAATACTGCATCAGCCAAAGCAAGTAGTAGAAGAGGGACAGGGATGGAAAGATGAAGTGAGGGTGGGAAGGTAGGGAGAGAATGACCAAGTAGGAAAAAAGGACAAGAAGAGGAAACTAATACAGCTTAAAGGGACTGGAAGAGAATTTCAAGAGTGTCTTTGCCAGTGTGACCTTGGGCAAGTCTGTTAGTCATTCATGGCCTTACTTTTTTTATCTGGGAAACGGCGGAGTATACCATGTAATCTTTAAACCTCCATCCAGCTCTGAAATTCTGTAATTCAGTGTTGATGAGAAATGGGAAAGCCACTTGAAAACAGGGAAGACAACCATATTTCTAATCTACCATGTTCCATTATTCTTGTGGATTGTAGGGAGCAAGGGAAAGCCTTCTCCCTTATTTCTTTTCCATTATCAGTGCTTTAGTCAGCTAGGTGGTGCAGTCGATAGAACACTGAGTCTAGAGTCAGGCCTCAGATGTTTCCTAGCTATGTGACCCTGGACAAGTCACTTAACCCTTGCCTCAGTTTCCTTATTTGTAAAATGAACTGGAGAAGAAAATGATAAACCTCTCTAGCATCTTTGCCAAGAAAACCCCATATTAGGTCATAAAAAGTCAGAACACAACTGAAATGACTGGACAGTATCACCACTGGTGGTTTAGTCCATAGTAGGCAGTGTAAGATGGTGGAAAGAGCCCTTTGTTTGGAGTCAGAGGACTTGAAATAGGAAGCATATCATATAATCTTCCTGGGACTCACTTTCCTCATTTATAAAATGAGTAAATTGAATTACTTTGGTTCAAAGATTTCTTTCAGCTCCATATCCTATGAAGGTTATCTAATACATGGAGAACGATTATCAAGTGTTTCTTCTAGGTCACTCTTTTGATTACCTTTAGGTGTGTAAGAGGTCGAGGAGCTTATTAAGAATAGATGTGTAAATTAATGAGAAGAAAAACAGGGCTCCCATTGCTTTCCTTGCAAAATTCCAAATTTAACTGGTATAACTGCTGTTACTTGTTAGTACATGACAGAATTTACTAGAACTAGGTTGCCCTATTTTTTGGAAAGATTGTTTGACGGAGAATAGAGTGTTCCAGGACAGATTTTTTTAGTTTGGGTACTGATGAATTTTCAGTCTATTCTTTTTCTGAGTATTATTCAGTTTCTTGACAGATAGAGATTTTCCCCCCATTTGCTGGGAGCCTTGTTGCCTTCTACTTAGGCTTAAAGGATCTTCTCTGTTGGCCATTAAATACAGTTTTGCTCCTGAGGGAATGCATTAGTCAGCTTGGGTGGATCAGAGAAATGGGTGCTTTGGAAAACTAAAGTCTATGTTTGTATATGGGGATATACATTCCAAATGCTAATAGTGGAGAGAGTTTCTTCTTCCTGCTCCGAAATATTTTATAGCTTCTCTAGTTATGTTGTATGGAATTTCTCTTTCTGTCTCTTCCTGCTAAGTTTTATATAAAAGTGCCAGTGATTTATATGGATTTATCTTATATCCTGCAACTTTGTTGAAGCTATTAATTATTTCAATTACTTTTTTTTAAAAGCACATTCTCTAAGTATACCATCATATCATCTGCAGAAATTTATAATTTTGTTTCCTCTTTGCCTATACTTTTCCCTTCAAATTCTTTTTCTCATCTTATTGCAATAGCTAGCATTTCTAGCATGATATTAAATATTAGTGGTGATAATGAACATCCTTGCTTTATTTCTGACATTATTGGAATGGCCTCTAACTTTTCTCAATTACATATGTTTGCTCTAGGGTTGAAAGAAATGGTATTTATCCTGTCAAAGAAAGGTCCACTTATTGCTATGATTTCTAGAGTTTTGAATAGAAATGAATGTTGGATTTTCTTAAAAAACCTTTTAAACATTTATTGATATGATCACATAGTTTTTATTATTTATAAAATTAATATAATTTATTATAGTTATAGTCTACCTTATATTGAACCAACTTTGCATTCCTGGCACATAGTTTAAAATCTGTAATGTATAAACGCTGATCATCATATATAATCTTTATAGCATATTGTAGCCTACTTGCACTAGTTTTTTAGATTTACATTAGTCTCTAATTACTTTTTTAGTTCTTTCTATAAGGATCTGTTATTGAATATAATTTTTGGTGCATTATGATCAGTAAATGATGTGCTTAGTATTTCTGCTTTTCTACATTTTTTTTGGTGTAGTCTTTATGCCACAACACATGGTAAATTTTCGTAAAGATGCTATGTTTAGCTAAGAAATATATAAATTCCTTTCTATTCCCATTTAGTAATTGTGAGAGAACTGCCATTTATCTCTGATTCTTCTAAAATCATATTTAGGTACTTAAATTCTTTTTTGTTTATCTTTTGCTTTGATTTGTCTGTGTCTGAAAGGGTCACATTGAGGTCCTTACACTATTATAGTTTGTCTATTTCTCTATACAATTTGTTTAATTTTCCTTATGAGTATTTAGGTGCTATGCTATGACGTGCACGTATATTATGTATTGATATGGATTCATTATCTATCATACCTTTAAGCATGATGTAAATTCCTTCTTTTATCTATATTTGCTTTAACCATATCTGAATTCATCATTGCTACTTCTGCTTTTTTGAGTTAGGTGAAGCATATTTGATTTTTCTGTAGCCCTTAATTTTAACTCTATGTGAATCTTTGTGTTTCAAGTGTGTTTCTAGTAAGCAATATATTGTCAGATTCTGCTTTCTGATCCATTCTGCTTTCCTTATCTTTTTTATGGGTGAGTTCATCCTGTTCACATACATTATTATTAATTGTATATTTCTCTCCAACCTGAAGAGACAAAGTTTGCCTGATACTTGGAATCTTCTAAGTGAAACAGTCTGTTTCTTCTCTTTTGCCGTTCTTCTCTTCTCATTATCTTGCCTCTGATCCTAGGCTTTTTATTCTTTCTTCCTATTCTTTTAGTCTTCCTTCCGTAGTCTTCTCTCTGACATTAAAAATTGTTTGGTTTATGACTATTCCCTTACCTGTCCTCTCCTCCTTAGACCCCTCTCTATTGTCCCTCCTTTTCTCTCTCCCCACTTATTTCCCTTTTGAGTTTAACATATGTTTATACTGAAACATGTGATTATGTTCCATCTTTCTCCATCCAGTTTAGATGAAAGTGAAGTTCATGGGATGTGCTTTCCCACTCGCCTTCATCCATGACCACATACTCTTCATTTATGTACATCTATCATCAATTGTGATTTCTCTCTCCTTCTTCTTCCCCTTTCCCCAGTATAGTTTCCTATCCCTCCCATTTTTGTCTTCTCCTAGGCCATTAAAACAGAACAGAGCCACCCAGAGACTCCATTTTCCAGAGCTTAGCATATAAAAAAGCTCTTAATAAATGATTCTTGACTGACTGCCATTTTAATTTTTTTGTGACCCTTAAATATATTAGGATTCTGAGAAGATATTTGTTTCTTATCCTATTAACCTGTAACAGTTCACCTGCACGTATTCCCTTTCAGTTAAAAAAAATGTGTGCTTTTCTGTTTCTTTTTGATGTTTGCATATCTATTTGAAGATGTCTACTTGATTCTGGCTTTTTCATCTGGAATGTTTGGAACTCCTCTATTCCATTAAAGATCCATTTCTTCCCCTTATAAGATTATATTTAGTTTTGCTGGATAGATTATTTTTGGTTGTAAATCTTTATCTCTTGCCTTTTGGAATGAAATATTATAAGCTCTCCTCTGCTTTATAATGGGAGCTGCTAAGTTTTGTGTAATCCTTGGTGTGGTTTCTTGGTATTTGAATGCCTTCTTTTGGCTGTGTGTATGTGTGTGTGTGTGTGTGTACACATACGTACATACATACATATACATATATATATTTTTTAAGTCAGTGGTTCTCAAAGAGTGGGCCATGGTATACTAGTGTGTTCCAACTTTTGCCTAGTATACTGTGAAATTTTGTGTGTTGTTGTAGCTAGAAGCAAATCTGAAGGATGCAATTTGTTTAGCAACAGGGTATTAATCACCTGCAAAAGCTGTCTCAGCATAGTCACTTTCCTTTCAGTCTCAATGCAGCAGCTAGTGTTTTCCTCTCTCAAGATATCAGGACTAGGTTTGTGCTGTTACTGTAGCCTCTGTCTCTCTGAGTGCCTCCACCATCTTTGTTCCTCCACTATACCAGCCTGCTCTCACGGTTCTAGCCTAGGCACTCACTACATTTCTTCCCCATTTCTTTTTTGATTCCCTTGCTGTTCCCTGGTCTGCTGACTATCATAATCCCAAATTTTCCACCCAGATGTTTTCCTTCTTTTTAAACTTAGAAGTATGTCTACTCCCAACATGTAGAGAGCTTTGGGAGCTACTGGGAACTTTGGGCTCTGTGTTACTCCTTCATTTGAAGATTGAAAATAATTTATTTTATACCTATGAAATTTTTATTTTGCACTTCCTCATTATGAAGAGAAAAAAACACACCCATATTTTATCCTTTTATTGATTTAATCCTAGTTTGCCTCAATTTTGATCTTTTGAAAGGACAATTCAGATACTGAGCAGCTTGTAATGTTGTTAAAAAGAATATTAGGGAACACTTAGAAAAGGAAATAGTGATCCCAAAGAGCCAGCATTGATTCACCAAAAACAGGTCATGGCAGACTCACCTTATATCATTTTTGACATGATTCCTAAATCATCTTATGATCATAGGATCACAAGATGATAGACTTAAAGCTGGAAGAAACCTTAGAGAATCTCTCTTTTAGCCTTCTCATTTTATTACTGAGGAACCTGAGACATGTAAGGGTAGTTCTTAACTTGGGGTCTATGAACTTGTTTTTGTTTTTGTTTTTTTTCCTTATTTTTTTTAAGTTGACAATTGTATTTCAACATAATTTATTTCTTTTGTAATCCTCTTCCTTTTATTTTATGCATTTAAAAACATTATTCTGCAGAAAGGGTCCATAGGCTTCACTAGACTGCCAAAGGGGTCCGTGACGCCAGAAAGGCTAAGAACTCCTGCTTTACCATTGATAAGAAGAATATCCACATATTTTTTGTTACAAAGAACTGGAAACATAGTAGATGCTCAACCATTAGGGAATGGCTACACAAATGTGAATATAATGGAGTATCACTGTGTTGTAAGAAATGATAATATATGGTGAATATAGCAAAGCATGGGGAGATCTCTATGAGCTGATGCGGAGTGAAGTCAGCAGAGCCAAAAGGACAGTATATACAGTAACTACAACTGTAAATGAGAAGAACAACCACATACAAACAAAAAAGGGGGGGGAGGGAGGAAGTGCAAAGTTAAAAGGATCATGCAGGATTCGAATGACAAGAGTCAAAAGGATGCTGCCAATCCACTCCTTCATGGGATAGAAGGTGCACAGATATTGCACAATGCACACGTTTTCATACTTTCTCATTGTGATTATCAGTTGTACTGATTTTTTCCTCTTTTTTCTTTCTTTTGTCTTTAAAAATACTCTTTGTTATGTGTGATGGCTCTCTGAGAGAGAAAGGAGAAAGCATGCTAGGGAAAACTATGATGATGTAAAACAGAAAAGAAATAAATAACAATTTATCTTAAAAAAAAAAAGAACCTCTGCTTTAGATACAGTTTACTTAAATTTTAAATGAGATAAAATATCTCAAGCTTTTCTTGCAGTAAAGATAGAAAGATTCAGGCCATTAGGTGGATTCAGGACTGGCCAAATGGCCAGACTCAAAGGACAGTGTTTGTTTGTTTCTTTTTATCCTATTTCCATGTCCTATTTTCATAAATTCCCCCGAGGGAGTTCTACTCAATATACTGAGGGTCTTCCTCTAGACTGTAATGGGCGAGATAACTCAGGGATCGCTTTCTGAAGGAAACTGAGTTCTTAGCTAACTGCTGGGAATCCTTCAAACATGAGAATATTTGTTTTGTATGAATGAATCAGTATCTAACAGCAACTAACATTTATTAAGCTCCTACTCTGTGCCAGCCACAGGGCAGTATTTATATCTGGATATAAGTACAAAAGTGAAAACAGTCCTTTGGTCCAGTGTGAAAGGTTACCTGTCGCTCTTGAGCTGAGGTGGATAACTGTGTTGTCAGATGATGACAGAAGCATAGGTTTAGTGGAAAGAGTCAGGAGAGGCAAGGATTAAAACTTTACCACTGGGCAAAATTCTCTGGTCCTCAGTTTCCTCCTCTGTAAAATGGAGATAATTTCTATAAGACCTGCTTCAGAGAGCTCTTAGTTAATATCCAATAAATTAATATATCTAAAATGCTATATAAATGCCAGCTATTATCATTATTTCCTATAACCTCAGGAAGCAGCACCTGCTTGCACTATAGGTCCCCCCAAATTCTACATCCTAAATGACACAGGCCTGCACCCAGCCCTTTTCAGTCTTACCTGCCCATGTCCTAACTCTCTCCCTGTCTCTTTGCTTTTGCTTATATTTATTTATTTTACCAATCTGGCTTGACCTCCCACTTCTTCTTTTTTTCATTTCTTTTACACATACCTGACTTTCAAAATTCAGCTCAACTGTCCCCATTTCTGTGAGGAAGTCAGGGGGAAGAGCATTGGATGCCCAAATCCAGAGACTTCAGTTCTGTCAGTAGTTAGTCACCCATGTCTTCTTAGGGAAGTGACTTCGCTTGTCTAGGTTTCAGTTCTTCACTTGAAGAATGAGGGCATTGTACGACATTATCTCCAAGGGCCCTTCCAAGTTGACAGTTCTAATGTTTCTGTGATGTTGTTTTCGCAGCCCAGCCTAGTTTGTGGGGAAGTGTCCTTCCTCTTATATGTCCTTCTAGCGATTTTGTTTTTATCATTCATTTTGTCATTTTATCATTTGGCATTATCATTCATTTCTGCTTTGTGAAATCAATTGTATTGTTGTATTCAGCTGTTATTTAATATCTCGTGTGGTTATTTCTTATTGAAACTGCAAGTTTCTGAAGGGCAAGGATTATTTCTTAGGTTCCCTTATGTCCTTCATAATGCTTAATAACTAGTAGAGAGTTAATATTTGTGGATTGATTTATTGTATGTGAATGCTCTGATTAAAAGTTGGCAAAGGGAACAGAGGAAACCCAAGACATCACAATCCCGCCAGGACATCTTTGGGAAGAATCAAAATTATGCTGCAGTAGTTTTGAAACAGGTCCCTGTGCTGTATTGCAGTTTACTGAATGTGTCTTTTATGTACATTAGTGGACATTCCTTGCCATTTTACATTCCTATTAAACCAATTGCTTCACCAAAAGCCCAGGATTAAAAATCACACACATCTGTCCTTGGCATTTTGCTAGATATTAATATGCAACATTTTGAATGTTAATTGAAAAACCTTTTGTTGGGCATGTCAAAAATGTTTGTTCTTTAAGACCTTATGGATCTTGCAAACATTTTCCTAAGGGTTTGGTGATTGTAGAAATGAAAAGAATAGAGCTGAAGTTTAAACTGTTTAAAATTTAGACTGAAGTTTAATGATTAAAATTCACAAATGTGAGAGAAAGAACTTTTCTTCTCTGTGTGTATTAGTTGAGGATAGAGAACAAAGAGAGTGTAATTTGGGATGGTGATATTAGAGGTGAAAGAAAATGCTGTTTTGTATCCCGTGATTACATTGTAAGGCTCAGAGAAGTCACTAGGTCAGTTACCACTATGGAATTTTTAGAGAACTGCCTTATTCCGTAAATACAAAACACAGTTTCTCTACCACAAAATTGGCAAGTTTGGGTAATATCTTGATTTAAAATGTAAGCCAGTGTTTTAGGATGTCCTGTTATGGATATGCTGAATTCTAGTGCCATGGATATTTCTTAATCCTTATTGTATATTTATTTTTTCATTAGGTAAGAAATTCATCCACACTTCTCTTTAGTTCTCTGATCACAAGAATTTTTGGAGTTAAAAGAGGAAAGGATGAACATTCCAAAAAAAATAGGTAAGCTCCATCTGTTGCTAACTTTACTTTTTACAAAACATTGCCCTGGCCAAAAATAATTTTTAGAATTTTGCTTACTTTTGTGGATTCATTTGGAACATAATGTTATAAATATATATAGTAATTGAAGACATACTACCAAGTCTAGACCTTTGGGTTGAAAATATCCACTGTCTTAGCAAATAGAATTTTTTTTTAAAAGCAGTTCAGCAAAAGTTTTAAGCACCTACTGTGTGCAGTGCATCGCCAGGCATTGGGTAAGATACAAAATTTAGGTAAAGCAAGGTTCCTGCCTATGTGGAGTGTACAGCCCAGGAGGGAAATACAGCATATGAACTATGCTACAGTACATGGTAAATGCGTTAGAGGGGTAAAACATAGTGTTCTTTGAGATCTAAAGGGAGAAAGGTTTTTGCTTCCTGTGGGTCTGGCATGATTTCATGAAGAAGACAGCATTTAATTTGGGCCTAAAAGATGAATAGTGATTCAGAACACAAAGAGGAGGAAAGAAGATGTTCCAGGCTTATGGAACAGTGAGAACCAAGGCCCGGGGGAGGAAACTGGAGGATGCGTTCAGGGTACAAAGTGTAGTCCAGTGTTGCTGGAGTATAAATACGTCAAGTCAAGCCAATAAGCATTTACTAAGCCCCTACTGTGTGCCAGGCATTGGGGATACAAAGAAAAGTAGAAGGTAATGCCTATTCCCAAGGAGGACACAGACTGATGGGGGAGACAGCATGCAGACAACTAGGTACAGACAAGATAGAGATAGGATCCACTGGGGATCACCTCTGAGGTAAGGCCCCAGCATTGAGGGAGACCTAGAAAGGTTTCTCATAGAAAGTAGGATTTTTGCTGAGACATGAAGGAAATCAGGGAGGTCAGGAGGTGAAAATGAAAAGAGAGAGTTCCAGGCATGGGAGGCAGCCGATGAAAAGAACTGGAGTTGGGGAAGGGAGGGTCTTGTTCAAGAAACAGCTGGGAGGTCCAGTGTCCCTGGATTGTTGGCTGCTGTCCTTCGTTCCTGAAGAGTACCAACATGTCATCGCTATGTTGGGGCCAAGATACAGTGTGTCTGACTGTGGCTGATCAGACCAGTACTAACTGGGAAGGCTCTACCATAGGGTGAGCGCAGATATTCTGTGTGTAGGAATTGTAGAAGGTATGCAGGGGAGTAAGGTATAAGAGACTAGACAGGTAGGAAGGACCCAGCTGAGGAACGGCTTTAAAAGCCAATCCTGGAAGTCCTGGGGAGTCATTGGAATATGTCGAGTAGGTGGGTGACATGGGCAGGCCTGCACCTAAGGAAGATCAGTGTGACGGTTGAGGGGAGGGCAGATGAAATAGGAAGAGACCTGAGGCAGGTAGACCCACCAGCAGACTGTTGCAGTAGTCCAGGTGTGAGGTGATGAGAGCCTGCCCCAGGGTGGTGGCAGTGTCAGAGGAGAGAAGGGGGTGTAGATGAGAGGTGTTAGAAAAGTGAAAATGAGAAAGGATATGGCAATTGATTGGATGTGGGAGTGAGAGAGAGTGAGGAGTTAGGGAGGGCACCTCTGTTGCAAGCCTGAATGACTGGGAGAATTATACTACCCTTGACAGTAATAGAGAAGTTAAGATGAAGGGAGAATTTAGGAGAAAAGATAATGAGTTCAGTTTGGGACATGCTGGGTTTAAATTGTTTACAGGATATCCAGTTTCAGATAGCCAATAATCAGTTGGAGTTGTGAGACTGGAGGTCAGGAGAAAGATTTCAGGGGTGGGGAACCTATGACCTTGAGGCCACATGTGGCCCTCTAGGTCCTCAAGTGCAGCCCTTTGACCTATGAAGTTTGGATTTGGTTGAAAGGCTGCACTTGAGGGCCATACGTGACCTTGAGGCTGCAGGTTTCCCACCCCTGGATTAGACAAAAGATGTGAGTATCTTACATGTAGAGATGATCATGGCGTCCGGGGGAACCAAGTTGTAGCGAGGGAGAAGACGCAAGACCCAGGACAGAGCCTCAAGGAACACCCACGGTTAGTGAGAGTCACTGGGATGAAGATTCAGTGGAGGAAGCTGAGGAGTGGTCACATTGGGGGAGGGGGAAGAGGACCACCAGAAGAGAGCAACGTCATGAAAGCCTATTGGGAAGAAAGACTTGTGGTGGGAGCAGACTGTGATCAGGTTACCAGGGTCGGTGAGCCCAGATGATGGAGCATCTCGAATGCAGGCAGAGGATCGAAACTTGACTTGATACACAGTAGGGAGGACAGGGCTGGTTGACGGATTGCTGGAAGGTGAGGAGGAGGAAGTGGGTGGAACTAGGATGGTGATCGTCAGGGTTTGTCCTGGGATGATGGTGATGGCCAAGGAGAGGAGGCCACCGAAGGGACACATACTGTGGAGGGAGTGTGCCGAGTGACTCGGTGAGAGAGATGAGGAAGACAGAAGAATCACAAGGAACACCAGAGTTTTAGACATGGCAGGCAAGGCGAATGGCAGTATGATGATGGAAAAAGTGATGTCAGAAGGGAGGGGCAGGTTTAGGAGGAAAGAGAGTAAGTTCAAAGAAACAAATGCAGTAGGGATTGCGTTTTTTACCTGGAATCCATGGACTTTTAAAAATGTCGATAACCTTTTAGTATAATTTTGATATTTGTTATTAAAATGATAATTTGATAACATATTTTGATAACTAGATTTCAACATAACTAGTTTCCTTTTTAATCCTCTTTGTTTTGTTTTATGCGTTTAAAAATGTGATTCTGAGGAGTTGTCCGTAGTCAAAAGGTTAGAAGCCACTAGAGCTAAGCATCTACCTGTCAAGACAAAATTTTTTAAATAGAAGCTGCAAGCTCTTTATAACATCTGTTTGGCTTCTGTTTTCAGTATACCCGTGATATTTTAAATCACTTCTTCCTAATTTGTCGTAAATGAATACAATGTACTATTCAGAAGTACTTTTACTTCTGTAGATTAAAAGTTCTATAATATACCCAACAAAACCTATCCTTGATGGTATCTGCACTGATCTATAAAGACAAAGGTTATCAGAAAATGAGATAATATTTGTAAAGCACATAGCATAGTGCCTGGCACGTAATAGGCACTTAATAAATGCTTGCCCCATTGGTAACATTGAGCTCCTCGTTGTTTTAGATTTTTTCATACCTAAATGAAATTTCCCCCTTTCTCCTAACGACTTTTTTGTAAGTTTGTTCTTTGGGAGAGACTTAGGAGGATTTTTCTGTAGTTTGGCCTGGAAGCTCATGTGGACACTAGATGTCGCTGTGGCTTCACATAATTTCCATTCTTAACCTGAATGATCACGAGCTGATCAGGTCTGGTGGGTTTCTCAGGGATCCAGGGATCAACAGGCTCATCCTCATTCCTCCACCCCTTAAAAAAAACAAACACAACACAATTCTTTTACTAAAACGAAATCAATTAAAATGTCAGCGGTTAACAATACTCCTCCTTGGTGGAAGGAAATACTCTATGGTGATGAAAAAATAAATAATAATTTTAATGGTGTGGCTTGCATGTGCACATGTTGGAACTGGTGACACTAAAATGAAATTTCACTGTAATAATATTTATTGTCTTCTAAAACTGTGTTTCTTCACCACTCTGGATAAGTCATTTAATAGCTTTCAGCCTCAATTTTCTCATCTTTAAAATGGGGATACTAATAGCACTCACTTATCAGGTTTTTGTTTTTTTTTTGGTGAGAATCAAGTGAGATCTATGTCAAGTGTTTTGTAAACTTGTTGTATAAATGTTGGCTATATTGTTGTATAAATGTTGGCTATTATTATTGAAGCGGGCCAGCTGGCCAGAAGCATCAGTTAGTATAGGATGTACTCAGAAGGACTGAGAAAGATGAAATTTACTTTAAAAAAAAAAGTTAATTTCTTACTATGACTTGTTTCAAATAATGATACAAAGTATACTCTTTTGGCAATACTAATACCATTTTCGTTCTTGTTTTGTTAATTTAGTAAATGAAACTGCCATGGGGTGAGATTGAAATTTACCTGTATCTTCCTGAGTTTAGCATTGTTTATTTCCTGAATGATTTCTAAGGTGAGCTAGAGTAGAAAACAATTCAGTCACATGATAAGGTTGAGCTATATAGTAGACACTCAGATAATGAGATGGGGTGGGGGGGGGGTGTCAAACAAATAAAGGTGATGGTAAAATTCAGCCTGAAAGTGTGTAACTGCTTTTTTTTCCTCCTTTGGGTCCTGTGAAGGGCTTTTTGTATCTCCACAAAATGGCTACCTTGTCTGGGAGAAAAAATTTCTAATTTCTTCTGATTAGGTTGTTTCTTTGAATGTAAATAAAAAAGATGCAGGTGGGGGCGGCCCAGATGAAAGGAACTGTGCCCTTTGCCAAATGTGTACTAATGGTAACTCCAAGGTCAGTATAATCTCCTTGGCTATCTGTTTGGCTATGCAAAGCAGCAAATGATGTAACCTTTCTAGAGGGAAGGAAATGAAATATTTATATACAGTCCTATTAAAAAGTAGCTAAGTAGAATGGATTGATTGGAGGGCTTTTATTATTATTTTTTAAATGAGAAGAACATTCCTTGGAAAGCCTTCATTTTAATAGTTAGAAGATTGGTACAGATCATGTGTACAGCTCTTCTGTTCTGTGAGTGCCTAACTTTTGAAACTTATCACCCTTGGCGGTGCTTAGCCATTTTGCTCTGCCAAAACCATCATAGCCTTAAATCTGATTTTACTTTTTAGCCATTCTTTTTATTCTTGAAGGTTGTTTTTTTAATGATTGCTTTTAGCTAGAATGTCTATATGTGTATTATCGGACCTCAGGGATGTTAGGTCCCTTAGGCCAGGGAAATCTTTTTGTATAATGCTCAGAACCAATGAGCACTTAAGATGAGCTAATAATGATGTCTGGTGAATTTGTTTTGTGGTTACAACTTGGTACTGACAAGGACAGGATCAAGAGTTAGATTCTTTTAAAAGCCAATTAACTTTGCTTTCTTTCATGGAGCCATATTGTACTGGCCACTTTGTCATAAGTGCCCATTCTTGGTCATATGGGGGACTGGCCAAGCTTCCTTTTCAATCCAGCAAACATTTGTTCAATATATCCTCTGTGTGAATTCCCATGATAGGCCATGGGGATATAAAGGCAAAAAATGGAGGGGAAACATGCACTACCCTCAGGGAACTTATGTTTTTGTTTGTTTGTTTTATTAATTTATTTATTTTTAGTTTTCAGCATTCACTTCCACAGATTTTGAGTTCCAAATTTTCTCCCCATCTTGCCTCTCCCCCCACCCCAAGACTTTCTGAATACCCCTTCCCCTAATCTGCCCTTCCTTCTATACCAGCCCACCTTCTCTTATTCCTTTCCCCTTCTATTTTCCTGTAGGGCAGGATAGATTTCTATACCCCACTGCCTATATATTTTATTTTCCAGTTACATGTAAAAACAATTTTTAACACTTGTTTTTAAAACTTTGGATTTCAAATTCTCTCCCTCCCTCTCTCCCCACCCACTCTCATTGAGAAGGCAAGCAACTCAATACAGGTTGTACATGTGTATTCATGCAAAACACTTCCATAGTAGTCATGTTGTGAAGAACTAACTATATTTCCCTTCATCCTATCCCAACTCCCATTTATTTTATTTTGTCTTTTGACCCTGTCCTTCCTCAGAAGTCTTTGCTTCTGATTACCCCCTCCCCCAAACTGCCCTTCCCTCTATCATTCCCCCCCCCTTTATCCCCTTCTCCCCTATTTTCCTGTAGGGTAAGATAGCTTGCTATACCCAGTTGAGTGTGTATGTTACTCCCTCCTTAAGCCAAATCAGATGAGAATAAGATTCACTCATTCCCTCTCACGTTCCCCCACTTCCCCTCCACTGTAAAGAGCTTATGTTTTCTCTGGTGCCCTAACATGGAACCAGATAATGATTTGAGCTTTCACAACTGAGGGGATCGAGAAAGGCTTCCCTAAGAGATGATGCATGAGCTGAGCCTTGAATGAAGCTAGGGATTCTTCAGGGTGAAGAAGAAATGCATTGTAGGCCAGTCACAAGGGCTTGGAGCTAGCCAAGGTCAGGGAACAGTATGTTTGGCCAGAACATAGAATGCACAAAGGGCAGCAATGTGAACAATCTGAAGATGCTTTCCATTTGGTGGAAAGGACATAGCTTTGGAATAGGAGCCCTGGGCTCTGTCCCTGATTAACTGAATGACTTTTGGTACACCAATGAGCTTTTCTCAACTCTTCCCCAAGTAAATGAAAAGAATAACGCCTGCCCTGAAAAATCACAGGATTACTGTACAAATTCAATGAGATAACAGTGTTGTCAAAATGCTTTGAAAAATGTTAAAAAGTGCTTTGTGAAACCAATACGTCAGCCTCATGATAGCACTAAAATGGGGATTGGGAGATGTGGGTTCTGGTTGTAGTCCTGCTACTTATTAGTTGTGTGACCTTGGTCAAGTTGCTTGGGCCCCTTCTGGGCTCTCTTTTCATGATCTCTAAATTGAGGAGATTAGACTAAATGATCTCTAAAACCCCTTTCAGTCTGAAAAGTCTTTGATTGTGTCATTGTCATTGCAAGAAAAACTACGAAGTGGATTTCCTGACAGGACCAATGGCATTTTCTCTGTATATGAAGGAAGCGTTGTTCTCTCTCCGTTTCTTTTTTTTCCCCCAAGAAGATGGTGCTGTTTTGAACTAATGAACTTTTGTACCCATTAGTCATTCACAGCCTTGCTCTGATTATCTACTTAGGACAAAGAAAAATGAGAGAAGGACCTTTTGAACAACTTCTCAGGGATTCCTGAAAAGCTGCACTGGTGTGTTTTGAAAGATTGGACTAAATTTGTCTTTTTTAAAACTCCTTTTCTTTTCTGTTTGCTGGTACTCCCGATGACTTGACCTGAGACAATGAATAATTGATTCATTGTAGAAACAGGGCCAGCTCACCTCCCTGAGTTAGAGAATGTGCAATGCTTTTAACATGTCCTTTATCTAAATAGCCAACTGGCTCACCCTCCTATTTCCTCATTCCTTCCTGGGTTGGAGTGAGACCATTTTAATTTTTAACCCTAAATCCTGTGTCTCAAGCCATTACATGCATTATGCTTAAATTACTTGGGTCTTAGATAAGATGAGCAATGGCAGTAATGTGGCTAAGAAAACAAAAATAAAATGAACCTACGAACCACCTGAGCTTTGTTGGAATTTGTCTGGAATCACTATAAGTCTTACATTTGATTTCAAAATATAAACTTCAGGAAGGCAAAATCTGGAGGTGTGGCTAGGCAGCAGCAGTTCATCTGATAATCATCTGGGGATTTTTAGTTGACTACTAGCTTGGTGTGAATCATTAGTAATATGGGGACTATAAAGCCAATGCATTTTTAGGTTATATTAAGAGAGGCATAGTGTCCAGGATTAATGAGTTGATGGTCTCATGTATTATGACTTGGTTAGAACACATCCAAAATACCATGTTCAGTTTTGGGTGCCCCATTTTAGGGGGGACATTGATGCCCTGGAGGAGGGCTGGAGGATTGTATTCAGGATGGGGAATGGCTTCTAGTTCGTGTCTTATGAGAAGAATTAAAGTAAGATCATTGAGGATAGGTTGAAATAAATGGATATATTTAATCTGGAGAAGAGAAGACGTGGGAAGAAACATTATAGGTGTTTTCAAATATTTGAAGGGCTATCCTATGGAGGAGGGATTTCCATATATAATTATAGTAGTGTATCATCCTATCTACACTTATATACTTGTTCTCAGCCCTAGAGGAGAGAAATAGGAGCAAATCGATAAAAGTTTTAAATTTAGGCTTAATATCAGGAAATGTTCTAGACATTAGAACTATTCCAAATTGTAGTAGGCCACCTGAGGAGTTTCCCCTCACTAAAAGATCTTTCAGCAAAGGCCAGGTGACCACTTGTGGGGTGTGCCATAGGAGAGAATTCCTTTTTCATTATGGGTTGGAGTAGGTAGTTGGCCTCTGAGGTCCCTTCCAACTCTGAAATTCTGTGATTCTTTGTCTTTTTTGTAAAAGTTCCTTATCACATTAGATGTCTGTCAACTAATATTGATACAGATAATTGCTATCTGTATCAATGAGAATTTATTATTACTATTATACTTTATTGATAATAATAACTAGCACTTATATAATGTTTCATGGTTTACAAAGTACTTCACATTATGGCCAAGGCACCACCTCCAGAAGACTCTGATTAAAATGCACATGATTTTGTTTATAGCAAGAATGGAAGGAAATTAATTTTGTCCCTCAATACAACATGATACATCAGCCTTTTTAATGAATTTATTACCATATTAACTATTAATTATCTTGGAAAGCATAGCAGTGCAGATAGATTCCAATCAGGGTAGATTTTGTGCTGAACCAATAGGGAGAAGATCAACATCTTAGTTCTCTAATACCCACAGACTTAGCTGTGTGACTACTTTGGACAAACCACTTCTCCTCCTCTTCTTGGTATTATTTTTCTAGGCCTATATCTTTAAGGCCCCTTTTGACATTAATATTCTGTGATTTGTATCCCTGAAATTATCTAGCAAAACATCTTAAAGTATCCAAAATATTGCTCAGATCCCTCAAAGTTTAAGCATAAAAGCTTGTTATCAGTAAAAATTTGGTGAACTTTCCTGCTTAGGGCAACAGAGTTACATTCTCTACCTTCCTCTCAAACCATAATGAACTCTAGGTGTATACATGCACATACAAACACACACAGACACACATACACATACATATTATGCCCATCCTTTTCCTCTTTTTTTTTAATACCATCTTCACATAATACAATAAGTTGTTTGTTATACATAGCTCCATGGTAACTTGGAAGCAGTGTGGAGACCACCATGGAGATTGATACCTCTCCCCCGAACCGTGCCACAAGCTCATTAATTTGATGTCCCTTATTTGTTTATCAAAATATGGTTTTATTTAAATTAAACTCATTAATTCTAACTGCAGCATAAGGCCATCATTCTTACAATGTAAAGATCTGTTGTATCTTGCATTGGAAATTTTCGTTTACTCTCCAACATGGAGTAGACTAATTCTCCCTTCCTCAAACTGTGGTCACCAAATGGTGTAATGGATGCTAACATAGACATATAAAGTGGACAGCTCTATGACATAAAGTATTTAGCAGTGAACCAAAACAAGACTGCTGAAAAGCCAGGGAACAGCTTTGTCCTGAGGATCACTATTGTTTAAAGGTGGAAGCAGGTTACCGACCCTGATTCCAACTTGGCTATCCTTTCCAAATGTAATCCTATGAAACCCCCAACACTTCTCAATGAGAATTTATTGAGCATGCCCAGTGCTATTAAGTACTGTAGGGAAGTATCAAAGAGTGCATAAGAAATTTAGCACCTGTTTTTCAAGACAGGATTAACACAGATAAAATGGAGAATTGAAGTAGCATCCATGCCAATGAGTGAATGAGAATAATACAAGTAAGCAGAAAGTGCTAAACTTTCATGATATGGGCAGAAAGTACTTTAGGGATTTAGAGAAGGGAAAGAAAGATGTCACTAGAATAAGTGGAAGGAGATCTCAATTAAACTGAATAATCCAGTGTTCAGTAAACCCAAGAATATCAGTTCCTTGAGGAAGAAATCATTATTTGACAAGAATTTCTGGAAAAGCTAGAATGTGATTTGGCAGGAGTTAGGGTTAAATCAATATCTTAAAGCATAGTTGGCTAAAGTTATCTCCGTCATTAGAATGTGAGTTCCTTGAGGTCAGGGACCGTGTTGTTGTTTTTATTTGTTTGTTTGTTTGTTTTGCCATTGTATCTCCAGTGCTTAGTACAATACCTGGCAGTAGCAAGCACCTAATAGATGCTTATAGATTAGTTGATTGAACAGGTACCACAATAAACTCAAAAGTGATATGTAATCTAGTTATTAAAAGTCACACCATTAAAAAAATCAGAAGATAACCAGGTAAGGTACCTTTCAAAACTTTTGGTAGGGGGAGAATTCTTAATCAAACAAGGGATAGAAGTAATCACAAAAGAGAAAATAAATAATTTAACTTCTATTGCATGAAATTAAAAAAACTCTCACGTGAACAAAATTAATGCAGCCTAGATAAAAAGGGAAGCAGTAGATCATGAAAAAATCTTTGCGTCAAATATCTCTGATCATCTGATGACCCAGATACAAATATATATGTATGCACATACATATGTATGTATAGAGATATACATATATTATACCTTTAGAGTGTTACAAAATCAATTTTATTGTATAAACAGCTATAAAAGAATGACTTCTCAGAGTTTCTAGTGTAATATTGTAATATTATTATATATGGCAGATGCCTTCAGTATAGAAGACTTGTAGATCCTTAATAAACACTTACTGGTTCATTGATTGATTAAACTGTGGGCCTCTGAAGTCACTAATGTGGTTCACTGTCTAGCAATAAGAGTGATTCTTATACTTAGATACTGGTTAATAGGGGAGAAATGTGGCCATTCAGATATCAACTTGTTTTTTTTTTTTAAAAAGTACGTTTTAATAAGTATCTTATGTTTTTCCATCATCTACATTTCCTACTCTATTCCTGTCCAACTCCCAGAGAATCATCCCCTATAACCAAAAAAAAAAAAAGTGTTTAAAAAGAGAAACAAAGAAAGAAGTTCTGGAAAACTAAACATCATATCAAAAAAGTCTGACATTATATACAGTATTCCACACCCATGGTCCCCTTTCTCTACAAAGAAGCAGGAGAAGCTGTTTTCTTTGGATCCAAGCTTAGCTTTTATAATTTTGCAGTATTTAGTTTTGATTATTTTGTTATTATTTCTATTTCCATTGTTCTAGTCATGTATTATTTTACAAATCTGTTTCACTTTGCATCAGTTAACATAGGTATTTCTCAGATTCTTTATATGGTCATCACTTCTTATAACATAGTCATATTTTTAGGGCAGCTTGGTAGCACAGTGGATAGAGCACCGGATAGAGCACCGGCCCTGAAGTAAGGAGGACCTGAGTTCAAATCTGGCCTCAGACCAAACACTGGGCAAGTCACTTCACCCCAATTGCCTAAAAATAAAAAAATAAAATAAAATAAACATAGTCATATTTCATTTCATTCATTTACCACAGTTTGTTTAACCATTCCCCAATAGATGGGCATCTACTTTGTCTTTAGTTCTTAGTACCACTAAAAGTGATATTCTCAAATGTTTTGGTGTATATTGGGCCTTTCTTTTTGTCATTGACCTCCTTTGGGTATATGCGTAACAGAGTCCCTGAGTCAAAGACTGTGCACATTTTAGTGATTTTCTTTGCATAATTCCTGGTTGCTTTCCAGAATCATGCCTGTTTATTCTTTTAATACTAACTTAAATACACAATAAGAAAAGAAAAAGAAACCTTATACACTTAAATACTAAAACTTAAATACAAAATAAAAAAGGGGGAAAAAAGGATTGCCATGTGCACAGCAGAATGTAAGAAGATTCACAATCTACAGCAATAAATTTTCATTTCAAGAAAGTTGATATAATAAACAGTACACATTGTGTTCAGAGCTGTCCATCTTTTCTTTGCTTCCTTGTAAATTTTCTTTTGTTTTCTGCTGTGTACTTTTTACTTTGTTCTTTTCCCTACCTTCCTTTGCCCCCTCCCCCAAGAAGGCTACATACATATATATGTATTTATATGTATATACACACATATACAAACATACATATACATACATGTATACCCGTTTATTCTTAACTGGTGAATAATTTGATGGCAAAATACCATCTTGTGGTGTTATTGTTGTATTTTCAATATGCATGAGAATTCTTGCTCTTCCATTCTGATTTCCTTTAGACTAAGCAGACTAATTTTTGGCAGATCATGAATTTATATCTCTCATTCAGGTCTTAGAATTTTAGAGTTGTGATTATCTAGTCCATTTACTTCACTTTTACACAAGAATAAACTAAGATTCAGGTAGGTGAGTGACATGTTAATATCCTTCCTTGAATGATATGCCTGCCTCAGCATATATATATATATATATATATATATATATATATATATATTCCTGTTGATTAGTAGTTCCACCATACTTGACCCCTGATCTGAATCCCATTAATGCAGATTTTCCCCCCACTATTGGAGCTCACAGCCCATCCATTCTTTGTCATTTGGGACATTTATCATCTGTGTCTTTCCACATTACCTCCACAGAGGACCACCCAGTGCTCCAGAGGACCTGCTGTTCTTTTAATATTTTGTAAATGTCACTACAGCACTCGAACAATCCGTTATCCCTCACAATTGCCATGTGAGTAACTGACTTTCATTTCTAGTCATCCATGTCATTGGCAATGTCATTTTTACCTCTTCTAGTCACATATTTTCATTGGTAATGTGCAATAACGTGCACCCTTCTAAGACCTAGAAGGATGAGTGGCTGTGAGCAACCCAGCTAAATTACTTAAAGACTGAGTCTGCCAAGAGAAATACCAGCTAATTTGGATTCAGGTAGCTTAGAAATGAGTTAACTACCGTTTCAATAAAATTTAGTAGCACTCTCCTTGTATTTTTGCATCTCTGCTAATGGAGAGGTGACTTGTTAGACAGTGAACCGTACAAATAACGTGAGGGACCCAGTACTGATTTATCAATCAATAGCAAGTGTTTATTAAGCACCTACTGTGTGCCGGCATTGTAGTAGAATCAAGAGATACAAAAACAAAAATAAAATAATTTGTTCTCAAGGAGATTTTATTCTATTGGGAAAGATAATAATAATAAAATAGCTTTGAGTGCTTCAAAGTTTGCGGAGCACTTTAGACATATTATCTCACTTGATCCTCATAACAACCCAGTGGGGTAGGTATGTTATTATTTCTGTTTTACAGATAAGAAAAATGAGGCTGAGGGAGTTTAGCTGACTTACCCTGAGTAATACGGCTAAGTTAAGTTTCTGAGACAGTGTTTGAACTTGTACATTGCTTATTCCAAGTCCAGCACCCTATTTACTCTACTGCCTAACTGTCTAACATGTCAATACATATATAAGAACATGCAGAATGAATACAAAATAAATGCGGAGTGGTTTAGGCAGGGATGGTGCTAATAGTCTGGGGTATTAGGAAAGACTTCATCTAGATGCTATATTCTACAGGGTTGGATTTGAGCTAAGTCTGGAAGTGCAGGACTTTAAGAGGTGGAAGTCACTGTGAAATGAATTCCAGGCATGGGGAACGGCCAGTTACAAGGCGTGGACGTCTGAATTGGAGTGCCGCATGTGAGGCAATCAGAGTTAAGTGACTTACCCAGGGTCACACAGCTAGTAAGTGTCTAAGACTGGATTTGAACTCAGGTTCTCCTGACTTCAGGGCCAGTGTTCTGTCCACTGTGCCTTCTGGCTGCCCCTCTCTGTTTGGTTTTTCAAGCCTGTCTTTCCAACCTACAGGGTAGCTAGACTGGCTTTCTATTCCTCATATGTGGCATTCCGGTTCGGATGTTCATAACTGGCAGTCCCCCATGCCTATAATTCATTTCATGGTCACCTCTGCCTCTTAAAATCCTTTACTTTAAGACTTGGCTCAAATCTAACCTTCTGGAGGAAGTCTTTTCCGATACCTCAAATTGCTAGAGCCATCCCTGCCTAAATTACCTTGTATTTATTTTATATTCATTCTCTCTTAAGTAAACAGTGTCATATGTTGGAAAGGTTGAGAAAGATGAAGACTGAGAAAAAGCCATTAGGTTTGACCATTAAGAAATCATTGATAACTTTGGAGAGAAGTCTCAGGTGAATGATGAGGTTGGAAGCCAAGTTGCAAGGTGCTGAGAGGTGAGAGAAGGTGAAATGGAAAGGGATGATAAGTATAGGATGAGAATTAGAAGAAACGAGAGGGCACAATAGGGTTTTTTTAAAGATTGGGGAGATTTTGGAATGCTTGAAGGCTACAAGGAAGGAACCAGTAGATAGGGAGAAATTGAAGATTAGAAAAAAAGGGAGATGATTATGAGATCAATATTCTGAAGAAGAGGAGAGTGGTGAGATACAGAGCACACGTGGCAGGGTTTCCCTTAGAGGGTGAGCTCATTGTCAGAGATGAGTAAGAGGTGAGAGTGGGACGGGTATGAGGGTATGATGTCCAAGGACTTTGAAATTAAAGACAAAGGAAGAAGAGAGAGCTCACAGTGACTGGCCTCTGTTTTCCCCGTGAATTATGAGATGTTCCTTGAAGCATTCTTAGAAAGTTAGGATTCAGATTTTGTAGTTATTAGGGTTGAGTTTTAATATGGTGTTCACCTATAGTGTGTATTAACAGTTTTAATATGAAGTGAAATAATCTATAAACAATGTGTATTGCACCTGCTTATAAAAAAGAAAATGGAATGCACAAAGATACTTTATTACTCTGGGAACTAGACAGGAAAGTGTATGAGAACATGTGAAATTGCACCTAAAGTTTCGTTATTAATTGATAATTATAAAACTGAAAAGCTAAATTTATTGTCCTTGAATGAATGTACTTAGTCTGGTCTTGGTTACTTTGATTTAAATGTCTAAATTATGTCTCCTTAAAAAAAAAAGTTAGGATTCAGGCTTTAGTAATACTTTGGCCTACTGATTCATGCTCATGTTTGTTCCTTGTTGGGCCTATGAATTACATAGGAAAACCACAAATTAAAAAGAAAAACAGCAGCCTACAATCAAAAAGTTCTTGAAGGGAAATATGTTGATCTGTTTGAAGTAGGAATTAGTCATTGTGCTATTGACTATTGACTCATTTGGAGAGCAAGCCCCTTAGGCAATTACCTTTTATATCAAAGTACATGATTACTGTAGTTAGATCAAGTTCTCAGGAATTTGGGCAATGTATTCATCATCTTTCTACATCTTAGCAGGACAAGTAAATATTTTCTCTTCGCTTGGCTTTTTCTTCAGCTTACAATTTATGTGAACAGAGGTTGACTTCAGTGAATTGCTGTATCAAGGTTACACATGTGAAGATCTAATGAAATAACTTATGTAAAGTGCTTTGCAAACCTTAAATATAAATATATATATATTTAATATATATAAATATAAAATATAGCATATAAATACTAGCTATTATCATTATCATGACCATTATTGTTAAGGAAGTTTGGTCAGTTTCCCCAGATTGATTCGGTAACTTCTCCATTCATCCTGAAGACATTACAGGGGCAAGCCTTTATTTGGCAGCAAAAGTGGGGCCCCTCCCCATGAAGAGTTGGGGAGAGGTGAGGGGAGGAGAAGTGTTTATTCAGGCTTCCTTTTCCCTGGGCAGGATCACTCTACTTTGGAACAAGGAAAGACATAAAGGAAATCCAAGAGAAGAAGAAGAAGCTACTCTGTCAGCTTACTTTTATAGATCATAGAAATGGGAAGCACCTCAAACACAGAAGTCTATATTCCTGAGTCCTAGCCAGCTAGTCTTCTTGGAGGCAGCCTTAGTCTCTGGGGACATGATCAGGAGGTCTGTGCCTGCTCAGTAAGTCATGTCAGTACTCTTCATGGGGATATGCCTCTAAACAAAGGCTTGTGTCCAGTAATCACAACAAGTTGATGGGGGAGGTAAAAAGGGAACAAGAACTCATCAAACTGGTCAGGGACTCCCCCTCCAACTCTCCTCAGATTTGAAGCTAGAAGCCAGGATTGTATTTTCATGGATAAAAGTCAAGGTCTTGCGTTTACCCAAGGCTTTCCACACAATCTTTGCTATGACTTCTGGAAGAGGATAAAAATAATATGGTATTATTATGTTCCAAATGGGAAAATGGGAGAAAATGTTGAAAGCAAGAGGGACCAGACCTCCTACCTTAGATCAGATCAAGTCTTATGTTCTCAGAGTTCATTCTCTTTCATGTTAAAACTTCTTTCTCCATGTTTAAAGAGCCTATATATGGTCTCCTTATTTTTGTTTTTTCAAGAAAATATTACAGCTGAATATATCGATTAATCTGCCAGAAATAACTGTGTGACTAGCCCCACGCTAGACCTTATAGGGGAATGTAGGATGGTCCTCGTTGTCAAAGAATGTACTAGCCTAATTGGAAAGGCAACATAAATACATACCAGAACCTTCCAGAGAATGATTCATGGCTAAGCTGTGTGGTATGGACCTTCAGGGTAGTAGGACAGATCAGTTTAGGATGTAGTCATTAGAAAGAGTTCCTCAAGAAGGTGGGAGTCAATTTGTACCTTGAAAGATGGAATAGGGTTGGTATAGATTTTTTGGAGGTGAGGATGGATCCAGGCAGAGGAAACAGCCATGAGGAAAGGTATAGAGGTGGGAATAATCATGATGTTTAGGGGATAGCGAGGGTTCCAGTCTGGTTTGAGTATGAGGAGTAAGGTTTGATGGATTGAATGGAGCCAGGTGTCAAAATAGATTCTACAGCGCATAAGAGTTTATAGTAGGCAGGAGGGACCATGATAAGCAGAGGAGTGACAGGATGGAAATGGTGCTTTAGGCATCATTTCATGATGAGGTTGTAGGATGGTGGGTGGCAAGTCCTGGGAGTGTCTCTTTCTCCTTCTCCCCTCTTTCCCTCTTCTTCCCTCCTATCTTGATGCTGTGGTACAGTAGTTTCTTTTTTCTCTTCCTTTCAAAATGAGCAATGACTGTAGTAGAGGGCATTGATGTAGGTGGAATGAGGGACATATTTCAGATAACTGGACGTCAAGCAGAAGTAGCAGAATCATTTGCAGAGTGGATGTATGATTTTCAGGCACATAGGGCTAGCAGCTTGTGGCTAAGTTTTAGGTAGAGTTAAACCTACCATAAATTAATCCAAGATGTTTATTTAAAATTCTATAAATAACTCTCTCGCTTTTGAAAACCCCAAACATTACAAAAATGAATGCTCATTCCCTATTAGTGGTACCAATAGTTTTTGTGAAAAAATGTTACTTTTCATTTCCCCGCAAAGCCTTGAGTCCACTGGAGGTACAGTGGGTGATGTGAGGATCTTGGTGGTGATGATAAAATTTCTGAGACCCAAAGAGGAGCTGAGCAACTCTTCCTTCCCTGTTGAGAATTTGCATACTATATCTGGCTGTATCTCACCTAATATCTTTAACTGGCCCAGTGATAACTCAGTATTATACAAGAGGGTGTTACAGAAAGTAGTGAATTCCATTGGAACAGTGTCATTTGGTGATGGTCAACAGGGGGCAGGTAATTCATCCTACTGGAGTGCAAATGTTGGCTTGAGGTAGGATATTATAGCCAGTTTCCCTGTAAGATTTTAAGTCAAGTCAAGTCAAGTCAACAAGCACCTAAGTGCCTTCTTTGTGCCAGGTTCAGTGTGAACTCCAAGAATACAAAGAAAGACCCAAGCAGTCCCTGGCCTCAAGAAACTCACAGTCTAACCAGGGAGACAATATACAGACAACTATGGACAAACAAGATCTTTACAGGAGAAATTGGAGATAACCGTGGAGGGAAAGCACAAATATTTTAAAAATACATTTTTATTGTTCTCATTTGTTTTTCATATCACCATAGTTTTTCTTAGTATTACTTCCCTTCCACTTCCCTGAGAACCATCTCATATGACAAATAGTCTGTTTTTAAAGACAGAAAAAGAAAAAAAAAAGTCAGCGTAACGATCAATATATTGAAAAGATATGAAAATATGTGCAAAGTACAGCACTTGAGGACCTTCCTCTTTTGCAAAGGGGTGTGTTAGGAGTGTTTTCTCATATCTCTCCTTGAGAGTCCTGCTTGTTCTTTGTAATTTTGTAATATTCATTTTTGATTTGTGTGTGTGTTTACTCTGTGTGTTGTTATGTTATAGTAGTCATTTTATATATATACATATTTTTCTTGGCTCTTCTCCCTTTACTCTGCATCAATTCATTTAGATCTCTCCATGATTCTCTGTATGCAACACATTCATCATTTCTTATAACACAGTAGTACTCCATTACATTCATGTATGACAGTTTAGCCATTCCCCAGCAGATGGACATATACTTTGTTTCCTATTCTTTGTTATCATAGAAAGTGCTGCAATAAATGTTTTGGCTTATATGGGGACTTTCTTCTTATCAGTGGTTTACTTGGTATATAAATTAAAGGAATCTCTGGGTTAAAAGATATGGATGTTTTAATCACTTTATAGTTGCATAATTCCAAATTGCTTTTTAAAATGGCTATACGAGTTCACAGCTTCACCAACAATCTACCAGTGTGGCTATTTTCCCACAACCCCTCCAACATTGGCTGTTTCCATTTTTTATCATCTTTGCTAGTTTGTAGTGTTTGAGGTAAAACCTTTTGATTTGCATTTTTCTAATTAGTGATTTGGTGCATCCTTTGGTTGTTAATACTTTGCAATTCTAATTTTGAGAACTATTTGTTCATATTCTTTGACTATGTATCTATTAGGGAATGTCTGTTGGTGTTATATACACATAATTGCATATATAATTATATGAATGTATGTATATAGTTATTATTTACGTATGTATTGAATGCTAAACACTTCTCAAATAAATTTGATACAAAGATCTCTTTCTAATTTGACTGCTTCCCTTCTTATCCTAGGTGCATTGATTTTGTCTGTGCAGAAGCTTTTCAATTTCATGTAATCAAACTTATCTATTTTCTCTTTTGTAATTGATTCTATCCCATGTTTGGTTCAATATGTATCTCCCATCCATAGCTGTGAAAAGCATTTAATCTGATTCTCTTCTATTTTTTTTTTTTTAGCAGTATGACCTTTAATTATCATTCTGAATAACCATTTAAAATGTACTGAGGAATATGTGTGAAGTTTTGGCTTATGCCTAATTTCCACTATATTGCTTTCCAGTTTGTCCAGCATGTTTTTTTAATCAAATAGGAATTTGTTTTCCATTTTATCAAAACACAGAGTTATTGAGTTCCATTGTTTTTTATTTTCCCTTGTCTAGTTTCTTCCATTGATCTGCTTCTTTATTTTTTAACCAATACTAGGTGGTTTTGATGGCTGCTATTTTATAATATAGTTTGAGATCTGGAATTACTATTCTTCCTTTGTCCCTGTCTCTTTTTGTCATTTCCTTTGACTTTATAGATCTTCTGTTTTTCCAAATGAATTTTGTTATTATTTTATCATGTTCTATAAAATATCCTTTTGATAATTTGATTGGTCTAACATTAAAAGTGTAGATTTTTGGTAATATTGTCATTTTTATTATATTGGAATGCCCCAATCATGAGCACTAATTATTTTTCCAGTTTTTTTAAGTTATTCTTTATTTTTTGAAGAAGCACTTTCTGGGGAAAAAATTTTTATAGACATTTTCTTGGACAAAGGTCTCATCTCAAATATATAAAGAACTTTGTCAAATTTATAAGAATATGAGTTGTTCCCCAATTGGTAAATGGTCAAAGGATATGAACAGGCATCTTTTCAATAAAGAAATCAAAACTATATAGTCATATGAAAAAATGATCAAATCATTGTCGATTAGAAAAATACAAATTAAAACAACCTTGAGGTATCATCTCATACCTATCAGATTGGCTAAAATGATAAAAGGGGGAAATGACAAATGTTGGAAAGGATGTGGAAAAATTAGGACATTACTACACTGTTGGTGGAACTGTGAACTGATCCAGCCATCTTGGAGAGCAATCTGGAATTACGCCCAAAGAGTTATAAAATTGTTGTATACCCTTTGACCCAGCAATACCACTATTAGATCTGTTTCCTAAGATGATGAGGGAAAAAAGAAAAGAACCTATTTATTCTAAAATATTTATAGCAGCTTTCTTTGTGGTGGCAAAAACTGGAAATTGAGGGGATATCCATCATTTAGGGAATGGCTGAACACGATGTGGTATATGTTTGTGATTGAATACTACTATGCTCTAAGAAATGATGAGCTTGTTTATTTTTAAAAAATAGGGAAAGATTTGCATGAAATAGTGAAAAGTAAAGTGAGCAGAACCAAGAAGACATTGTATACAGTAGCAGCAATATTGTTTGAAGAATAATTGTGAACAGCCAAGTTATTCTGAGTACCATAAATACCCAAATCAACTATAAAGGACCTATGAAGGAAGATGCATTGGACATTTGAGTGATTCAGTTCGTGTTAATGAGTGTCACTATCAGAATTAGAATCCAGAACTTCTCATTTTAAATCCAGCCCTCTTTCTTACATACACCTGCACCATAGTATACTATTGCCCTGAATCTAAAATAGAAGGTACATTATTAATATCTAAGGATGAATAGTCATGCAGCCTCTTATACTTCTGCATTAACAATAGACCTTTTTCACTTTTTTCTTTTGTTAAAATTTAGGTAGGGATTTAGATTGATAATAGAACTTTTAGAAATAATCTTGGAAGTTAATCTTGGAAGTTTTACAGTGGGAGAAATGGGTTCTCACTAAAACAAACAATCAAAAGTTTCCTAAAAAAGGAAAAAATAAACCATGTGCTATTTTCTTTTAATAGGAATGTGAGAATTTTTTAAAAATCCATTTTACTGAAGACCTCTGAATAACTTAGACATTGTAAAGCTGTATGAAGTGCCTGAGTAAATGGGGCTTTGTGTGGGTTTCATGGAATCATAAGAGTCATAGGATTTTTAAAGTTGGAAAGCACCTTAAAGACGATCCAGTCCAAGTTCCTTACTTTATAGATGAGTTAAGTTTTGAGGCCCAGAGAGGTTAAGAGAAACGTCCAAAGTCCCTTAAGTAATAAGAAGCTGATCTGAAGACCAGCTGGGCACTCACTCTCAGTTTTGTGCTTTTTCTTCTATGCCATGGAGTTGTCATCTAAAAAACAGGTTTTGAACATCCTTTTTAATGTCTGCCTATGGTTTAAGGTGTCAGATGGAACAAGAAATGTGTCTGCTTAAAAGTTTATCCTTGGTCAGTTTAAAGAGGAGGCATCAAGTTCACTTCAGCAAAACTCCCAAGAGGGCCTGGTGGGTGAACTGGTTTAAAATGTAATTGAGAAATGTTTAAAAAATAAATAAAAATACAATGCAACGTAGATCATGTTAATTGGTGATTTTTAAAGTCAGTATGCTGCCCAGGGATCCATTTTTATTTGAGTTTGACACCTCTGGTTTAAGGAATGTGTACGTAAAAATGCATGTATTTTTAAACACCTAGAGACATTAATTAGCCATATTAATTCTGTTATTGTAAGGCTGGAAGGTGCACCATTCTATTTACAGAGAAAGAAACTGAGACTAAGTAACTTGCCTGCAGCTAGACAGCTGGGTGGTACAGTGGATAGAGCACCAGGTCTGGAGTCAGGAAGACCTGGGTTTGAATCCAGCCCCAGATGCTTACTAGCTGTATGACCCTGGGCAAGTCACTTAACCCCATTTGCCTCAGTTTCCTCATCTGCAAAATGAGCTGGAGAAGGAAAAGGCAAACCACTCCAGTGTCTTTGCTAAGACAGTGACAAGTGGGATCATGAAGAGTCAGACATGACTGAAATGACTGAACAGCTTGCCTGCAGTCACAAGCAGCTTTCGGGTCTCTATAGGATGTGATCCCTCGTCTTAGGACTCCAAGTCTTGCCTGCCATTCCTTTCTCCACAGATGTCTCTCATCACTTTAAGCATGACTCAGTGACATTAAAGTAACGTTAGTGCTATATCTGTATGAAGGAAAAGGAAACCCCTAAGTCTGAAAGTGAAATTAGATCTAATCTCTAGCACTGCTGATCTCTGAAGTGCCCAGGATGAGGACAAAAGTCTTCCTCTGACCCTTGTTTCCCTCTAAATCTGCTTCCCCTCAAACACCAGTATTCAAAATTAATAAAAGATATTTGATATTCAATGTTATTTTGTGATTTTGTCTCATTACTAATATTGTTGCAATGTAGTTTTTTACAGCTTTTCATTACAGATATACAGTATTTCAACTACATTAATCACTAAATAAATTTACTGGATTACCTAGGAAACTTATTTAAAACATTGTTTCCAAGGGGAGAAACATTCTGATTGTTATACAATCAATTTGCAAACAAACTTTTAATTTCCTATATACACATTTCCCCCCCCTTTTTTTACATATGTCTTTATTTTATGCTCTCTTAGAAATGGGGGCTTTTATTTGGCGTGCTGGTGTTAATTGAATTTCATGGCACTCATGGAATTTTCTTTGAAACTTTTCTTTCTCTAGAAATCCCTTCTACTTAAAAGTCAAAAAACCTGAAGTTTTCAGACATCTTAGTTTCTTATATTTTCCCTCAAGTGACAGAAGAAATCAGCCTTATTGACTTTATTTGGCTTTTTTTTTTTTAAGATACATTCTCAGAATGACAAATATGTAACATAGATTTGTAACATTTATATGCCCAGTACTACTATGGACAATACTAGAGGTAAGAAGGAAAAGGAAGAAAGAAAGAAAGGAAACAAAGGAAGGAAGGAAACGAAGAAAGGAAGGAAGATGCTCTAAAGCGCTGTAGAAATGTGTTTTCTGCCTCTAGCCCCGGAGACAAAAACTTAGAGCTATGGAAGTATTAGTTAACAGTCAAGTGATATGCTGGACCATGGAGGTGAGAGTCTAGGGAGAGAATGGGGAGCACGCTTCTGGAGTGGTCAGTGAAGATTCTGTGCAAGCCTTAGAACTTGGACTGGACTGTGAAGGGCTTAGGAAAACTTTGGAGAGAATTTGGGGGTTCCAGGTTAGAGGAAACCCGCAAAGGCATGGGAGTCATTTGTGTTGGGTGATGCAAAGAACAGTAGGGAGACCAGCCTTGAAGGAGATGCCCGCTGAGGAGGAGTGCACGTAAAGAGCCCCATGACTGAATAATTCAAGATCTTCCGGAATACCATTAAAAGTATAACCGACTGATTAGATAGCCAGTGACGCAGGGAGATACGTTCACCAATGTTTTGGCTTCCTTTTTTGGTGGGTCTTTGTATAAAGGGAAACTCCACCATTCTAGCCAGAGAAGTCGATGATGGTGTCAATAGTTAGCACCACCCTCTGAGTCCCAGCAAATGCAGGTAACGCAGATTTCGGTTGCTCCACTTACCCATCACAGTTTAAACTGGAGGTAGCCACAGGCTTTTAAGTGCTCAGCTGCCCTTGTGGGATAAAGGAAAGTCACATTTGGGTATAAGAGTATCAGGCACCCTCATCTGATCATAGACTCCTTCCTACTACTCCCCTACTTATTTGTCTTTATGTCAGCCTTTTGTCCTCTAAAAAGCATCCATATTCTCCTGATGATATTTAAGGAAGAAAGAAGGGAAACAGGTATTTATTAAGCACCTACTATGAGCCTGACCCTGTGCTAAATACTTAAAAAATATCTCATTTGATCCTTACAACAACCCTGGGAGGTGTTGTTTTTGTTTGCTGGTTTCAGTTGTGTTTGATTCTTCGTGACCTCATTTGGGATTTTCTTGGGTTCTCCAGATGAGGAAACTGAGGCCAAAAGGGTTAAGTGACTTGGCCAGGGTCATACAGTCCGTAAGTGTCTGAGGCCAGATTTGACCTCAGGTCTTCTTGACTCCAGGCCTAATGCTCTATCCACTGTGCCACCCAACTGCCACTGGGAGGTAGGGGCTATTATTATCCCCATTTTGTAGATGAGGAAACTGAAGCAAACAGAAGGAAAGTGATTTGCCCAGGGTTACACAGCTAGTAAGTGTTTGAGGTCAGATTTGAACTCAGGTCTTTCCGACTCCAGTCCCAGGACTCTTTCCGCTGCACCACCTACACTGCCCCTATTGAGACTTGGTTGTTGCTGTTGTGGCTTTATTCTGTTCAGTTTATGCAGTAGCTAGCTGATGGTCTGCCCACCCACGTCTCTCCTCATTCCAGTCCATCCTTCATTCAGTCACTAAAGTGATTTTCCTAAAGCATACGTCAGACCATGTCATCCCCTCTACTCAGGAGACTCCAGTGGCTCTCTGTCACCTTCAGGATCAAATGGGAAATCCTTTGTTTGGTGTTCAGAGCCCTTCATTACCTAGGCCCCCCTACCATTCCAGTCTTTAACTTACTCTGGCTTCCTTTACTGTTCCACGAACAAGACCCTCTATCTCAGGGCTCTGGGCATTTTCTCTGGCTGTCCCCCATGCCTAGAATGCTCTTCCTCCGCATGTCTGTCTCCTGGCTTCCTTCAACTAAAATCCTGTCTTCTCCAGAAAGTTTTTCTCAGACCTTCTTAACTCCAATGCCTTCTCTCTTTTATTTACTTCCTATTTATCCTGTACATAGCTCACTTGTACATATTTGTCTCTACCATTAGATTGTGAGCTCCTTGAGGTCAGGGATTGTTTTTGGCTCTTTTTTTATCCCCAGAACTTAGCAATGTCTGGTACATAGTGGGCACTTTTTAAAATTATTAGTGACTGACAGTTTAGTTTAGCAAACATATATTGACTACTTGCTCCATGAAAGGGCTTCTCAAGGAATTTGCATTCTTCAGGGGGAGGAAGTATTGTGTGTGATAGTACATGTATCATGGCACATAGTAGGTGTATAGTAAATGCTTGTTGATTGATCTGTGCATCTGAATAAGCACAATACTGTGTAAATTAAGGGAAAATGCAGCCCGGGAAAGTTTCATTGAAGAAGTGGTATTTAAGAAAGTCAAAGATTTTGAAGAGAGTGCATTGTAAATAAAGAATGGTCTGTGTGAATGCATGGAGGTGATTGATGGAGTAGAGGGAATAGTTAGTAGTCCAACTTAGCTGGAATCTGACTGAGAAAGCAAAAGGGGCAGGATCCAAGAGGCTAAATGGTAGCAAGTTGATAACTATAATGGCTTCCCACCTACCTTCCTTACCTTCAGTCTTTCCAACCTGTACCTCTTGACTAAATTCATCTTCTCTCATCTTATCAGTCCCCCAAGTGACAGATCCTCACTTGCATGTAATGTCAGGTTTATCTACCTTTCCTCATTTGCAAGGCTTTTCACAATTTGGACCCAACGTGCTTATATAACCTTGTTCAAGTTATTTATCCAGTGTCTACTATGTATAGACATCTCTCACTCATCTTCATTCGCCATCCTATTTGAATTACTGTCCTGTAAACATTCCATAGGACAGCTAGGTGGCGCCATGGTGCACAGAGTGCTGGACAGAAAGTCAGAAAGACTCATCCTCCTGAGTTCAAATCTGGCCTCAGATACTCACTAGCTGTGTGACCCTGGGCAAGTCATTTAACCCTGTTTGCTTCAATTTCCTTATCTGTAAAATGAGATGGAGAAGGAAATGGCAAACCATCCCAGTATCTTTGCCATGAAAACCCTCCATGGGGTCCTGAAGAGTCAGTCACTAATGAAAACTGACTAAATAACAACAAAACATTCCATACTCATTCCATTCTTCATCTCCCTCGGAAAGCTTTCCCTTCAGCCTATTGCAATCCTTTTCATCTGTCATTCAGATCCCACTGCTTTTTTTTTTTAACCCTTTCTTCACTAATCTAGCCCTCATTAATTCCCCTTTCCTCTGATCACTGGTAATACTTAACAATTCCTCATCTGCAAAATGAGCCGGAGAAGGAAATGGCAAACCACTCCAGTATCTTTGCAAGAAAACCCCAAATAGGGTCCTGAAGAGTTGGACACGACTGAAACACCTCAACCACAACCACAAACCTTCAGCAAATGCTGACAGTGAGCCAACAAGGACCTATACTTTACAGGACCAGTGACTGGCTTTTGGGGCCCCACAGTTACATTTTGCTCTGCTGTTGTCTGCTTAGCCGATTGGAGTTAGTTATTCATCACAAAGTGGGCTTAGCATCCAAATAATGCCACCAGATTTTGCTTTTCCATAGCGCTATGTTAGCTAGCATTTGTGAGAAACCCACAGTTAATACCATAAAGAGCCTTAAACGACACCGAACGTTTTTTTCTCTTTTAACTTAATCTTCCCTGTGACTTGGATTATTAGTAATGTTACTTCTCCGGTTTACACCTGACCTTCCAAAGCAGATTCAAAAAACACCCAGAGACTAAACATGAAATGGTGATTCATATTTAGTCATCATGTGATTAGATTATTTTCATTTATTTGAAATTAAACAAAAAATTTAAATGGCTCCTCTGATAAAGATCTCTGTAGATTTTTAACTGGTGGCAGATGCTGTGATTAGAATTCCTACGCAAGTGAGGCATTCTTGACATATACCTCGTCTCCCAATTAAACTTTATGCTGTTCCAAGCATAAATTACACTTAACCAATAAACCCAAATATCAGCCTGGTCTGGCTTAGCTCAGCGGTCTTTTGATTCCTTCCAGGCTGTTTGATGTTGAGGCTTATTGAAATTTATCTAGTGAACTGTTCATAGTTATAGGCTGGGAGTCCTGCCTACATTATGTAAGATGCCATTAGTGACAGTGGGCTGTAGATAGTCTGCTCAGTAGTGCTGATGGTGGGTAGGTGGAAATTTTTTAGAACTTGCTCAGACTTTGTTTTTTGTGCTCTCAGTGATTTTCCTGTTTTCATGATAGTAGTGAAGTTCTCAAAATGGATTCAAATTTGACTTGTTCTGGTCACCTAAAATAGGAATCTTCTGCAAATTGGAAAATAAATGCAAATTATCCAGGTATTCCTAAGTGGGATGCAAACAAAGAAGAACTATACCTGCAGTCTGTCATAAAGTGTTTATTGCCCCTTTACTTGGGCAAATATCGTTCACTTTAATTGGCCATTATAACACAGTTTTAGGTATGCTGAACAGTATTTTATTAAAGCATCAAGAGTTTTGCCAAACATCTTTCTGATGTTTTATTTTCCAAGATGTAGGGGTGAAATTGTTCTTTCTTTTGCTTACTCCAAGGCTTATGAGAAGACCCCGTTTGCCCAACAATGAGACTGCATGTGATTTAAACATAATTTCTAAATATCTGACTGAGCAATGGAAAGGCATTAGAGAAGGAGAGGAGAGTGGATATTTTCATTGACACACCCTATGGCCAAGCCTCTAGAAATTGTTTTGAATTAAGTCAAAGTCTGGATTCACTCAAAGAATTGAGCCTTGGTAGCCCTGGTCTGAGTGTGACATTTTTCTCCTGGGCCTTTCTTAATCACTTTGATTTTTTTTTTTGGAAGATAGAAGGGAGTCTATGGTGTTTTTGTTTTTGTTTGTTTGTTTTGCTTTTTGGTGAGGCAGTCGGGGTTAAGTGACTTGCCCGGGGTCACACAGCTAGTAAGTGTCAAGTGTCTGAGGCTGGATTTGAACTCAGGTCCTCCTGATTCCAAGACCTGAGGTCTATCCACTGTGACATGTAGCTGCCCCAAGAGTCTATGTTTTTAAAAAAAGATAATCAGTTGACATTTTGTCAGAAAAATGAGTTTTCTTACTGCATCTGTTTTTACACTTCTTTTGACATTTAGGTTAGTTTTGCTGAACTGTTTTTTCTTCCATTTTTTTCTTTGTTGCGTGCTCTCTGAAAGAGAGAGGGAGAAGGGAGGGATCCATTGGGAAGTGTAGGAGATATAAAAACAAAAATATCAATAAAATGTTTTTTTTTTAAAGAAAAGAGGTTCATATTTATAGGGTAGAGAATGAGATTGAGGAGTGGTGGTCAGGGATGTGTGGTGATGAGGAAGAAAGGAGGGAAGAGAGGGGTCCTTCTCCACATGTTTACATGTCATGGCCACGTCACTAAAAAGTAGGAGAGGGTCCAGCACTTGACTTCTTCTAATGTGATTCATCTTTGCTTGTTCACTTGCCTGTTCCTCTGTATGGACCTTAGTCAAGGTATGTTTATGGGATTGTGACCCTTTCAGCCTTAGCCCCTTAGACCAATGTTGAAAGGAACCAACTTGAAGAGGATAGCAGTAAGGTATCATAGATAGAATGGCAGACCTGGAGCTCAGCAGACCCCATAGAGCTTTTGTTCAAATCTTGCCTTCATAGGCATTTAGCTTCCTTATCATAACCTGTTTCCTTCTCTTCTTCTCTTTCCTTAAAGGCACCTGGTAGGGCAGTGGATAGACTGCTGGACCTTGAGTCAGGAACACCAACACCTACAAGTTCTAAGGCCAGTCACTTAATCTCTGTTTGCCTCAGTTTCCTCAACTATAAAGTGGAGATAATAATAGTACCTACCTTCAAGAGTTGTTGTGAGGATCAAATGAGATGATATTTATAAAAAGCGCTTAGCACAGTGTCTGGCTCATAGTAGATGCCATGTAAATGCTTATTCCCTTGCTTCTAAAAGCACCTAGAGCACCTACCTAATGACCTACCTAATTACACTGTTGTGAGATTCAAATAAGAATGTAATTTTTTTTAAAGTGGTTAAGTAATCTACTTGAAAATGGGTGATGTGTGGAAGGACACCCCTCCCACATACATCCCTGTTTTCTCTCCCTATGCAGTCCAGCGATGCATGTTGTAGAATCCTCTTGAGCTCAGTAGGGGGAATCAAAGCTGTCTGAAGTTGTTAACTTTTTGAGTGTTGGGTCATTAAGTGTAACTGGAGAAACAGTGAAGGGAATTGTTCTACCGCACTGAATAAGTCCAATGGATTTTCATCTTCTTGGTAAAATATTATTAAGAAATTGCTTTGGAGATTTACACTCTGGGTAAGATTAGCTGAACTACTTTTCCACTTGGTTACATAGTTCTTTAATTAGAAGCCAAAGTTTGGGAAGGGGGCAGTCTACCACGACTTCATGTAGGGAAGAGAAGGTGTATGAAACAGCAGAATCCAGGTTGGATCCATGGTAAGGAAGCATAAGTTAAAACAAGACAAGGTTATAAGATATTATGGTGGACCTGGCTCCATTCAATTTGCCCTCTTATCTTCTAATTTGGAAGTTTTAGCCAGCACCAATACTATTGCCCCACTTTTTTTTATTCTTGCCATGACAAAAGTTGCATATTCCTCGCAAAAATGTACATTATTGGCTAGAAATGCACCAGAAACCCCAGTGCCAAGTAGAGTTCTGTCAAAACTAATATTCTGGTCTGAAAATGTGGTGGAGGTTGAGTCTGGTGAAAGGGGCATTTTTTAAGGCGAAGTGTTTCTTTTCTTAGAACCTGGTTTTCTTAAAAGACCCTGCTTGGTTATATGTAAGAATCCCTATGAAGGTAGGAGTGGGGTGGGTGGGAGGCATTGCAGGGACAGACAAGCAAGGGTGGGTGTGCTGAGGATTTTTGTTCAGCTTTTGTATTTGATTTTCAGTTCATATGATAACAAACTTAGCTGGGAGTGAGACATCCTAATAACACATAGCTCTTTTAATTCTGCTGGCATGTAACAGAATTATGTTTACATGGAAAAATATGCAGGCCTGAGGATATCAAACACATACAGAGAAACAAATACTCACCTAAACACATATCTTACTTCATATGCACTTATTAGACTAGGAAATGCCAACCTTGTATGATCTGAATTTTAACTGCATGAAATGATTGACCCAGAAAAAGAAGCCATTTTTCTTTCTTCCTCCTTTTTACTAGTTTTATAAACAAGTGAGAGTATGGATTGAATAAATTTAGAGTTTTCAACTATTTTTGGGGGGGGAGGGGAATGGTTTTTTCCCTATAGTCACTAGAAGTTGCTCTTAGAGCTTAAAGAAACAGAGGTTGACATTTCGGTTACTTTACTCCGGCTCCAGGGGAGCTAACTGTATTAGCTTTCAAGGATAAAAACTGTTACATGCAAAAGCGAATTTTAGTGCTCCCTCAAGACGTTATGACCGCATAGCTGACCTTTCTTTTTTCCTTTGGAAAAAAAAGGGGGGGGGTGTTAGACTTTTTTATTAGAAAAAGTAATCAGCTGCAATGTGATTTTTGTTGCAAACGATCATAAATGGTAGAATTTAGCCTGTAATAAAAGTCCCTGAAATAATAACAGTAAAATGTGGACAGGTCTATTCTTGTCTTCCTTTGGCATTTGAAGACTTATGACTCTAGCTCGTTTGAAGAGTATGCTTCTTCTTTGTGAGCCCTGGAAGCAAACTTTCTGTACTTGGATTTGCTATAACTTAATTACTAGAAGAACATTCAAATATAGGTTTAATTTTGTTTTAATAATTGCAGAAAAGGCTTTTTTTTTTAAAGAGGGGTTGGAAAGATCACTGTGCACCAGTGGAATTTATCTTTAGTAAATGTAACATTTGTTTTCTAAGGAATTATAACAACACACTTGAATTCCAGAACAGTAAGCAAAATAGCTTAAGTTCACTGACTTGAAAAAACATTCTTTTATACTGCATAGTTCTAAAATAAATACTTAAAAGAAACAGCGAGCAAGCCATTCTATCTTGGTTTTCATTTTCCTTCAGATAGAACGCTAGCACAAACATTCTTGCTAGTTAACATTGCCTGTGTTTTTATGAAGTTAATAACCGAACTGTCAATCACGCCCTATATAAATACGGGGGTTGAATGTTTCTGCTTTAGAGTCACTTTTATTTACAAGAGCTGCCAGCCAAGATTTCCAAAGGACTCCATGGGTTGTTTGCTTTGATCCGTTCTGCTTACCAGTCTTTTTATACCTGTTGGTTGGCTATTTATGATACCTTTGTGTAATCAGGTATGGGAAGAGCAGATGTGCAGAATAAACATGTCTTAAGGAGACCAAGGCTCAAGAGAAATCATGTAATTATTCACCAAACCGCTTAAAGAATGACTATTTTCTTTAAAACAACCTCATTGCTGTTATGACAAGAGGAACAGATGTGGTGTTCACCCCCAGAGAAGCCAAACTTCGGCTTCGAGTGAATGGAAGTGGTGTCTACATCTCCTTGTCCTAAAAACTTTTGCTTTCCTTTAAATTTATAAATTACTGAGATGTCACAGCTATTCTTGGTTGACTATTGCCTTTGACCCTATTTATCATTTACTCCTTTCCTAGAAAATGTTTGCCATATGTTCCTATCCAAATAATCCACTCTCTGTGTGGAAACAGTTATCTTTACATTTCGAACTGGAAATGTCTTTCAATGTTTGAGGCAGAATTTAAGGAAGGGGTATGTGTGTATGTGTGTGTGTGTGTGTACTGTGGGGAACTGAAAAAATCAAATATTATGTCAGAAACTTAAAGAAAGAGAAAGAAGACAAAAAATGACAACCTTATAAATCCTTTTTGTTTTAAAAAATGACTAATGTAAAATTCATTTTCTTTTATCCTTTGATTTAAATGGCCTTCCATTAATTTCCCCAAATTTTATTTATATTGGACTTTTCCGCAGTAATCTTGAGTGTTTGAACATATCAGAAAAGTTGTCTTGCTTTCTTCATGTTTGGAATTTTAAAGGCTTTTTTTTCCCCTTGTAATAATGAGTCATGTTATCACCACTTTAATAACATTGCTGGTAGAGCTGTGATTGATGTCTTGTGGGTGTTTCTGAAGGCCCCGGACCCTGGGGATGTTTAGGCACATTAAGGATTGTCCAAAGTTGTTGACAGACTGAACTCCATGCATCATCCTCTGGGAAATGATCTGTGTGATTTGGGGTGCTGGTCCTTGCCACTTTTTAATCTGGCACACATTACCTGCCTTGTAGTGCTGGTGGAAGACTGACCTTTTCCAAGGAGATTCTGTTCAGCTAGGGTTTTGAGGTCCAGAATATCACGCTAACCAAGATTTCCTCCCTTTTATAATCCAGCATGTTTAACTGGAATTATTCAGTAGTTGTTGCTGCTGTTTATAGTTTCCAAACGCTGGCACACGTATTGTAACCAGAAAGTAGCAAACGCAGCCAAAACACATTTTTGTCTCAACCGCTGGTAAAGCCGCGTGCCTCATCTGGTTTTCAAGAGTAAATTGTTTGGTAAACTTTTAGGTAGGTTAAACCTTGGCTTAAACCTCTCAAGGGCTGCTTCTCCTTTTAACTTTCAGGAGGGAGAAGCCACTGAAGACACTGTAGCTTTTTGGAGCCCCTGAAAACAAGGGTTAGTAACTTTTTCCATGGTGAGTCCATGGTCGGCGTCGCCTCAATGGGACACAAAACTGCAAAAGTAACACTTCAGCATTTCAGGCCCTTTGATCGTAGAAGCTTTATTGAGACTAGAGCAGGGTAGTCAACCAGAAAGCATTCAGAGGGAGGACAAACCAATTGCCCAGAAGGTAGCAGGGAGCCACACACTGTGACTAGTGTCTGCAGCTACAGCAGAAAACAGGAATGAAATGATGCCTTCAAATGATGTGAGACAGTTAATCAGGAAAAAAAAAAATGAGAAGTTGGGTAGTGACTATTCAGTTATCAAATTAGTAGAGGGAAAATCAGATATACCCCCTCTGCTTACTTAATATTTTCATCCTCAGTCCAATGAAGGCTTAAAAACATAATTTAATTTTCTGAACAAAGATCTCTGTTAACCCAAACTATGTAGATTGATGACTAACAGTTCTCCTTGCCAGGTACATAAGGAAATATATAATGGCTAAGTGTAAAATAAAGACTCTAGTCAGGTTGTGTGGAGAAGAGTAAGGGAAGCAAGTTGGGGGGGCAGATAGGTCCTTTTGGAGATCAATGTCAGGCCTTTAATAATCATTCTTTCAGTGATGCTTAAAATGGGCCTTTCAATCATTCAGCCTCTTTCTCCAGGTAAGTATGCTTCACTGGGCATTCTACAGCTTAGCTTCAATGATGGGATTTTATTTGTGATATTTAAATATGAAAATATGCCTTTGGCAGGCAGACAGGAAGCAAATCCAGTCTTTTAGTCTGTCATGACACCAATATTGTCCTATAGGAAAGCATTTAGACAGGATTTCTTTGGAATTACTCAAAGGCCACTTTCATAGCATTACTCCTTTTCCCAACAACCTTCTGGGCTTTCCTGAGGGACCACAGGACAAAGTCCAGGTTTCTTATCTTGGCATTCCTTTTCTTCCAAGGTCTAGCCATAAGACAGCACGACATGGCAGACTGAGCTTAGTGTTAAGAGGATCCATGGTTGAATCCTGCTTTTTTCACTTCCTATGCCTGTGATGGTACATAGGCAAGTCACTTAATTCTCAGCCTCAGTTTTTGGTTCAGTTGTGTCTAACTGTTTATGTCCCCATTTGGGGTTTTCTTGGCAAAGATACTAGAGTGCTTTGCCATTTCCTTCTCCGGCTCATTTTATAGATAAGAAAACTGAGGAAAATAGGGTTTAATGACTTGCCCAGGGTCACATGGCTAGGAAGTGGCTGAGGCTGGATTTGAACTCAGGAAGATGAGTCTTCCTGACTCCAGGCCCTGAGTTTCCCAATCTGTAAAATAGTGCTAACAATGCCTATATCCTCAGCCTCTCCAGGTTGTGAGGAAAATGCTTTGTAATGCCATATTGTGATGCCTAAAAGTTACTGCTCTGCCATTAACTCGGTGTGTTTGACTTTGTACAAATCACTTTATATCTTTGATTCTGTTTTAGCATCCATCACGTGGAGCTTAATGATATTTCCTCTTTCTCTCATATGAAGTGGTTATATTTTGTTTTAGGGGGAAGTGTTTTGTGAGCTCCTAGGTCCTTTTAGAATGTTGTTAAGGGTGCGCTCTTATATTCTACCAAATGTCTTTCCACCAAAGCACTACTCTGATGTCTCCTTGGGAGATGGAGGAGACCCTGCATCCTTAAAGGTGGTGCCATTAGAGTGTGAGCTCCTGCAGGTTCTTTCAAACTGGAAGAGTTTTGAATATAGGCTTCCAAGTAATAGACTCTTGTCTGAGGACCCATCTACCCCCTTACCAGAAGACTAGCTACCAAATAAAGAATGAATCATTTTAACCATAGCAACTCAAAAAACCTTAAAATGGTTGCAGTCTGAATTGGTAGAGAGACCAGTCACAAATGAAATCCTGAATCTTTTAAAGGAGTTCAAAAACTGCCTTTCTTATTAGCAGTATCCCTTCATGCCAGGTAGACGGGGCTACTCATTGTCCCCATTGGCTACTGTCTTTTCCCTCATCTAGAATGCCCTCCCCACCTTTCTGCCTATCAGAATCCTGTGTGTCTTTGCCTTATCCTACACTATAGATAGCATTTCTTGAATCTTTAGTGAGATTGCAACCTCTTGAGGCGTGTCTTATACTTCTTTCTATTACCTCCTATGCTCAATAAATGTTCACCAGTTGGCGGTTCAGAGACTTGTAGTTCTGTGTATTTCTAATATAATTAACAAAAGATAGCCTTCATGTAGTGCTTTAAGATTTATTGGCAAAGTGCTTTCCATATGTTATCTCATTTGATGATGTATGGATTTGATGACCTGTGTTGCTTGGTGCCTTTGGACAAGAGGTTTATAGCTGGCTTTCTTGAGAGTTAAAATATTGGGTATCAAATCTATTTTACAAGTTTTATAAGGAAAAATTCAATTCAAGAAACATTTATTGAATTTCCCACTCCTTCCTACTTTCACCTCTTAGAAACCCTAGTTTCCTTCAATACTCAGCTCAGGTTCCACCTTCTGTTTTAACCCTTTGCTGATTTCTGTGGCCACTGGTGCCTTCCTCCCCTAGTAACTACTTTCTGTTTTGTATGTAAGGCTACAGACCATGCTCATGTGGTCTCACTGGAGAGAATGGAAGCTCCCTACTGACGGGGACTAGTTCACTTGTGACCACGTATCCCCAAGTCCAGCAGAGTGCCTGGCACATAGTAGATGCTTGTGGATTAATTGCAGAGACCGCCGGGTGCTGAGAGAGATGAGAAGTTGAGGTAGTTAATGGCCCCTGCCCTAATGAAACATGGGGTATAATGGGAGTGGATAAGACACACAAATGCCACTATAACATATAAAAGGATGGATTTGCAGTCTCACCCTGGACCAATTTAATACTAATCAAGTCAAGTCAGCAAGGATTTATCAAGCACCTACTATGTGCCAGACACTGCTGAGTGCTAGGTCTTTCCATTTGCTCCTTATTGTTGTAACTGTCTCCCACGCTGTCACACTGTATCTGTACCTTAGCTCTCATTTCAATTTTCTTTGCTACATTTTTCTTTTTGTGATAAGAAGAAAGTTTATTTACAGGTCCTTCTTACACCAAAGGCAACTGGATATTAATTATTTTATTTTTACTCCCTGGACTTTAATTCAGTTCAGCAAGTGATAACTTAAAGGATTATAGTAATCTGACATGCTTCATATGCATTTTGGTTATTGACTGTTCAGTATTAACTCCTAGGTGAAGCCTGGAGCCATGGAAGAAAATGGCTCTCATTTAATTTGGTGTTTGGGGTTTGAATAAGGTCGGACTATGCCACCTTGAGACTTTTGAGACTCAGGTGCTTAACCCATTTGATCTGAAAATTGGTAAGTTGCAACTGACTTCTATTGGAAACAGTAAAACCCAGGCCTAAAATAGTGAAGGCTTTACAAACGTGGCAGCGTTGTGGCTCTTAAACCCCAAGTTAGGTTCTGGGAAAGCATTTTTAATAAATCCTCCTTTATAGGGCTGCACTCACAGTAGTTAACCTTTTACATTTGCTTAGCATTTTAAAAACCTTTGTAAAGTAAACTTGGCATCTGTTATCTAATTTGACCCTCATTGTAATCCTGTGAGATAGTGGACAGGTATAGTAATATCCTCATTTGACAGATGAGGAAATTGAGGCCTAGTGAAACTTTTCTGAAAAATCGCACCAGTCAGTCAGCAAACATTTTTGAAGTACTTACTATACGCTAACCACTGGGAATACAAATAGAAGCCTAAAGGAAGACAGTCTTTAACTCTCAAAGAGCTTATGTTCTAATGTAAGGAAAGAGCAGGGGAAAGGTGCCCACGTGGTAGAGAAAGTCTTGTGGAGATGAGTTAGCTGTGCAGCCTGGAGAGGCATGAAGACATCTCTGGCCCCGGGGAGGTTCTGAGATTAATTGGCCAATCAGAAAGCGAAGCCATAGAGAGGTAACTGAATGGCTGAATGATTGGATGGTGGTGAAGGGACTCCAAGCATCTGTTTTCTTTCCTGTTTTCTTCACATTTTCAGAGAAGGATAAGAAGCTCTTACTATCCCTTGAGTCCTGTAGGCCAAAGCTAAATTCAGGGTAGGTTCCATCATTTGAATAAAGCAGTGTTGTTCTTTTGATGGTGCTTGCTCTGCCTTAAACTCATCCTTGTTTTGTAGCCTCTTTCGGTGCCAAACCAGGAACGTGGGTGACCCTGTTGGTAATGGGTGTGGGCATACACCAAAGTGACTTTTTTTTTTTACTCTTTTCATTCATACCTTATATCCTCATTTTTCTTCCCTCTAAACTATCTCTTTGGTGTGTGTGTGTGTGTGTGTGTATTGGTTTCTTTTTACCCCAACTTTTTTTCTTCTTTTATGTCCTGTCCTTATAGAACTACAAGAAAACAAGTTCAGGGGGCCCCTCCTCAAGCTCAAGGTGTGCAGATGGTATGTGCAGGAGAGAACAGGATGGGATTTTATAATGTGAAAATCCCTGGTTGAAAAAAAAAAAGAAGAAAGTGAGAAATGAATTTTAAAAGTGCAAGACGGCTTCATGTTAAAGTGGGGGGGCAGGGAAGTGAAGTTGTAGCAATTTGAATTGGACAAGTGGAAAAATATGTTTCAAAATATCTTTAGGCTATTCCCAGTAAATGGTTTTATAAACAACATTTTTGGTGTGTAGTCATAAATTCCTCTGACCTATGAGCACCAATTTAATGGAATTAATTAAAATGAAGGTGAAGTGCCAAAATTTGCATCTGAAAACCATCAGTAACTGTTCATTCAATTAGTCATTTTTATTTAGTCTTTATATCAGTCATCTTTTGTAGATTCGGTATTTTCTGGCAAATTTGAAGGGTTCTTTGGGAACTGTTACAACAACTCTGAATGATTTCAATACAGACTCAAACTTTAGCCAACAGATTGTAGTATAAATAATAAAGCAGAACGTTGTTTCCTTTTCCAAGGACAAAATGCACTTATTGTTGAAGTGTGCGCACATATTTGTGTGTTTGTATGTTCAGTGTCTATTTATACTCCTCAAAGGGACACACCAAGCAATAAAAGAAAACATTGTGTTTTAAACTTTCTCACAAGAGCCAAAGACTTTGAAACAATAGCATATACTCTTCCTTGATCTTCACAAGCACACTACCCCCTCCCTTTATATAAATAGATTTTGTTTTAGACAGCTGTGATTGTCTTCTTTCTTTGTTGGCACTTTTCTAGCTCTCTCCCGGCGTCTTGGTTAAGGTGTTGGGTTCTGTCTGCCTTTTCAATCTTGCCTTGAAGCATTTATGTTATCATAATATTTTAGAGAAGGAAGGGATTTTAGAGATAAGCTTAGTTCAGTGCCCTCATTTTATAAATGAGGAAATGGAAATCCTGAGAAGTGATGTGATTTCTCCAAGGTCACATAAAGAATTAATTAGGTGTAGAGCAAAAATTTGAACCCACAACTTCTGATTTCCAATGTATTGCTCTTTTTTGGTTGCTTTTTTTTCCCGTTTTTTTGGGTTGCTTTCTCTGCCTCCACCCCCCCATTTATCTAATGAAGTAGAAGGGAAGTCCTGGAAATGACCATCTCTAGAGACAGTAGCTGAAGGGTTAGTTTAACTGGGAGTGAGCAGTTAGGTGCTGGAATGGATAGAGCACCTGACCTGGAATCAGAAAGATTTAAGTTCAAATTGGGCCTCAGACACTTACTAGCTGTTTGACCTCAGGCAAAGCACTTAAAAGAAAAAAAAAAAATCTCCATTTACCTCAGTTTCCTCAGCTGTAAAATGAGGTTGATAATAGCACTTACTTCTCAAGTTATTTTGAAGATCAAATAAGGCAATATTTGTAAAGTGCTTAGCACGTTGCATGGCACATAGTATGCTCTTAATAAATCACCTCACTCTCTCTCCCTCTTCCTCCCTTCCTCCCTTCCTTCCTTCCTTCCTCCATTTCTTCCATCTTTCCTTCTTTCTTTTCTTCCTTCTTTCCTTCCTTCTTTCCTTCTTCTTTCCTTCCTTCCTGCCTTCCTGTAGGTATCTTGAGGCAAGCTCAGATTCCATAGATGATAATCTCTGTGGACCCAAAAGGGTAAAAGGTCACTTATATACAATATAGACTGTGAAAACACGGCCTCCTAATCTTTCTGGCCTTGTGGGGATTGCAGCAGGAGGTATTAGCAGAGTTGTAACAGGGATAACAGGCTTGTGGGGACCAAGCCCTCATTCCATTGTCACTTGTTGACCCTTTGATGTCAGCTTTCCCTATCATTGGGCATCACTCAGTTTCGATTACTCACTGAGATGGGTTAGTTTTCACTAAATGTGTTGTTGCCTTAATAATCCTATGTATGAGAGGAACCTCAGCTTAGGATTATATTCTAAATTCTAAATTGGAATCTCCTTGTGCATATAGTTACCAGTGGTATCTGCAGTACTGAAGAGTCTTATGTAGCTAGGAAACCTTGCCATTTCTCAAGAGAGGTGGGTCCTAGGAACCCTGGAGCAGGGAGCCATCTGGCTTGGAGGCCTGATACTAGTGGATGAGGGAACTGGGTTCAAGTTCTGCTTCCGATAAATATAGACGTGTGCCCTGGGCAAGTCATTTAACCTTTCTTTGCCTGTATTTCCTCATCCATAAAATAAGAGTAGTTAGATCCAATAGCCTCTAAGTGCCCTTCCAGCTCTAAGTCTCTGATCCTGTGATTCTATACACATGAGAATCAAGCACTATATCATTCCGAGACAACCTACTCTTGAGTCCTGAGTTGCATATTTATTTAGCAGAGCATCTACCTCACTGCTATCTATTGAAAGTCAATCCTTGGGGCAGCTAGGTGGTGCAGTGGATAGAGCACTGGCCCTGACTTCAAACCCGGCCTCAGACCAAACACTTGACAGTTACTAGCTGTGTGACTTTGGGCAAGGCACTTAACCCCAACTGCCTAAAAATTAAAAAAAAAAAAAAGTCAATCCTTGACACAGGCTTCTGTGGGCATTGAAAATGGTTAAGAAGCTGGTATCTGAAGTTGAGATTGAATTTGAATTTCCAGGCTATGGCTTAAAAATATAGGAATGACAGGATATTTGCCAGGAATGGAGTGCATATTATCATATTAATAAGAATATGTTTTCCTAGATTCTTGCATTCCCAGTGAGAAAAAAGGAGAGGAAAAAAAAAGCCTAAATCTCTCCAGAATCCTAGAGAGCATAGAGGATATGTATTCAACATAGGAAGAATAGAAGTAAAGATACAGAGAAGTTTGTAGACAAAAGTAAAAAATGGAACCAGTATTTTTTTATTTAATTTTTTTATTAATTTATTTTGATTTATCAGTAATCACTTCCATATGCTTTTGAGTTTAAAATTTTTCACCCCCTTCCTCCCCACCACCCTCCCCAAGACAGCGCACAATCTGATATGGGCTATACATTTACATTCATATTTAACATATTTTCACATTAGTGATATTGTAAGTAGAAATTAAAACCAATAGGAGGAACCATCAGAAAGAGGAAACAAAACTCAACAGAAGAGAAAAAAAATAACAATTTGGCTTCCATAGTTCTTTCTTTGGGTGTGGATAGCATTTTCTATCACAAGGCCTCTGGAGATGTCTTAGATCCTTGTATTGCCAGGAAGGGTTAAGTTTATCAATATTAGTCATCACACAACGTGGCTGTTATTGTGTACAACGCTCTCTTGGTTCTGCTCACTTCATTCAACACCAGACCATACAAGTCTTTCCGGGTTTTTCTGAAGTCACCCTGTTCATCAAAATGGAACCAGTATTGAAACTCATAGCTTCAGGTGACTTCTCAGATGTGCAAAAATATGGACAATAAGCAAAATGAATTAGCGATTTTAACACATGGGATGAAATTTGACTTCATAGATATCACTGAAACATGGTGGAATGAAACCTATGACCAAAGTGTGATCCTGGAAGAATATACCTCATTAAAAGAAACAGTATATTCTTTTTTTTTTAAGAGAGAGGTGGTTGTGGTAGTATAGGCATCAGAGAGGGGAAGCATGATGGAGGTAGTATAGGTGAATATCAGCAAAGGCAGAAAAATAATCAATATTGTCACCAGGATAAATAACAGGATAGAGAGGAAATAAATGATGAGTTTTGAAACATCACACACTTGGCACACAATAGAGTAGTTCTGGGGGATTTCAATTATTTAGATACCTGTTGGACCTTTCTCTCCCTGCCAAAAGCAGAACAGCTAATTATTACTTTAAAAAAAAAAATCCATCTTACAGAAAAATTTATCCCTCAGAGGGAAGATGAACCAAAATGATGAAATTCTGTTCTTCTGATTTCCACTAACAGAAAGAAATTGGTTACTGTAGTAGATAATTATGAGAACCTTTGGAGGGAAATGACCACTACCTCTTAGAATTTGTGACAGAAAAGAAAATCCAGGCATAGTCCAATACAAGGACAGCTAAGTGGCACAGTGGATAGAGTGCCAGGCCTGAAGTAAGAAAGACTCATCTTCCCGAGTTCAAATGTGGCCTCAGACACATACTAGTTGTGTGACCCTGGGCAAGTCACTTAACTTTGTTTACCTCAGTTTCCTCATCTGTAAAATGAGCTGGAGAAGAAAATGGCAAACCACTCCAGTATCTTTGCCAAGAAACCCCAAATGAAGTCACAAAGAATCAGACATGACTAAAAAACTGGAACAACAGCAGTCCAACATACCCCTTACATTTGGGGAGAGCAGGTTTCAAAGAATTCAGAGAAAGCATAGGTGGGATCTCATGGCCTCATGTTCTAGAAGTTACCTCAGGAGGGATGGGCAGCTCTCACCAATACAGTTCTGAAGATATAGAGAGAAAGAATTCCAATGAGGAGAAAAAAGACAAGCTAATTAAAAAGACATGTAGGGAAGATGGAAATGAGGACAAGTAATAGGGGACGTATGTAAAAGTGTGGCATGATCTTGTAAGAATAGCGTCAAGGCTACTAAAACCCTGAAAGAGCTGAGGGTAGCAAGGGAAGCTAACGGTAATAGGTTTTTTAAAAAGTTACATTTAGGAAGAGAAGGAAGGGATTGAGCTGTTATCTGTGATGGATGGTGGTATGATATATGACAATGTGAAGAAGACAGATTTTCTCAGCTCTTACTTTGCTTCTGGTTTTTTTTTTTTCTGTCAAGACAAATGATGGAAGGATAGGAAAATAGAATATGACTAATTGATACCCATGATAAGTAAGAACACTTAGATGTCGTTGCTGAGTTCAAGGCACCTACATGATCTAAATGAACTACATCCAATGGTACTAAAAGAACTGATACATGTGAATACTTAACCATTATTAGTGATTATTTTTTGAAACATCATAGAGAACCAGAGAAGTATCACGGAAGTGAAAGGGCAGATGTCCTAGTTTTTAAAAAAGAAAAAAAAAAGGAAATGGAGTCTGTGATCTGAAGCCTAGTGAGTTTGACTTTAATTCCTGGAAAAAAATCTAGGGTGTATTATTAAAGAGTAGTCTAGAAAGGTGTATTAAAGACTAAGTTAGTGTGGTACAGTAGAAAATATCCTGGATTTTGGGGTAGAGGAGCTCAGTCACTTACTACTTGTGTGACCTTGGGCAAGACATTTACAGTCTTTGGGCCTCAGCCTTTATCTGTAAGATGAGAGGGTTGCACTAAGTGGCTTCCAGGATTCCTCCTAGTTCTAAATCTTTGGTCCAAGGGTCCTGTGAATATAGAGATGGAGATCCAACCTGGTTTCATCATGTCAGGCAAACTTTATTTCCTTTTTCAACATTGAGTGCAATCTTGGACTGCCATTAGGAGCCATCATGTCAAGGGAGAAGAAGGTGATGGCCCCTTTGTATCATGCCCTGGACAGACTACATCTGGAATATTGCTTTTCTGTTCTAATTACCACATTTTAGAAAAGATATTGCTAAAATGGAGGATGTTCAGAGAAGGGCAGTTGGAATGCTGAATGGCTGAATTAGAGTTTCATGTCATATGAAGAAGGTCAGTTGAAGGAACAGTGAGGGGTTAGCAGAAAAAGAGAAATCTTGGGGGGGCCATGATAGCCATCTTTCAGTGACTAAAAGGCCATCATGGGGAAGATGATTAGCCTTCTAGTTCTGCTCAGTCCCCAAGGCAGATCTTGGAGGAGTGAGGGAAAGTTGTCAAGGGGCAGGTTTGGGCAGGATATTAAAGAAAAACTTTCTAATAATTCAGTCAATGATTTATTAATTGAATTTATTAATATTAATTAATAAGTCAGGCATTATTAATGCCTCTTATGTGCCAGGCACTATGGTAGGCACTAAGGAGAGAAAGCATCGACAAAAGAGTATCTGCCTTCAAGAAATTTATAATGTAATGGCAGACATAATGTGAGCATCCATAGGTGCATGCATGCACGCACACACACACGCACACACACACATGACATATGAAAAACATACAGGGTTACCTGGTGAGGGAGAAGGGAAGCCTAGCAGCTCACTGAAGCAGGATAAGCCTTATTAGATTGTTGTACTTGAGTCCTGAAGGAAATTAGGAATTTTAAGAGGTGGAAGTAGATTTTAGACAGCCACTGAGTGCCATTTGTGAGGAACAGGAAGGAGGCCAATCTTGGGAGGTAGAACTCATTGGGGATTTTCAAAGGCTAGATGCCCACTTGTCAGGTATATTGTCAGGGGTGGAGGTGAGAGGTTCAAGTATGTTTTGGACTAGGTGGCTCCTGAAGAACCCTGCCAACAGTGCAGTTCTGGGATTCTCACCAGTTTACTCTATTGCCTAGATTTTTTTAGCAATGCCTTTGTTCAGAGTATACCTTCTAACAAGAGATGTCACATAAAGATTTAAAACAAAAATGTATTTTTAAAATTACTGTCATAACCATTGCGCATGCATAGAGTTTTAGATGTGCCATTGTAATTTCACTTAGGATTGGCTCAGGTTCACGTATGGCATTTAGACCATTGAAAATCAATTTTAAAATATTACTGGGTAATATAATGGAAATATTGTCCCGGATAAAATAATTAGGATGTTCTCAAAGCTTTGCCACTCAAAATGCAAATAAGGGAATTGCTTCATTTTCAAAGATTAAAACTTTTCACAGACCTTACCTTCATGGACTTTTCATGGTTTGTTCCTTCTTCTGAACCCATGGAGATATTTTGCTTTTAAATATGATTATGGAATTGAGATGGACATTTGGTCCAACATTTGTGTGCTTTACACATTTTTTAAAAACTTCACTTGGAATTATTTACACACTTTAAATATTTACTCGGAAGTCTCTTTGCAAGGCTAGGCAAGACGTCTCACCAAACTGCTCTCAATAACTCACTGTTGAGCAAGGTTAGGAAGCACTGTAGGTTACTCTCTCAAGACTCTGGCAATGTCCCCACTCGACTCACAGTGAATATAATTAACAATCTTAGTTGTAAAGGTCACAAAGTCAAAGGAGTGACCACAGTGCGGTCAGGGTTTCTAGCAGCATAGGGAACAGCTTGTCAAAGCAGGTCAGATGGTGCAGTGAACAGTGAGATCTTCTCATTTCCATTTTCAGTTTCAATAGGCATGTATTCCTTAGCTCAGAAATCTTCAATGGCTCCCAATGTCCTACTGTGTAAAGTGCAGACTTACTTGCCCGATATTTAAGACCCTCCACAGTTTGGTACCCTTGTGCCTCTCCAGACTTGTCTTTCATTACTCCCTTTCATACATTTTATGCACTTGCTGCACAGGGATGTACTCTATCATCTTTTGTACTTCCCCACCATCATATCTCAACTTTTTCATTTCCTGGGTCTAAAATGATCTCCTTTCCCCTTTTTGCCTGCTGGATGTCGTACAAGCATCTGAAGCTTGACATGTCCGTGGCAGAATTCATTATCATCCTCTGTCCTCTAAACCTCTTCCAAAACTCTATGTTAAAAAAGGGACAAGCATGCCGAGGGAGATAATGGGGGAAAAAGTGAGGAGGAAGAGGATGCAGCAGTACCAGATGCAAAACTATCCCACAAAGCAGTAATCATCATAATTATGTGGTATTAGGTACAAAATAGAAAAAATGGTCAGTAGAACAGATTAAGTCCATCAGTCAGTTAATAAGTAAGAATTACCTATTGTGTGTCAGGCACTGCGCTAAGTGCTAGAGATATAAAGAAATGTAAGAGACAATGTCTGCCCTCAAAGAGCTCATGTAGTAGGATGGTGTTTGATGAACACGAAGACCTCAGCTACTGGGGTTAGAACCTATTATTCAACAGTAACAATAACAGTAAACTCCTGGGAAGACTGAGAAAGTCTGGTAGAACTGAGGTTTAGACAAATCTCTCAAGCATCTTAGACAATATTTAGTATATCATATGCCAACACAAGCGCCAAATGGATGACGTAGCTATTAAAAAGCTGCATCATGAACAAATCAGAGGAGCAAGGATGGAGATATCTTCCATAATTATGAGTAGGAGACGAAGCCATGACCAAACTGGGGATAGGGAAGATCACAGGTGATAAAATGGACAATTTGGATTATATGAAGTTAACGTGAAGGAAAATGACCTAGAGTACCAGATTTCAAACTATATTGCAAAGCAGTAATCATCAAAACAATCTGGTACTGCTTAAGAATAGTATAATAGATTAGGTACACAATACATGGTAGTAAATGACCTTAGTATTCTAGTGTTTGATAAGCCCAAAGATCCAAGCTTTGGGCACAAGAACTCACTATTTGATTGCTGGGAAAACTCAAAAGCAGTTTGGCAAAAACTAGGCATAAAACAACATCTCACACTGTATACCAAGATAAAGTAAAAATGGGTACAGAATTTAGACATAAAGGGTAATAGCATAAGTGAATTATGGGAACATGGAAAATTTTACCTGTCAGATATATGGATAAGGGAAGAATTTATGACCAAATAAGAGACGGAAAAGATCACAGGAAGTCAAATGGATAAATTTGGTTACATTAAATTAAAAGGTTTTTGCACAAACAAAACCGACACAGCCAAGATTAGAAGAAAAGCAGGAAATTGGGGAAAAAAATTTTCACAGCAAGTTTCTCTGATAAAGGCCTTGTTTCTCAAATATAGGGAACTGAGCCAAATGTATAAAAATAGAAGCCATTCCCCAATGGATAAATGGTGAAAGGATATGAACAAGGCAGTTTTCAGAAGAAGAAATCAAAGCTATTTATAGTCATATGAAAAATGCTCTAAATCACTATTGATTAAAGAAATGTAAATTAAAACAACATTGAGGTACCACCTCATACCTATTAGGTTGATTAACATAGTAGAAAAGGAAAATGGCAAATTCTGGAGGGGAATGTGGAAAAAATAGGGATACCAAATGGACTGTTGGTGGAGTTGTAAACTGATCCAACCATTCTGGAGAGCAATTAGGAACTACGCCCAAAGGGCTATAAAACTGTGCATACCCTCTGACCTAGCAATAACACTATTAGGTCTATATCCCAGAGAGATAAAAGGAAAAGGACCCATATATACAAAAATATTTATAACAGCTCTTTTTTTGGTGGTAAAGAATTGGAAATGGAGGGGCCAGTCACTTGGGGAATGACCAAACAAGTTGTGGTATATGATTGTGATGGAATACTGTTGTGCTATAATAAATGATGAAGAGGACGGTTTCAGAAAATACTGGGAAGATTTATATGAACTGGTGCAAAGTGAAGTGAGCAGAACCAGAAGAACATTGTATACAGTGACAGCAATATTGGAAATATGATCAACTGTGAAAAACTTAGCTACTCTGATCAAGACAATGATCCAAGACAATTCTGAGGAACTCATGATGAAAAATGGTATCCACCTCCAGTGAGAGAATGATGAACTATGAGTGCATAGTGAAGCATAATCTTTTCACTTTATTTTTCTTGGTTGTGTGCATGTTTTTTCTTTTGCGACATAACTAAAATGGAAATGTGTTTTGCATTATTTCCCACATGTAATTGATATCATACTGTTTTCCTTCTCAGTGGATGGGGGAAGAGTTGGAGAGACGGAGAGAATTTGGGACTCAATTTTTAAAAAGATAAATGATTGTATGTTAAACTGGTTTTTTGCGTAAACAAAACCAATGCAGTTAAAATTAGAAACTACTCACTTAGCCACAACCCTCCTTCTGGCCCTCATCACCTCTGTCCACACTACTGTAGTAGCTTCCTAACATGTTGCACTGCTCTTAGTCTCTCCTCTTTGTAATCTGTCCTTCCCACAGCTGCCAAAATAATTTTCCTAAAGCATAGGTATGATCGTCTTCCCCACCTGCTTATAAATTGTAATTGATTCTTGGTTATTGTTTCTAGGTTAAAATTTATACTCTTTATCCAGTCATTTCAGGCCTACTTATCTTTCCAGCCTGATTTCACAGAACTCCCCTTCATGAGCTCTGCGTTCTATCTATCCCATACAAGTGGAACTGTTGGCTATTTGCTGAACTCTATACACATCCCCTACCTTTGTTCCTCTGCAGTGATGGTCCATCCCCCTCTGTCTAGAATGCACTCCTGTCTCATCTCATCTCATCCTCTCAAAAACTTTGTCTTCCTTCAAGCCTCAATTTAGGTGCCACCTTCTCTGAGAAGCCTTCCCTTATCTCTTCCCCACCCTGCTCTCTCCAGTTGTCAATCTGCACTTTCTTCTCAATTATTATTTCAATGTTTCTTGTACTTAACATATTTGAGTACTTCTTGTAGCCCTCCACTACAATTTAAGCTCCTAAGGTAGAGTTTTGTTTTTGTCCTTGTGTTCCCAGCAAGTAGTGCAAATCCCCTTGCACATAGTAGGCACTTGATAAATAGCTGTAGAATTGAATTCATGGCCATCTTTGAAACTTAACTCATTGCCACATCCATGAAGACTTCTCTGAGTCTCCCATTAGGAAAAGTCTTACCCATCTCCCTAATATACTTATCATAGAATAATTTTATTGTAGCTTTCCATAATGGTGTCTTATCCTCCTAACTAGCCTGTAAGATCCACACAAATGGGCTATGTCATAACTAAATTTTCTCCCTTTCCTAGGGCATAGCTCGGCACAGGTCAGTGCTTCATGTGTTTGTGGGAAAGATAGATTTCCTGCTTCCTTTGAGGCTCCAATGTCACAGTTTGTTGGGACTCAACACTTGAATTGGGAAGATGAAAATTCTTAATAAGAACAGTTTAACTGTGTTTTCATCTTTAGTCTAATATCCTTTAAATCCATTTGGTTGGAAAGCATTGCTGGGCAAGCCCAAACGAGACCAGGTTGTTAGGATCTGATACTGCAGTTGCTTGTCTGAATCTATTTGTGTTGTACATGTTATTGAGAGCAGCCTTCTTTTGTGTTTTTTCACTTTGTCTTTGCCTTTTAATCCTCCCCTAACACATTCTAGCACTCTTGTCTTTAATTGTATACTAGTGAAAACTTAATGGTCTTTTTTCTTTGTGGTAGAATCCGGATTTTCTGGGGGGAGTGGAGGAGAATCATTGCCTCAATTACTCTTTGAAAATAAATTGTCTTAATGAGAGTATTGGTTGATCATTTTTTAAAAAGGTGTTAAGTATCATATTCTAGGAGTTACAAAACCTAAAGATGTACAAGATATAGTCTTTGCCCTTAAGGAGTTTACAATCTACCTGGGGAGGCAGAACCCAGAACAACTTACATGAGCAGTTATGTGGAAATTTATAATTATCTGTTCTTCATTGTAGAGGGAATAAAAATCAAAGGGAGATTCAGTCAATCCATAAACGTTTACAAAGTGCCTACTATATGCCAGGCACTGTACTAAGCTGGGGGTACAAAAGGAGGCAAAAGGCCATCCCTGCCCTCAGGGAGCTCACAATCTAATGAGAGAAACAACATGCAATTATTTACAAAGCAAGTTGTGTACAGGATAAAGAGGAAATAATTGATAGAGGGGGAAGGCACTAGAATTAAGAGGGACTGGGAAAGGCTTCATCTTGAGAGCTAAGTGATTGACATCTCTGTATTCAAGTCAGTTCAACAAACAGCCAGTTTTTCCTGTACAAAAGCACTGAGCTAGGGGCTTGGCATATAAAAATGAAAAAATAATATAGTCTTTTTCTTCAAGGCTTTTATATTGTAGTGGTGAAGCTTAGAAGTGTGCAAACAACTAGGACAAGGTTGGAAAATGGTTAGGTGCATAGGAGGCTCCAAAGTGAATGGTCCAAGAGGCTCATTGAAAGAAGCATCCTTTCTAGGTGGAGGGATTTGAATAGGCTTCATAGAGGAGGTAGTACTTGAGATGGTCCTTAAAGGAGGGGAAGGATGCCAGTGGGCAGAATGGGGAATGATGGATTCTGTTCAGGGCATGAGGGAGAGCACACAGAGGTAGGAGCGGACAGGTTGAAAAGGAGCAATAGCAAAAGAGGCTAATTGGGCAGGATTGTGGCTTTTATGAAAGGGAGTGCCATGTGTGTAAGAAGTGGGTAGTATGCTAACTTCAAAATACTTGATTAAGCCACCTTCTCATGAGAACACCAAACACAAGGCCCCTGATCTTGGAATGATTAATTAAATAAATTTCATCTGTATCTCTTCTGAAGCCAACAGGCTTCCTGCTGCCAAACCCAGGAGCCAGAGTTTGGAGTTTTGCATAATAACAACAATATGATTTGTGCTTATCCTGGATTATCTTTCTGGTTTATAGAAAAGCAAACAGGACTGTTGAAGTTGTCCAAAACGTTAAGCTGTTATCCCTGCTCTTTCCAAGTACTTACTTGTCCTTTCTCTTCATCTGGAGATTTGGTTGATGTTTCAAAAATTATTCCAGTCTCTCAGCACTTCTAGGCAAATTGTACAGTGTAAGGAAGAAATCTCCAAGGTCTAACATGGCTGTCCAGTGGGATGAAAATACTTTTAAATAGTCTGATAACAGCAGGGAACCCCATTCTGCATTTGCAATCTTGTTTCATTTCCTTGACTTTGAAAAAATATTTTTACATAGCATTTGACATTATAGACATTTACAGACAGATTCTTTTGTTGATTGAAATGTACATCTGGCTATCCGTTCAGTGCTGTCTGTCATACCTGTCTCGTTCCCCCAGTTTTCAAGTAAAATTGGCCTCTGTATCTCTCTCTGCCTGAAACAAAAGTCTGTGAGCCTGAACTTGCCAAAGGCCACTAACCCTAACAGCACTTGTACACCAGTGGGACCTCATCATAAGACCTTGTCCTCCCAAGGATGTGTACAATGAAGCAGTCTTGTACTGAGACAGTAAAGGCCAAATTGTTTGGTCCCTGGGCAGGGCACGTGAAATGTCTGTGAGAAAAGAAGAAGGTGGGAAGAGCTTCTTCAGTGTATCTTTTCATTCTATTGGATACTCATACCACATCATACCGCACTGCCATAACCCATACACTGGTGACAGAGAGCTGAGGTGGCCACACAGGTAAGATAATCAGCCATGTGTGGGCTCTGCTATGCTGGTTCTTGTGAGTGACTGAGCAGCTGCTGGGCTTCTCTGCTAATCAGTGTAGCTGCCTTACTTCTTATCATGACAGCTTCAGCCAAAAAAAATAGGTAGCCCATTCCTGCAGGGACCAGGTAATTGGTAGAGCTTCAGAAGTGGGTATGAACCTGCCAGTCTGGGTGGGTGGGTGCATCAAAGACCCTATATTACAAATTAGCTTTGGCCAAGAGTCTGTGGATTCTCTTTGAGTATTGAAAAGTCAGGCAGTAGAATGAAATGAACATATATTCAGTTTTACTTTGATTTTTTTTATAGGAGTTAGTGGATGTGAGGGAACTTTTATTATGTTTTCAGAGGGCTGGGTTCTTTCTGTTTTGGTATGTGAGAAAATAAGAACTAAAAGAAAGGGAATGTGAGAAGAAAGGTAAGATGACATTGGAAAGGTCAATACCAAATTTTCAGGTCGAATAGAATTTCTATGACCTACTGAAATTTGAAAAACCTCTCATAAGGCCATATGAGAAGATTTTTAATATTAACCTGTCTGAATGTGTGTTTCTTCACCTGTTCATCAAAAATTGATGGATGGGTTGGCTTAGTTTGTGAAGTTAAAAGTAAGTTTAGAACCTTGAGTTGAATTTTAACCCCACTAGTAGATAGGATGTGATGGAGAGTAATATTGTAGAAAGCCATCCTGACCATGGGTGGCCTGAACTGCTACTCTTTTCTCTATCCATTAAATACCCACTAGCCCCAGGAATTCTTAGACATTCCAGGTCAAATGGACCCTTTCTGTCTCACAGAGAGTTCCATATTCATTGAGCAAATGCTTCTCATTGTAATGTTTATTTTGTTAACAGGAGATTTCACATTGACAGCTCAGTGGTGGTGCTAAGATTGATGTCTGAGAGTCAAGAGACCCGAGTTCTACCCTCACATCTGTTACGAGTTAGATGTTTGACCTTGGTAAAGTCACATAATCTTTCTAAACCTCATTGTGTTCTCTTTGTAAGATGAGAAGGTTGAACAAGCTGATTGCTCCAGTCTCTTCCAGTTCCAGTTCTTCATTATTCTAATTTGCTTGAAAGTTGGGGCTCTAACTTCTGTTGATCTTCCTAGCCTCTCTGCACACTGTGGGGTACTCTGCTTTTTCTAGGTTGTTATGGTATGGCTGAGATTTGACAGGAAATTTAATGAGGGGAAACCTGATGTCAGAAAGATGGGCAGCATCCCGTTCTTACCGTCCCGTTTCTTCTACCTCTTGCTCTGGGAACACTAATCACATCAATACTATCGTTGCTTCTGGAAAGGACGTGATTATTGCCACTTCTGCCTCCACTTACCCAGACCAAGAAGGCTTCCTTCCCTGGCTTTCTCCCACCCTGTGTTATTGACACAGAAGCTCACTGAGGGCAGGGACTGTCTCAGTTTCATATTAGTATTGCCAGTGCTGAGCACAGTGTCAGGAACATGCTAAGAACTTGTAAATGCTTTTACATGTTTTCACCCTTCTCCAGCAGCCAATGGAGCCATGTTCCTCACAGTCTTGATCCATAAATGCTCCTTGTTCTGACTTCCCTGTTTCTCTCAGAAGCAGTGCCACTTACCTGGTCTCTCTGGTCTGAACCCTTACTAGGCTGTTTTTTTTTTAACTCTTTACTTCACCTTGTGGATCCAGTCACTGACCCTGTCTTGCTGATTCTACCTCTCCAGCTTCTCTTGCATCCTTGCCTTGTTCCCTAGTCCTGCTTCTGCTGACGAATGAACAGGAGAAAATCATGAAACTTCTTAAACTGGACCCATTACAAATTTATATTATATTATATCAACAAGGCCTTCACTCCAGCAAGTCATTCTTTTACACCTTCCTAGTTATTTCACTATCCTACTTACTATTTTTTCAAATCTTTTCGTCCCATCTTGAACCTCTTTTGCCATTTGATCCCCAGCCCCTGCCGTTCAACTGAGAATGTTAACTTAGTCTCACGCCTACCTGACAAAATTGAGGCTATTCAGCAAGGTTGTTCTTCTCTCCTTTCCACAGCTCTTGTCATTCATATAAAGAGGCAGCCCTTCTCCATAACAAGGCAGACCCCTCTTCATGCGCCCCAGATCCCATGACAGATCATGTTCTTTAGCATATTGCCCTCTCCATCATCTCTAGTCTTCAGGCTCTACTATGCTGGCTTCTTCTCCGCTGCCTGCAAACATGGGGTTCTTCATCCTCAAAAAAAACCTTATTTGATCTATCCACCTAGCTGCCATCCTTATCTCTCCTCCCTTCTGTGGCTGATCTCTTTGCAAAAGCCATCTACAATGGGTCCCTCCACTTCCGTTCTCTTCTAAACTCTTTTGACTTCAATTAACTGAAACTGCTCACCTGAGTTACCAGTGAGCTAATAATTGCCAAATCTAATGGTCTTTTATGGATTCTTTTGATTGGCACTTTGTTTTCTGTGTTTAGGAATTCTGGGAAGTTTTGTTATATTTCTTGCTTTTGTACACCCTCGTGTACAGGGTGTTGTTTTTGTTTGTTTGTTTTGTTTGTTTGTTTTTGATTTGTCCTATTGTCCTGGGAAATTTATCATCCTTAAGTTATCTCAAGATCAGTATGTGTTCTGCTTGTGTAGAGATCTTTTCTTTTTAGTGTTAACAATTTTTTGCTTCTTTTCATCCAGATTGTCCTTTACTTCTGTGTATTTGCATTCCCATTCAGTTATTCTCACTTTCATTTCTTTAGTGAGACTTGCCACCACGGATTAAAGTTTTTCTGTTTTGCCAATTATTTCTGTTGCACAGGCCGTAAATTCTGTTGGTTTGCCTGTCTCAGGTCTCTGCCCACTTTCATTTCACTTCACGTACCAGAGTGATCTTCCTAAAGTGCAGGTCTCCACATGTCATTGGGTCAGCTAAGTGGCATAGTGGATAGAGTGCTGAGCCTGGAGTCGGCAAGATTCATCTTCCTGAGTTCAAATCTGGCCTCAGACACTTAGTAGCTGTGTGTTCCTGGGCAAGTCACTTAACCCTGTTTGCCTCAGTTTTCTCATCTGTAAAATGAGCTGGAGAAGGAAATGGCAAACCATGCTAGTACCTTTGCCAAAAAAAACCCCAAAAGGGGTCACAAAGTGTTGGACATGACTGCAAATGACTGAACAACAAAACAAGTCATTGCCACCCCACCTCCCCTAAACTCCCTGTTACTTCCAAGATTGACAAGCATTTAGTAAGCATTCACTGTGTGCCGGGAACTGTATAAAATCTGTTTGACTTTTAAAGCCCTTTACAACCTGGCCCCTTCTTAGCTTTCCAGTATTCTTATACTTAGCTCATCTCCATGTGCTGTACAGCACGGTGACCCTGGCTTCCTTGTTGTGTCAGATAAAACACTCGGACCCTGTGCCTTTTCCCTGGCTTTCTCCTATGCCAGGAATCCTCTCCCCCTTGTGTCTGACTCCTGCCTTTTTTCAAGTCTTAGCTAAAATACCATCTTATATAAGAAACCTTTCCCAATTCAAAATGATCTCATTATCCCTAACTTATGACACATATCTGTCTATCTATCTGCATATCTATATATCTTAATATCTTAACTATATGTAGGGTATATATGTAGGGCTGTGTCTGTGTGTGTGTGTGTGTGTATGTGTATGAGTGTGTGTGTATTTACATTTGTGTGTCTGGGATACTTATACCTATACATATCTGTACCTTTAATACCCTCATGATATAGCTATAGAAATAGAGATAGAATGTATATAGTTGTTTGCATATCTTTCCCCCCATTAAAATGTGACTTCCTTGAAGCAAGGAACTGTTTTTGCCTTTCTTTGTATCACCAGTGTTTAGCAAAGTCTGACATATAGTAAGCATGTAATGAATGCTTATTGACTTGAACTGATTTCTTCTACCTACAACAGGTCCTCATTACCAACCATATGGTCATAGATTTCTAATAGCTCTTTCTACCTCCTCTCTCTTTCTCCCACAATCTGTCTTCCATACGCTTCCAAACAATTTTCCTCATTCATAGAGCTGGTCATATCATCCTTCTCAAAAATATTCAGCAGCTCTTTATTGCTTCTTGAGTTCATATTTCAAATTCCTTTGCCTATCATTGAAGACCAGCCACCCTCTCTTCCCCCAGTAATATGGTACCACCATATCTTTCTAACCTTAGCCCATATTATTCTTGCCAGTGAATTCTGTGTTTTAGCCAAACTGGACTACTTTTTGTCCTCTTAAACATTTCCTGTGATCTCATACCTATAAGTTTTTGCTTATTCTTTTACTTATACATAGAATACCCACTCTCTCCATTCCTTTTTTTTCTTTTCAGCTACTATTTATCTTTTAAAGCTCAAGTTAAATATCACTTTTTCCATGAAATTTTCCCTTATTCCCACTGTGAATAATGGCTTTTCTCCTTAGTTTTAAGTAAAACTTACATACATTTAAAAAAAACCAAATAAACAAAACTATCAAAATTCTAATGTATTTGAGCTGTAATTCTGCATGCTATAGTTGTGTCTTTGGATCTATTATCTTCTAGACTGTCAGTTCAATGAGTCCAGGGATGATACCTTGTCTATATATTTTTCCCTATTCTTGGTGCAATTCTTTGTGGACATTTGCCGCTTGATTGTTTAATGAAGCATTCATTAAGTGCCTACTCTTATATACTAGGGACGAAGGGACGAACTAGCCTCTAACTGTCTTTTACAGTTTTTAAATTTAAAAAAATTTATTTATGTCTTTTGTTTATGCTGTACTGTTATTCCCCACCCCCAAAGGACTCTCCTTGTAACAAAGGAAAGCCGTCAAGCAAGCAAAAACAGCTGTTAAAAGGACTGACATCGTCTACAACATTCCCTCCTTGTAGTCCTCTCTGCTGAAAGGAGGAGGGGAGTGGTTTTGTCAAGATTGTTCATTTTCATTAATCATATCTGTGTGCCTTTTAAAGTTGTTTTTGTTTGCGTTATGTATGTAACACACTGCTCCTTTTTAATGTAGGAATTTGGCAACTGAAGAGGGCAGGAAAAGAACATTTGTGTATAAATGTACTGAGAGGGCTTGTTTTAAACGCTGGATAACTACAGCACAGTTGTTGTCTAACGGCCCATTTGCACATGACTCTTCAGGGAAGTCTGAGGAGCTATGAATCCTAGAACTGTTTGGGAACTAGGGGAAAGTTTGTGTTTGGTTTGTATTTTCCCAGATAAAACAGTGGATTTGGGTTTTTACACAATTCAAAACTTTGAAACGGGTGATAAGGACTCATGAACAGTACTTGATTTGAGACTGAAGATTCCTAAGGAATGGCTAGAGGAAGATAGGCATTGGAGATGAGAAGAAAAGGCAGGAGCCAGGGGTAGAATACACTGGAGGTAATAGCAAAGATGTTTACTGAAATTAACAGGAGCTGAGTGTAGCTGATAGGCTGGCTTCACAGCCAGTGGGAGCGGCTGTTTGTTTGGAGGACAGTGAAATAGATGCCAGAAGCTGGTTGGAAGAAAGGAGATTCCTGCCCTGTGCTGAGCAGATTGGGATCATTGCCCTTTATTGCCACCTGCAGCCTGAGAGAGGGAAAACCTCTCAGGGGCTTGCTGCTCTTTACTGCCCTTTATAGATTGAGAGGGAGACACAGAAGAGGAAAGACAGGATTTGCATCTACTTTTTTTTGTCTTGTACCTTTTGTAGATGAGGAATGATTTTGCTGTAAACTTAGTGGAGAAAACAGAACCCACTATTTGATAAGGGCTGCCTAGGGAGAGGCTACATGGCCCTATTGTTAGCCACAGATTTAAAGGGAGAAATTCCTCAGAGGCCCGGAGCAAATGTGAGGAGCTTTTAGTTCTGTCACTTAAAGTAATTGCTTGTCATAGAAATAGCTTAACATTTTCTTAGTGGCCTGCCAAGGGTGGCTGTGAGCTAAAAGAACTCAATACTGCTTCAGTAGCCTGAGAGTAGCAGACAAGTGGCTTTGCCCTTAAAGAGGTCTGTGAGAACCACTAGGGGAGCAGTTAGCAAAGAAGTGGGTTTGCTCAACGTGTTCCCTAAAGATACCCAGGAAACACAGCCTGCCATTCCATACTTATGAGTTTCCCTACTCATGTGCCTCATTGCCAGGTTTCTGTAAGTGTGTCAGTCAGTCAACAAACATTTATTAAATGCCTACTATATATCAGGCATTATGTTAAGAAACAGGTATACAAAGAAAGGTAAAAGACAATTTCAGCTTTCAAGGAACTCAAAGTCTAATGGTGGAGACAACATACAAACAACTATATATAAACAAATAGGTGCAAGATAAATTTGAAATAATCAACAGAGGAAAGGCATTTCCCTCCATGGACACTTAATGCATTGGTGGGAAAGCGTGACCCCTGTTCTATAGAAGGACTATTTTATTTTTTTATTTCTTACTTTAGCCTTCCAGTGTATAAAAGTTATATGTTTTTGCCTTACTTCTTAGTAAATGATTCATGTTTGAGTCCGTGTTATCATTGTGACTGATTTTGTATAAATTGAAAGCATTTACACCACTAATGGGGGCTCTGGAGCTATGGTGGCAAGTTATAGGAGTGTACTCTACCTGTATCAGGGTTACCCCCTAGAACCCAGAGTATGAATTATAACTGCGTATTGCTCATCTGGTTCTGCTTATTTTTCTCTATATCATTTCATTACAAGTCTTCCCATGTTTCTTTGAATTCTTTATTTTCATCATTTTTTAAGTATCAAAATTTGTTGTATTACATTTATATGCCACATTTCATTCATTCCTTATCAATGTTTATTTAAGGTACTCTTTTGTCTCCAATGTAAACAAACAAAAAAGTTTCAGCCCTATTTGGACAGTCAGGCATCCCTTCCCTCTTTTTTCCCTCACACATTTCGTGTTTTGAAAATAATATCCCATTCCTTTAAAAACTTTATTACTAGCTCTGTCCCTAAAATGTTATGAAAAGAAAAAAAGGACATGTACAAAAATATTCTTAGTTGCTCTAATTATAATAGAAAGTATTGAAAAGAACTTACATGTCTAGAAGTTGCAGAATAACTGAATTGTATATGAATGTAGAGCAGTGTGTTCAGACCTATGATTTCTGGTGTAGTAAACCCTTCACCAAGAAACTTCCTCTACAATGCAGTTTAGCTTATCTTCTAAAACATACAGTCTTAGAGAGCTGTCTTGGGGCGCTAAGAGATAGTATGGTGTTGTGCAAGGGTTATTAATATAGGTCCATGGATTTGTTTTTAAAAATATTTTGATAACTTTTTCAATATGTCTTTTATTTTATGCATTTAAAAACATTATTGTGAGAAGAGATCCATAGGCTTTACCAGATTATTGCTAAAAGGCTCCATGACACAAAAAAGGTTAAGAACTCTTGGGGCAGTAGGTAGTGATCCAGCCCCAGTGTCAGGACAAGTTCTACCCCTGACAAATGTGACAAAAAGCTTGTGAGCTTGGGCAAGGTGTGGTATATTTATACAATGTTATGTAATTTTGCCACAGAAATGGAGCATCCAAGGAAATATAGAAAGATAAGAGATAATAGAAAGACAGGGAATGTAGAAAGATAATGATAGCGTGAAATCAGCAGAATCAGAGTGGATAAAGGCTAACAGTGATTATACTCTAATATTCAAAGGAAGTATAGGAAAACTTATGTGAACTGATGCATAGTCAAGTACAGAAAACAACATATGCACAATAACTCCAACAAGATAAATGGAAAGAACAAAAAAGACCACCACCACAAACCCAAGAATAGAATATTCTCTAATTATAATGAACAGGCTTGACCTTGGAGAAGAGATGAGAAAATACACTTTTTTTCCTTTCCTTGTGGAAGTGAGGGATTATGGGTATGTAACATTGCCTATACTATTGAACTTAACTAATTTTGCTGATCTTTTTTCTTTTTTTACCTTTATAACATTTCTTTGTTATAAAGGATGACTTATTAAGTAGGGCCAGGTGGTGGAAGAATATACGTAGAAATGAATGTGATGTAAAAACAAAAGACATAAAAATTAAGGGTCTAGAGACTGGACCTGTAATTTCATTGGTGTAGAGAACTTCTAGAAGAGGAAACTCCTTCCACTGTTATCTTCATGACAACTTATAGACTTACAGAGTTGCCTGGGGCACTTAGAGGTTAAGAGGTAAAATACATGTATGAAGAAATAACTTCCAGATGGAATTTAAATAGTTTTGCACAGAATATGAATTCTGGCTCAAATTTTGTTGTTGCACAATGTTCGTTTTAGTCATGTCCAACTCACTGTGACACCATTTAGGGTTTCTTGGCAAAGGTACTGGAGTGGTTTGCCATCTCTATCTCCACCTCATTTTACAGATGAGAAAACTGAGATAAACAGGATTAAGTGACTTGCCCAGGATCATCCATCTAGTAAGTGTCCAAGATTGGATTTGAACTCAGGTCTTTCTGACTCCAGTCTTGACACTCTATCCACTGCGCTGCCTAGCTGCCCCTGGTATAACTATAAAGATTCAAATCACCTTGTAAAAGATATGGAAGGATACCTCACTTGTATATAAATTGGCTTGATGGTTTAAAGGACAGCAGAAGTTATTTTATTTACTAAAAACTGGAAAAATATGAGTCTAGAGAAGCATAGACTCAAGGACATAAATTGCGATATTGGAATTTGTTGAGGACTTTAGAGCTATAGGATTCATTTGCACGTAACTGTGAACAAAAAAGGTTAAGAACTTACCAAATGAAAAATCATACAACTATTTAGAGACTGAAGTATGTTTGAAAAAGGACTGTCAGTTTCCTAGGGGAAATTTGGAGAGTTTAAAAGTGAGCCACTAAGAGCCAGGAGGCTCTGATTTTAAGCTGTTACTGGAGCTATAGGAGATAGATGAGACTAAGGCTGAAGGCTGAAGAGCCTGACAGAAGAGGAGAGAAATAGCAGGCTCTAAAAGTGGTTTGTTTCCCCTCATCATTCACCTGAAACTGCTTCAGCAAAATCACCAATGCGCTCACAGCTGCCAGATCCAGTGGCTTTTTCTCGGTCCCCATCCTTCTTGCCCCCTCTTCATCCTTTGACACTGTTGATCACCCTCTTCTCTGGGATACTTTCTTCTCTCTAGGTTTTTGTGATGCCATTCATTCCTGGTTCTACTCCTCCCTAACCGCTTCCCAGTCTCCTTTGCTGGGTCCTCATCTGGTCACTCCCACTAACTTTGAGTGTCGAACAGGGCTTTAGAAGTAACCCTTTTGAGGGGAAATATACTCTCCTGAGCCCCCTTCTCCCTCGATACTACTCTATTTGGTGATCTCATTAAGTTCCGTGGGTTTAATTATCATCTCTATGCTAATGATTCTCAAATCTACTTATCTAGTCCTGACCTCTCTGCTGTTTTCCAGATTCTCATTACCAACTGCCTTTCAGACATCTAGAATTGTACATCCAGTTACGTCTTTTAAGTTTTGCATCTTTTAAGAATTTAAGTTTAAATCTTTTAAGGATTTAGAATGTTTGTTAACATATCCCAGACCGAACTCACTATCTTTCCCCTTAAACTTTCCCCAATTCCAAATTTCCCTATTACAGTTGAAAGCACCACCATCCTCCCAGTTTCTCAGGCAAACCACCCAAGTGTCATCCTCAATCTCTCACCCTCCTTATTCAATCTGTTGCCTTTGCATCATCTCTCAAATAATCCTCCTTCTCTCTTCTGACATCACCACTGCCCTGATACAGGCCCTCGAGTCTCTCCTCTTCCCAGTCTGTCCTCAATTTAGCTACCAAAGTGATTTTCCTAAAGCACAGGCCCTCCCATGTCACTCCTCTCAATCAGTAAACTCCAGTGTCTCCCTGTCACCTCCAAAATCAAATCCAATATCCTCTGTTTGGAGTTCAAAAGCTCTTTATAACCTATCCCCCATTCATGAGTGCTCTCCCTCCTCATCTCTCCCTCTTGGCTTCTTTCAAGCCCAGCTAAAATCTCACATTCTAAAGGAAGCCTTTCCCAATCCCTGATTATTCTAGGGCTTTCCCTCTGTTGATCACTTCCTATTTATTCCATATTTAGCTTGTTTGTGCATACTTGTTTGCATGTTGTCTCTTCTCCCATTAGATTGTAAGTTCCTTGATGGCACGGACTGCCTTTTGCCTTTCTTTGTATCTCCAGTGCTTAGCACAGCACCTGGCACCTAGTAGGTGCTTAATAAATGCTTATTGATTGCCTGGTTGCCTGACTATTTGAGGAGACTAAAAGCAAGAGCAGTTAGCCGTTAAGAAGGTTTTAGTTGCTGGTATGACTACAGTTCCAGTTTTTGCCTTTTGGTATCATTTAGAACTTGAGAGGTGAAGGCTCTCAGAAGTGCGTTTTACCTTTTTCTCAATACCCCCACCTCTCCCTTGCCCCACTGTGGTTTGAGAAGGAGAAGCAAAAAGGAGAAAGACAGGTAATGCTGCTGCCTTGCTGTATAAGAAGATCTGGCTAGGCTGGTTTGCCTTGTCCAGAAAGTAAACCTGAGTTGTTTGTTATGAACTCTTTTCTGATTTGAGTAATGCAGTATCTTGGTAAATGCAGAGCTGGTAAAGCTGATTTGTGTAGTCCAGGGGTGGATAGCTTGATGAATTTTAAATTCTCTGGCTTTAAGGACATTGCCATTCAGATTAAGAGGTAGTATTTTCTAAATGTTGACTTAGAAGGGAAGAGAATTTACCATTGAGGACCAGCAAAAAAAACAGTTAGCAAAGAAGTGCTTTAATGTGGTATAGCTGTTCCTGAGTAGATATCAAAGCCTGAAGTCTAGATTTATGAGTTATCTGGCACACCTGGGTTTTTCTCCCTCACATATTGCTATACCAGTTTCCTGTAAGTTTGTACTCACTCTTCTCTACAGATATTGAATACATTGGTGGTAGAGTGTGACTTAGGGTTATGTGTTGATTGTGATATATATTTTATTCTTATACATTTTCTGATTATATTTAAGTATCTATGATATTATTATTATTGCCTAATGATTAAGATCTAAGATTCCGATTATTGTGAGTGGCTGGTTGGGTATGTCATTGGGAACTCAGTAGCTAGAGTGGTGAGTATGGAGAGTATCTTTTCCCTCAAAAAAGTTATCTCTAAGTTGGAAATTTGCATGGGATTGTGTGATGGTAGTCTATCTCAGAGAACCTGGACTTGTCAATGTGAGGGCAGGTTGGAGTGAAGGAGTCACTCATCATAAACTAAGTAGGTCTCACTATGCCCATGTGAGATATGTTTAGACCTATCTACGTGAGTGGATTCCATGGCACCAGCATTTTAAAAAAATGCACAGAAGAAAACAGTGGGCGCTTTGGAGGGAGATACAAATAAGCATGATGCTTTGAAGCTAGGTGTTGAATATTATTATATGTGTGTATATATATATATATATATATATATATTTTTAAAAGAGCTATACATAACAGAGATTCATGTTTTCACATGTAGTCCTCTTTCTGTTCTTCTTTGTACTTGGAAATGTTGGTGTTAAATTCAGAATAATAATAAAAAAATTTTTTTAAAAAGCACTGCAGTTTTCCAAGGGGAATAATACTTACTCTTCTCCTAGTCTGTTCATGATCTAATGCATTATCTATTTGCAGTGTCTCTCTGAGATACATGCGTTCATTGGCCAGCTCTAGAGGTTGTCTAGCCTACTATGTAGTATATTTTGCACAAGAAGCATCCTTTGTCTGCTTGGTTTTTCCTGTGTAGATAGTTTTCTTGAGTTCCTTTCAGGAACTTTGGATCTCATTTAGTAGGCTCCAGTGTCCCGGAATTTGATGCATTCAGCACAGCGTCACCTGCAAAATAAAGATGTCTCTTGGGCCTCACAATCTATTGGGAATTCTTCCTTTTGTACCCTGTGTTGGACCTTTTATGACAGTGGCAGACATCTTTGGCAAGCACATATCTTATTGTTGTCTGTGGATGACCAAAGCTTTTCTCCAGAGAAGATAACAGGATGGTAAAAAACTGTGAAAGAGTGGCTAGTTTGATGTCCTATATAATTCAGTGTTCGATAGATGGTTGGTGACTTATTGAAAAACTCTGTCAAATATAAGAGAAGAAATTTGTTTCCATGACCACTCTTCACATTAAAAAGTAGAACAGATAGGGGACTTCCAGAACAAAGCTTTCTGTTTCCTTCATTGGGCATAGTATGCTAACATCAGATGAGTCATTTGGGAAATTCTGTATCTGGGAAGCAGCCCCTCAAGGAGTGGGCAAAGTGCGGGAAGCCCACTGATATTCCCAGAAGATAAGAAGGTGAATGAGGAGCCTGGAAAGACAACGTGGGCCAAGTGTTTTTTCCTTTGTCCCTCTGTTGCTAACTTGAACCTAAGCAACAGAGTGGTTTGTATGCTATCCACTTCAGCCCAAATTGTCAGGGGCACGGATGCTCTGGGGAGGGTAGGATTCCAGCCCCAGGACAGATCAGGCCTCTTCTTTTGTGGCCTAGTCCAAGAAGAGTCAGTCAGTAGTCATTCTGTAATGTCAGCCCAGAAAAGGAACTTGTGAAAAGAATTTAAGAATAGCCCAGCTGCCTTCCTCAGGGGATTCCAAATCCAAACTTATTTTCATTAGTTGGTTTTATTAGTTTGCATTTTAAGTCATCTGTTTTGAAACTTGTTTGTTTGCTCTGTCCCAGCACTTGTAGGCTTCTTTCTGTTTGGGGGATATTGTTTTTCTATTGAGGGTCTGCCAGTTTTATCACTAAGCCCTGTTTCATTAGCACTGGCATGCTCTGAGCTCAGCATCAGCTCATGAGAGGAGGTCTGGCTGGGCCCAGAAGCCAGTCTTGCTTCTTTGACTGGGGGCCCTTTCAAAGTACAGAACATGAGGAATCGCCAGATTTGGGTTGTTTATTGGGTTGCCATTTGAAACACCTACTGAAAGCCTCCTGGGCTTTTGGCTTTCAACATTTATTTTCATCAAGTGACCAGGTTGGCAGTGTTTGCTGTATGGTCTGTGTCTAAAATGTGTATCTTTCGCTTGGGCACTGGTGGCTCTGTCGCTGCTTTATGCCACGTGTGATGGGTTACTCTTCAAGTTTTTTTTTTTCACTTTGCCAGCTTTCTGTCTTTATACCTCTGTATTTCCTTCTTTTGATTTCTATCCCTGAGTTCTTTGAGACTGATTTGGGGGTTGGGGTGAAGGAGTGGAGAATATGGCTTTTGTTTTATACTTCCACAAATCATACTTTATTTCTTTCCATTTCTATTTTTCATAAGGGTGCTTTTTATAAACATACTATGAATGAAAAAGGCTTCCTCTGTGCCAAGCATGGTGCTTAGCCCTAGGGATACAGATATAAAAAAAGGAAGACAAAGTTTGCTTATATTCTTTTGGGAGAGACAGTACTGAGAGAGAGTGTGTTTTGCATCTGTGAAGTCACAGGAGTAGTGAGTGGAGCCACAAGGAAGTCGATTTAACATCAGGTCCGGAAGTTAATGCTTGTGTCGATTGGATTACCAAGGTTCCCAGGCCAAGAGGTAGGGGATGTTAGGAGAGGGAGCGAGATGGCAAGACTCTGCAGCCTGGGTTGCTGAATAGCATGGGGTCTGTGAGTTTGTTGTCAGCAGAGTCACTTACCAGTCGGACAGTTCAGCTCCTGGAACTGAACTTCCAAAGCCAAGCGGATTACAGTGGTGGTGTGCAAATTATTTGGAACAAAGTAAAATAATTAAATTTATTGCCTTAATACCATAGACCTTACTACCTTTTTACGTTTAGAAAGAAAGCTATTAATGTAGTCTTTTGCTGCAGTCACTTGTTTTACTTGGTTTGGCACCAGATTTTGACACATTCTTTAATTCCTCATCATGAAATCACACTTTTATCACATTGACTATTAGGCATACCTTTGATGTTGTTGTTGTTGTTACTGTTCAGTTGTGTCTGATTCTTCATGACCCCATTTGGGGTTTTATTGGCAAAGATACTGGAGTGGTTTGCCGTTTCCTTCTCCAGCTCATTTTACAGATGAGGAAACTGAGGCAATCAGGGTTAAGTGACCTGCCCTAAGTCATATGGCTACTAAGTGTCTGAGGCTGGATTTGAACTCAGAGAGATGAGTCTTCCTGACTCCAGAACTGATACTCTATCCACTGTGCCACCTAGCTGCCCAATTTGATGAACAAGACATCTTTCTATATCTAGACTTGATTATAATCCGTAGCATTTCAATGAATAGGTTTTAAATAAGGTGAGTTCCTAAGTCATTGGAGTGTGTTTACCTCTATCTCTTGTGTCCATTTCTTAGCCTCGAAATGTAGAATGGTTGCAGCCGTCTCTTTGGGAATTTCTGTAATTGCGAAACAGTTTGGCTTCTTAGTATATATTTATCAGAGTTCACCATACCTTCAAACGGGACAAGACTTCCCAGCCTACTAGATGTAAAAAAAAAAAATTCCTCAAATTTTTTGAGGGTGTTGCAGGTTTTATAGTCTGATGAAGATTCCCAGATCTTACAGGTTCACCTGTCCCTCTTCTAATGAAAATCTTGGTATTGTTTTGAATGGAAAAAGAACTTTAATAATAAAAGTTATCTTTTTCCAATCTTCAGTACTCTTGTCATTTTATTATGTTGCCCATGGCAAATATTTTTTTCTTTATAATAAGGGTTAGCAGCTGTTTGGTTTTGTTTTTTTGTTTTTTTAAACTTAGCTCACTGTTTTTCCAGTTTCAAGGAGACAATACAGTATTGTAGAGAAATCACTTAACTCCTCCAGCAGCCAAGACCTTCTGAAAGTTTTTGCTTATTGTCTGAGGATGAATTAGGCAGTTTTGCAAGTTTGTCATTTCCTGGTGTTTTTCATTTTTGGTTGATTTGCTTTGCACACTGTACATTGTATGTGGTACACTGTAAAACTTATCCTGTTCCATTATGGACTTGAATAATCACTTAAAAGCTTACCTTCACTCAGAGCTAATAGTCACATAAAAAATCTCTAAATCACTATTGATTGGAGAAATGTATATTAAAACTACCCTGAGATACCACCAGTATCAGATTGACTAACACGACAGAAAAGGAAAATGACAAATGCTGGAAGGGATGTGGAAAAAATAGGGTCACTAATGCACTATTGGTGGAGTCGTGAACTAGTCCAACTATTCTGGAGAACAATTTGGAACTACATCCAAAGGGCTATAAAACTATACCCTTTGACCCAGCAGTACCGCTACTGGGTCTGTACCCCAAAGAGATTAAAAAAAAACAAAAAGGGAAAGGACTTATATGTACAAAAATATTTATAGCACCTCTTTTTGGGATGGCAAAGAATTGGAAATTGAGGGAATAGCCATCAATTGGGGGATGGCCAAACAAGCTGTGGCATATGATTGTGATATAATGCTATTGTACTTGCATGAAGAGTTCCTCATTTCATTAGCTTGCCATACTTTGGTATTATTTAACTGTTATTGCAGCAAGCTTTGTATCATTGTAATAGAGCCATAATAATGTTGTATAGACCTCTTTCTGGACTACAGTGTTTCATACACTAAATGCTACAAGTTCGGCTATCAAATAGATAAACTATGTTAATCAAGTATTATCTGTGAGAATTTTCATGGGCCACTTTTAAATTTCATTGCAGCTTAGATTGAATTGTGACAACGAATTTTCATTCTCTTAATTTCTTTCTGAATTCCCTTCAATGACTGGTTAAAGCTGAGTTATTTCTGCATATAAAGAAAAAGTTAGAAATTCATTTGATAACAAGTACACTTAGAAGTGAGCAATTGAAAAAATCTAGTCTGTATATTAAAATTATGCCTCAATCTAAGATTTTAAAAGAAAAAAAAGAATATGATTGTGCTGTAAGAAATGATGAGCAGGATGGTTTCAGAAAAACTCAGGAAGTCTTACATGAACCGATGCAAAGTGAAGTGAGCAGAACCAGGAGAACATGGTACATTATATCTAATTATTTAATTGTTACATTTGAATTTAAATATAATTCTGCTTATTAAGAGTTCTTAGAATCATTACTCATTTTCCTGTATTAATCTGTTGATTAGCTCTGGATATTGGTTTTGTGTTTAATGAAATGACCAAAAGAATGGCCTTAGTTTTCTTTGTTATGTTTTTGAAGACTTCCTTATCAAATTGATTAGAGGAGATCTCGTGATTATAATTACCTGTTGTTTCTGCTTCCTTGACAGAATGACAGGGAGAGAATTCTTCTCTCGTTTTCCAGCACTTTATCCCTTCCTTCTCAAGCAACTAGAAGTTGTGGCCAATACTGTGGATAGGTAAGAAAAGAAAAGAGTGTGTGTGTGTGTGTGTGTGTGTGTGTGTGTGTGTGTGTGTTCATGCATGTGCGCATATGTGTTTTGGAAGGGGTGGAGAGGGAGATGAAGTGGAGGAAGTGAGTTATTTTGTTAAATGGTCTCCCTTTTGAGGGAAATACTACAAAATCAGATTCTGAATTTCACTTTTAGTGCCCGTGCTGCATTAAAAAAAAAAAAAATCCATCAACCATGTAGTACTGAATTTGGATTCAGAGGACCAGGGTTCAAATCAAGACTCTGTGACTTACTTCCTTTCTGACCTCAGTCAAATCACTTGATGAAATGGGCCTTTGTTTCCTCATTTATAAAATCAGGGAGTTAGACAAGATATCTCTAAAGTGTCTTCTTACCCTGTATCCTATCAATGCTCCTATGTATTGTACACTACCTCATGGAAATAGGTATATTAACATAAATTTTTGTGTAAGTCAGTTATTTAGGGTAAACTTAGTCTTATATACTAATTGTAATAAATGAATTTGCTTTTTAAAAGAATTACTTGGTCAACTTTTTCTGTAAGCCCAAGATTGTTTTTAATTTAAGCAACTGTCCCCGACATATCTGAATCCTAAGAATCTATAAGCAGTATGGAGTTTGCTTAATACAGAACACATCTGCATCTAATTGTGTTTTAATTTCCACAAGTTCAAGTGGTGGGGCATTGACACTGACATAGCTCAAAACAACATGTGGGCTAATCAGATAACTTGTGCTCCCAAGTAGGAAAGCTCTGTCTAGGTGAGCAAAGGGGAGATGTAGCCAAGAAGGAAGAAAGACAGGTCCATATACTGTGGCAACAGAACACAACAGATTACATGCTAAACCTTCGTTGCCTATTTCTACGTGCTATGTTAGCAAGATCACTTTAGACTATGTATTTGTTAAATTTGTCATGTGTTTCCAAATCCTATAAACATCAACGCAAAAAACACCGAAAAACAAAACTGAACTTGAGGCAAGGTGTCTATTGTGGGGGAGAAAACTTATCAGAGAGTTCAGTTATGCTTTTGTTTAGAATTTGTTCCCATGAGCTGATTGGTTTTCTGCGAAGAGCATCTAGCTCTTAGCAAGTGATAATGTACTTGTATTTTCACAAATATATTTGAATTTTAGGAACCAAGGAATCATGTTCATCTAAGATCATACCTGTGAATAGTTGGAGTGAATATAGAATATCCTAATGGACTCAATTATTAGCTTTGAGAATTAGGTTGTAAGCATAAGTTTAATTCCATAAGCCACACATAAAGTAATGGTAATAAAAATAGTTGATATTTATGTATTGCTTTAAAGTTTTCAAAGTATTTTACAAATGCTTTTCCACAAACAAGTAACTCTGTTTTCCAATTCTAGGCATTTTCTCTGGCTATCCCCTATGCCTCAAATGCCCTCCCTCCTCATCTTCTCCTACTTCCTTTAAGTACCATCTAAAATCATACCTTCTGTAGGAAACTTTTCCCAATCTCTCTTAATCCTAGTACCTTCCCTCTGTGGTTTATTTTCAATTTATTCTGTGTTTGGCATGTTTGTACATCATTGTTTGCACTTTTTTCTTCTCTACCTTATAGTGTGAGCTCCTTGAGAAAGAGGACCGGCATTTACCTTTCTTTGCATCCCCAGTGCTTAGCACAGTGCCTGGCACAAAGTAGGTACTTGATAAATGTATACTGACTGACTGATCCTCACAACCATCCTATGAGATATAGCCCCATTTTACAGAGGGGGAAACTGAGGCTGAGAAAGATTAAATCTTTTACCTACTAGTAAGCCTCTGAGACAGGATTCAAACTGAGTTCTCTCTGAATCCCAGTTCAGGTCTCTATTCACTCTATCCCAGAACAGCTATATTTCATATATCCTTATACTAATTCACTGAATATTTATTAAGGTCTACCATATGGAAGGCACTGTGCCAGGTATTGAGGGAAATAAAAAAGTGAATAAGACATAGTTTCTGCTCTCAAAGAGTTTGTCATGTAGGACTCTAGATGAAGATAAAGCATGTTCACAAAACAGAGTGAGGTAAGTTTATGAGAGAGGTGTAAACAAAATGGGATGAAAATTCATCTATTAAAAATACATACTTACATACATTATGTATTAAACAGTTTATATTCTAAAATATGCTTGAATGCAGCAGACCACTTCACAAAGTTGACATATCTCACGGCACATTGATTTGGACCATATTTAGAAGTATTTAGTTTTCCTAATTTTTTTTCCTGTAGTGACAGCAGTGAATTGAAACTTCACCCTAACCTGTTTCTCTTGCTGTTGATCCTGGGAAGACTGTACCCTTCCCCTATGGACGGTGCTTCCTCAACACTCAGCATGGCGCCCTTTGTCCCCTTCATCAGGAGGTAAGGTCCATACTTCATTGTGGTACTTAAGGGGGGGCCAGTAGGATTTACTTTGATCTTATTTTACAGATATTACAGTTATCCCTTCCACATTATTAGTTTCCCTATTGCAGTTTTGATATATTGTGGGTCAGCATAAGAAATTAGATGGGAATTTTTTGGGAGTTTTGCAGAAGCTACAGACAACATGCAAAGGCCAACGTAAAAGACAAGCAAAGGAGTAGTGGGCATTTTATCCCAGAGTTAGTAAGGACCCTTTGGAGTTTGAATAGGGGAGTCACTTTTGCTCACTCCTTTTGGAGTAAAATTTGGAACCAATAAAACTCTATTCTTGTCCCAGATCCTAAGAATAATAGGCTGTGTGATGTTGAGTAAGTGGCTGAGATTCAGAAGGTTTCAGCCTTTTCATTTTTTAAATCAATGTAACAGTACGTGTCTTGTTGGACAAGTAGGGAGTGTTTGAAGGGCCATGATGATAATAGTTATTATTCTTATTTGGGGACACTTAGGTAGTGCAGTGGATAGAGTGCTGGACCTGCAGTCAAGAAGACTCATTTTCCTGAGTTCAAATCTGGCCTCCAACATTTACTAGCTGTGTGACCCTGGGCAAGTCACTTAACCCTGTTTGCCTCAGTTTCCTCATCTGTAAAATGATCTGGAGAAGGAAATAGTAAATCACTCCAGTATATCTGCCAAGCAAATCCCAAATGGGGTCATAGAGAGTCAGACATGACCAAACAACAACAACAAATTCTTATTTTTAAGGGAATGGTGGTAATGGTCATTCGGGAGTAATTAAGGGTTTGGCTACCTCTTAGGAAATTTTAGAAGTAGAGAAAAAGAGGGATAGGAATTAAAATAAGACTTTGTGGACAGAGAGAAATAGAAAAAGATGAGTTTCTTTTGATGTATTTATTCCATATATGGTATTCTTTTTATTCCCTGAGGGGTTTAGAAAGTACAGTGCCTATCAGTGTGGTACATAACTGTAGGATTCCAGACCTCCACAAATGAACCCCTAAAGCTAATGAAAACGTCTTGTGTAGCTTTGAGGAAGCTCCCACTAGATCTTGGAGTTGCTAACATCCTGATTAGCCTTCTGCTACTCTTATGTTTACACAGCTGACCAAAGCTGAATGGGGCCTGGGACAGAAGGATCAGAGTATCAAGCCAAAGGGCATGCCTTCTCTTAATCATCTCTGTAGTTTCCTGGGCTTTGCCTTCTGGTTTCATGTAGCTACCTCTTAGGTGTCTGATTATGAGAAATCATTAAAAAATGAAATCGTAGGCAAGTGGCTGCTGTCACTCTTTGCTGGATGCATTGCCCAACCTCGTCAGCATCATCTGTGCTTGCATCTCGGATGACTCATTCACCTGGCTTATTGGTTTTTGCTTCCCAAAGGGCAAGTAATGTCTGAGGCCCACTTGCTCAGCACTGGGTGATTCATTTTAGGAATGAGAGTGGCAAATCTTACTTGGAGGTTCCCCTTATTAAAACATGTACTTTCATTATTAACTAACAAATAAAAAAATAAAAAACACCAGCTAAGTAAAATCACAAAGGGAAGCATGGAAAAAAATGTGTGTACAGTCACAATGGCATGGAACAAAGATAAGAATTAGAACATTCTATTAGTTTATGTTAAGAACATCTAATTCATGGAAGCCTTTTACTAACCATCCATAAATGTAAACACAGGACAGTGCATCCCATGTGCCAGAAATGCATACTTAATTGAAAGTACCTGTTACATGTAATCATTCCTATTTTATGAGTATTCAGAATACCCAAACTCTCTCCTCATCCTCCAAAAAGAAAACTCCATTATTAGTGATAATAATTATAGTTTATATTTATATAGAACTTAATATATGCCAAGCTCTGTCCTAAGTACTTTACAATTATTATCTCATTTGATTCTCACAACAATTCTGGGAGGTAGGTGCTGTTGTTAAACCTATTTTACAGATGAGTAAACAGAGGTTAAGTAATTTACCCAGGGTGTCATAGCTAGTATGTGTCTGAGGTATGATTTGAACTCATGTCTTCCGGACTTCAGGGACTGCATTCCATCCTCTGCACCATTGCTCTGTCATACATTAGGGTACCATGTTTCAGAGTTACATGCTATACTGCAACTCAACTTCTCATTGAATTATTTTAAAAAATTAAAACCTATAATTTAAGTGAAAAGTATATTAATTTTAGTAAAAAGACTTCCCTTTATAACTACCCTTGATGGCCTTAGAAATCATCTAATCCACCCCCACCCCAAGCCCATTCATTTTGCACATAAGGAAACTGAGGCTCAGATAGGTAAGGGACATGGCTGAGGTCACATAGGTAGTATTAGACTTAGAATTTGAACCTCAGTCATGTGACTCCAAATCCAGGGCCCTTTTCACTATAACAATGGCTTTCCTTTTGAGAAAAGTTCCCTAGAGTCCAGACAAAAGCGGAATTACAGTTGATTACCTAGTCAACAGACATTGATTTATTGTGTCCATTGTGTGCTGACTGTCATATAATCAATATGAGCATTGTAGCAGAAGCGTGAAAGAAATATTAGTCACATTAGCTCCTGTCCTCTGAGAACTTTTGATCTACCTGAGGATATTAAATGTACACATAAGAAATAATCATCTTTACTTACAAAAAAAAAAACAAACAAAACAAAATGGTAGAAACAAGTTCAAAAGAATAAGAAACTGAGGTTTTTCATATGAAGGAAATCCAGAGGGAAGATAATTCATGCCTGTTGGTCATGGAAGGCACAGAGGAAGCCAGCTTTGATTTTGGTTTCTCAAAAAGCTTTTTAGTAATGAAAAAATGAGGTGGAAGAGCATTGTTTATTGAGAGAAGAGAGAGCACACGAGTCTGTAGCATCGTCAGAAAGTTCTTACATAGGCGTTAAAGTTTGATACTAGAAGAAAACCCTTATCGAGAGTTTCACAGTTAACAAAAGGAACTTGACTTGACAGAGAAGGATATTCAGTAAGGATGCTTTGTTGATTCAGCTTCTGGCTTGCCTATGGCAGTCCACAGGTCAAGTATCAGGAAGGAGCGAAACCCCTTGTGGCTTTTTGTGTTCAGCTAATCAGGAGGGGATGTCAGCAACTCGAGCGAGCTTTGTTCCCTGAGCTAGTTAAGTCTCCAGGATGATTGCAGTACCTTTTGAAGAAAAGAACTGGACCAGTCCACATGGATGGGGCTTGGGCAGTTAGTACTCTGACCACTTGAATAATTAGCTCATCCATGTGAGCCAAATTGCCTTTTTCAAGTCATCAGTAACTTTTAGCCTCCTGAAAGAGATAGCAATCTGAGTAACTATGTGAGGTCTTTACACTCTTTATTCACCTAATCTAGGTGAGCAGTTGACATCTAGTAGAGAGTGTGTTAGTAATATACTGATGCACTCTACTAAAAGGTAATACTTCTTATCTACCCAGAGATAAATAAGATATAATCTTTACCTTTTTTTTTTTTCCTCTCACAATAGTGGAGGTGTATTGGGTTAAAGTATGAACTCTTTCAAGCCTAGTTCCCCTTTTGGACCAACAGCATACACTTCTGTCCAGGGTTATAGGGACATTCCATGACCATTGAGCATAGCAAAATTAGCCAGCCTACATGGTGATTGAATCTATGGTCTCAGCCACCGTGTTCTAACCAGCTGAGCTAACTGCCTACAGATGTGAGTTAGTATATGAGATATGGTTCCTTTGAGGTGCATCATGTGTGAAGAGAAATTGCATGAGAGCATCTGGCTATCATACTGAGAGGCTCCATGATTTGCTTCATCTGAGTATACAATAATTGATGATGTTTGATTTTTTTTTGACCTAGGATTTATATATAATGCAATTTGCTGCTCATGACCTACACGCAGATACCACACACATGTACATAAGTGTACATAGACACCAAGCAGCAGCTTCCTGGTGAATTTTAGTTTCAGATTTCTGATTTTTAATTCTGTTTTTAACTTTCTTTGCCCCACACTTCTTGGGAAGATTTGAATTGCTGTTTCTGGCCAACGATTAGGGAAAGGTGGGGACCAATTCTCTATCTTGTCTCAGAAGTATTCTGTCTCAGGATAGACTGGGATGCCGCCTTGAGTGAAGAATAAATTGAATTCTGATGAACAGAAGACTTAGTCACATAGGAGAGTGTGAAAGATGGAATATGTAGATCTTTCCCCCATTTTTTTGACTTTCTAGTCAGCTTCCCTATGTCAGTCAGTGAGCAGGTTTTTATTGAAGACTTACCATTTAACCTCTACTGTGGTAGTTGAGGGAAGAGTACTACCAGGAATAGTAGACAGTGTAAACAGTATCCAACAGGATATAAGTCATGGAAAATTACCTCTTTGGAGGTAATTAATGTTTCTAGACAAACTTGCCTCCTAGCCAAACCTGAATACTCAACACAAATCCCATCTTTTCCAAGAAGCTTTTGCTGATTCTCCTAGTCTGTAATGACTTTCCCTTCCTTCCCTCTCCACTGAACTCAGAGCACATGTTGTCTTGTAGGTCTCTGTTGCTCCTATTCTGTATTATTTTGTACTGTATTTATCAGTTTGTTCATGTGATATATCACCTTTTAGACAGTAAGCTCCATGAAGGCAAGAAATTGAAGCTTTCCATCTCCCCCAGCCCCTAGTACATTGTCCTGTCTGTGAGAAGTGCTTAGATATTTACTGAATTCTAGAAAACTTCATGTATGTAGGTGAACAAATGGATTACAAAGTATATACTTCCTATTCATTGAAATTTTAAAAATAAATCTCAGTGGAATGTAGACTCCTAGGGCAAGGTCTGTGTCATTTTTCATTTTTGCATCTCCAGCTGATAGTAGGTGTTAAATATTTCTTGCGTTTCATCCCTGTTGTGCTAGGAGGCATCGTAGTGAACTCAATAAACAGTAGGCATATCCACAGTGTTGGGTAGGTTGTGTTTTGTTTTTGTGTGATAATTTATGTAGTTGGGGCTTTTGGACACTGAATAGAGCTGAAGTGGAATTTTCCATCCAGTGGGAGCAGAGCAAAAGGTTGAACAGAGACTGTACGTAAGTGAGTTACACAGTGAGAAGAGGATTGAATGCTCCAAGGATAGACTTTAGTTTCCTCTTGGTATCACACACTCTCGCCTGCTACTCTTTCCCTTCTTTACAGACCAGTTTCTTTTTTCCTTCCAGTGTCCTGTGCTTGGGGATTTATTTACTCATCTGATGAGTTTTAGGTGGTTCAGCTCTTTTCATGAATTCATTACATTGATGTACTTTTCTAAGTGGAAGGGAGCCTACAGACCATCAATTTCTACTGTCCTGCTGTGTCATTAAGCAAATTAGTGATGAAGGTAGGAAAGTGTGGCCCCTACAGGCTGACATCCCCAGGCATGTCTTCATTAAACTCACCGTAGGGGACGTGAGATTAGAAAGATCCCAGTGCTTGTCCCATGGAGGCATTGAAGAAACTCATCCCTCCCTGGCTTCCCGATGGATCAAACCGGAGGCTCAGTAGCCATGTCTGAAAGGGAAACCACCCCCACTGCCTTTCCTTTTTTCTTTTTGCAAAGCCTGCCCAAATGTCCTTTTTAAATTTGTAAATGGATTTTCAGTATGTTTTCTCTCTGATGCCTTTCAGTTATTGTTCTCTTGAAATAATGGCTTGGTGAAATCTGCTTCTCTTCTCTGACAATATCAAAATACAAAGAGCAAGAACAGTTTTAATTAGACATATGGCAATGGAAATCAACAAAGGAAACCTACACTGTGGAAAGATCTTAAGCTGAAATATGAAAATCAAGCTGAACATCAAAAATTAAAAAACATATGTGTCTTATATTTTTAAAGAATTTCATGGGCATTTTCTGATTGCATTACCCATGAAATATAACAACAAAGAAACAAAGAGTGGGTCCTTTCAAGAATATTATATTCAGAAATAGTACAGATTGTGTGTGTGTGTGTGTGTGTGTGTTTCCCTTGGAAATTACACAATCCAAGGAATTATCAGTTTTTTCTTCACTCAGATTGTGACATTTAAGGTGTTTAATTTTGGTTGCCCAGAGTTGCCATTTTTGTAACATGCAAAGGCTAGTGCCTCTGAAGTTGTTCTCATTGGCAATTCCTATTCTTGTGGTAGCAGCACAAAGAACTATCTCCTTCAAGAGAGTGCATCACCTTTATTATCTGATCTGTCTTCCCAGAATCCCTTAGAGATATTGAGGAGGCAGGAATTGCTTTACACATGGGAATGTGAGCCACAGAGCAGTTAAATGGAGTTAGAAACGAGGACAATGCCTGTTTATCTTTCTCTTCACCCACCACCTTCTGAAGGAAGCCCTTTCCTTTACAACTTTATCTCCTACTTTCCCCTGAATACATCTATACTCTAGCCAGTAATAGTCTACCCAGGGTCTCCCAAACATGCCTTGATGTTGGACCACCTTTGACCTTTGACCACCATCTTTGCTTATGTTGCACTTCCTGCTTACAGTGCTTCCACCTTTATCTGTGCATGTCTGTGGTCCCTTTCTCACAAGATACCTCAAATCCTGCCTTGTTAACCAAAGCCTGCCTTGGCTTACTCTAGTGCACATTAATCTCCCTTTTTAGAACTACTATGATGCTTAGTGTTCATCTTGACATTTGATATTACAATCAGTTATATTATTATTTAATTAAATGTTTAACATATATATGTTCACTATTTTTACTTATGTATGTTAGCTATTATTACTATTATATGTATATCTATAAAATATGTATGTAATAGTAATACATGTGTATTTGTGATAGTAATTCACATGTATGTATAACATAAATTGTAATAATATAAATACATAATAGTGATTCATATGTATATCATGTATATTTACAATAGTATATTGTATATACTATTGTATGTATAATGTATAATTACAATAGTAATTCATATGTATATATGTAATAGTAATACATATGTATATATATAAAATATATAATGGTAATATATGTGTATATTATACATGTATATATGATAGTAACACATTCTATATGTATATAATAACAACAACAGCTAACATATACCATGTTCCAGGCACTGGGAAATGCTTTGTAATTATTATCTCATTTGGTCATTGCAATAACTCTGGGAGGTTGGTGCTATTATTATCTTCGTTTTGCAGATGAGGAAAACAAGGCAAACAGGAGTGAGTTTCCAAGGGTCACAAAGCCAGTAAGTGTTTGAGCTTGGATTTTAACTCGGTTCTTCCTGACTCCATGCCCAGCACTTTCTCCACTGTGCCTCCTAACTGGCATACATATACATATGCATGCTTTTATACATATGCATTGTGTATGTATACATTTATACATATATGTGTATATTTATGTGTGTATATTTTTTTCTCAAACAAATTATAAGCTTTTTCACATGAATTTAACAAAACTACAGATCTGCCTTTAATTCTGTAACACAGATTTATAAAGTTGTATATTGGCCACTCTTTTCTTCTTCTTTCCACCCCTTCACTCTCAAGAAAGTAAGGAACTGTACAGTTCTTCATTGTATCCCATGAGGTCTCTTCATGGTATGTTCCTAAATGATGCACTTCTGTAGTTGATCCACTTAAACTTGGCTTCTAAGCAACATCTATAACTTTATTATTCAGAAGATGTATCTGCAAACATTTATTCGGCTCGTATGATGTTATGTCTGAAAAGCATTCCTTATTAATTTAATTATCTTTTCTTTGTGGGGGTTTTTATTTTTGCGGTTCCAGTATTTTTCTCCTTCCCAGATGTCATCGGGCATGTTTACTGAAGCCATATTTATTTTCTGACAGGAATGGGGGCAGTTGGCCCTCTTAGGAGTTGAAGCTGCTTTTCTAATGATGGATCAGAATGGATCACTCTCAATCTTCCCATCCTTCTTGTGAAGGAGTCTTCTTTGTTAGAGAGAAAGTGGATATTAGAGAACAGAGAATACCCTCAAATCTGGCCTGCTTATATAGATAAGAAGGCCTCAGAACCTGCCCTGGATGTTTTGTTAAATATACATGTTCCCATTCCTTTCACACTTGCTTAGAGAGCAGTTTAAAGGAGTAGGAGTCTTTGAGACTGCCCACCTAGAAGATTGTATGTCTCCATTCTTCCTCAAGTCCTTATGACTTAGAGTAAAAATACTTTGTATTTGTAAAAATACAAAGCCAAAGCTTTAATTTCCCATTCTCCTCTTCATCCCCAACCCAAACCACCTTACTGATCCTTCCTATTCCATAGTATTTGGGGAAGAGAAGAAATCCTGACTGCCACTCCTTCTTCCAAAGAATTATGCCACTGCCCAAATATGTAAACCCTTGATCTGCAATATTTCCACTATAAAGACCTGTTATCAAGGCTGGCCCCGGCCAAAACTCTGAAGTATTAAGTTTGATTGTCTATTGGCATTCCACCCTACTCAGATACACAGGTCCCTTCATGTTCCTCTTCCTTTTGGCCTCTGTTAAAACCTGCTCACAGATCCTTTATTTATAGCTGTGGTATAAGAGATAGCTAATAGTTCCATGTTGTTTACAGTTTAATGAGTTGTTGTGTTTAGTGGTGTACAACTCTCCATGACCCCATTTGGGGTTTTCTTGGCAAAGATACTAGAGTGGTTTGCCGTTTCCTTCTAAAGCTCATTTTACAGGTGAGGAAACTGAGGTAAACAGGGTTAAGGGACTTGCCCAGGGTCAAACATCTAGTAAGTGTCTGAGGTCAGATTTGAACTCAGGAAGATGAGTCTTCTTGACTCAGGCCCAGCACTTTATCCACTGTGCCTCCTAGCTTAATGAATGTTAAAACCTTAAGCCAAGGGAGAGAAAGTCTGGTGGGGAAATTTTCAACTTCATTTAAAAAGTTGTTTTTATTTTTTTAGATGGGAGAAAAGAGCCTTCCTGGTCCCCCTTAAGACATGTCACCAGTAGCTTTGTTTTCCTAACAAGTGAGGCTGGCCCTGCATGGCATTATGTTTGGGGGCTGCCCCTGTGGGCTTCTGAACTCCTTAATCCCATCTGAGATCTGGCCATGTTCCAGGGCATGGAATGAAGTGATTTTCTCAGCATGATGTGGACTTGTATTTGTAGAGTGGTGTGGGATCAAAGCGTTGGGTACCTTTATTCCTTCTTCATGTTTTACCATGCAGAGGAGGGCACTTGCCAGTTTTGTCTTTGATGCCAGATTTCCTTATGGTCAACTTATGAGCATTTCCTTTGCAAGGAATAGAGGAGGGAGTTCACCTCCTCTGGAATGCAAAGACAAACCAAGCTAGCAAAACAAAACTTGTGGGGACCTTCCCGTCTTCAGCAGAATCTGTGATTCTAGCCCACCGGTTCAGGCTGTGTTGGAATCAGAAGTCAGCTCTGTAAACTGCCTCCTCTTCACTGAAACATTTCACAGTGGGGAAGTTCCCCTTTCCGTGACAACCATTGGTTTTTTGAGATAGAGATGCAATATCTATTGTGCTAATAGGAGGCCCTTCTTCTAGAAATTAGAAGGCCTGTTCTTGACCTTAAAGAGTTTATAGTTTGGGGAAAACATGAACAGGGGCAAGGAAACAGGCATTTAGTAAGCACCCATTATGTGACAGGCACTGCGCTAAGCACTTTATAGATATTATCTCATTTGATTCTCATAATAACCTTGGGAGAGATAGGTGCTACTATCATCCTCATTTTATAGATGAGGAAACTGAGGCAGGCAGAGACTAAATGACTTATCCAGTGTCACACAGCTAGTAAGTGCCCAAGGCTAGATTTAAACTCAAATCTTCTTGACTTCAGGTGTAGTGCTCTGTCCACTGTACCATCTAGTTGCCAGAAACATGGGGCAGCCTAATAAAAAACATCACATGACACAATATAATCAACCCCATTTTAATGTGGTAAGGGCTCCTCAGGAATACTTGAAGTTGGAGAGAGGGAGAGGAACTAACCCTGTAGTCTATTTAAGGAAGGAAGCTTCATGTCTGATGGTTCCTCCAAGATGTTTGGTTAGACAGGGCTGCTCTGCCCCAGGACCTCTCCAAAGGAGTCCAGCACCTCCTCAGCCACTTCTCTGTATGCCACCCTAGCTTCTTATATTTCCCTTTTGGCTCTTTGATGCTTTCTCAATTCTTGTTTTCCCCCTTGCCCACCTCAGTGTGAGCTGTTCCCCACAGTAAGTATCCTGTTGTGATCACTTCAGCTCTGTCTACATCCTCGCATTAGATATTTCTTATTTTCTCTTCTGTTTATTCTGTGTATTCTCTAATGATGATCGAGCACCAGCAGCCCTGAGTTTAGTTAAGCCTGTTTGGCTATTAATTTCTTTCTTCTGCTCCATTTTGAGATGACACCATGGATAGAAATAGGTACGAAAAGCCTCTTGGCCAAGATCTGACCATTTTAAAGCTTTGGGAGTATTTGATGATCTGGTACAGCCCATTTATCCCTTTTTCGATGAAGAAACTGAGGCTGGGCTGGGAAATGAAGTGATGTATTCAAGGTCCCATAGTAATTCAGTGTCAGAGCCAGGATAGACCCTAGATCTCTTGATTTCTTGTTCAGTGCTATATGTTTCTTTTCTTTTTTTCTTTCTTTTTTTTTCTATGTGTTTCTTGAGAGATAAATAGTGTTCAATCTTAGATCTCAGAAGAAGAATTTAGTCCCATTCACAGAAATTGCTCCAAGTGTGATTGATGGTGTATTAACATCCATTCAGACTCCTCCTTAATATACCTATCCTTCACCTGAAAAATGGTCATCTATCCAGGAGCCAGGGTGACTTCAGAAAAGGCCAAGCAATGGTAGTTATGGTATTTGCTGCTTGTCAACTCCAGGAGAAATGCCAGGAGCAGAACAAAGGTCTATACACAGTGTTCATTGATCTGACCAAGGCCTTTGATACTGTCAGTTGTAACGGCTTGTGGAAGATCCTAGCAAAACTTGGTTGCCCAGAGAAGTTCGTCAGTATTGTGTGTCAGTTTCATGATGGCATGTTTGCCCAGGTTCTGGATAACTGACGATGCCCTTGCACTTTTCCAGTCACCAGGAGAGTGAAGCTTGGCTTTGTGCTTGCCCCCATGCTTTTTAGCATGATGTTTTTGGTGTTGTTATTGGACACCTTCAATGAGGATGAAAATAGGACCAAGGTCAGCTACTGCACTGAGGGTAGATTATTTAACTTGAAAAGGCTACAAGCCAGGACTAAAGTGGAGGGAAAGTTGGTGCGTGGTGACTTTTTGTTCACAGATGATTGCATTTAATGCAGCCTATAAGGCTGAGGTACAGCAAAGTATGGATCGATTCTCTGCTGCTTGTGCTAATTTTTGCCTAACAAGTAACACCAAGAAAACACAGGTACTCCCTTAACCACCACCACACCATCCATACATGGAACTATCAGTTACAAAAAATGGAGAAATTTTGAATGCTGTGCATAAGTTCATTTACCTTGATTATACTTTCCAGGGATGTACACGTAGGTTGATGCAAGCATTACCAGAATTAGCTCAGTGTTTAGGAGGCTCTGAAGGAAAGTGTGGGAGAGAAGAGATATTAGACTGCCTACCAAACTGAAGGTCTGTAGACCCATTATACTAACCTCATTGTTGTATGCCTGTGAAACCTGGACAGTCTACCAGCGCAATGCCAGGAAACTGAATTGCTTCCATTTGAATTGCTTTAGGAAGATTCTGAAGAGAAAGTACTGGACACTGAGATCCTTTCTCAAGCCGAACTGCCAGCCATTCAAATTGTCCTGCAGAGAATGCAGCTCTAATGGGCTGGCCGTGTTGTTTGAATGCCAAATGTACATTTGCCTAAAAGACTATTTTGTAGAGAACTCACACAAGTCAAGTGCTCACAGGAAGGTCAGAAGAGGTGATACAAGGACATTCTCAAGGTCTTTCTGAAGAACTTTGGAAGTCATCGTGAGACATATGAGACACTGCCACAGCACTGCCCAGCATGGCATGCCTGCATCAAAGACTATGCTCTATAAGCAAAGCAAAATTGCATTAGCTCAAAAGAAACGTGTAATGTGCAAATTTAGAGACATCTCCATTCCAAAAGTCATGCCCAACCTATGGTAGAGCCTTCCGAGCGCGTATTGGTGCAGTCAGCCACAGTCACGGTCAGACGTACCGTACCTTGATGCCAACAGAGGTGATATCATTTTGGTCCTCTGAGAGCAAAGGACAACAGTCAACCACACTAACATCCATTTAGATGTGAGTTGAAACAGAGAGGGGATAAGTAGAAACCGTACAGACATTTAGGAGTCATAGAATCCATTTGGCAAAATTTGTCTATTTAGACTGAAGGATAATAAGTAATCAAGCTAGTCATCAAATTCAGCTCAATAGTCTAGAGAGAAAAAAAAAAACAAACTAATTTTGAATAAGAAACAATATTCACACTGTTGTTTACAGAAATACTTTACCAGTGGCTGACAGGGGGGAAGATTTTAATTTTCAGCATCTTGAAAAAATATTGTAAACTGGGAATTTACATTTTAGTTACACTTAAATCTTGCTAGACAAATTGAGGCCAGGTGCTCAGCAAATTTTTATTTTCTTTTTAATGCCAAGCCTAAAGAATAAAATGTCCCAGGTGCTGACAAAATACTCAATTACTTCTTCCCACGTGGAAAGTAAAATTTCAAGATCAAAATTGGTATTTCTTCTATTGAGAGAGCAAATATGTAATAAAGGATAGAAGGAGAAGTCAAATTATAACTAGATTAAAATGTGAAAAAGAGAAAGGGGCCACACTTGCTTTGCTTATCTCTGGTTTGTTCACAATGCTGTAGTTGGAATGAGGTGTCAATCCCATTGGATATGCCTGCCTATCTTCACGTTGTGCCCATGTTGACTTTGTAGTTTAGCTAACTTCCTCACCATGCATATCAAATTCTTTACTCCCCTTCTTGCCTTTGCTAACCCTTTCTGCAGCCAAACCAGTCCTGGCTCTTTTACATTCATTCTTATTGATCCATCCACATGTTGCCAATTTGATGCCCATTCCTTCACCCCACAGCCTGCCTTGAAAGACTGCTGTGGGTAATGAAAAGAGCTTTAGGTTTGGAGTCAGAAGACATGGGATGGTGAACTTGATTTGCTACTTCTTACCTGAGTTGCTTAATTAAGCTAAGCCTATGTTTTCTCAACTGCAAAATGTGGGGGCAAGATCAGCAAAATAATCCCTGAGGGCCACATCAGATCCCATGGAAGTCCCTTTCAGTGACATGATTGCCACCTTGAAGACATTCAAAGAGGAGATAAAGAGAGTCATTTCAAATCCCTCCCTGAGCTAGTAGCTCCCTTTGCCCCAGGTTTATCCAACTCATGTTTGTTCACTGTCTGCACACCTGAGATCAGAAGTTGGGATGGAAGGAAGCATATCAGATTCCTTCTTGGATGGTATCCACATCACAGACAGTGCCAGGGAACCTCTGGGCATTTGCAAATGGGTCTATGTAGATATAAAAGCATGTAAACATTATTGAAAAAGGAATTTGGATTGATAAAGAACTTTTCCCTCTAGCTCAAGGTGTTTCATATTTATTTTTACCTCTTCTCACATCTGAGAAAGATAAAGGAAGAAGGCATGGTGTGCCTTATTTTGGAGATTGAGAAGCTGAGAATAGAATCCAAATTGATTATGATAGGTTTCTACGCCCTCTAGATTACCTGATGGAGGTAGGTCTTCTGATTTCTAACCCAGAACTCTTTCTGCCAGGCTAGGAGGTTGATTTATTATGCCTTTTATTTTTGTTGGGGATTTTGGCAGCCAAGACATCATAAATGCTTTCTTACACACCTTTCTACCACAGCATCTTTGAAATGAAATAAAGCTAGTCCTTAGAACTGCTGGTTATCCTGCAGTTTTAAATAATAAACACTTGTTATTTCCTTTACTTTCATGCTGCTTACTTTAGTCTTATTCCTTGATACGAAATCAGCAGAAAATGAAGAAAAGGACAATTTAATTAATCCCAGGTGGTTTCCACAGATTGATCAACAAAAACAGCTTGATGGAAGCTCTGAGATTCTTTAGGAACATTAGGAATATCTTACAACAGAAATTTTAATTGCAATAGGAGATCCCAGGGCACTGTATAATGAATGTCTCAGTATGAAGAAAAATCACTTTTTTGGGCTTATGATGCATGAAATCTTGATTAGATGACTCAGTGAGATTTTTGTTTGTATGTGTATTTTTTTTTTCTTTTTACAATTACACAGTGTACTTAGTTTTTGCCTATGCTGTCTTATCTTGGTTTTTTCTTGTTGGCAGCAAATGATCACTTTCCAAGAAATGACAATCTTAGGTGTAACTGAGTGGAGAAAACTGGTCACATACTAAGGTCCTACTACATTTCCATCCTGTGGTGAGGGAGCACTGGGGTTTTTTTTGATTGTTTGTTTGTTTGTTTTTGTTTTTTCATTCAGTAAGCATTTAGTCAGTCACTGGAGATACAAAGAAGGCAAAAAACAAAAAACCTTGAACGGTTCTTGCCCCGCAGCAGCCTGTAAACTAGTGGGGGAGAAAATATGTAAATTGATAGGTTCAGAGTACGGACAGATGACATCTCAGGGAAACACTTCAAAATAATTTGGGATAGTTCTCAGTCAGTGGCCCTCATCCAAACAATTCAGTAGACTAGTAAGTTCCCTGCTTCCTTCCTACTAACCACAGATTCGTGAGGACCACGAGTCCCTGCTCTCCCAGGACCACAGGGGACATTTCAGAATGAGCAGATCCCAAAGGAGAGGGACAAAGACATAGAAAGCCAGTTGAGGGAAGGACCCTAGATGCGCTAGATAGGGGAATTCTTGAGAGCACACCCCTATGAATGTCCCAGCTTTGAAATTTCACAGAATTTCTGCTTTGTAGGAACGTCTCAAAGCAAGCTGAGATCAGCAAGCCTTCAGGTCATTAACATCAGAGGAGTCCATGACTCTTCTACTTGTAGGTGCAAGCTCACCACATGAATGGGGAGGGAGGGAGTGGGCAGCAGCTGATAAGTATGCTATTTCAGCTGTGCTTCTTGTGTGGTTGCTTTCTTTCTACTGACTGTTTCTGCCCTCAGCCTCCCTTGGTCTCGCCCTAGTGATGGTTGGCTCCGAAGTTTTGTTTGTATGGCAGCCCCTGGCTTAAGCAGAGATCACGTATTTCCCCATCACTAGCTTCAAGGAATTTATGCTGTTGTCACCGAATATCAAAACAAAAATCATAAGTTTTGAGAACCTTCAGTAATGACAAATGCCAGCTTATTCTGTCAAACCTTACTAATTTAGCAGGGAGGCCTACTAATGTACAAAGCATGATGCTAAGTTCTGTGGGTACAAAGAGAAAACAAGAAATGGTCCTTGCCTGCCTCTAAAAGCTGACATTTTACTTGGAGGCTCCAGTGTGTCTTCCTATAAGTGACTCCCCAGCTTTGGGGCCAGCCTATTCAAGGGCACAGAAATAGGAAATGAAATGTTGAGTTCAGGGCCTCCCAAGTGGAATTTAGAGTGTATGGAGGAGATCAATATGAAATAAATTTGAAAAGGCATGTTGGAACCAGATTGTGAAGGGCTTTAAATGCTAAACTGAAGAGTTTGAATTTGTCCAAAAGGTAATTGAGAGCCACTGATGGTTCTTATGATAGTGACATGTTTATATCTGGGCATTAGAAAGATTATTTTGGCAACTATGTGGAAGATGAATTGAAAAGATAAAGACTGAGATGAGGTGAGTAGGTAAGTAATAGAAGAGGTGAGAGAGTAACTAATTAGGAAGCTTAGGCAAATAGTAGTTCAGGCAAAAGGCAGTGAGGATCTGAATTGGTATGGTATCCATATGAGTAGAGGGAAATGGATGCATGTGAGAGATGTTACAGAGGCAGACTCTAACAAGACTAGTTAACTCTTTAGATATGAGTAGTATGGGAAAATGAAGAGTCAAAAATGACTCTGAAACCCTGAAATTGAGTGAATCAACAGAAATGGGAACGTTTGGAGGAAGGACCATAAAAGAGTCACAATCAACTGTTTGGTTTTGAATATGTTGACTTTGATTTGCCTATGAGACATGAAAATGAATCATCTTCCTCTTTAATGAACACAACCTGGAAAAATGTAGCTGTTTCTAGCAGAAGAGTTGGTGATACAGGCCTGGAGTTCATTAGAGAGATTAGGGCTAGAGACATAGGTTTGAGTCATCTAAATAGATATAATAATCACATAAACAATAGCTGACATATAGCACTTTAATTTTTGCACAGGACTTAATGTATGTTACCTAATTTGATCATTAAAAACTTTAAGGGGGAAGTGTACTCCAGCTACTGTTATCCCTGGTTTACAAATGGCAAAACTGAGAGAGAAATGAAATCACTCGCCCTCAGTCACACAACTAGCCAATATCAGAAGCTTTGAACTCAAGACTGACTGACTCCTGACTCCGTGTCCAGCAGTCTTATGCATGGCATCATATGGTCTTTTGAATGGTGATTGATGACAGCATGATGTAGTAGTCCAGCAAGCAGCATGAAGAGACTGGGACTAGGGAAGTGATACTCCCAGTGTGCCTTGCCCTCTTCAGAGCACATCTAAAGTATTGAATCCAATTTTAGGCACCGTATTTTAGGAAGAATATTAATAACTAGAGAGAGTCCTGAGGATGAGGGCCACCAAGGTAATGAAGAGCCTGGAGATCATGCAGTATGGAGGTGTTTAGCAGGAAGAAGGGAAGACTTAAGTGGGGGGATGTTAGCTTTCTTCCAATATTAGAAAGGATGTCCTATGGAAGAGGGATTCTATTTGTTCTGTTTGTCCCCATAGGACACAAGGAGGAGAAGTGAATGGGAGCTGAGAAGAAGCAAATTTAGTCCCAGGCTCAGGAAAAACTTCCTAACAAGAAGCTGTCCAAAATAGACTGGCTTGGGGGAGGCATTGGTTTCTTCCTTCCCATAAATCTTCAAGCAAAGCTTCCAGACCATCTGTTAGCAATGTTGTAGAAAGTATTCTCCAGGTCTCGGTTATACTAGACGGCCACTGAGGTCCTATGATTCTGTGGGTGCCGATATAAAAAATAAATTGTATTTTTGTTGTTGTTGTAGTAATCATCTAGGAAGGTTTAGTCTTTTTTAATGCAAAGTGGTGCAAACATGTAAATAGCTAGGAGAAAAGTGAATTTTTATTGAAAAGATGCCTCATGCAGTTAGGAACATATTTTGCAAAGTAGTGGAGGAAAAATGTTTTAAAACATTAATCAAATGGGTCAGTTGGGCTGTTTCTGGTAGTAAGGGTAGTTTCAGCTCATTTCTTGCTTGATTAAGTTTTTTTCATTTTTGAGAAAAATGCCTGTTTCCTAGAAAGCAAGCGTTCAAGGTTCAACTCCTTTTCTAGTTTGTGTTGATTAAAGGGGAAGAAAATTCATTTAACATTAATTATAACATTCATAAGCCTAGTGAAGAGCAACATAAGAAATGTAATTTTTGTTTCTTTAGACAAGCAAGATGCAATACCATATAATTAATCTGACTCAGTCCCTTTTTCCCCCAGTTTTTCTCTTGGATGATTTTAAGGCATCAGAATTTCATTCACAGCAATATGAAAACCAGGCTTATGGAAAATTTGAAAAGACTAGAGAAGAATTTGCATTCCACTACATGGTTGAGCACGTTTCTAAAATAGCAGCTTTAGTAAGCTTTGCCCTAAGAGCACTGCATAAGGGAAGCTGACTATTCAATGGAGAAGCTTCCCATTGCCCCTGTCCTGGGCTACAGCCTTCTGTTTTGGACAGCACAGAGAAATGGATGTGCATTCTGGAGTGTCAGTTTGTGGGCTGGGGAATCCATGTCCCAGATTCAAAGTACCAGAGTGTGAGGTTAAGATTCGGCCAGTTACTGTCCTTCATTGTGGGCCATCCATTCTCTGGTTCCAAACACGTTTTGGGGATGAAGCTACTTTGTCCCAATTGATCTATAATGTTGAGTCCTATCCTGATGGAGTGACCCCTTCGTGAGGGATAGAAGTACAATCCCATTTATTTCTAGTTAGCAAATATTCCTATAATAAATCCCGTCCCCTAGGAACTGAACCCCTCATATGTATAATGATCTGGGCCAGATTTACCCATAGTCAGAGTAGTTTAATGAATGAATGAATGTGAATGAAGGCATGAATGAAGTAACGAATGAGTGAATGAAAACGCCTTCATTAAAAGCTTACTATGTGCCAGGCACTGTGCTGAGCTCTGGGGACACGTACCTGGCAGCGTGGCATTGATGTGACTGGGTCAAGGATCATCCATGATGGATCTGGGTCAAGGAAAGATAAATAAGGTCAGTGCTCATCTTTGAAAAGCTCAGGGTCTCAAAAGTGGGAGCTCAAGTTCTGAATTGGAGCTGGAAGTTACACCAAAGGTGAGGTGTGGCATGGAGATGGTGGAAAGTGATTGTCTAGTTTGTGATTTAAGCTGGGGCATGGCAGCTTGTTACCCCAGTCTCTCCCATTTCTGAAATAGCATGTGTGCCACAGAGTCTCTGGGTTGGAAGAGATCATAGTGGGCATCTAGTCCATCCTGATTCTGAACATGAATCCCCACGACAACACATTTGACAAGTTTTTCAACCCTTTATTTCAAGGCTTTGATCTAGGAGAAAACGTATATTCAGGCCCCTCCCCCCCCAAATATTTTTTAGGCTATGACACTGTTCTGCAAAGAATTTCAGATTTTGCTCAAAGCAGATTTTGCTAGAAAGAGAGCTTAAGGTAGTGGGCACCCAAGGAGAAAGGGAGAAGCAGCTAGTATAGTGGAAAGAACTTCCGGAATACTTACTGCAGCTCATTTTGCGGTGGCAAAGAATAGGAAATTGAAGGGGTTTCCATCAAGTGGGGAATGACTGAACAAGTTATGATACATCCAAGAAATGATGAAGGGAATGGTTTCAAAAAAACCTGGAAAGACTTGTATGATCTGATGCAAAATACAGTGAACAGAACCAGAACAATTTATATAGTAACAACAATATTGTAAAAAACCAACAACTTTGGAAGGTTTGGGAAGTCCGATCAGCATGATAATCAATCACAATTCCAGGGGCCTCATGATGAAACATGCTGCCTACTTCCTGACAGAGAAATGATGTACCTACAGTGCAGATTGAGACATTTTTGGGGGGTGGGGGAGGGATGTGGCTAATGTGGGAATTTGTTTCGCTTGACTGCAACTATTTGTAACAAGGATTTTGTTTTTCTTGCTTTCTCAGTGGGGAACAGGAGGGGAGGAGGAAGGCAAATCTTCATTTGAAAATAAAATAAAATTTAATTTAAAAATAAAACCACAAAAGCAGAGAACCACTGGATTTACAGTCAGGTGAGATCCACTCACTAGTTGTGTAAATGTGGCCGAGTCACTTAACTTTCTGGACCTCAAATGCCTTACTTGTCATATTGGAATAATACCCACCTCACTGGGTTATGAGAGTCAGGGGAGATTATGTCATGTATAGAATAGTAATCTATTAATGTCAGTTATTATCCTTAGGAGGAAATGAACCAGCTCTAGCATGTTGGGCAGGTGAAGAAAAACCAAGTTTCCTCCTTTGCAGCTTTATCACAGGGAATCCCACTTTGAGCCGTCATCTCCTTCATGGGTTGGAGCATCTGGGCTGTGTAATCTCTCCCACAGCGGCTTGTGGGGAGGAGCGTGAGTTGTCTTAGAACTGCTAGTTGTCCCCTCCAGATGTAGCTTCTCTTCCTCTGTAAGATGAAAGTATGCCTTCTTCCCCCTCTCCCATCTCGTGTAGCCTTCCAGATGAAAGACCCTCCCCCACCCCAATAAAATGTTAGATTATGATCAGAGAGCAAAAGAATGACCAGTGGAATCCTTGCTTTAACTGTTATTATTGACATGGTTAATTACTTAATTGCAGTTTGTTTTACATCCTGTGAGTTTGTGTTTGTTGTTTCTTTTGACACTTTTTTTTTGAGGGGGAAAAGGGGAGAGGAGGATGTTTGTCTGTCTGGCAAACTACAAACCTAGTTTAAAGATCCCAGAGGCCTTGGTTCCTGGAAGAGAATGAGAAAGCATTCAGTCTTCATATGGGAAAAAAAGGCAGATGTTCATCTTTGGCAAATTGTTATCTTGGCCCCAGAATGCTATTTGTGAAGCAGTTCTGGGTGCTGGGTAAGGGGGTTAGCCTGGAAGAGGAATCACATTAGCCTTAATAGAAGAATGAATACTCCCCAGGAGGTGGCTGGGTTTCTAAACACTGATTCTTGAATCTAAGTGAATTTAAGATGAGCTTTCTCTAACTCCCATAGCACTTTTAAAGTCCTTCTATTGTCTTTGACTGGACTTTCAAGACTTGAGGGTGAGACTGTGTATTAATCCTCAGTGCACAGCACAGTGTCTGTCATACGGTAATCACTCAGTAAATGTTGAATGAATGAAAGAATGCCCAGCGTAGCATCCCAGAGGCTAGCACGTTATCTATGTTTTCATTGGCCAAGATTAGGAATGATATATGGATACCCTGAAGAGGGACATAGCATATTGAGTAGGGTGGTCTATAATGGAGTTGTTCATCATTTAAGAAACAAAGAGTACTTCAGGGCTCCAAGTGGGCACTGGAGGACTATAAACATGGAGATACCTCAATAAACAAAAGATGAAAATGTCTGTTTGCTGTGATCATTTCACATGTTAGAAAGATTGGGGGTTGAAAAAGAGATTTTTATTTTTATGTTGAAAATAATAAATGATTCTTCAACCACTAAAGACACTCTTTATTTTATCCAAATATACCCCCGAATTAGCAGCTCTCCCAATTGTTGGAATAATTGAAGTATTAAGCCTAATTACCAAATAATTGAATGGAAGCATTTGATGGCTACAAGTAGTGCTGAGTAGGTCAACCACATCAGTGGGATGTGGTAGCCATTAAACAACAAAGCTTATGTTTCATCACCAAATTAAACTTACATCTCACCTCATTTTCTCTGCTTAGAACCTGTCCTCACTATAACCAGTTTTGGCTAATGAGACTGTGTATATGTATGATATGTACTGACACACAATTAAAAACAATTCCATTCCAACCCAAGAGGTAGCCTTGTCTGTAGGATAATCTAAAAAACAAAACCTAGACATCCTTGTCTGTAAGAAACCTGAAAAAAAAAAACAAACAAAAAACCCCAGCACCAACAGATGCCCAGAATTCAGAGTTAATGTATACACTGAGGTGTTTCTCTTTGTACTGATTTAGAGATAGAAGCAGCATCAGAAGTCATCTAATTCAGCCCCTTCATTTTACAGATGAGGAAACTGAGTCTCAGAGAGGTGAAGTGACTTGCTCAACACAGGTAGAATGCCTAAATCACTTTGTATCTCCATCGCCTAGCACAGTGACTTGCTAAGAGTTCCCAAGAAGTAAGTGGCTTAGCTAGATTCAAAACCAGATCCTCTGACTCTTAATATACATACATGTAATATGTGTCTATATGTATGTATATATACATAAACACATGAGAGACAGCATAGCATAATGCATAGGTAGTCTGTCTCAGAGTCAAGATCTGGCTTGCCCCAGACACATGGTGACTGTATGACCCTGAGCAAGTGGTGTAACCTCTTGGTGCCCCAAGCAGCTCTCTTAAGATCTGTAAATTGTAGAGTAAGTGCTAATTAGTGGAGGGAATTTCTTCAAAGATAATTCCCTACATGCATAAGTCTAAACACTTAGTATATTTTATAGGATGTATGTATATATATATATATGTGGGGGTATATATACATATATATATTTGTCTCTCTATGTAGACACACACATATACATATACCCACACACATACACATATATCTCTAAATAGACAGATTCGTAGCATTGGATGGAAAAAAAAATAATGTTCCTTGGCCATAGGATGTTGAGAATGGCCACTTATACTTTTTGTCTCATATTTAAATTTCTTGTTTTCCCTGCCAGGAGTTAGAAGATTAAGGGATTCTAGGGACTTGTAGGAGATTAAGGTAAACCTAATCAACATAAAGATTGGCCTGGAAGGAGAACCAGATAAAACAAAATCGAAAAGCCCCAAGTTCTCCTCCCAGAGAAGCTGGAAATTGGTACTAAAAATTCTCATTCTGTAGGAAACAAATGCGGTGGCCAAAGCAGCCTTGTATGAAGGGTGTGTCTTAAAATTCCCTCTTCCAACATAGCCTTTCTTACCTTTCTTCATGACTTATGGTCTGTCAGTTTGGCCATTGGAGTAATAAAACAAACTCTTTGAAGTGTGCAGGGGAGTAAGGAACTTCTCTGTTCCTTGTACAAGCTGGTGATAGAAATTAGAGATTAAATGATGCCTACTTTTACTGGTTTGCTCTGGATTTAAACACTTGCAAATGTGGCCAAAGCCATGGGATTCTGTGTACAAAATAAGGAAACAGAAGGGAAGTAGTCCAGATTGATTAAGTTTCTCTCTGTATTTGTGGAATTTTTAAGTGTGTTATTAAGCTTATAGCACCCCTACTTAAATAGTATTGGATTTCATGCAGAGCACTTTATTTTTGTTGTGGGGTTGAAGTTTATGTCCTTGGCATGAATGTAGAATTACTCATCCAATTTGCAATCATTTGGGGGTAAAAGCCTAGGGGGTGTGGCAGCAATCAATTGAGACTAAATTTAGTTTGAACAGCTTAAAAGGAGAAAAAGGTGTCACTGACTTTTCTTCCATTCTGTGTCAAACTTTGTATATAGTCTCAGTAAAATCATCTTTTTAAAAAATTAATGTTTTATTTTTCCCCAATTACATGTAAAAGCAATTTTTAACATTAGCTTTTAACATTTTTTGAGTTCCAGATTCTCTCCCTCTCCTCCCCGCCCCCCACATTGAGAAGGCATGCAATTTCATATAGGTTATGCATGTGCAGTCATGCCACATATATTTCTATGTTAGTGTGTTGTGAAAGAAAACAGACAAAAGCAAACAAACAAGAAAAGTGAAGAAAAAGTAAGCTTTGATCTGTATTCAGACTCCATCAGTTCTTTCTCTGGAGGTGTGGAAAGCACTTTTCCTAAGTCCTTCTGAACTGTATTGGATTATTGTATTGCTGAGCATCTCTAAATCATTCACAATTGATCATCATACAATACTGCTGTTACAAGGTTCCCCTGGTTCTGCTAATTTCATTTTTCATCAGTTCATGTAAGTCTTTCCAGGTTTTTCTGAGAGCATACTGCTTGTCATTTCTCACAGCACAATAGTATTCCATCACAATCACATAAAACAATTTGTTCAGCTATTCTCCAATTGATGAATATTCCCTAAATTTCCAATTCTTTGCCACCACTAAAAGATCAGCTATAAGTATTTTTGTACATGTAGGTCGTTTTCCTTCTTGTTTTTTATCTCTTTAGGATTCAGACTTAGTAGTGATATTGCTTGGTCAAAGGGTACTCGTGGTTTTGTAGCCTTTTGGCCATAATTCAAAATTGCTCTACAGAATGGTTGAATAAGTATGCCACTTCACCAACACTGCGTTAGTATCTCAGTTTTCCCCACATCCCCATCAACATTTGTCATTTTCTTTTTCTGATAGTTGTGAGGTGATAGATCAGAGTTGTTTTAATTTGCATTTTTCTAATCAATAGTGATTTAGAGCATTTTTTCTGTAAACTATAGATAGCTTTGATTACTTCATCTGAAAACTGCCTGTTCATATTCTTTGACCATTTATCAATTGAGGAATGGCTTAGAAAGCATCTTAAATACTAGAAATTTTTTAAACATGGGCAGTAGGACATGGCTATTTTAAATAATTCATTATTGTTAAAATATCACTGAATATCTGACATGAGTCTTCTCTAGTATGTTCCAAAAATTTATCATAGCTGAAACATAAAGTCTGAGTATACTACAGAGAATTGCAAGGAGGGCTTAATGACAAGTTTTCAATTTTTTACTATAATCATGAGGAAATTAATATATTTATTCTTGGTCATGGTCCAGGTGGAGATATGAATGTAAAGTGACTCTCCTTATAATTAGGAAACCAATTAAATGCCAGAGGACCATAACCATGTGGCAATACACCCTACTGTCTAAGATAACATTGCCACTGAAATTGTATACTTACAAGCCACACAAAGATAGTTTTGGTCAGTAGGCAGGATGAGTATTGTGTGCGTGTGTTGATACCATTTTGTTTCATCTTTAAGCTTTTTGCAGCTGCTTCTTTTGACAAGTGGCAGTCTTCGGTGGGTCTGTGGGGCATATTCCTGTTAGCCTATCTATAAGAAAACCTCAATCATTTGGAAACCGAATAGAGACAAAGTCTTACACTTGTGTTTAAAAACTCAGTGTCACGAGTACAAGATGGAGAAGGCATGGCTAGACAGCAAGTCATTGGAAAAGATCTAGGGCTTTCAGTGGACTACACATTGAATGAGACAGCAAGAGGATATAGCAGCTAAGAAGGGCAATGTGCATCTAGAGAGGCCCAGCTTCCAAAAATTCAGAGGTGGCTCCCTCTCAACTCTCCCCAGTCAGACTTCATCTGCAGTATTATTCAGTTCTAGGTACTATAACTTAGGAAAGATACTGAAGAGCTGGAAAGTGTCCAGAGGAAGTCAGTTAAGATGGACTTTGATGAGGATTGGTGAAAGGAAGTGAAGATGCTTAATCTGGAGAAAAGACTCAAGGGAGGGCATGTTAACTGTCTTCAGGTATTGGAAATCACTCAGAAATGGAATCAGGTTTGTTTTGGTTAGCTTCAGAGAGCAGAACTAAGGGCAATGGGTGGATGTCCTAAGAGGCAAACTTAAATTAGATGTCAGGAATAAATCACTAACAATTAAATCCCCAAATGGAATGAATGGGTGACCTTAGAACACCAAGGTACCCCTCTCACTGTAGGTGTTTAAGCAGAGGCTGGATTTCTCAGGGAGGTGGTCCTGGGCATGCTTTGGGTTGGCCCAGATTGCCTCCAGGACCATTCTAATTGCATGATTATGTACTTCATTAATTCAGAAATTGGGAGAATGCTACCTGGCCTCAGATGAAAGTTACTTTTGCACTGTGTGGAGCTGTTCTTTATTGAAGCTAACTAATAACATGAACAAGATTATTGGGGGAAAGAGACAGAGAGGGTACCTTGAACCTTGTTGGGAGGATCATAGAAACTGAGAGCTGGGAGCAACCTCGGGGCCCATGCAGTCTAGCCCGTGCATGGACAAGATTCCTCTGTCCATTGGCCAGCACAGATGGCCTTGCAGCCTTTTTCTGTACATCAGGCTTAAATCTGCCTGTCTGCAAATTCCTCCCCCTGCTCTTAGTCTGCTCTCTGTGGCCACTAAGAATGATCTAATCCCTCTTTCACATGACAGCCCTTCAAATAAAGACAGCTCTCCCTCCCACCATCTCCAAAGACTTCTCTTCTCCAGAATAAACATCCCCAGTACCTTTAAATGAACTTTGCATGACCCTCCACAATCCCAGTTGCCTTTTTCTAGATACTCTCTGGCTTATCAGTTTTCCTCCCTAAAATGTGGTAAGTGGAAAACCCATGACTCCAAATGTGGGCTGACCAAGGGAGGATGCAGGGGGAGCAATCCTCTCCTCAGTCCTGCACACGAAGCTTCTTGATACAGCATTAAAGCTGTTTATGGTCACTTGTGGGCTCATGGTCCACACAAAAGTGAGACTCTTTTGGACATGGCAGAGGGAAAGTTTCCAGCTAAGCCTGACTCTTCAACCTACCGCCTGAGGATCAGTAAGAAATATTCTGAGGGAAATAAAGGGAAAAAAACACAGATGAGCAAAAAAAAAAAAAATGCTTTTTTGGGGGGAGGCAATCTTCATAGGAAATAAAAAGAAAACAGTAGCACTAGGAGCATTCTCAAGCCCCAGACCTCTGTTCTGCTTCAGTGGCTGGAGAAATGTGGAGTTTCTGATACCTTACCAGTCCATCCCAGCTTTTGTTTGCGATAGCCATTCTCTATTCCTGCCTCAGGTCTCCTGCCTGACTCCAGAAGCTTCAGAGCAGTAGTAATCTAGGGGCTGTCATGACCTTTGGCTCACTTACCCCAGGGGCCAAAAGGGTCTAACCTTATGGCAATTGGGATCCTTCCTCCAACATCTTAGGGTTGCCTGACTAGGTCCTCATCTAAAAGTCAGGAAAAGAGGGGCTACCCTGACCTCCTTTTGGCCCATATATATAAGTTCTCAGTATGGTCAGATTCCTAGCGCCTGACTTCCCTTCCCCTACCTGAGCCTGATGGCGAATTGGTAAGTAAATCTGTTTGCCTTACCCACATCCCACGTCCATAGTCATCACAGTGCTGGCCCCAGAGCTGCCTCTTGAGCACCCCACAGGAGTACCCTACACACACACACCCCCAACCCCCCAACCTCTGGCACTGTCTGGACAACGTAGGCCTAGGACTATGACTGGATCCAACTATCCAGTAGCCCTACTTAAATCCTAGATTTTGTACTAGGGATTGCAGAGAGCCAAAGCTGAGAGCATGAACCCCATGTCCCAAGGGGAGGGACTCCCTTTTCACTGACTGATTTTTGGACTAGGATGTGGAATGTGTTCTAAACCCCATGTCCTTTGGTTCCTGTCCTCCCTGACCTTTGAAAGCAGAGCCAACTGGATCAGGACAGGTTGGGTGTTCATTGGGACAAGGATGACAAGAAGGTTGTGAACGTCAGTGATTGGAAGAATGGTAGAACCCTTAACAGTAGCAGGGAAGCTGGGAGGGAAACAATGGGTTTTGTTGTGTGTGTGTTCAGTTTAAGGTGTCCGTGAGACAGCCAGTTCAAAATGTCCAATAGGCAGTTGGTATCTACTGGAACTTAGGAGAGAGAGGACTTGTGGACATATAGATATGGAATTAATTTGCATAGAATTGATCATTGAACCTCTGAGAGCTGTTGGGATCCCCAGGTGAGCCATCCCTCCCTTTCTTTACCTGTTGAATTCCTGCCCCTCATTTAAAGCCCAGCTTCTCAATTTTGCTTCCTCTGATACTTCAAGTGAGTGTCTCAGACCTCACATAATCTTTAGTCTTGTGACTTTCTAAGATGCCTGTCATCCAGTACTATATATTAGAACTGTTTATGCTGGTATTTTATCCCCCACTAGATTGTAAAGCCATGGAGAGCAAGTATCGGGGGCCTTATCAAATGTTTCTGTTTCTGTCAGGTTTCTACGCATAGGTGTTGTTCAGTCATTTTTCAGTCAGATATGGAGTGATTTGCTATTTCCTTCTCCAGCTTATTTTACAGATGAGGAAACTGAGGCCGACAGGGTTAAGTGACTTGCCCAGAGTCACACAGCTAGTCAGTGTCTGAGGCCAGGTTTGAACTCAGAAGTGAGTCTTCTTCATTCCGGGCCCAGCACTCTATCCATTGCAACACCTAGCTGCCCCCATCTATGCACAGAAGGATCTTAATAAATATTTGCTGTATTTGTATTCTGGATAACTTTTGAAAGTTAAGTTCTACTGAAGAAAAGTTAACAAAAGACTTGGGCCTATTTAGCGTGTAATAAACTCTGGGGGCAGAGATGGAGAGAGGATGCCTTAATGATAATTTTAATAAAATCGTTTACTTCATCTATTCATAGAAGATAAAATAAGAGTAAAAAGGGCTTAAATTGTAACAGGAGAGAATGTGGTAATACTTAAGTGAGATTTTTTTTTTTTTTACTCTAGTGAATCATTTGTGAAGTCTCTTTCCCAGAGAAATTTAAAAGCAGGGTCAACAGTCATCTGTCTGGGATACTTTACGTCTTCACCTGCCCAAAGGCAGGGTGCTGGAGCCTGAAGGTCCCATCCAACATTTGAATTCCATTAGACCATGATTCAGCTGTGCCTAATTGCAGCCTTCATTTGACAAAAAACTCCCTCAACTCCCCTAGGCAGTTTTGTTATTGACATCTCAGTCACCCCTGCTATTTTTTAGTGTTCTCAGAGGCTGAAGAAGTTCAGTTTCTTGGAATTTTCCAAAATCTTTCTCTCTTTGTGTTTTGTAACATTTTAGCCCAAGGTGGCGGTATAGGAAATGCTGGGAGGATCATTCAAGAAATGTTTATTAGACTTAGTAAAACAAATTGTTGCACCTTAATGACAAAATAAAATGCTCAGAAGTCTGGGGCCCGAGACTTTTTGTTCTGAGGCAACTGGACTAGGTTTACTCATTTGCTCCTTTGTAAAGATAAACCCAGTGAATCATAGAACTTTGAGAGCTGGAAAGGCCCTGAGAGGTCACGTGGTCCAGCCCCCTCATTTTACGGAAGATGAAACTGCGGCTCAGAGATGCCAGGAGGGTGCCCAGAATCAACACCTCAGAGCTGGGCAGGTGCCCGGTGGTCATCTAGTCTGACACTTACCTGAATAAGAATCCTCTCCAAGCATAGCCAGGAAATGCTTACAGAGCCTTTCCTTAAAGATTTTTAGGCAGGAAACTAATTTCCATTCCACTTTTGAAGAACTTTTAGATCAGTCAGTAGACAAGCGTTTATCAAGCACCTGCTTTAGCCTCTCCCTTCCCTTCTCCTCCCCTCCCCTCTCCTCTCCTCTGCCTCCTCTCTCTCTTTTGGTGACCATCAGTTTTCTTGGGTTTGATTATCACCTCTACACAAAAGACTTCACATCTTCATATCCTCTTTCTCTCTGTGTCTATGTCTCTCTCTCTCTCCCCCCTTCCTCTCTGTTCTTTATTTTTCTCCCCTCTCTCTGTTTCTGTCTCTCTTTCTCTCTCCCCGCTTCCTCTCTGCTATTTTTTCCCCCTCTCTCTGTGTCTCTCTGTTTCTGTCTCTGTCTCTCTTTCTCTCTCCCCCCTTCCTCTCTATTTTTCTCCCCTCTCCCTTTCTCTGTCTCTGTCTGTCTCTCTCTCTCTTTCTCCTCCCTTGAGCACCCCCAGTTGCCTGCTGTACATTTTCACCTGCACATATGAAAAGCATCTTAAACTAAACAGAATTCATTCTCTCCCATCCCCCACCCCCACTCCGCCCTGATTTCCCCATTTCTATGGAGGGTACCACTGGCTTCTCAGTCCCTCATGTTTGAAAACTTGGAGTCTTCCTCCGCTCTTTACTCTGGCATTTGCCAGATTGTATCAATTTTACAGCCAGGCTCAGGAGATAGAGGGCTGTGCCTGGAGTCAGGAAGATCTGAGTTCAAATCCGGCCTCAGACAGTGACCCTGGGCAAGTCACTTCACCCTTGTTTGCCTCAATTTTCTCATCTGTAAAATGAGCTGGAGAAGGAAATGGCAAACCACTCCAGTATCTTTGCCAAGAAAACCCCAAATGGGGTCAGAAAAAAATCAGACAAAACTGAAATGACTGAGCAACAATCATTCGGTTCTACTTCTAGAACATCCTGTACCTATGCCATCCTTCCTGCTTACACAAGCACCACTCTCATCCAGCTCCTCATCGTCTCACTCAGAAGCGCTAGTCTCTGAATTGGTCTTACTCAGCGTCCACACAGCTGCCAGACAGATATTTCTGAGACACATCTGACCATATCCCCCCGCCCCCCCCCCCCCGCTTAATTAGATTCAGTGGCTCTCTATGGCTTCTAGGATAAAACGGCAGATTCCTCTTTTATGACATTTGGAGCCCTCCACAAGATGACTCCAGCCTGTCTTCCCAGACTCATTTCACATTGCCCCCATTACATAGTCTCTATTCCAGCCAAATTGCTGTTCCTACCTACATGCCTTTGTCCCTCATGCCCTCGCTTCTGTCTATGTTTCTTAAAATCCTTAGGCCCCTTCAAGGATTACCTCAAATTAGACAGCTCCTACTTGAGAACTCTCCTAATTCCTCTTCTGGTACTGTCCTCCCTACCCCCAGACTACACATTCTCCCTTGGAAATTCCCCTGGGCAAGTCACTTACCCTCTTCTAGGTTAACCTAGGCAGCTCTCTTAAGATTATAAGTTTCAGAGAAGTTTCACCCTATATAAGTGAAATTTCACAGCTCCAGTCCCTATTCCTGTCTGCTGTATTGTTGTATTTACTCATCTTTGTCCATATTCTTTCCTCTAGTAGATTATAAGCCTCTTGTGGGCAGAAGAAGGATGGCTTCATTTTTGTCTCTGTACCCTCACTGTCTAGCAGTGCCTTGGACTTATTAGGATGTACTTAATTAATGCTTATTGAATGGAATCCACCTCAGTGTATTTGCTTCTTGCCCATGACTCTATCTTTTCCGATTATTTCTCTTGAAGAGAATCCTAAGGGGTAACAGTGACAGTAATTCACTGTAGTTAATGAAAGTTTTAATATCAGTTAATTAATCAGGAAGCATTTATGAAACCCTCTGTGTTCCAGGCACTGTGCTAGGTACTAGATGTATGTATGAAGAGTTGGAGTTGTTATTCTGTTCTGGGAATGGCTCAAGCTGGAGGAAATTGGCTCCAGTTATATCAAGAATGTAGTTTTTAGTGTTAGAATTAAGATAGTTGTTCCTATTGTCATGATTATTGTTAGAATTAACTCTTGCTTCTTTCCCCTCTGTTCCCTTAAGAACCTGGAAGGTTATCTTCCCCTCATTATGGCATTGGAAACTTCCTGAAACCTTCCATGAAATATTTCACTTTGAATGGTAGTGATAGATTTTTGCCTAGTCATCAACCAGTGAAGCAGTGAGTCTACAGTAGGTGCTGGTTATATACCTTGCGCTGTGCTAACCCCCGGGGATGCAAGACAAGAGGGAAAGTCCATGCCCTCAGCATGCTTACTTTCCAGCATACACAAAGGAACCTTGGAAAGAAAGTTACCAGCAATTGCAGGGCCAGGAAGAGCCTCCTTCTCAGGCTGACTGTGAGCTGATTCTTGAAGGGAACTGGGGGATTATGAGAGACAGGGATGCAGAGGGAGGGCATTTTGGTCATTGGGCAGAGAGGCAGGATATGTTTGTGGGGAATTGCAGGTAATCCAGTATCTAGGGTTCCTATAAAAAAACTGGAGTTGTAGGAAGGGGCAGATGGTGAAGAGCCTTAAACGCCAAGCAGAGGATTTTCTGTTTGATCCTTGAAGTAACAGTCATTGGAATTAACTGAGTAAATGGGTTATGTGTTCTGACCTGCACTTGAGGAGAACTACTTTGGCAGGTATTTGGAAAATGGATTGGAGGGGAGAGACGCCTGAGGGAAGCAGACCGATTGGCAGGCTATTTCGGTAGTCTGGACAGAAGATGAGGCCTGCACTAGGGTGGTGCTGCCTGAGTGAAGGAATTACAAGCCACGTGTTGAAGAGATAGGAACAAAGGGGATGGAAGGAATAGAATAAGCATTTATTAAGTACCTACTATATGTCAGGCATTGTATTAAGCATTTTACAAAAATTATGTCATTTGATCCTCACCACAACCCAGGGAGGTAGATTTTATTATTATCTCTGTTTTACACTTGAGGAGACTGAGGCAGGCAGATGTTAAATGACTCACTCAGGGTCACACAACTTGTAAGCATTTGCAGTCAGGGACTCTAGGCCCAGTGCTAGTGCTCTATCTACTGCACCACCCAGCTACCAAGATGATTTAGCAACTGAATGGCTCTTTGTGGTTGGAAAAATCGAGGATGACATCAATGTTAAGGTTGGATAACTCTTGATAGAGGATAATAACAGGTATCATCACAAGCTTCTGTAAATTTAGCTGTTGACCTCAGGGCCTTCTGTCTGTGCCTGGTGTCAGGTTTCTTAACATACATCAGCTTTTGGGCATTTCTGCAAAGACTGTTGATTGGTAAGCCAGCTTGAGCCAGTTCTGCTGTAGTGACTAATTAGCCTTTCTTTAGAGATGACAAATTTTGATGTTTTGTTTTGTTTTGTTTTTTTACCCTAGTTACAGTCATAGGAAACATATGCAGCCAACAACCCATTTCATGTCAGATGAGCTTATGGGGTCACAGCTCTGTCAGATTCAGTATGAGATGATGCATGAAGGATTCCACATCTTTTGCCATAAATGAGGGAAATAAGTATGTGGCACTTTGCATTTGCCAGGTGGCACGCACCTTCTCTTGAGTATTTCTTAGTACTCTCTACTCCCACAACATATAGCAGCCACTAGAGCAATTATGTCATGGACCCTTTAGTCAGCCTAATCAAGCTTGTAGACCCCTTCTCAGAATAAAATATATATATATATACACATACACACACACACACATACACACACATACACATATATATATTTAATTCACAAAATAAAATACTTAGATTAAAAAGAAAATCAAAGGTGAGTGAAAATAAAGATTTAATTTTTTCCCCAATCAAGTTCACAACCCTCCTCCCTGAAAGCTATCATGGATAGCCAGGTTAAGAACCCTTGCTACAGACACACTTAGGTACTGGTTGTTTTGGGGATTTAGAACACGGACATGTTATCATTCATTCATACACTCCTTCACTCATTCAACAAGCATTTTTAAACTGCCCACTGTGGACCTGGCACTGTCCTAGGAGATGGACAAAAAAAATTAAACAGGTCCACCCCTCAAGGAATTTACATTCTATTGGAGGAGGCAACATATGTGCATATGTATTGGGTGTTTCAAAAGTTTTAGTATAGTTTTAAACTTTAATAGGGTGTGTGTGTGTGTGTGTGTGTGTGTGTGTGTGTGTGTGTAAGAAATGAAAATAAAGACAAAGTAATTAAATGCAAGCAGAGGAAGGGTGTGGAGAGCTCAAAAAAATCACAGAATTTGAGATCCGAAAGGGACCTCAGCTGTCTTCTACTTTAGAGGTATCAGACACACAGGCAGAAGCCTGAGCGAGATTATTGGGAAATGTTTAACAGAATGAATCAAAATACAACAGGATGTAGATCATGCGAATATGTGGTTTTATAAGTCCATGTGTGGCCTGTAGGGATACAATTTTTGCTCAGTTGTTTCAGTTGTATCGGAGTCTTCGTGAGTCATTTGGAGTTAGTGGCCCCATTTTTATTTGAGTTTGGCGCCACTCAGTCCCATCTGCACATGAAACAAATACTTACACACAACAAAATGAAATACTTAATGCGCACAACAAGTGTCTGTGCTTCCATCTAGGCTCTGCTTCTAAACCTTCAAGGAAGAGGCAGCCCATTCCGTTTTATGGACATCTCTAATTGTTTAGGAAGTTTTTCTTGATGACCATCCGGAATCTGACTGTTCTCTCTATGATTCTATCCCATTGTCCCTGGTTCTGACCTTTAAAGCCCAGCCCAACATGCCTAGTTTTTTTTCTCCCTGTGACAACCCTTGAAGTACTTGAAGATGGGATGACTCATTTCCCCTGAGTCAAGCAATGCCCATTTTCCTTGCCTGATGCTCATCTGACATGTACTCAGGGCCTTCATCAGCCTGGTGGCCCTCTCCTGGGCGTTTCTCAATTTATCAATGTCTTTCTTAAACTGTGGCAGCCAGCAACAAACACAGCACTGCAGATGAGGTCTGTAGAAGGCAGAGTACATTAAGACCACTGTTCATAGAAGCTATACCCTTCTTAATACAGCTTAAAATAGCATAAGCCTTTTTGGCTGCCATGTTGCATCGGTGACTCATATTGAGTTTGCTGAAATCCACTAAAACCCCCAGATCTTTTTCAGAACAACTGCTGTCTATCCATGCCTCCTCCATCCTGAGGTAGAATTTTTGAACCAAAGTGCACAATTTAACACTTACCTCAATTGAATTTCATCTTGCTAGATTGTCTGTTTCTGTTGCCACATCCTTTAGGATCCTGACTCTGTTACTTATCCCACCCAACTTTGTGTCATCTCCAAATCTGATTAGCATCCCATTAATACCTTTCTCCGAATCACTGGGTAAAAATGTTAAATATCATAGGACCAAGCACAAATTACTTGGGTATACACTCCACTAGAGATTTCTTTCCATGCTGACATTGAATCATCAATGGTACATTTGAGTCTTGCCATACAGACTAATCTGAATCTATCTGATCATGTTTTTTGTCTAATCCAAATAACTCCGTCTTCTCCACAAGCATAGTGTGAGATACTTACTAAAAGCTTTGCTTGAAGTCTAAGTAAACCATATCCCCAGCATTCCCCTCATCTACTAGTTAAGAAATCCTGTCAAAAAAGGAAATGAGGTTTGCTTGGTGCGAATTGTTCTTGATAAAGCCGGGCCGGCTCTTTCAAGTAACTCCTGTTCTAGGTGTCTACCAACCATCTCTTCAATAATCTATCCTATCATTTTTTCAGGAATCAAAATCAGGCCTATAGTCTGCAGACTTTGCCTCTCTTCCCTTTTTTGAAAACTGGAACATTTGCCCTTCTCCAGTCTTGTGGTACTTATATTTTCTATGGTTTTTCTGTGGTTTCCACCTGCCAATTCTTTTAGGACCAGAGGTCATAGTTCATTTGGGCCAGGTGACTTGAATTCCTCAAGGGAAGCTGGATGCTCTCTTACTATCTCTTTACTTGACTTGGGTGTGAACTCCCTGTTAGTCATTTTTGTTACATCATTCTCAGAATTTGAGTTGTAGCCATGGGGTGGTTGTAGTGGTCCATCTCTGTTATCATGGCGGCAGGTTGAAGTGGGCAAGTCAGCCCTGTGCCAGTTGCAACAAATATGTCCCACCCTCTATTTTACCTATTCATGTTTTGGTTCTTTTTTAAAATAAAATATACCCTTCCATAGCCATAGTCCAGCCAGAACATGGACAAGCGGGCAGTGTCTGCTCTGTTTCTTTGACCACAGAGCAAGATTATGGACCCAGCCCCTGGACTCAGAACAAGGGTAAGCAGGCAGCGGCACTTCCTGAATATTTCCTCTGTGTCCAGACATGTTACCCCCTATGAGAGGTTCGGAAGAGTCTGGCTTATCGTGGTGATAGCTTGGGGTCACAAAATGAACAAACACGAAACAATTAGTGACCAATCAAGTGCTAAGATATGTGGCATAGACCATAAGTTCAACAGCAGTTCAAAGAAGGGAGGATCAAATGATCAGAAATTTAGATCTGGCAGAGACCTTGGAGGCCACTTAATTCAGTCACCTCTTTCTATAGTGGATAAAACTGAGGCTTTGAGTTAAGTGACTTGACCAGTATACTGGTAGCTGTCATGGGTGGGATTTGAACTCCAGTCTGTCAGTCTGGTCTACCATGAGGCTGCCTCTCCAGAGAGTGGCATAACAATAAGTCAAGGTTTTCATGGAGCCTTTCAGACCTGTAGAGCAGTGATGTCAAAACTTAAATAGAAGTGGTGACCGCTAATTCATATGTAAGGTATCCCAGGGCCACATATTGACTTAGTTTTAAAATGCAATGTTATCTACACTTTATTGTGCAACATTTGGAGAAGTGTTGCAGATGAATAACCCCTCTGTTGTAGATGACCCTGAAGGAGTAAAAAAGATTTGGAGAGGCAAGAAGTATGGCAGTCATTCCAAGAAAGGATGTCAATATGAAGAGGCATGGAGGGGTGAAGAGCATTATAATATTCAAGTGCCATTGAATAGACCTGCCTTTCTGAAGCAGAAAAAGTATGTGTGTATGTATACATACAGAGGAATATTTATATCCAAATATAGGTATAAATATAAAGATATATATCTATACCTATACGTATACACATAAATATATGCGTATATGTGTGTGCATGTGTATGTGTTTGTGTGTCTGTATATACATGTATGTGAATATATATCTCTATCTCTATCTCTCTATGTATCTTTAAACTAATGGGAAATACTGTTGGATAGTTATTGTACGATGGTGGATCAGACTGAGGAGTTTGTATGTGATATGGGTACTAGTGAGCCAGTGTAGCTCCTTGAGAGGAATACTGAAAGTGCTTTTGTTTCCTCCATAACAATGCATGCTAAATGAATTTTGTAGTGAAGTGTGTACGTGTGTATGTATGTTATAGAGAGGATATTTTAAATGAAAAAAAAAAAAATGACAGGGATCCTTGAGGAAAAAGTGAATTTCTACTAGTACTTCTGTGTAGTTTCTTTTGCTGACCACCGTGTCACTTACTTATGAATCAAAAAACTAACTACCATAAATATTGAGCACGCACTCCAAAGGTTTGCTACGTAAATTTCAAAAGTGGTAAATCACTTTGAGATATCGTCCTTTGGGCAGTGTCCATCACCAAGAGTCGGCATACCGCATGTAGGGCTGATTAATCTGTGGCAGCCCCTCTCTGGGTGGGGGAAGGGGGAGAACCTGTTGGGATCAGGCCCATCACTGTAGGGTTTGTCCCACTTGTTCCTAGGTCTTGCTGGGAACCAAATCCAAAATCACTGGATTTTGCAATTGTTAGGAATGCGCTTGCCTTTTCACTTGGTCTGCATAAACAAGAACTGAGTTCTCAGTTAACAACCTGCAAAAAAGCTTATGTGAATCCTGGAGCCCAGCCTGGAGAGGCAGCTGCCAGTCTGCTGCCTCATGTTTATAGAGTGTCAAGGAGAAAATCCCCCAGATTGATTGGGGGTGGGGGGAAACATTACACTGAAACTCAAAATTAAATCTTATTTCTAAATTATTTTCATTGCAGAATGTGCTTAGACTGTTTATCTTGATATTGTTTTTAACTTTTTTAGTAGTACTCTGTTTCACTCTAGATAAAGACTGATATTGATGGTTTTCATTTCATCTTCAGGATTTTAGATCCCCTTAGATTTCAGTTTCTGCAAAAGTCTTTTCCATGTTTATGCCAAAGAGACTTGAGGAAGAATTGCTGCTAAAGTGATACCACATTTCAGCAGTCCTGGAGTAATAGTTTTTTGTTGTTTTTTTTTTCTCTCCTGCCTATTTCTACATAATGACAAAATGTCAAAATAAATTTTTGGGGGGGCTGACTAGGCAATAGGGTTAAGTGACTTGCCCAGGGTCACACAGCTAGTGAGTATTATGTGTCTGAGGCTGGATTTGAACTCAGGTCCTCCTGACTCCAAGCCTGGTGGCTCTATCCACTGCACCACCTAGCTACCCCCAAAATAAATTTTTTTTTTAAAAACCAGTGCATCCCCTAGGGGTTTTGTTTAGGTTTTGGCAAAACATCTGTATAATCAACTGAAATTTTCCCTTTTCATTAATATATTTTGACATTCTCTAGATCAGTGTTTCTCAACTACAGGCCCATAAATTAGTGGCAGTCAGTCACACATCTTTAGCAGTTTGGAAAACTTTTACTATCAAAGGTCCTTCCTTAAAGCTGTACAGTTTGCTGTTCTACCTGACCTTTGTCTATGGTCAGCTATGATACCTGCCATAGGAAGGAGCCCCAAGGTGCAAACTGAGGCTTGGTGTTCCAGGAAAAACTGCAGTCTGGATGTTCCCATTTATAAATAGATAGGATAGAAGCATCAATTCAGGTATACAGGAATCAGCAGTCACCTTCCAGATCCTTTGTAGTTGTTTATATATATATATATCTGTATGTGTGTGTGTGTGTGTGTGTGTGTGTGTGTGAAATGGTGGCCTTCTCTAATGGGAGGTAGACAGTTTGGAACTTAAAATGTAACATAAAATAAATTTTAAAAAAGAAAACAATTATGTAATTCAAGATATGAACCGGATGAATGGGAGGTAAATTCAGAGGAAGACACTAGAAGTGGGGGCAAAAGTAGAGCAGGAAAGGCCTCTTGGAGAAGGTGGGCTTTGAGGTGAGCCTTGAAGGAAGCCAGGGAGGCAAGAAGGAAGAGTCCAGGCATGGGAGATGGACAGTGAAAAGGCTGGAGTCATAAACTGAAATGTCATGTGAGGAAGAACAGAGCAGTGTCATTGGCTCATCAGCGTGTGAAGGGGTGGCAAGTATGAGAAGACTGCAAAGGTAGGAAGGGGACAGGTTGTAAGAGCCACCAAAGTGAAACAGAGAATCTTATCTTTAATTCTGGCGGTAACAGGAAGCCCCTAGAGTTTATTGGCTGGGGGGGGGTGTGGATCACGTGCTCAGACTTCCACTTCAGGAAGATCATTTTGGCAATTGAGTGGAGAAGGAATTAGAATGAGAAGAAACTTGAAGTGGGGAGACCAACCAGATGGCAACTGTAGTAGTTCAGGTGTGAGATGCTGAGGACCCACACAAGGTTGGTGGCTCTATGAATACAGAGAAGGGGATGTGTAGGACAGACCTGGCAACTCATTGGATCTATAGAATGTTGTTGATGATCCTTCATGCTTGAAGAGGACCAATGACACAACGAGGGTGAGGTCTGGACTTTTGAGTGAATTGGGATTAAAGTTATTAACCTCATTCCTTCCTCCAGTTGTCGAAGTTCAGTGGCAAGACAAAAGTCGAGATGACTGTCGATGGCTTGGGATGACTGTGAATGAGAAGTTGAGGATAACATCAAAATTGCAAGCCTTGGAAACTGGCTCTCAACAGTAATAGGAAACACTGAAACAAGTTGGGTTTGATGTTAGAATGTAAGACAATTTGCTATGTTCAGAGTCTTCTGGGAGGCACGTAAGCGTGTTTTTATGCCTATGTGTTGAAATTTACTCCACTTTTACTTCCTCTCAGTGAGCTTTAGCTCAGCCGCTCTACTGGCAGCATCACGGTCTTTGGAAATGTCTATCTGTGAGCAGAGCAGACAAAAAAAAATTTTTAAACCTGTTCTTTTTTTTTCTCTTCCTTTTTCCTACATCCTATTCCTGCCACACGTGGAGACCCACTTGCTTCCTTGGCTTCCAATCCTGTTATGAACACTAGACACCATTTTAGAATGCCTACATTTTTTTAACACCAAAAAATGGAAGGAAGAGAGATTTTTAGTACACTCTATGCTTATGTCCATCCCCCAGTTTGTTTAATGAGACTACCTGACTTTCTTCACAAATTATCTGACTGCCTGCATCCTTCCATCTGGAACTGTTAATTAGGCTACAACACAACAAATCTGTCAAGGGCTGGTACTTTTTTCACTTTGGAATCTTTGTCAGAGATGACTAACAGAGGAGCTCCTGGGCTCATTAAGTAAGCTCGCAATTTTGCTTGCGTGAAGGAGAGAGTATTTTGCAGTGTCTGTCAAGCACCTGTAATCTTCTGGACTTTGGGGGAAATTTTTAGCTCAGTACAAACATAAAAACCTGTTAAAAATTACTTCTGTGGAATGAGAATAGAATTTTTCTTTTTTTTTTTTGGCAAGGCAGTGGGGTTAAGTGACTTGCTCAGAGTCACACAGCTAGTAAGTATTATGTGTCTGAGGCCAAATTTGAACTCAGATCCTCCTGACTCCAGGGCTGGTGCTGTATGCACTGTGGAGAATAGAATTCTTAACTGTAACCCTAATGGTACAGTTGTTTGTGGGAGGAATAGAGAATAGAATTGCATTACCTCTCCTGAGCCCAGTTAGAGCTGCATTACCTTGAGGCCATCTGGAATTCCAAGCTCCTAAGTAGAGATAGACACTTACTTCTGCTCCTACTTTGCCCTCCAGAAGGACAGTCATCTATCATCCACTGCTACTCAGAGGAGGTGCAGAGGTATGAGGTTCCCTTCTGCTCTGTACAACAGAAGAGAACCAAGTCAGAAAGAGAGCAGAGGTGCTCTGGCTTTCGTAGGTAACTAGGTAGTACAGTGGTTTGGAGTCAGGAAGACCTGAGTTCAAATCCAGCCTCAGAAACTTCCTAGCTCTGTGACCCTGGGCAAGTTGCTTAACATCTTTCTGCCTTAGTTTCCTCAACTGTAAAATGGGAATAATAATAGCACCTACCTCCCAAGGTTGTTGTTATGAGGATCAAATGAGGTAATATTTGTAAAGTGCTTAACACAGTGCCTGACACATAGTAGGTGCTTAGTAAATGCTTGTTCTCTTTTCCCCTTCACTGTGTGTCAGATGGAGAATATTGAAGAAAGATGACCTCAGAAGGTGTCTCTGCTTATTCTGTAAATACTTACATGTTCATGTTGCCCCTCCCCCAACAGAATGCAAGATTTTTGCGAGCAGGAATTGTTTCATCCACTGCATTTGAATCCCCACCACCCTGCACAGTGTCTTGCACCAAGCAGTTGCTTAATAATTGTTGATAAACTGATTCAGAGATTACTAGACACATTAGGCTTATTGTAGCCAGCTATAGATAGAACTGGACAAAATTATAAATTTGGAGAAGATGGTTCCTTTCATTAACTTCATTCTATTTGATGGAAGGAAATTAGAGGAGGCCATAATCCTGGAAAAGGAAGATAAGTCAAATTGGATCATGTGCTAGGACATAGGCCTGCTCAGCTCTACCCTGCTAAGAATTGGTGTTAGTTTTATATCTTTTACGTTTCCAACTTTATAATAATACCTGAAGGTCCCCTGTTCTAGGAGACAAATCAGATTTAGGTTGAGGAAGTATTCCCCTAGTAATAAACAGAAAGCCTCTCTCCCATGTGCTGTCTGGAGCTCAGTGGGGGAAAGTTGAGGTATTATGTCCCCAGGCCCATTTCAAACAGCTAGACAGTAATTGGGTGTTAGCTTTTAGTGATAATATTGCCAAGAATAGCTGATCATTCAAGCTCCTGCCCCACCCTCTGAGCCACAGGTTGATGGGATCGAATTTATGTGTTTCGCTGGTCTGTAATGTAGTTTGAGTTTGAAGTGGTGGTCTAGATGCAGCCTGCAGTAGCCTTCTGTGGAACCAAAGCATCCCATTGGAAAGGTTTTTAATAGAGTACATTTCTTTAAAAATAAATATGAGATATCTTCCTTTTCCAGGATTATGGCCTCCTCTAATTTCCTTCCATCAAATAGAATGAAGTTAATGAAAGGAACCATCTTCTCCAAATTTATAATTTTGTCCAGTTCTATCTATAGCTGGCTACAATAAGCCTAACGTGTCTAGTAATCTCTGAATCAGTTTATCAACAATTATTAAGCAACTGCTTGGTGCAAGACACTGTGCAGGGTGGTGGGGATTCAAATGCAGTGGATGAAACAATTCCTGCTCGCAAAAATCTTGCATTCTGTTGGGGGAGGGGCAACATGAACATGTAAGTATTTACAGAATAAGCATACAAGCAATAATTACAACAAGAACAATAATTACAAGGCTGTTAAGGAGAGGGGCACTAGCACTGGGGGCCTGGGGGCAAGGAGCCTAGTGGTACTTGAAATGCATCTTGGGAGAAGAGAGGAATTCTGGGAGGCAGAGGTGAGAAAGGAGCGAATCCCAGGGATGATATATTGAGGACTATATGGACAGCATGGAGAGGACACCATTTTGAATGGACTGTGGATTATTGGATGAGAAGTAATATATAATGAGTCTAGAAAGATAGGTAGGAGTCAGGCTGTAAAGGACTTTGTAACTAGCATTTATATGTCACTTTAAGCACTTTGTATGTTATGTCTCTTCACCCTCACAGCAATACAGGAAGGTAAGTGTTATTATCCCCATTTTGTAGATGTTAAAACTGAGGCTGAGAGAGGCTAAGTGGCTTGCCTACGGTCACACAGCTAGTAAATGTCTAAAACAGGATTCAACCAAGTCTTTTTATACTGAGTTCCATGCTCTGTGCACTGTACCACCTGCCTACCTCTTTACAGGCTAAATAGAAAGGCTTTATCTTGGCTCTCAGAGGAATGAAGAACTACTGGAGCTTGATGAATTGGAGAATTACATGGCCATATAGATCTCTGCTTAAGGAAAGTGACTCTGGTGGCTTTTCAGGTGAAGCATTGGCGTAGGGAGAGGTGGAAGCTATTGCAATAGTCAAAGTGAAAGGAGATAATGCCCTGAACGAGGGTGGTTGCTGTAGGAATGTAGAAGAAGAAATGGATGCAAGAGATGCAGAGGTAGAAACAAATTTTGGCAACTTTGTGTGCAGCGAGAGAGAATGAGGAGTCAAGGGTGATACCAGGGTTGCAAACCAGGATGACTAGAGGGATGGCAGTGCTTTGGGAGTAATACAAAAGTTCAGAAGACAGATCTGGATTTGGGTGGTTTTTGATGATTTCTCCATTGATGTGTTGAGTTTGAGATACCTATGGGACACTCCATTCAAAATGTCCATTAGGCAATTGATGATGTGGGGCTAGAGGGTGGAAAGCAGATTAGGGCAGGACATAAAGATCAAGGAGTCATCTGCATACTCATTGACCTCGTACGAGCTGATGACGTTACCAAGAGAATGAAAATAGAGAAGGCCCAGGACAGAGTCTTGGGGGTATCCCCACACTTAGTGAGTGTAATAGGGATGATGAGTCAGCAAAGGAGACTGAGAAGAAATGGCCAGATAGAGAGCAGATGGAAGAAGGAGTGATCAGTCAGAAAAACCCATCGATGGGAGAGTACCTCGGAGGAGAAAATGGTCACCGGTCTCAAATTCAGGAGAGAGGTCCAGAAGTATGAAGACTAGAAAAAAGAAAACAAAAACTCCAAAGATTTGGGAACTTAGAGATTGTTGGTGAGTTCAGAGAGAGAAGTTCAATTGCTCCCTGCTTTTATCTACTTAGGCTAAAGATGTCATTGTGAAGGGGTTAGCTAGAGAAAATGCAAATTTTCCAGTTTTACTGCTCTGGATCAATAGCTCCTAAGTATTCAGCCTGAATAACCTTGTTAACTTAGCCACAAAAGAGTAATTCAGGTTGTTGATCAGCTCTGTGAAAGGGCTACACTTTCTTAGTCTTTAGATATTCTACAGTGACTTATTTTTTAAGTTAAAGCAAATTCTGGAGGATACCAATATTAGTTTGATTTTAAAAAAAACAAAACACCTTCTGTCCTGTGCTGAGCTCCCTGAAGAAATACCA